>NC_090861.1:7527500-8150000 GCF_024217435.2 Syngnathus scovelli
AGGTAAAAACTTTAATTAGGTTATGTTGGGGTCACTTTGTTGCGTTTCGACTACATGAGTAATTTTGATTGATCTTGGATTTTGCGCTTTTGAGGCAAGACACCAGGCAGGTATTTATAGCTTCAATTAGCCTACATTTAGACTTAGAATTATATTAAGAAAAATATGGCATTTCAGAGTAAGATGATCTGAGGGGCTGCCAATTTGCATGGACTTATTATTAGTATCTACCCAAAAAAACCCACATCTGCTTTATCATGGAAATGTGTCTACCTGTCAGAATTTATAATTCCAGGATAAGTGACTGTTCACAGTGTTGAATAAATACCTTAAATTAGTTTCAAATAATTCCAGGATAAACGACTGTTCATAGTGTCGAAGGAATACCTTAAATTAGTTGCAATCAGGTAAATTAAGGCAATGAATATGGGTCCTACTTTCAATATTAACATTTGCATCAATTCACTCTTGTTAAATCTTGTCTTCATGACTTTTTTTTTTTTTAATATCATGTTGGTTGAAATTATTTTGTCTTGGTTAGGAAGGTGAGGCCTGGCAAGGGTATGGAGCACCCTGTGCACAAAGGGGACGCAATGCCCATTGGACTGCATGACAGGTAATGTACGATCCAATTACACAACTAGCACCAAGTGATAGATGTTGAACTTTGAGAGAATTTAAACACCCTCAGTCAAGGCGGATGCAATCGATTTATCACACCAGATTGAAGACAGAGTCGCACATTTAGTGCAGCGGTTACATGGTCTGGCCTGGCCTGACCTGGCCGTGTGTCCTGGCTGTAAGACTGTCATACCATCTGGAGAAAAGCTTTCATGTGGAATCAGAGGTGTTAATCAGGTAATACCTTATTAGCAGTTAAGATGCTGTACTAGAGGATTGTGCTTAAGAGGCACAACTGCAAGTGTTGAACAAATAATGTGAATTGAATTTCAACTAAAGGCATTGTAATATGATAATGTTCTATTTTAGCCCACACAACTCTTATATAGCGGCATTATATTGTCAAGAAGTGGTTGATTGGTTTGTTTTCTGTCGGGATGCTAATATGGAGTTTCATTGTTATGTTCCATTTTAATGGGAAACTGGAGTATTGGTTCATGTTGACCAAAATGTGTATGGACTGCTGATCTTCAATTGTTGTGCAACCTTCTCGTCACCCAAGTTGTAAAAGGCATCTATGGCGTGCATGTGAAAAGTTCAGAGCTTTGTAGTATTACAGCGGACTATATTTAGCTGATGGTCTGTGTATGACTTCTGGAATAAGTGAGAGGATGACAGATGGGGCGGCAAAGTTTTTCTTGACCTGGCGACAGTGGAATAATTGTGGACATCCAATGCGCTGCCTTCAGCTCTGCAGATGTCTCGTGTGTAGTAAGTGGACAAGCACGTGTGATGTGAGTTTCTCAAATGTGGAGCGTTAATGAAGAAGCTCAGGACATGTTGTCATTAAATATTCATATCTTAGTTAAGCAGTATTCTGGTTATAATTCAGCTGCCCGGCTGACCATTGGTCATCATGCCACAACATATTTACGGCACAGTCAGAAGTTACACTGTATTATCACTGTGTTGTTATATACAAAAAAATAGCTGAGTCCAAAGCAACCAAGCAATTGCTCGAAATGCCTCAAAAATACCCTAGCGGTAATCACAACTGTGCTAACAAGGTGGCACTGTTGCTTAGCTACACTTGACGAACCCTCGTAAGGCTGTGCTCAAGCGCCTTCCCCCTCCTACCACGAGACAGTCGCTTATGCAGCGAGGCGAGCAGTTGCGCTGGATGCAATCTATTGGCTTCTTGGCGCTGCCGCTAATGTCACAACCCTGCCTGCCTGTAGCCGGCACTGCCTCCACCCGTGTATTTCTGTCGCCGCGGCCCGCTCTCCCCCTCCCCCTTAAACAGTGTGGGCAGGAGTGGCATGGAAGACTGCATTGAGACGCTTCGCATGGAAATGCTCTTTGCTGTTGGTATTGCTCCAGCACCATTCTGGTGACAACAACATGCCGTTGAAATGGAAAAGCGGTTCTCCCGTCAGCTGGAAATTCCCAGTGCCGGTTCTTAAGACGTCCCGGTCCTCACCGCTTTCACCTGCTTACATGTGAGTAATAGCATTCATACATCGCTGATGTGGATTTGAGGGACCTTTTTGTTTGTTTCCCCACTTTATAATCATTAAGATACCTTTTGGAACGTTTGACGCTCTCATTTCTGGTTCCACTTTTGTGTTCTGATTGGGGGTTGTTCCGTTTAAAGAGATTAGCCTTGTCCGGCATCGTTTGCTGTTTCTCTGGCATGCTGCTTTTGGCAAGACTCAATTTGCCGCTTGTCTGGGGCGCCACAAGCACCACGTCCAAGACTTTTGCCGTCTCCCTGTGGCTCTGTTTATTTGGAAACAGGGACTCTCTGGCTTGGGAGGAGTCTGCCTTTGTCAGGATGTCTGGCTTGCCCTGGTTTAGAAGCTATTGTCATCTGCTACTGTTCTAGAGGGGGGGAGGGTCGACCAGAAGGTCTTCACACAACCTTTAGCCATCCTCGCTTTTTGCCTTCTTTTCATCAGCTCTCCACTGATGGTCTTGTTCATCATGGTTTAGGGTGGAAAAGAGTGCAAATGTGGCTGTGGGTTGAAATAATTTGAGGGCAAGCCTCTTGGGTAATTGTATTGGCTTTTTTTTTTCCGCTCAAGTGGATTTATGCAATCGTCAATTATTGCGCAGATTTACTTTGGAGCTCCTTAGGAGCTTACTTTGGTGATCGTCACGAAATTTAGCATTGCTGTATAATTTTTCATTAGAATCAGCAGTGGAGCATCTTGAGGCTTGACAGATATGCACACATTTTCTGTCACTTGATTGTTGATGAATGTTGGCACTTGAATTATACTTCAAAAATATCACAATTCCTCTCCCCTAATTTTAATACAGTTGACTTGTCTTCTTCAGATGTTTGTGACACACACATGGAGGAAGACCGCAATAACCCCCGTCATTGGAACGCTTTGTGTAAATGGCCGTGCACAAGTAGTTGTGACTATCGAGGTCTCCACCCAGGTCCTTTTCCATCCCCACCCAGATTTCTTAACCCAGTCTGTAGATCAAACATCCTGCCCTGCCGCACATCGTCATCATCAATCTCCCTCTACAATACATTTAACAGCAAATCTGTCTGTCGTGCCTTATTTTTCTTTTTGCAGTTTTTTTCCTCAGCAGTGCACATTGAAGACTTTAGAGAGATTTTAGTAGTTGTCTGGTCAGACTGAGTTTTTAGTGGACGGCATGCTGCATGAGAGCACAATGAGGACTCGTCAAGAGCACAGGAGTAGCTGAGGATGGCGTTTGCGTGTCTTGTTGTGCGCGTACGCTGGCAAGGGAAGCGCATCAAGCCCTGAGGCTCCGCCTCCCTCTCTCTCACCACACCGCCTGCTATTTTCAAACATGTCTATTGTAAGCTGTGTTTTTGGGTAGCTTGATATCGGGCCCCCAATTATAGGTTTCTCTGTGGTCAGGCAAACGTCGCTTTTGCTCGGTTCTTTATTCCGGAGCCCTTGAGGCTTCTGTGGTATTTATAACTGCATGCTGCTGGGCTAAAGGTTATATCCACAGCTAAGGTTTTGAATATATGTTATTATTTTGTTCTGCTAACTAGCTAACGCAGGCAAATGAAATTATTGTACGATACAGAACGGTTTTACACTTGACAGATTTCCCGCAAGACATGTTTCAAGTGTCTGTCAGGCAGCCGTCCGTCTCTTGCGCTCATGTGATGAATTTGGCACTCGTTCAAGCAAACGGTTCAGGCACTGTGAGAGCCTCTTCGATACCAACCTGGGTTGTTTGATCTCTTAATCAAACAGCAAGATCCGCGTTCCAAAAATAATCATGTTGTCAATTTGACAGCCGACATCACACTCTAGAGCTGAAGAATAGTTTTTTCTTCTTTTTTAAAATCAATTTCACTTTGAATCTACTGGAAAAAATAGAGCACATTTTCATGGCTACAGATACAGGCAGATTAATTACTGGTTGCATTTTTTTGGGGCAGATGTGGAACTTGAAATGGAATTGAACTAATAAAACCATCTTCCACAACAAATAGTTGCCTGATTACAAAGCTCGCTTGTTTGATGGTGGAGAAAAAAAAAACTTCTTTATAAAAATATTTTCCCTTATCTACAAACTGTTTTTTTACCTGTAAATATGGCTCTTTCTTTTATCGGTGCAACAATTAAAAAATAAATAAATGACTGCGACATCTCCAGGCTGCTGTTCTGCACCGCTAAAATTTGTAGTAGCACATTGTCCCAAAAAATAATTGCCATTTTTGCTGTGGTTGTGGTACAGTGACAATGTCTTCATATCCATTCCTAAAAATGTGAAGTATCTCTAAGCAAGTACTATTTCAGTCGCCTTGTGTCTTTTTTTAGTTGTACGCATCTTGTTCTGGGTTGTCTCCCTTCCGCAGCATCCGTCGGGTTGATTTAGCATTTTGTTGCATGTTGACAGATTGTTTACACCACCCACATGTGAGCCTTTTTTCCCCACTTAACTCTTTGTAGGTCATTTTAGTTTCTTAGTGGGATGAATTGTCTCGATTCAAGATGATTGTTATGATGATGTACATCTTGATATAAATCTGCCCCATGTGTGCATGTAGTGTGTCTTACGAAATGCAGTCTACCTAAAGGTCATCAGTCACCCTTTATGTCAGTAATATATTTTTTAATGTATAGAAAGAGACAGGTGTTAAGAAGTAGTTGTTTGACTGCATTCTCCTACTGCCTTTGAATTATTGCTATTCTGAGCGAGGATTGATCAAAGATGAATTCCTCTGTGGTGGAAGGTATGCGTGAATGTATGGCTAGAGATGTTGCGCTCTAGTCGTCAATAAAATGTACAAATGTTCTTTTGAAAAATGACTTTAGATGTGATTGAGTTTGAAAAATGACTTTAGATGTGATTGAGTCTTAGTCAAACGATTTGGAGGGCTATGGTTTTGCTTAGTGTCATTGTTGCATTTCCTAGATCGCTCTTAAGACTACAGTGATCCCTTGCTACTTCGCGTTTTGTTTATCGCGGCTTCACTACATCGCGGATTTTTCAAAATTAAAAAAAACGTTTAAAAGTCAAAATAAAACTTCTAAATCGAGGAAACGCAAAATCGTTAGCCTGCCCAGTACTTCTTGTTGGTGACCGTACTTCGCGGATTTCACTTATCGCGGGTGGTTTTTGGAACCAATTATCCGCGATAAACGAGGGATTACTGTATTTTGCGTGTTTGCGTTTCTGCCCTTGAACAAACGTGAGGCATTCATCCAAGGCATTTTCAATGACATTCTTCCAGAAATGGCTTCCAATCTAAAATAAATGATTTCATGACATTTCTATTGGTTTGCAGTTAGCTAAGAGCGCAAAGCTATTCTTATAAATCTTTCAAGAGCCACTGTCATCTCGTGCAAAAGCCAAGTTGACTTTAGCTTCTTAAACTGTCACTGGTGGAAGGATGTTTTTAAGCTTTCCACTGACATGAAGGGGATTTGATAGACTGCTGCGTTCATTCCCTCCTTACTCATTTCTTCATTCCCCTTGACACCTTTTAGTGGTTTCTTTGACTTCCAACTTTTTTCTAATACTATATAAGGGTTGCTTGGGACGTATAAATTACCATTCGCTGTTCCCATATAGTCAAAAATGTTCATAAGACTGAAGAGCCCACCCACTAATAAACGCCAGTTGAGTAAGTAAATGTCCCGCTTACCACTATTTGAGCCAATACGGCAAAGCTTAATTGCATCAATGAGTAGAGATCAACTTTACTTTGGTGAGATTCCGTCTCTCATGTTGGATGCTGTAGCTGTTGTCTCCTTTGTTTCGTTCCGGCAGCCGCCAACACTCCTTTGTGGTGTGGACAAACCACTCTCTCCTCGCTGCCTGTCCGCCTTACCACCTGACAGGGTAAATGTAAATCCTGTCTCCTTCCTGTGATTGTGCTCACTGTGCGTTTGAAACAGTGGTGGTGTCAAATCCTGCTAGTTGTATCACCATCCTGTGTGACCCTTCACCTTCATTTCAAGAAACAAAACAATTCAACTGAGTCGTGGTAGAAGATGTGACGTGTTTGCTGTGTTTTTTTTCTTTTGCTTTTGACAAAGTCCCATTAGTTTTCCTGTTCCATAGTTTTGTAAAAATGTAAAACAAGTGGCAACCAGCTCAGTTGTTTATCCATCACGTGCCCATCATAAAATTACTTTTTGATATTACCAATTTTGCACATACAGCGGAGCCATTAAGGTTGAACACAAATGTATTATAAAGTTTAGGAAGCAATGAAATCTTTATTTACCAGTAATACAAAGATTAAGCAACCTTTGTGGTGTATTTTTCCCCCTGAAAATGTTTTGTTCATTTCCACAATTTGTGACCTTTATTGTCTTCAGCCTTTGAGGTTCTGCTGTTTTAGCATTACAATTCCTATTAGACTGTGTTTGATAGCGATCCTTGACTTTCTTAATCATGCGTGTTGTATAAAATGTTTATTTTCATCACTTTTAGGAGCTCTGTAACATTGCCTTTGGAATTAATGTCATATCTGTCACTTGTTTGTTGTTAAAGTTAGCGGCTTAAAATCTGAAATCCCAATTTAATTGTGTTCTTCCATTTTATGTATTCTATCAGCCAAAGTCTGCTAATTGAACACGAGGGTGAGCTACGACATCGTTGTGAATAGCATATTATGAAACATTTATAATAGCCTTCAGAAGCTTTCTACGTTTTACTAAATGGTAAAAACACCTAAATGTCCCCATTGGCTTCGGGGCCGAGAGCCCGTTGGAGGCAGATTTACTACTATGCTGTGCCAAACACTATTTTATCAAAATCAGGCCAAGCAACATTTAACGTGTGGGGGGTACCCTTGACAATTCTATCATCTTATCCTATCTAGTGCAGGGTAGATGTAATATTTTTAAGCCTTTTATTCACCAAATAAATCTGCACGTAAGGGAGATAGAAGGTCCGCAAGTGTAAGGGATTCATTCCCTCTGGTGATAAACTGACTTCTTCATTGCCTGTCAGTTTATAGGCGATTGATATCATCACACACTTGCGGTATTTTTTCTTTTATCTTTTCAACAAGTCCGAATCAAATCACAACCAAGTGTAAATGATTGTTGCCTTCAAATGTTTCTGCTTCTGTGTACTGTCATGTAATTCGAAAAAAAACCAACACAATTATTATGAATGTTATATTGATTTCCAGTTTTGAATCCTACGAACAAGTAGAAGTGAATGTCTCCAGAAACATGTTCTCTTATTTCTAAAATGTACTTGATTGTGGTCCGGTGGTTTAATCGTTTTCTTTGTGCATAGCACAGCTCTGCACTTTGCACTCATTAGTTTCTTGCCTGAGTCTAGACACAAAAATGTCACTACGCATTAAAAGAGAGCGCAATCAAGAAGCCTCCGGAGAGCAGCTCCAAAGCCAAGAAAGGAAAATGTCACATAAGTCATATGAAGATGTTCACTATATTTTTGTTGTATTATTATTATTATTTTTTTTCTCAGAGCTGCTTTTCTGTAGTGCAGCACTCGTTTGCGCGTACTGATGTCACGTTCCTGGCCCTGAGGTGGCACACAGTTTATTACAGGCTGCAATGCAGATCCCCTGAATGGTGCACATGTTGAAACGGCATTTTGGTAATATATATTTTGGTCATTCAAGATTTACCCGCTTCTTCATTTAGAGGTCACAAATACATAATGTATGCTCAGCACATTTTCTAATTTCAAATGGTTCATCCCCTATGAATGTTTTAATTTTTCCTTTTATTTGGCTCGTTCTATTTTATTGCTGTGATCTTTTATGTCCAAGACTAAAGGTCAGCCAAAAGGTTATCAGCACATCAAAAGGAATCTCATCCTGTGTACAATGAACTTTCTTCAATCAAAACTGTTTTTGATCCGTACTGGGCACCACAGGAAACATTGCTGAAGGTCATCTTCATCTTCATCTTTCCAGGATCTTCTCACGATATCTGTCATGTCTGGCCAGTTTTGGGCATTAAGATAAGATATTGATTTCCAAAGAGGAAATTCAGAAACTGCTGACAAACCGGCAAGCACAAGTCTTTGCTATTTCAGTTTCTATTAGTAATCATAAACAAGAATGGATTGTTTTTCATTGTTCTCCTTTTGTTAACGGTCTGTTCATTTATCTCCCTTGAATAAATTGGTCATGAGTCGGGATGAATCGATTTTGCAGTTTACTGTGTCCGCTCATTTTTGCAGTGGAAGGAAAAGGGGAAATTATCCCTGAGCGAGCAGACGGCGCTGGGTTTCGAGCCTCAAGCAGAAATGGCTGACATCTGAATGAAAATGCTTCAATTGAAAAAAAAAAAAAGAGTTTGAAAGCTTGAATACAGTATAGGCAGCTTGATTTTAAGAATAAGTCTCGTGAATATTAAAAAAATGAAATTATTTTCATTGCAGTTCCACCGTGATTGTGTTAATACATTTTGTGGTGTCTTGCATGCATGAAAAGCCATTTTGCTGTTTACAATGTCTTAATGTTCAGAAATACTGTGCACAGGGTGTTTTTTTTAATTTTTTTTCTATTCAAATTGAAATTGTTGATGGTGCTAATATTGAGATCATTTTAGTCCCTCAGCATCAACTTCCATGCAGTGTGGTGAAATTTAGGCTTTGGTATTCCAAGCTGTTCAGCATTGAGTTGAACTGGCCTCTACTCTGTGGAAATCCAGGTGACACAAGTCAAAGCGAATTGTCTTTCTCTTCACAGATCCCTCGTGGAGGACGACGACACTCACATGAAAGTGGCTCTGGGCTACGGTGATATGGGCGTCTGTGCTCACCTTCAGGCATCAAAGACTGGAAACACACGTTTTTTCACAAGCAACACACACAGCTCAGTGGTTCTTCAGGTGAGAGCTCAATTCAATCCCAGCTTTAACCTTGAAATGTAAACACCATTTTTTTTTCTACAGTTTAAGAAGCGTATTGTGTGAAATATTTTTTTAATGGGGATTGTTAGTTTACAATGGTTCACTGTGTTTTGGAGTATGCAGGGATGGTTTATTGAGTCATTTTTTTGCAGGGATTCGATCAGCTTCGAATAGAGGGACTGCTATGTGATGTCACTCTTGTCGCTGGCGATGGCGACGAAGCCTTCCCTGTTCATCGAGCAATGATGGCCTCTTCCTCAGACTATTTCAAAGCCATGTTCACAGGTGGGTCCCAAATGACTCTGAATATTTGCACCTCCTGTGTCATTCTGATATAATTTATGCATCGATGATTCATTCAATGGCTGCTAAAAAAAATTTCCTGTGAAGCTTTTTTTTCTTTAATTATTCATGAATGCATTCATGCTTTGACACAGTACCTTGTGAGAATGTGTATGTCAAGCCGTTAAGAATAAGCTACGATAAGGCCCTTGATGCAGAATTATATATACCGAATGATTTCACAAAATATTAATAGCAAATGTTTTTTTGACACTTGGATGCATGTATAAAACCAAATTCTGTGGAATTGAATTTGTTGCTATCCTGAAACAGCAGACAGCATGGATCCAGCTACTCACAGGCCTGTCAGTTAAAGAAGCTTATGTATTAGTTGCGTCCTCTTTAGCATAGCCTCTGCTTTCCTCCAATGCAGGTGGAATGAAAGAACAGGATTTAATGTGCATCAAGCTCCACGGAGTCAACCGAATAGGCCTGAAGAAGATCATCGACTTCATCTACACAGCCAAGTTGTCCCTCAACATGGAAAATCTGCAAGATACGCTAGAGGCGGCCAGCTTCTTACAAATCCTTCCGGTGTTGGATTTCTGCAAGGTCTTTCTTATATCTGGGGTAAGCGAATGTGTGCGTACACAATGCTTTTATATTTTTACCAATTCTACAGTGCATTATTATCAAAGCCTTTTTTTCTTTATCTACCTATCTAGATAGTCAAACTGGCTTTTTGTTGTCAACACAGGCACATATTCATTGTAGATCCTTTCTTGATCTCACTTTGCAGGTTTCCCTTGACAACTGTGTGGAGGTGGGCCGCATCGCTAACACGTATAACCTCACAGAGGTGGACAAATATGTCAACAATTTCATCCTGAAAAACTTCCCCTCACTTTTGGGAACCGGCGAGTTTGTCAAGCTGCCTTTTGAGCGCTTGGCGTTTGTGCTGTCCAGCAACAGCTTGAAACACTGCACTGAATTGGACCTCTTCAAGGCGGCTTGCCGCTGGCTGCGCTACGAAGATAGTCGCATGGACTACGCCTCCAAGCTCATGAAGAACATCCGCTTCCCCCTCATGAACCCGCAGGAGCTCATCAATCATGTGCAGACGGTGGACTTCATGCGCACAGACAACACGTGCGTCAACCTTCTCCTAGAAGCTAGCAACTACCAAATGATGCCCTATATGCAGCCCGTCATGCAGTCGGAACGGACAGCCATCCGCTCGGACAGCGCTCACCTGGTCACGCTGGGCGGCGTCCTGCGGCAGCAGCTCGTGGTGAGCAAGGAACTGCGTCTCTTTGACGAGAAGGCGCACGAATGGAAAGCGCTGGCCCCCATGGACGCGCCTCGCTACCAACACGGCATCGCCGTCATTGGCAACTTCCTCTACGTGGTGGGCGGCCAAAGCAACTACGACACCAAAGGCAAGACGGCGGTGGACACCGTGTTCCGCTACGACCCTCGCTACAACAAGTGGATGCAGGTGGCATGCCTTAATGAGAAGCGTACCTTCTTCCACCTCAGTGCACTCAAGGGACACCTCTACGCTGTTGGTGGAAGGAACGCGGCTGGGGAGCTCGGTGAGTTCCCCCTCGTTGCACAAATTTAGACACTAGAATAAAAAGGACTTCTCTTGGAAAGAACGTTAAGACACACTGAGGCAGTAATTAGAATTGTATATTGGTTTTTGCTATGGATGGGCGCATTCCGACACTAGGTATCGTTACTGAGACCAGCCTTATCTCAAGCTATTAGTACTTGCGACAGTGCCTCTTTATGATCACAAACTTATTATAGGAAGAATATAAAATTGCCATGATTTTGATTTAAGACATTGTTACAGGTAGGCAAAGTAATTAGAGCACAGTGAGGTTTCCTTTTTTATTGGTGCTCATCAGCCAGGCTCGTGATCTTTTTCCAACAAAGCAATCGCCAAAGCTAAACTCGATGCCTTTTTCTTCTTCTTCTTGCCTCTTTTCTTAATCCCCAGAGATTATTAGGACTAATCGGCCTCCACAGAACACTTGTCGCTTGCCGATCCAATTACTGGGTTCTGTCCCCAGTGTTTTGGGCCAGATCTGAAGGTCACCAAAATACTGTGGCTCGCAATTCATTACTGCCAGTTGTCCCTTGGCTGCCCACTGGTTCCATTAAGATTTGTGAGGGGCAAAAACCTGCAGGCTATTAAGGTCACACTAATCACAATGGGTCTTTTCTTATCTGATAACGTGAAAGCATGCCAGTGAAAATAAAGCTCTGGTGTAAATCCCCAATATTTAAGTGTCTTTTCCAGATTGTTGCCAACTTTATGAAAACATCCTTGGAACCGAAATGATTTTGCAGTCGTATTATCTTCCCATTTCTTGTTCGCTCCCTGCTGATATGGTTTTTCGGATGCTCCTCCGGTGTTGTTTCAGCTCCCACGCTGAGACGCTCCAAGGCCTCATTTGCTGCTGTTTGTCCTCCTTAGTTGTCTGACTCTTGACCTACTTTATACTAATACGTTTTCTTCCCCCGCTTTGGTCGCCTTTAAGCTACTGTGGAGTGCTACAACCCAAGGACAAATGAATGGACGTATGTTGCCAAAATGAATGAGCCGCACTATGGACATGCCGGGACAGTGTACGGCGGCTATATGTATATTTCAGGTAAGTTGCAACCATTTACTTTGTAGGAAAGCACGTGCAAAAAGCAAATAAATTTTTTTGTATGATGTGGCTGGCTGAGATGTCACAAAAAATCTTTTCAAATATACACGGTGGTCCAAATTGTTTTTTTGTTTTGTTTTTGTTTTTACCATCACCAATTATATTTGCTTCTATAATTGTGTTTTTAAGAACCTGCTTTAAGAGCTTCTTGGCACGCCAGGGACAGCAGCAGCTTCAAGTCTCTGCTTGCCGCTTCTCAGTGGCTTTATAACACCTGCTCTTTTAATACAATGCATTTGCCTGACAGAAGCTTTCCTTAATATTTCTTTATCCAAATGAAGGCATTTCCTCTCGCATTCCATTGTTTATTTTAACAGTATGATGATTTTCTAAAAATGTCAGTGTTTTAATACTGTTGGTAAGACATCCTTGCTTTGTAACACCAAAACAAACTTTCTTTATCCCCAGTTATTCATGAAAACTAGAAAAACATAAAATAATCTCCTTTAGCAATTTTAGTTTGTTTAGCTAATTAGCTAAGCTAATTTATCTAAGATAATTATCCAACCTGTCTGAGATTTTAATCAGAGATTTAAATATACAGAAGACAAACTTGTTATGCAGGAAATTATACACTTTCACTTTATTGGTAGAAAAACAACTATATGATCTTTCTTCAATTTCCAACAAGCCCAAATTTCACATTAATTAAATTTGTGAGTAGATTGAGACCAGATCATTCACCACCATGTCAGTATATCTCCTTTTTGTAAAAAAAAAAATGTTTCTAATGCCGAATATGTTCTTTGACTCAACAAAGTCAGCATTCATACATGACCAAATTAACCGCACCAAAGTTTGTTTTTAACCAAATCAAAAGTTGTTTATGTGCTCGTGTGAACACAGCCAAAGCCTCTCACACCCATAGTTGTTCACTTCATGGGATTGAAAACAGCATATCCCGCGCTATGGAGATGAGTCCTCGTTTCTCCCTGTGTGACTAATCCTGAGCAAATTTCTACAACGGAAGTGGAGGGGAGACTGGAGGGGGGGGTACGGGGGGTGATAACCGGATGAAGTCTGTGTGGGAGGTGTCACATGGAAGATCCTGTGTGTTAATCCGTACTGGCTGCAGGTACTGTGGATACTGTGTTCTTACAGCAACATACATGATGAGCCTTTATGGACTACATTTTTTGAAATCCTTTAAATTCACTCTACCTGAAATACTTAAGCGGTTCTATCTTAAAGACATACAGCTCATCCCCACACTTGATTAATTTAAATACTGCACAGTATTTTGTTTGTCATTAGAATTGTCCGAGCACCTTAAGTGGTGTGGAAGCACACTCTTAATCTGTCCTAAATTTTCCACTTCATCAAACAATGAAGCGATGAATAACACAGTGGTCACAGGACCACTAATCCGCTTTTAGCTGGGTACCTCTCATTGGCTGGAGCCCGCAGGGTTGCATTGCTTACACATTTGCTTCTGATACGTTGAAGCTTCAGGTTTAGTGTAGCTGGATAAAAATAAAGATGCAGAGCATCAGGGGGATGGTAATGTTGCTGCACATCGCCGATTGTTTTTTTTTTTTTCGGTTCAGAAACAAACTGGATTTTAGGCAGCACAGTGGAGTGGAGATCTTAGTTGTGTAGGTGCATGTGGTGTGATGATGAGGGTTTGGTTCAAGAACTTGAAAATCACCTTAGATTTCAAGGACTGATTCTGGAAAAGTGTTTAAGGTGGTGCAGGCATTTGAATGCTCAAGGCCAGGTAAATGGCCAATTAGAAGAATTTTGTTGCACTGAGGCCCCGCAGCACCTTTGAGGTCTCGGGTGCGGGAGGCTGATAAGAGCCGCTGGGCAAGGTGATCCACACTGAAGTGCACTTTTGTGTTGGTCTGTCACAGCGGATTAGCTCCCGTTGTATGGCTGCGCCTCTCAGCTGTCTGAAGGTATTCTATCAGCTGGATGAACCTGACACATGCGCTCAGCCCACGGAGCGTCACAGCTCAAGTGGCGTGGCGCTGTTCAAGATGCGAGTAGTGGAGCACCGAGAGCCGCGGCGCCTCTCAATCGCAGCACCGCCGTTCCGAGGCCCTGCGGTTAGAGACGTTTTTTTCCACTCAGTGACCACTCAGGCTCCAGTGGCTAAACTAACTTGCCTCAAATGAGCGGTTTTAGTCAGATTTAACATTGTATGGAGTTCTTCATGAAGCGATTGAATAAAATGCCTTTTGCTTGTTGTAGGTTACCCGAGGTTAAGTGTTGGCTCTCACACAACACGCCTCCAGCAAGCAGTGGGCTGACTGAGGACTGTGCGAAGGCTGACTGTGCAGCACTTATATATCAAATCTGCCATTCTGGTGTACAGTCTTTTATTTATTGCAAGATCTCACAGGTTTCAGCCTCATAGCCTAAAATTGAACCTGACAATGTAAAAAAAATGTTTACGCTTGTGGGAAGACAGGTGAAAGATGAGTTCATCTGAAAGGAAAAGAAAAATGTATCAGTTAACCCTGACTGGATTTTTTCCCCCCCATGAGAGGTGTGGGTTTGCTATTCCACAACTTCCCACTCCTTTATAACTAGAAGTTAGAAAACAGACAACAGTGCACTTGGCAATGATAACAAATTTATAATTTTTAGTTTATGGCAGGATTTACCATGATTTTATTTTGATTATTGCTATGTAGTGCTCCCTCCCTTAAATTGGCAATCTCGTATCAGTATTTATCAGGTATATATCTGATAAATACCTTTTATCAGATATTAAAAGGTAAATATTAAAAATACAATAATCCATTCTTTTTATTTTCATTTTTTATTACAATTTGAAAGTGGAAAGGCTGAATGATAGCTGCATTTCTCCCCAGTGCCTTCACTGTGTGGGCCAGTTTTTGAAAGAAAGTCTGACTTGATCACTTGAGTAGGCGACGCATTGCATGGCCGAAAAGGCGGCTCGAGAGTCTTCAATAGAGCTAGCACGCGATCTGTGGGCAGCATCCAAAGTGTTTTTTTTTTTGTTTTTTTTAATGCTGTTGATTCACCACAAGTCTTTGCTGCTCTCGCTCCGAGTCTCTCCGCCTGGGGGGGATGCGAATGGGACGGGGATGGGCTGGCTTCTACCCAAATGCATGCTGGGATTGTGTTCCTCTTTATTTTAAGCCTTCCCTGTAGACATGTCCTGTTTTTTTTTTTTTTCTTTCCTCCCCACTTTGCCTCAGCTTTGTGCGTCTCGACGTCGACAGTCTGTTTTGTGCGTGTTTACTTGAGCACGGTGCAGCTCTCACTTGCTTTTGTAGTCTCGAGCTCACCGGAGAGTAAATGCCAAATGACGAGTTTTTCTCATCTGCTTGCACAACACAAAAGAGAGCGAATGAGTGAGATTGGCCCATCTCATCCATCACACATTGCTCCTCTGCGGTTGGCATGGAGGTTAATTAGCCCTCTCTTCTCGCTATAGGCGGCATCACGCACGACACCTTTCAGAAGGAGCTGATGTGCTTTGACCCAGATGCAGACAAATGGACTCAGAAGGCACCCATGACCACCGTGCGCGGGCTCCACTGCATGTGCACGGTGGGCGACCGCCTCTACGTAATCGGCGGGAACCACTTCCGGGGTACGAGCGACTACGACGACGTGCTCAGCTGCGAGTACTACTCCCCCGCACTGGACTTATGGACTCCAATCGCCGCCATGTTGCGAGGCCAGAGCGACGTGGGCGTGGCCGTGTTTGAGAATAAGATCTACGTGGTGGGCGGATACTCGTGGAACAATCGCTGCATGGTGGAAATAGTTCAGAAGTACGACCCCGAGAAAGACGAGTGGCACAAAGTGTTTGACTTACCCGAGTCGCTCGGCGGGATTCGAGCCTGCACGCTCACCGTGTTCCCGCCTGACGAGATGTCAGGTTCGCCATCCAGAGAGTCGCCACTTTCAGCCCCTTGATGAGTGATTGGGGGGAAGCCCTGTTTTGGTCACACCCCCATAACCCTTAACTCCCCAAAAAACATATATAGACATTGTTTGCACTTCCCTTTTGGACTAAGTCAGTACTGCGTCCCTCGGTCCTACAGTTCCTCAAGCGGTTAAACCTACACACCGCTACACGAAAGGCAAGCAATTTCCACCCTTGTGTTGCATACTCGGTTCGTATCGTGTCATGAAGTACCTTGACGTGAAAAGGGACTTTGCAAATCAACTTTTCTACCTGAATTTGCCGCCTGTCGTATGTTTCCAGGCGTGTTGCGGAGGAAAAGGTTACCAGGACAAGCTCAGGGCTCGTACCAGGCCCGCCTAAAAAGCACTCCTTCGGTTTTACTTTCCTGCGATTGCTACTAAACTGTCAACAAAGTGGTGTTTTCTAAATTTAATAAAGTTTTCAAAGTAAGTAGACAATTGTGGTATCATTAGCGGTAAAGGGTTTACATGTTGAGTTTCTTCACTGTGATTGATTGGAAAAATTCCCAGTGACACCTGTCAGCTGCAGATTGTTTACCACTGGTATAAACAATCCGCTGAGCGGCGATACCTGGAAACTAGCTCTCTCCCTCTGCTGGCACCGTGACAGATGGAAACCTCGCCCAGTCTGCCCACCTGCTTCCCTCCGATTAAATCCTTAATAGCAACATATGGTGTCCGAGACGAGCACTTCACGCTGTTACCAGAAACAAAAGGTTTGTGTAATCATGAGGTGAGTTTGGTCCAAACCGTTATATCGTCATTATACTCTCATTACGGCACATTACTGTCCTGTCTCTGATTTTACTTCATTTGGGGCCTGTTGTGCTCTGAATAGATTGCCACAAAATTAGGTACACCTGCACTAGCTACACCACAGGTGTCAAACTGAAGGCCCGGGGGACAGATGTGGCCCTCCACATCGCTTTATGGCTCACTAAATTGTCAGTTACAGGGATAGTTGTGTGTAATAATATGATGGCGTGACTATACATTGATATTGTTTTCACAGCCAGCGGCCCTCTAAGGAAAATTATGATGTGGCCCCTGCTGAAAATTACTGTGGTTCGAAAGCCCTGATCTACAATATCAATCAGGTAACCATTTAATCCTTAATCGCATCGATTCAAAACTAATGTGCTGTGATCAGGAAAAAGTTTAATTAAACGGCAACTAAAAAGGGGGGGGGGAGAGAATGACCCCCCCCCCTCCCCGGCCACTCTAGTAGGGCTCCTGATTCTCACAAAAATGATGCCTTAATGAATATATAAATTATAATAAAAGCTCAATGCAAGGTCACTACAAAAAAAAAAAGACTGAAAAACACATACATTTCTGCCTTTTGACAGAAATCTTTAAGGGAATGCATGGACACTTTCAAAGAAAACCTCTTCATTTGAACTGCCTGAGCTGGAACTGCACAGTCACAGTCTGTAGAGTTCCACCAAATCCCAAAGTTTGTGCAAGCCAGTGTCAATATTGCATGATGCTGCCTGTTTTTTTAATGAACAATGCGCCCTCAGGAGAGAAGACAAAGAAAACTAGATCAAGCAAGGGAAAAAAAAAAACACGTCCTCCTTGGTCTCATCTTCCTTTCATCATCTTTACTACCTGCGCTTCTTGGTGAATTTCATCACCACTGGTGGCCTGTCTTATCAAGTGACAAGATGTACGCGTGTGTCTACATCGTAACACACATTTGGCGCACCACGTTTTCTGTAATGCAGCCAGGAAGTGACCCAAATTGTCCAGCCTGCTGGGTGTGTTTACATGCAAGCGCCCTGATGACATTGTCAGTCAGGAGGCATATCTCGGCAGCAGCGGAGGGGGAGGGGGACCGAGCGCGATGGCGGTGGCTCTTACTGTAACTAAAGCTCCGACCTCCCCCATCATGATGAAACACTCCGGAGAGATGCAGATCCTCGTTGTCTTCTGACTGTGTGCACGACCGTGTTAATGGCTATTGATCCCAGCGGATGGCAGACGGCCAAAATATCCCAATGTTACTCCCGTTGCATAATTGTATTCATTTCCTTTATGCACTCAATCCAAAAGCTGTCTGCCATTATTAAAGCCCACATGCTTCACAGAGGTTTACATGTTTTTATTAATCCTCTTTAATGAATATTCATAGGTCAAATGTTCGTTCCCCTGTGAATGTGCAGTGAATAATCCGGCCCTGATTCATCTCGACTTCCAACACCAGCTGGATTGCAGCGTGCGTGTGCGGCGATGCCAGAGGTGGTAGCGGTAATTAGGATTTGTTTTTCTTCAACATCTGGCCATGTCACAGGCCTAGATTTCATTTGCTACGCATGGCTTCTTTCCTCAATTTGCAAAGTGTGCTTGCTGTACTTGTTAACTGGAGCATCTCTTCACTGATTTTGTACAGATAATCCTTTTCATGCAAGACACCATGGAGCTTGTGTTCATGATGCATTATTGCTGTGCTGCTGCAGCAATGTTTGCTTTCTGACGCCATCCAGATTATTTCCACTTTGACGGCCCTGCAGTCTTTTTTTATTTTTTTATAAACTTGATGCCTCCCGACTTAGCTGTCAGTCAAGTCAGTAGTCATTTGCAGACTTGGAATAGTGAGATTTCCCTTTGACGCTCTGAAATTGGGCCCAGCGAGAACAGCTGCTCTGCTCGGGGGATCTCGCGAGGTTAAATACAGCTCTGGCTTCATGTCCCTGCAGGTTTACCACTCGGTTAAAGACCCAAATGGCAGCACCTGCTCAAGTCCTTTGGCAACCCAATGAGGTCTACAGTGATCCCTCGCTACTTTGCGTTTCGTTTATCGCAGCTTCACTACATTTTTTTTCCAAATTAAAAAACATTTAAAAGTCAAAATAAAACTTCTAAATTGAGGAAACGTGTCTGACCTTTAGGACAATGTACAATTTTCGGACTATAAGTCGCGGGTTTATTCATAGTTTGGGTGGGGGGGCGACTTATAATAAGGAGCGACTTATGTGGGTTTTTTTTCAAAAATTTTCAAAAAATAAAATAAAAGTGGAACCGCGATGTAGCAAGGGATTACTCTAATTTGAATTTCAAGTTACGTCAGCAGTGCGACGCGGCGCGGCCGTTGTTTACAAAAAGGACAAAGATTGATCACGGGATGACGAAGGGCCCCACGTACTACCGGCATCACTAGCGGCTTTGTTTCTAAGTGACACGGAGAACGAAGAGTTTGAAGGATTTAAGGATTTGGAGTGACACAGAAGGTTTGAAAAACTATTATGGCTTTTACACACGCCCGGTCTTACTCTACGGAGCTTTCTTTCACCTCCGTGGATTGAAGTCGGGGACCAGCGCTCGGCCGGGTGGCTGTCCAGAGACGGTGGATGGGGCTCGGACATGGCTTTTACTTACGCCCGGTTCCTACTCTACGGAGCTCTCTTTCACCTCCGTGGATAGAAGTCGGGGGCCGGCGCTCAGCCGGGTGGCTGTCCGGGGACGGTGGATGGGGCTCGGTCATGGCTTTTACGCACGCCCGGTCCTATTCTATGGATCTCTCTTCCACCTCCGTGGCTGGAAGTCCACGCCGCCACACGCCTGGAAGTTTGATTTGTTAAATAAAGAGCCGTTTACCAAACCCACGTCTTTCCTTGTACTTTGTTAACGCTACAATATAGTTATATACTAGATCTGTGGAGTAACGACGAGGCTGACGTCAGGGCGCACGCGCGGCGTTGTTGACAAAGGATGAGGAATTTGATCGGTGGATTTAATGATTTAGAGTGCACAGATGGTTTGACAATATTATTGCTTATATAATAGTTATTTGATATCTAATTTATGTATCGTTATATGGGCCTGTGGAATATTTTGAAGTGCAAGCGCTGTCAGCGGCGCGCACCCATTGTTGACAAAGGACAATTGATGGATTTAATGAATTGGAGTGACACAGATGGTTTTATAAACATGTTGTTTATGTAATAGTTTTTTTTAAATAACTCTGAATGTTACGTCAGGCCCGTTCTCAGCTCTTCGTTTGGGTTTATGTCACGTTAGCATACCTATCGTTTAGCCTGTTGTTGCTCGTTCATGTCTGTTCTTGGTGTTGGATTTTGTCGAATAAATTTCCCCCAAAAATGCGACTTATACTCCGGTGCGACTTAGATTTTTAATTTTTTTTCACGTTATTGTGCATTTTTTATGGCAAATGCGACCTATATTCCGGAGCGACTTTTAGTCTGAAAATTACGGTAGTATTGCCCAAAATGTTCGTTTACATTCCTTTAGAAGTCCGTTTTCGAGTGTTGGCATGCTCGCGAATTAGCATCTTTCCACTAACTCGTTAGCCTGCCCGGTACTTCTTGTTGGTGACCGTACTTCGCGGATTTCACTTATCGCGGGTGGTTTTTGGAACCAATTATCCGTGATAAACGAGGGATTACTGTATTGTACTTGTATGAAACTATTGAAATTAACATGTCATCATTTTTCTGCTCATTTTACATCAAAATTAATCACAGCGAATGCTATTTAGGAAATGATCCTAAGAGGATTAAGCATAAATCAGGAACAAAAGATGGACCTCATTCGTTATGGGTGACTTTTTTTGTTCAGACCAATAATTTATTGCTCTAAAATATTGGTCTTTTTAATTTGATTAAACTCATTTTAGGTCCTGAGGCGAAATTCAATTTATTGTGATCAAAGATGAAGACCATGGACAGAAAGCCAATTATTTTACTCGCATCATTACATCATCATCTGTAGATCACATATGCGTTATTTGAGTGTGAATAACAGCCACCCCTCCAGGTCACGTCCAATTGTTAGCATGTGGGTGTGACAGTCTTGATGGATAACTCAGGCTTTTGCCTAAATGTCCCTGTGTACAATAGCAGGTTGCCATGGTTACCTGAATTTCTCCGCACATGAAATGAAAAAGCACTTGACGGCACACTCTTTCAGAGCGCACTGCTGTCCTGCTTGCCTGGCAGGCAGTTGATGGAAAAAGTCAAGTAAACGATTGAAACGTCTCTTCACATGTGATTAAAAAAAAAAAAGAAAAGAAAAAGACAACAAAATAATGGTGCAAAATGCTATTCCCATTAGATCAACTCATTTCCATCCCCACTTCATTATCACTGATATGATGCCGTAGGTGCTTAGGAACTTGCGCGACAGTAATGACCTCTAGTGATCCTAATGAGAACAGGACGGCGCTTTGATTGCCATTGAAGCGGATATAAAAGGTGTGTGCGTTACACGCACGCGTAACAAGCTGACATGCAAACCCCCCTCAACATAAATCATCCAACATACTCTCAGAAGTTAATCCTCTTCATGTTCACGGTCATGGTCTGAGCAGAAACATCCATGGGAATAAAATCCATTGGTTTCCTTCTTCACCCTGTTTAAACTCTCTCAACGGGTAATGTGTGCTGCAGTTGAAAGAAACTAACGTTACAGGATGACCTCATTGTAGCAAAGGCCCCGAATGGATGCTGACCTACTAAGAAACGTTTTATATGCCCTGATACTAACAACTGAGTAAAGCAAAAACAATTATTTCTATAATTTATTCATCTGGGCAAATGAAAACTGGTTGGTTATTAATTGGATTGTATTTAGGGAAGAGTCTGTACCACCTTACAATAAGATGGCAATGACTTATTTAGGTAATTACATAAGAGTGCTCCGACTTCTACTTGCCAAATAATGAGCTATTATTTGTTAATTAATTCTTAATTTATTTATCATTATTATTATTATAAATAATATTATAATTAATTATTTGTTAATTAATGCTAGCTAAATTGCCTTTGAGACTTCTCTGTCGGGATTTGTATAAATTGAATGTTTGCCCTTATGATCTCCGCTACATTATTCTGCTACAAGTGATTCTGACAAGGACACCAAAGGCACTTTATATTGATATTGACCCAGTAACTCATTAGTAAGTAATTGGTCCTTGCGTAAAGCACAGTTTCTGCACATTGAATGAATGTAAGACCAGACAGAATAGTGAACTCTCAAGTAAGGCAATAACTCTTTGTCGTTTGTACATCATACTTAATGATAACATGCAGGAAATCTAAATTGAGATTTGGGGCCTTGTCATTTTAGGTTTTAATCGGAATTGTATGTATACTATGTTGTCACTGCCTCCCTCACATTCAAGCCCTAAATTATTAATAGTCTGGCCAAATTCACTTTAGCTCAAAATGTTGCCATGCTATGAAAAAATTGAAATTAACTGATGCAACCACCAGAGAGCAGCAAAGATCTGACAGCAGTAGCTGATGAAGAGTGGTAGCCAAGACGCGCTGCCACCTCACCGCATGTTCCTAACGCAAAACACTTGCTTGAGCAGCCATTATTGCAACAATGCAAAATGAACAACTGTTAGTCATTAGCCCCCATATTACAAACAAGCGTCACCGTGAGTCACAAAATCGCAGATAAAGAAGGAACTTGGTGACACGTACACACAAACACAAAGCACAACGCTTCTTTTGTGAGGCAAATTTTTATAAATGCGATATTGTCCGTGACAAAACTGCAGCTAATTATGTGAGTCAAATTTTCTGGTGAATGGCTGAGTCAAGCATGATTGCTGTTTGAGACGTTGATACTCGTCAGATGTGGACCGTGTTGCAAAATGTGTTCAGGGAAAGAGTCACCAGCCGCAATCTGCTTTGTTTACTGTCTTGACATGCTGGAAATGACAAACAGTCCACAAGAGAATATAAACTTGCTGCTTCTCATCTTATCTGGACACATTATGTGCCTTGTGACTCCTTGTGACATTTTAAATCTGACTCTTACAGTCAGCTGATCAGCTCTATCTTAACAAAATGGCTTTGATTTGTTTTTGCTGGGCAATGTGTTGCTAGGTGGAGTTCATCGTGCTCAACCCCATACAGATGGAAGTCAGTTGACAAGATAAACCGGAAAATACACTGCTAAAAAAAAAATTAAAGGAACAGTTTTTTATCAGGGTATGGCATGAATTCAATTTGACTTTTCTGATAAGGTTTTGGTCAGGTACGTGGCAGAGGGGGTTGTTAATCAGTTTCAGCGTCATTGGTGTTGATGGAATTAACAACAGGTGCACTAGAGGGGCAACAATGAGATGGTCTCCAAAACAGGACTGATTTTGCAGGTGGAGGCCATTTCAAGTTCCTCCCTCTTGATCTTTTCTAACTGTTTTTCCACAAGGGTTGGCTTTAGCTAGAGTCATTATCACGACTTGGAGCATGAGGTGATTTCTTAACCCTCCTGAAGTTGCACAGATTGTCCAACTCCTCCAGGATGGCACATCCATGTGTGCTGTTGCAAGAAGATTTGATGTGTCTCCCAGTACAATCTCCAGAGCATGGAGGAGATACCAGCAGAGAGGCAGTTACTCTAGTAGAGCTGGACAGGGCCGTAGACGGTCCTCATTCCATCAGCAGGACCGATATCTGCTGCTTTGTGCAAGGAGGAACAGGTTGAGCACTGCCTGAGCCCTATAGAATGACCTCCAGCAGGCTACTGGTGTGAATGTCTCTGCCCAAACAGTCAGAAACAGACTTCACGAGGGTGGCCTCAGGGCACGACGTCCTGTAGTGTTTCCTGTGCTCATTGCTCAGCACCGCGGAGCTCGATTGGCATTTGCCATAGAACACCAGAATTGGCAAGTCCGCCACTGGCGCCCTGTGCTTTTCACAGATGAAAGCAGGTTTACCCTGAGCACCTGTGATAGACGTGAAAGGGTCTGGAGAAGCCAAGGAGAGCGCTATGCTGCCTGCAACATCATTCAGCTTGACCGGTTTGGTGGTGGGTCAGTGATGGTCTGGGGAGGCATTTCCATGGAGGGACGAACAGACCTCTACAGGCTAGAGAACAGCAGTCTGACTGCCATTAGGTATCGGGATGAAATCTTGCACCCATGGTCAGACCCTACGCTGGTGCAGTAGGTCCTGGGTTCCTCCTGATCTACAACAATGTCTATTGTGGCAAGAATATGCAGACAGTATCTGGAGAATGAAGGAATTGACACAATTTGAATGGCCCTCACGATCACCTGATCTAAACCCAATAGAACACCTCTGGGACATAATGTTTCAGTCCATCATACGCCTCCAGGTTGCTTCTCAGACTTTACAGGAGCTCACTGATGCCCTTAGACAGATCTGGGAGGACATCTCTCAAGACACCGTCCGTCGTCTCATTAGGAGCATGCCGCGAAGTTGTCAAGCATGCATACAAGCTCGTGGGGGCCACACAAGAGATTGAAAAGAATTTTGAGTTGCAGAAATTGAATTTAGGCAAAAAGGACGAGCCTGCCACATCATTTTTGCACTTTGATTTTTGGGGTGTCTGTATACTGAGCTCTCTGTAGGCTGAAAACTTTTATTTCCATCAAAAGATCTGGCATCCTTTTGTTCCTGAGACATTAAACTGTCCATATCAGTATCGATATCCCCCCCAAAAAAATGTCACCATTGAAATCTGATGTGTTTTCAAAGTGTTCCTTTATTTTTTTTGAACAGTGTATGAAATACTGGAAATTCTTACTTATGTCAGCTAAGTAACGGAAGACTGTGAAGTCTCAGCTGAAATGAAACAAGCCTCATGAAATCTATACCCGCTGGAAAACTAAAGTTTTACCACAGCTGCCAAAACAACGGCGAACACTTGAGCTCACACTTCCGACAACATGACAGATGGAGCAACACACCCGTTCAAAAACTTAAGTAACGGCGCACACACACAGTTGGAGTGGAATGCAGTTTAATAGTCAGAACCATTAAGAAATATACAGTGCAGTAGTCAGAATCAAGCCTTGTTTGGTGTGCGTTTATTAAAAAAAATCATATTAACAAAAAACAAATCTCTCACAGAGAGCTAAAGCATGCAATCAATGCCACCAAAATGTTCTGACATTATAAATACATTCATTATGTTTATATAATACTTTCAACATGCCAGTTACCTCTTGGTCTTAAATACGATTGATTTCAACCTTTTGCATGTGTTTTACCTCGAGCGACAACATCATTACCGTACAAATGGGTTTACTCTGAACAAGCAACCCTGCTATGTTTTTTTGGAATCTGTCCCATTCAGTATTTAGATCGCTTGTAGTGTCTGGACGTCCCAACTCTACATGCAGAAACATGCACAGCTCTGGTTTATGTAAAAAGAAATTTGTCTGTCTGCTGTTTATCTGTAAAATGTGTCATCACGGATTTATTTTTCCTCTAAAACTTGGCAAAGGAATTAGCACCTATACTTCACTCCCACACATTGTGAACGGTTTCTCGCTGGCAACTGTTTGCATGGTAAAAAAAAAAAAAAAAAAACACTCTCCAGGCACTTACTTACGAATACATGATCTAATTTTTAAAAAATCGTGTTTTCATGATTTTATTGTCGACTCGATTGTTATTTTATTCTATTGTTCCACCCACCTAGTTTCTATTGCGTATCCTGTTACACAGTGTAATAGTGTAATATGTATCATATGTCAGATTATTGCCCATTCATTTAAACTGTCATGTTTTTTATTTTTTTAATAGTGAACTATTTTTGTAGGGGCAGTATATTTGATTCTTGTCAGGATCAGGCTTTTGAGAAATAAAGAGAAAAGAGCGCTTTTGTGGGTGTATTTACAAAGAAAAACAGTTGTTCCAGTTTGCCGTCAAAGGTGTCTCATAAGAAATTGCGTGTTGTCATTTAAGTTGCAGCAGTGCCTCTGACGGAGATGCTGTTTTGATGCTTCCTTTGCTGCCGACGCCTCCAAAGCAGGAGAGCCAGCAAGAGGAGCAGCAAGAGAGCCAAAGCGCCTCCTATGAGCCCTATTTTCAGAGACAAGCTCTGGTCCTTGGGCTGGTACATAATACAGGAGGCCTCGCTCTCTCCGGTGTCATTCAGCGCCACCACGCAAACCTCTGAGATGTTCTCGATGAGACCCACACCTCCGCTGCGTCTGTCCTTTCCAAACATCTGCCTCTCAATTCCGCCAACCGTCACCCTGTAGGCTTTCACAAAGGATGAAGGAGCACACCAACTGAGGACCACGCTTGACCCGTTCCACTTCGCCGTTCTCAGAAAAGGAGGCTGCGGTGCCTCAAATTGTGAGGATAACCCCGGACACCAGCAGTGATTGATGATTTTGAGCTCACTACAATCGGGCTGGTCCTCCTTGCAGGGGTTGTAGTCACATTTCTTCAAAGTTCCTCTGTCTGTAGACCCAGCCGCAGCTGCAACGGTAGTAACGTCCTGCTCAATGTCATAATATTCATCCGGGGGGAACTCAAGGGGTTCGGAGGGTCTGAGGGGTCGCGTCCGATTGACCTCCGGCTTTTGTTTTGTGGTAGGCTGGGGAGTGGAGCCACTGAAGAGAAGCAGGCAGATGACCATCAAGGGAACATGTCTGCTGGCAGCCATCACACAACCTGGAGATGCTACAAAGAACATACCGTCAGTATCAATAAGTAATTATATCATAATTTCTTGAAAAAAAAAAAAAAAGAGAGAGAAACGCACACAAATTGAATTACAGGACTTGAATCAACACTTTTATTTTATTTTTAAATCAACCCAAGAGGCTATTTGTACTTAAGTATAAACTGTCAATACACTAGCCAGCTATATCAAACAGTAACGGAAGAAAATTCCACTCGCCTCGCTTGTCAATTTAAATCAGGAAAAATAAGCATTTCTCCATATTGAACTGTTTTTTTTTTACTTGGAGGTGCATGTAAACATGAATATTTAGCGACAGGATTTAAAGCGGTGTATTTGTATCTGCTAGGATTAATCCTCACATGTTAATCTGTCTGTCGGAGGTGGCTCACACTAATTCAACATTCCAGACCGTATTGCACAAGAGATGTTTGGTGAATGCCTACGCACACACACACGCACACACACCCTTGCGGGACACAGTGTAGCCCAGTCAGCTGGATCCACTTACAGGAAAGCTACCCGTGCGGAATTCTCACAATAAATCAAAACAAATATCTCAAATACTTCTGAATACAACTTGTTTGATTGCACAGGAAACCTATTTACCTTTTCTGCCTCTGTGTGTATTTCTATAAAGAGCAGTAAAATGTTGGTGGGGAAAATAACTTACTCGTTGCTTGAGGAGGTTTGGGTAGTTGAAATGCTTTAAGAAGCTCCTCACGCTGCTGTTTTCGGTCCTCCACTTGCTTCCTCACTTGCCTGCTTCTCCTTTATTTATTCTCCTTTTCCTAACAACTGGAACCTCCCACACTCCCCCCACTTTGTGGACCCTTCATGCACCCGTTCCACCTCCCTCCCCATCAGAGTAAAATGAGAGCATGCTTTTGGAAGACTTTCTACACACCCTTGTTGCCATGTTTTGTGGCTATAATAAAGGAGACCAGGAGACATCATTTAATAATTTTTCCTCATAAATGTGACCTGAAGGAATGCCAAAGAGTTCAACGTTGTGTGTTAACTCTCATTCAACGTGAGTTTAAATGTGACGGGTTAAATATACAAATAAATATTATATATACAAAACAATGAAATATACAACCACATCCTGAGTTATAAGAGGGTGTGCACACTTGTGCAACCACTTAGTTATTTTAACTACCGCTCTTGAAAACATATTTTTTCAATTGAGTTATTAAGGTCACAGATGATGTAACATTTTATAACCTAGTCTTGTTTATATCACAAAAAAATGGTTGTGGTTGTGGGTTCAAACCCCAGCCGGGTCATACCAAAGACTATAAAAAATGGGACCCATTACCTCCCTGCTTGGCACTCAGCATTAAGGGTTGGAATTGGGGCGTTAGATCACCAAATGATTCCCGAGCGCGGCACCGCTGCTGCTCACTGCTCCCCTCTCCCCCAGGGGATGGATCAAAATCACATGGGGATGGGTTAAATGCAGAAGACAAATTTCACCACACCCAGATGTGTGTGTGACGATGATCATTGGGACTTTGACTTTAGACTTTTCCACTGGAATTTATTTCTGATCAGGCCAGAGGAGGCAATTCAGCTGTACTCCTTTGCACTCTTCACATTTTGAAACATCCATTAAGGGAAAACGACTCACTTGCTAATGCTCATTACCTTAAAGGGAGATTGGAAATTTAAAAAAAAAATGACTGGAATGCTTTATTCATGAACGATTACTCAGTGACTCCAGACTGCCACTCATGCCTCGTTAGACCTCTCACCTAAATAAAATGCGTGACTTTGCCTGGAATATCCCATCAACGTCCAAACAGAAACGGAGTGCAGCTGAGGGACATCTGCTCACCAAATACAGGAAATAAACCAGATCCAACTTGCAGGATGCCCAGTTAAAGAGCACATCTGCTTCTTTTCTTTTGCAAACTGGAGGGCTAGAAGGAAGTAAAAGGAGTGATATTGAGAAATTCAAGGACATAAAAGCCAGCCATTTAGTTTAATAGACATGGGATTAATAAGCAAACTGATAGAACACGTCAATTATTCCATCTTTGTAACATTCAAAAACAAAATGATTCATTGGACTGTCCTCATTTTACCCCGTGGGTGCAGTCAAATACATCTGTCTTATATCACAAAATTTTCTGGCTATGACCTGATCTGAGCTTGTCTACATCCCCCTCCAAAAGTATTGGAACATTCCTTTGTTTCTGCTGTTAACAGAAAACATTTTAGTTTAGCATCGAGCTTTCCAAGTATTTAGATCAGGATCGGTAAATAGTTTAGTTTAGTTTAGTTTATTGTTTAGCACAAATAACAGTGCAAATAGCAAAATTTACCTAAAAACGCTACATTTTGACCAAAAATATTGGAACAAATAATAATAGTAATTGTTTGGAGATATTTTATAAACCCATTTGTTGTTTTGGCAGCTTGCTCTGCTTCATTAACTTGCTGCCTGATGAATGATCTCCCAATCAGTTTGGCTTCTTTTTCTCCTTTTTCCCCACTGAATAAGAAATTGATTCTACCGTATTATTGTACTAGTACTGATTGAACGGTATATGCTCGGAACGGTCTATGGCGCCATCTGTAGTATTTAAGTAGCAACAGCACTCCCCGGAATGTTTTTGTTAATTTGTTTTTATTAGACAGCAGGCTGGGTTGGGGGTATCAGTGTTCGTGCCGCTCTGTGGATTGGTTATCACTGTCCCTCATTAAAATTCCACATGCAACCATGTTCACATCAATTTGAAAACGTTTATTTTGGGAAGTCAACAAGCACCTAAATGTAAACCATGGGCGTCCAACTTTACTAATAATCGAAGTATATCGCATTAATTTATACCCCAATTTTAATCATTGATATTCCTAGTCATTCTTCATGTCATCCAAGCTTCTTCGTGTTTTATATTTCGGCACAATACCATTTATTGGCTTTGACTAATAATATGAATAGATTTTGTGTCTTTGGTTTTAAATCCAGTCTCACCAAAAAATTCGGAAAACCTTCCCAAAACATGGTGTATAATATACAAATACAATCATAACGATCAATTTGTCATATTTGTGTCCATTGTATGGTAGACGTTTTAGGTCTTAAAAAGATTATTATTATTATTATTATTATTATTATTATTATTATTATTATTATTATTATTATTATTATTGATATTATTATTATTATTATTATTATTATTATTATTATTATTATTATTATTATTATTATTGTTGTTGTATAGTTTGTTATAGCGCTTGCGTCCTTTTGTCCAATCAGCGCCCATGACTACTGCCTACGTCATCTCTGTGCGACGGGCCAATGCAATTCTGTAGTCAGAGGTTGCAAATGGAACAGTCGACACCCAGAATTTTTTCCATTTTAGTAAGTAAACTAGATTAACTTTATTCCTACATGTAAACGATCGCAATTGTGTTTTCAGAAATACGCATTGACATGATAGGTGAATTGAGCAGGCTAATGCTAGCGCGCGGATTTGGGCCCTGTTAATCTCGGAGTAGTCTGCATTGTTTTGGTCAGTGACGTCAAATTAAACGCTGACACCTGACTCGTACCATCTATCAAGCATACCTGTCAGTTGTCTGTTTTGCTTATTAAGTCACCAATAGACTACGCTAACTCAAGTAAAGCCATGGCTTCCAGGCGCCAAGGTTATACGAGCAGTGTGGATTCTCCTTCGTCAAATAGTGGCAACCGCAAAGCGAGTATCAACATCATTCCTGACAGGCCTGGCGCAGAATCCTGTTACGACCGCAAACCAGACAAGGTTCTATACGGCAGCGTGAGTGTCACGTCGCTCAAGTCCCGCTTTGCACCGACCATTCAATCTGCCATGTCGGCTGCAGTTGATACTCTCCTGGGCGAAGTGGTGCTTGTACTCAATGAGACTCATCAAGAGTTGCTACACAAGGAACAAGAGAACGAGAGACTCAAAGTGCGTCTTGAGGTGTCTGAGAGGGAGTTGAAGACCATGCAGGATTGTCTGTGCAGTGCTCAGAAACTCATCGACCAGCTTCAGATCTCATACAGTGGCCCCCATAACATCAGTCAATCGGTTTTTGCCCCATCCCTTTCCTCCATGACGGCAGGCGTGGACCGGGACCATCAGAACCCTCGAAACGGTGGAGCCGGTGCGAACTTGGGTCTCGGTGCTTCTGTGGATGACGCACTTCATGGGTTTGAGCCAAGGGATGACTACAAGATGTGTCAGCTGTCTATTCAACCTGATGGTTCTGTAACCAATCACACTCTGGATTCCTTTGCAGCTGACACATCTCACATGTGCACTGAAGCCAACAGACCAGGTACAGCTATTATATCAACCTGTAACAAAAACCGAGTGGAGCCATGTTTGACAGATGCATCCCAAATTGAGTTTCTCAATACATTACATTTTAATCATAAAACTCATGTACGTTTCATGCTATTTCTGCTTCAGAGGAGAGGCCGTCTCAGGGACCAGGCGAACCTGGCAGCTTTGAGATAAAAGTGGAGCAGGGACAAGCTTCCAGCTCCAATCAAGACAACCGAAAGGACACAGTTGGCGAAGGTGAACAGTCATCTCACACCATGGGTGACCTCAACTATGTTCAAGTTGGAGATGTGGGTGGTTCCCACCGCACCTTTATCCAACCTCTGCGCCATCAAAGACCTGTTCGAGAATGCAGCAGTGCCCCGCAGCAGCGAGTGATTGATGGACAAAAGCCAGCGGTGAGGACTTCAGGACCCGGAAGCAGTCACAGCGTTTCACCGGGTAGAGCGGACGAGTCAGCGGGACCTTCGTGCGCTGACACGGCCGTCGAGCCTTCCGGAGATCGCCCTCACCACTGCTTAGAGTGTGGGAAGACCTTCCGTCTGATTTCCAGCTTGAAAAAACACATCCGCATCCACACGGGAGAGAAGCCGTACCCTTGCAGCGTCTGCGGCCGCTGTTTCCGCGAGTCGGGCGCCCTGAAGACTCACCTCCGAATCCACACCGGGGAGAAGCCGTACTCGTGCTCTGAGTGCGGCAACTGCTTCCGACACTTGGACGGCCTGCGCAAACACCGCCGCACACATACCGGGGAGAAGCCGTACGTGTGCGGCATCTGTGGAAAGCGCCTGAGCCGCCTGCAGCATCTCAAGCACCACCAGCTCATCCACACGGGCGAGCGGCCGTGCTGCTGCCCCTTCTGTAACCGCAGCTTCAAGGAGCCCGCCGCACTGCGCAAGCACATCCGGACGCACCGCGAGGAGGGTGGTCATATGGCCGTCGGGGCCACCGACGAGGCCGAACCCGACGCCATGGATGACATTAACAACCTTCACCCGGCGGCGCCGTCCCCCCAGATGAGGTTTGGGGAGTGGGGGGCGGAAGAGGAGGACAACGCAGTTGATGACTGTGTGTAGAGACATAACAAATTAGAAAGTGCCTTGCCTGGTTTAAAAATGAGCAGTGCCACTGAATGTGATTTTTAGCTGCCGTGACTGTGGTCATGATTTCCCAAGTTGCATATATTTATGAAACAAAGATTTTGGAATTAGATGCAACTGGCAAACATCTTGTTGTATGCTTGTTAATACAACACGTATGGATTCAAATATTAAGTGGTTTGAAATTTAATTATTGTACTTGATGCTTGAGGCATTACTTATTGATCATTTCACATCAATAGGGACGCAAAATACAAACATCTGCCTTGAACTGCAGAATAGTGAGCATACATAAAAGACCCAAAATCATTAAAAAAAAAAAGTTCAGAAAATGTTTTTTATGCACTATTAGCAGACTCAAAATCATTAAAGAAAAAAAGAATAGTCAGAAAGTTTTTTTTACACGCTATTAACAGTGTAAATGTAACTATTTTGTATAATGGGGGTTGTTTTTGATGTGGAGTATAGCTTTTTTGTTAATCTTTAAAACTGCTAACTCACAGTGTAAATATACTTCTTAAATAAGTGTTGTTCCTTCCACTTGTATCCCATATAATCTTCTCAGCCTTCGAACAAAAGATACATTACAGTACAGGTACTGGAACTATAGCGAGCACCTGCCATCTAAACTAAGTACTGTATTTTCTCGTTAAGATGCTCCAAATGTGAAATATGTCATTGTATGCCCACGGTGTGGTTTGCCAACGTAGCTTTGCTGTAGTTTTAATTAAATGACTTTAAAGAAGGCCCTTTGCATGTAACTTGAAGATGAAAACATAAAGTCCCTGTTAAATGTGCAATGACTTTTCTATGCTGCTCTGTTGCCATATTATGTTTCACTATAAACGTCACTGTACTAAAAAGACTTGTTTATATTTAAATTGTATTCGACCAACATTTGTGCGAAAATATTTCAACTTCAGATATAACAAGATTATTTTCCTCCACATTGCCATCTGCTGGTTGAGATGTTGCACTGCCCGTTCTACCCCGAATCCAAAATCGTCACGAGTGACATCACCAGCAACCTCAGATTCCTGTCAACCAGCTCCAAGTTTGAACTGGTTGACCGCGCAAGATTGTTCTACCATTCTTGAAATGTAAGTTTATTTTTCTGTTTTGTTTCTAACCTATTAGCCAGTAAACATGACATTAGGGTCCAGTTTCGTGCAGTGAGATCACACCGGTTGCGCTCTCGCATGATCTCATTGCATCACGACTGTACTGCCGCCAGACAGATGGTGGCGGTCTCTGGACACCCCCCCACGCAAATCCCCAATAACACTTTAAGTAATGGCAGCTGTGGTCGCACACGCACGCAAAATGCCGATGTGTTCCATTTGGTGTTATTGAAGGCTTAACACAAAAGATGTGGCACAATTTCGGCAATATGATTCAATTTTAATGCGAGTTCCTCTCTCTCTCTCTCGCTCTCTCTCTCTCTCTCTCTCTCTCTCTCTCTCTCTCTCTCTCTCTCTCTCTCTCTCTCTCTCTCTCTCTCTCTCTCCACACAGGAACTCGCATTAAAATTGAATCATATTGCCGAAATTTTATGTGTGTGTATATATATATATATATATATATATATATATATATATATATATATATATATATATATATATATATATATATATATATATATATATATATATATATAGTGATCCCTCGCTACTTCTCGTTTCGTTTATCGCGGCTTCACTACATCGCGGATTTTTTTTCCAAATTAAAAAAACATTTAAAAGTCAAAATAAAACTTCTAAATTGAGGAAGCGTGTGTAATTTTTAGGACAGTGTAGTATTGCGCCAAATGTTCGTTTACATTCCTTTAGAAGTCAGTTTTCGCGTGTTAGCACGATCGCGAATAAGCATCTTTCCGCTAACTCTTTAGCATGCCCAGTACTTGTTGGTGACCGTACTTCGCAGATTTCACTTATCACGGGTGGTTTTTGGAACCAATTATCCGCGATAAACGAGGGATTACTGTATAATGTATTCGTGTAAAAATTGCATAGCTCAGCCCCTTTGATATGGCACGATGGAACACAGCAATTATTATGGCTTTCATTTCACTCAGTAAATCCTACTGAAGTGGATTTCCTTTAGTACATAGTTTATGACTGAAAATGATCTTTGGTATGCTTTGTGTGTGCTGGCATAAGTTAAGAATGGCAGGCAAAAGGAGACGTCAGAGCAGCCTGTGAACTGCATGGTGTCATTTCCTCAGCGCCTGGAAAGTAAACACGTACTTTTTGGGAGAGGATGTGACTCACTTTCTCTCTCTCTTAATCTCCTCCACTCTCTCTCTTGCTCCCTCTCTCTCTCTCTTTTTCATTGTGTCTGTCTGACTTTCCCTTGTTGACCACATGACCCCAAATAGCGCTTTCCTCCCTTTGGGACCACGGTGCACGTCCACTCCAGACACACTTGACTTTTCCCAAGCATGAAAATCTTGATTGGAGTCATTTGTAGTGAGGTGGGGGCTGTAGACTGTTATGTCATCGAACGAACCTATTCATGAGTTATTTCTATTTACAATGAGCTGCTGACAGTTTGGCCATGTAGAATATAGAAAATCAGTGACAATATGTTGCAGGTTATAAACTTGGATTGCCATTTTATTAAATATCCCTGCACAGGTTTAAAAAATAATCCTTGGACTTGTATATACAGGGTAAATCCATACATTTATTATATTATAGGTTGTTGCCATCCTTTTTATTTGCTAGTTGTCCACACTGGGATTAGGGGTGAACTGGAGCCTATTCCGAGTTTCTTTTTTTTTTTTCCTGGATCTTCCACCTGTGCCAGAATTATTTACCATGGCTGTAATGGTGTAGTTGTAAGGTCAAGCTTCTCAGAGACAATGATTTATGACTGTCAAGCAAGGTTTGATATTAACGTGACATAAGGTGTTATTATTAGACACATATTGTTAGACGTGTGACATACAGGGTGCGGTATTATTATTATTTTCTATTTCCAGCAGAAGGAATGGAAGCTTGAAACGCGGCCTGTGGTGCGTTCAAGGCGTGCACGGGAGGTGGGAACGAAACGCAGTCGCTGACTAACCAACTAGAGAAGCACTTTGAGCCTGCTTCACTCCTGCACCGCCTGCCTGGCCTGCTGCCAACCTTTCTCCACGGAGGGCTGGCTCACTTCTCCTCCTCCTCCTCCTCCCTTTTCTTCCCTCCTTCTCCCGGAGCCGCATACGCACTCACGGGAAGCAACAGGCGAAGAAGGAAGAGCTGGGAGAACTTTTTGAGGTGGAACTTCCAACCATGCCAAACCGGTCATTTTTGTGCATGCATCACCAAAACACACCCGAGGAGTGACATTATTCCTTCCTGAGGAAGGGGAAAAGCGAAAAGGAACTTATTTCTTGTCGTCAATCGGCGAACAAAGCGGATCGCCCCCGGCTGGTGGTTTCATGCGTCCGGCTGCGTGAGGGGGGCACCGGAGGATGCCACGATGCCCTCGCTGATCTGCCGCGTGCTTCTCCTGTGGCTCAGCGTGCACAGACTGGCGCGGTGCACGGAACGCTTGTCCACGCGTGAGCGCTTCAAGGTGGTCATCGCACCATTCGTCTGCAAGCGGATCTGCCTGAAGGGTCAGTGCCAGGACCGCTGCGAGCAGGGCAACAACACCACGCTCATAGCGGAGAACGGCCAGGGGGCGGACACGCTCATCGGACAGGGCTTCAGGGTCGGTGAGTAGACAATCACCTCGGATTTGGGGGGGATTGTGTGGGATATAATTAGGCTGCTGGGATCAACGCCGAGTGGCGCTCTGATGACTTCAATTTGGATTTGTTTGTGCATCTGTTCGTTGCATGCCATGGTGTGAAAAAGTTTGAAACCATCGTCGTTGTCGTTACAGGTGAGAGTAGCCACAAATTACACTCAAAGTACAAAGTAGCCCGTTAAATACTTAAACCAACTAAAACTAAAGCAATAATTTATCAGAATTTCTCTGGTAAGTACAGTTTATTCTAAAAGTTACTTAATTTATTGTAATTGAGTTCATGTTGGGCAAGAGACACTAATATGGCTTCTGATGGCTTTTACCAATGATGGGACATTGTGATTTCTGAGGAATGTTGTAGAAGTGATCATTCATTTGGTCATTTGCAAAAATTTTGAGTGTTACATATTGACATTTCCCATTTTGTGGTAATTATTGTCAGAAATCATTACCATGACCCCATTTTCTGAATAGATGACCTTGATTAATTGTGAAATATATTTGAAGGCAATTTGAGAAAAAATATTTTCGGAGTCTGTATGAAACTCACATTAATCAGTCTCCAAGAAGTAGCTCAGTAACAAGATTGGTGACCTCTGCCCTCATTTTTGTGTTAAAGCCCACTATATAAAAAGACCGATGAACAATAGTTCCAAGTTTTCATGAAAACATTAAGTACCTGTAGGGAAATATGCTGTTTGACTTTGCTATTTTGTTCTAAGACCCTGCATTAAGTATTGATGTCCTGGCAAGAGTAACTGCACAGTTTTAGCAAACGTATTAAAGACCTTGCTCATGATTTACATTAGCTAGTTTTCAAACTGGGCCCTGGCGGTCTGTGAACCATAGCTTGGGGGCAGGGAGGTCCTCAAAGTAATCAGCAATAAACTATGTCTTATCATTTAAAAAGATGCAGACCGGCGCACCAATAAAACAAACATAATAAACCAATTACTCCTCCCTATGGGGAGGACAGTCCAACAAACACTTTGCACTCTAACCAATAAAGGAAGTACTCAGTCGTGATTCTTGGGCTTTGAACTGCTTTTGAGGACTCATTCTGAGTTGTTCTATAGAACCAACGTCTAGCCAATGGTCTTGAGTAGCACCAAATGAGATCTGAATGTTTCCTGGATGCTAAACAAGTGTGCGAGTATGATGCAGCGCAATTCAGCACTACAAATTTGGAAAGTCAACATTATTAAAATTACTTCAACGTACTTGTAAAAATATCTGCCGGTAAAAATATCAATTATAGTCATTAATAAAAAGTAAAATATCACCATTGAAGAGTAAATAATGTTATTAGTGTAATGCTAAAACCTACTGTGGTTCCTTTAATAGACAAATGTTCTTTTGTTTGAGAGATTTAATTAAACCAGGACAAAATGGCTCTCAAAAGCCGAAGGTGATTAACATAATAATTACACAACCCAGTTCATTACCTGAAATGAATAACATGTAATGTAAGAGGCGTATCAAAAACCTTATTACCTACAATGGTTGCAATTAGCGGTGGTGTAGAAAAACACTCCATTCATACTGACAAGGGTTTTCTGATAGTTTTAGCGACATTGCAAGATTTCATTTTATTTTGACTGAAAATACTTGATTCATATCTTAAATCAGCTTAGATGTTAAACTCAATATGCGTGTACCCTTCAAAAAGCCTCACAAATATCTTACACTCATTTTCAGACTTTTAGACCCAATTGATAAAAGCTATTGGGTGGTGAAATGAGGTGGCGTTCCTGCCACTGCACCATGCCTCCCTGGAAAATGTTCTCATATCACACTTAAATTACTGAGCGCCAAGCCTCATTACATGGCACATAAATGTGCTCTCAGATCTATACTTTCCCCCCCAGTCAGTGGAGCAGCGCCTGGTTGGCGTAAGTCTTTCACCGCTCCATCACATCAAATGTGGCCAGACGTGGAGCCTGACTGTCTACTTTACTTGTTCAGCCCACAATTGACTTTAGTCATGACTGTACGCATAGAACATGATCCCCCTCCTCTCTAAAAAGGAAGTCCCTCTGATTGGTCATCTCAGAATGTTCTGTAGATCAGATAAAGGAAATTACCCCAAAAAAAATAGTGGCTGGTGAAGTTGGGCCATAAATGATAATCACGGTCCAAGGTAGCAGCTGTTAACCATCATTCACGTTGCTCTTTTATTCCGACATGGTAATAAAATATAGTCTAATATCGTAGTAAAATAAATACAAGTTTGACATAGTGAGTGACAATTGAAATTACCCTGAGAATTTGTATCTATGTGCTATAAAAAAAAAATCTTGTCTCCATCTGTGGAAGTCATTAGTGAGTGAACTTTTCGTGTTTCCATGACTGTTGGAAATTAAACCTCTTTGAGTCCCTTTCAAAGAAGCAGTGTGGATTCAGTGTCATGTTACAGACACATGAAAGATAATTTTTCCCCCTTGAAGTATCATTTCATTCAGAGTCAAAAGTTCATAATTGTTATTATTTTTTTGTTTTCTCCCCTTTGCCCTCACATAAATCATGTCCCGACCCTTCAGCGTGTTTTGTATTCATAACAAGCCGTAAAACTCGCATTTGCTTTAGTAATAACATGTTACTTACACTCAAAATAGATCAGTCTAGTACTGTCAGATAAGCTTCAAAATCTTTATTTGTTTTTTATTGCTTTATATGTAGATTTATATTTACGCCATATAAAGTTATATGGATTTTTTTTGCTTTTTAATACGAGCTTCAATGTTTTTTTTTCTAACACTGACTGCTATTTCAAAAATAATACTGCAACCACCACCATGCAACTTTTGGAATTCTGGCTAGAAAACTCATCCATGGTTTAATCAGACCTTAACAAAATCTCTCCAACAAATGTCTGAAAAACAGCCAAATCCCAGTTGTAATGGGGTGTGCACACTTGCGCAACCACAATATCTTGTTTCTTTTAGTATTCTACACTTTATACTGTAGGTCACATGAATGGTGGAAAGAGTTCTAAATGATTAGCTTTGGTCACTTTTTTTTTTTTTTTTAATCACACTTTCAAATAGGGATGTGTAGACTTTTTATATCAGCTGCAGTACATTCCAGTCATCTTCTAATCATGATTCTTGTCTCGATACTGACACTACTCATGATGCTGTTTTTTTTTTTTTTGAGACTTTCCCATGTATGCAGTACAGCACATGCACGCATGCAAAGAGCAAGGGTTCATCCCTCAGCCATTTTTACATTCAGCTCAACAATTCCTTTATTCTTTTTCCAGAGAACAATTTGATTTACTAGCCTGTTATGGCTTTTAACCTGCAGACAAGTCTTACAGGCAAGCATGTCACTGTGCAGCAGACTTGTACATCCCCTCTGCGGGTCCTCTCCTCCAATTTGTTGGTGTCACATTTTGGAGCTTCTGTGTCAAATAATTCAGGCATTACATTTTGAATTCCTGGAATAACTGGTGACTCAGACACATTTGTTCCGGAACGATGGAAGGTGCTCTGCAAAGCACCTGCGTTCAGGGATTGATCATCCCCAAAAAGAGTGGAAAAAGAATTCTTGGGCTGTTAGGGCAGCCTACGAAGCATTTGGCTTCATACGACACACGAGATGCGTGTTGTTCTGCGCGAGCCCTGGAATGTGTGCGAGAGTGGACGAGTGGAAATTTCTCTCCCCTGTGTTAAATCGGCCACAGCTATAACGGCAACAATATGAAGACTTTTCCATATTTGTGACATGAGCTCATCCTGACCAAACCACTTTGAGTTTGTTCATGTGGACAAATACCCACGCAGGCAGCGTTAGACAAAGATGACTTGGGCTGATTAATTTAGGGAATGGCCATTAGTTCAGCCTTTAGTCATGTACAGTAAGTTATGAAAAATCCTCCCCTAGTGGCCGTGATCACCGTTTGCCACCCCATAGCGCTGCCCTTGCATGTGACTGACTCAACTTTGTGTACCCCAACGATTTTATTTTATGTTTGGCTGACCAAGTATCCAACTTTCATTGGCTTAAGCTTGTTGGCCTGTGACTACCCTACTTTGGTTCCTTTTTCTTCAGCTTGATGTTGCCCATCTATAGCATAGAACTTCTCTAACAAGAGCTTGTCCGAATGTTTTTATTAGCTCAGAGTCATCCAATCCATCATCCATTCTTCATTTTTTAATCTAATTGCATAGCCCTGCATTTTCATTATAGTGTGTGGATGTTGACCTGTTATATCACAGTCTGTGCCGCTCTTGCTGAAAGTGGACCTCATCAGTCATCACCATTAGTAGAAATACATAGCTATTCTGGGAGTTCCCATGTGGTTCTCTATTTTGAGTGAATGACAGTAGTAGCCTGCGGTTTGTTTTGCTTACCCCCCAACACAGGTCAGAGGTCCATGAGAGTTTGAAAATCAAGACAAGTTCAGTTGAGTATTGTGGATTTTGCTGCCCGCCTATTTAGAGTGTGTCGGTTTATTTTACCTCCAAGCCACCCCGTACGCTCCACTCCTTCGTTTCGTTTGGGAAAGGCACCCACGCACACTCATGGTGGAGTAAAAACATGTTTGGGTGGGAGGATCACACGCATTCATTCAGTACTTTCTTTTGATGCGGCCTGCATTTTCTGTCATGTGTGCCTGGAGGATCAGCAATGTGTCACAATATTCTTTTCCGTGATGTCATTTTCAGTCGACAGTAAGGTAGATAAGAAAGCCACGTTGAGACTAAAACAACTGACTTGAGTGTCTTGTCCATCTGACAATACACTCACTGAATTGAAATATTCACTGTTACACAAGGAGACCACCCCTGCAAGTCATTTTAACTCAAATTCCTCCTTGTCATCCCTTTTTGCAAAAAGAAACCGAGAAAAAGCCAGTCGCTTGCTTGGGCTATGAAGCATTGCAGTAAAATAATGTTTGGAAAACAAAAGCAGCAATTAGGGTTGTTTTTGGGGAACGTCACAAGGGCACAGTGTGCATGTTTGCACGAGCGAGTGTGCTCGGCGTTCAGACGCTGTTTACCGACCTGTAGCTCAAACAAACAGCCTTCTTCACCATCTTTAACACTCGCCTCCCATTTACCCGGCCGAGGGGGAGAATGGCAGCAGTTATTTAAAGCCGCTCGGAGGAATGCAAACGCCCGGGACTGCCGCCATCGCGCGGGACCCTGTAGCTGTAGCGATTAGCCAGGGTAAACAGAATAACACGACTTTTGCCAGAGCTGCCGCCGTGGTCTTATACTGGGCTACATTCACAAACCTTGACATTGACACTCTCACCATTACTGACTGTTATCTTACTGACGAGAGAATTATGAGCATTTCCAGTTTACAGAGAAGACAGAGAGTGGTCCACCCCCCAAGGCCGATACCGATTATTAGTAGTCAGTGTGACTGGTGACATTTGGAGCCAATATTACGTACATAACAATGACATCAGCGGCCTGTGTTCTACAACCTGGTCGTAAGAGGTTCTGAGGACCGGTTCCATTGTCACCGTCGGGCCTCGAAAAAGTGTCATGGAAACGGGACCAGTAAGCATGGGGTAGAACTGATGCAATGTCAAAGGGGCATTTGTGACTTAGGAATCTGCTGCAATATTTGTCGTTTTGTGCAGAGGATAAAGAATATACTCATGCAAATAAATTTGTATTGCTGCCTTGTTTTTTTTTTTTTTTACTGCACTGTTTGTGTTCAAACATTCATTCCTTCAAGCATTGCCATATTGATACTATTCATTAGCCTGTCCATCCCGATTTTACAAAGTAAATGCAAATTTCATTCTCTTTGTTTTGTTTTGATTTGTTTGTTTTTGTTCTGTGATGGTTGTTTGCAATATGTAATTTGTGTAAGTGTTACAGTGTATATATATATATATATATATATATATATATATATATATATATATATATATATATATATATATATATATATATATATATATACACACACACCTGTGACAGCAAAGCCATTCGAAGATAAACCAGACTAAGTACAGAGAGCAACATTGAGTGGCTGCAAACCAAGTAAAGACTGTAGAGGGATGATATGATGACAGCTTTGTCTCATGCAAAAGTGCTAGTTTGACGCCTTGGGACAGATGCTTGGAGCTTTATGAAAGGGTAGATATCGAGCAGTGGCATTGCTCTCCAACAAAGAGTTAGCTTAGCCTAGCATTATGACTGCAAACACAGAAAAACAGTCGATCCCTCGTTGAGCACTTTTAAAGCTCATTAGTGCTATATCTGTTCTGTTTCATTCATCCAGGGGTTATGTGCCAAACTATTTCCTCCGGAGGGACAGCCCCAGTGCATAATGCACTTGTGTGTGCGTGTGTGTGTGTGTGGACAAAAATAGACAGCTGTTTTCTACTGTCACACTTTGACCATAACAGTTTAGACAACTGGTATTAGGGTCATATTTTTCCCGAGTTTGTCTGTAAGCACTAGTTCACCGTGCTGTCATAACATTCAAACACATTTTTGTGTTCTGGAATGCAAGTAAATTATGTGACATCTTTTAAAAAAGATGTTGTGATGTGCAACTTTTTTGTTTTGGTAAAACAGTACATACATAGAATGAATGGATTATAATTGTATTTTAGCATGGAAATATATTTATATATGGCAGCACAGTTTATTAGTGGTTCGCACGTTTCCTTTGCAGTTAAGAGGTTCCAAGTTTGAATTTTCTCATTGATACTATTAGTGACATATTTTTGGCGTGTGTGAATTGTGAAAGCTCAGATACATATTTGATTGACTGTCACGCACACAATGTTAAGATGCTGTGCAGCAGTGATTTAGATTTTGAAATCAAATTGTGAAATGATTCTATCTTTTTGATTTACTGTCGTGCTTTACCGTAAATGCGGCTGTGTGTTTTAAGTCAGCATGTGCGCAGTGCGCCAGATAGTTGTGGGCCAAAAATATGAAAACGACACCAGTGGAAACACGCACAGACAAAATGTACGCATGTGTGTGCTGCCATGAGCAAAAGTGTGCAATGTAGTCCAGAAAGAGAAACAGTGTCTATATTTAATCTGTGGGTGGGTTGGTTGGTTCAGACAGACCCGTGAATCACAGAGAAAGTGACTCAATTGGCGTCATTATTATTATTTTACAGTCTGATTCCTTTGTTTGGGGGCGCGGCTAGTGGTTGTTTGTGGCCCAGTCGAGGGTGTCGAGGGGGCGCATCGTCTGTTTGCTGCTGTATGTGCAACTTTTGTGCGCATGTGTTTTTGTGGTGTGTAATTTGTTGTTTTTGTGTGGGAAGGGCGCGGCTGTGGCTGCATGGAACGACGCTGTAGGGGATGGTGTGTGCGTGTCTGTGTGTGTGTGTGGGGGGGTGCGTTATGATGATGCGTCATCCACAGAAACCATCGGGTGGGTGGTCGCGTCATAGGGCACTCTAAGGGCAATCCTTGCTTTCTTTTTTCTATCCTTTCCTTCCTTACATTTTCATATACTTTCTACACTTTTTCCCATTTTCCTCTTCTTACTTTACTTCGATCCTGTCTTTCTCTCTTCCATTTACTCTTTCTTCTCCTCCCTCTTTTTGTTCTTCCTCACTCCCCGCCTGTCTTGCCGCCCTCTTTGCACCCTTCCTCTATCACTTTTCTTCTTTTCTTTCCCTCTTATCCCTTTCAAACTTCCTCCTCTCTCTTTCCTTCTCTTCTGATTTTTCTGCCTTTCCCACTTTCTTCCATATCTGTACTTTTTCATTTTCTACCCTCTTACCCGCTTCCTTCGTTTTCCATACACCCTTTCTCCAATTTCTTTTTCCCATTCTTTGCTTCGGTCTTTCCTTCCGTCATCCATTCCTTTCTTCCAGCAGCCCACCCATCGCATATTTTTTTTTTCATACCAAAAATCTTATGTTCATTTCCATGCATGTCCATGCTTTCTGTTTTATGTCTGGAATGCGAATGCGTTTTTTTTTTAAAAGAGAAACGACAGGTCATCACAAGCTCTAGATATCACATTATTTTCTTTCTCAGGTATCTGCTTACTTTATTCCCTCACTCTACCACATGCTCAATACGTCATTTTTCCTATGGCACTTTATCTCTTCACCACACTGCTGTGATGCGTTCAATGCAAGCGTTTTCCCTATATAAACCACAAAAGCAAAACGTTTTCTGTCAGGCCAGTGAAAATCCTACATTTCCTCTCTGCCAAAGCATGACAACACTTTTAATGGCTTAACCAAAACCACATGCACAACAACGACACAGAAGTATGAAGGTGGAGATCTTGTAATCTCTTTCCATTGTCAAGGCTTTGTGGGGAATGAAATAATTGCTGTATGGTCCCACTTTCACGCCATCCAAACAACCCTCGTCTCGCCTCCCCCATCTCACACAATCGCACCGTCGCATAGCTCAAAGGAGTACTGTGTTCGATTTTTAATAACACCCCGTCTCAGGAATGTGTTGGATCCTTTGAAACAAAGGCGTGGTACATGCACAGAACGCCTTTCTTGCAGACTGAAAGAAGTTAACTGATGAGTTAATGAGCAAGGGAGGATCATAATTTATGTGCCGATAAAGGGAAGCTCTTCTGTAGCTGTGAACAACATTAGCAGGCTAGGCTGTGTGTTATGTAGCTAACTGCCTCCATTCCATTGGCAGACAAACTTATTTTAAAAAAGTCACCAGAACCATACACCATAATATAAAGTGGAGAACCACTTGATAAGATGTAAATCATAAAGGATAATAATAAACGTGTCAGTACTGCAGCCTTGAAGAACTCGAAGACAAAATCCAATTAGCACTGTAATATAGACAAGATGTGCAACTTGGAAAAAATTTTTTGCTTAATGAAGCTGCTGAGCTGTGTTTTAATGATTTACAGTATTAAAACCACAAGTGGTTGCTACTGTAGAAATTGACTGAAAAGAAAAAAAAAGACTTCACACCCCTGTCCAAATGGTTATTTTGTCGTGAAATTCTGAGATTAAAAGACATCATTTCAAATGTTTTCCACCATTTAAGTGACCTTACAGTCCTTAATTCTCTCCACCTTGTTAAGTGCCTCAATTCACTGGTTGTGAAAAGTGTCCAAATGTTAATGACGGGTTAATTGAAAACTCTAAAGAACATGAATTCAAAGCTCCCAATCACTTATAGCCCCCACCCCCCTGACTTCAGTGATACTACCCTGAACTTCTGGATAACCTCTCCTCTACCTCCCTTGGAGTTTCATTAACGTGACACTGATCCTGGCTGTGCTACCTCAGAAAAGTCCCTCTGTTCTGCTCTTTGTTTGCAGTCAGCTCCACTCTTCCTGAGTCCAGTCTCTGTGGCTTTGAGTGGGATCGTGTGACATTGTGTAACACTTGAGAGAGAAAAAGAGGTTCTTTGGCTTGCGTCTGCATCTGTTATCGTAATTTTCCTCCCCCGCGTCTTTCCCAGTTCCCAACTCAGATGAAAAGTGTAGCCGCAAGGCCCGCAACCCGATTGCAGAGCGCTTATGTCAGAGGATGTCTGGTAAAGACGACGTGTGAGTGTGTGCTGCTCACCTACTTGCTGTCATGTCCGAGCTGCATGTCGCTGCCTGCTCGGCGGTTCTGCACTGTCACCTTGTGTTAGTGAGGGTGCAGTGGAATTTTCCTAAGAAAATGTTTGCCAGTTTTCATACCAGGTACATTGCAGTTTTTCGTGTCATTTTTTTAATGGTACTTTGTCTTCCAATGGCAATGTAATGAACCTTTGTGATTTATTATGAAACATCACAACTAACCCTTCCCGTGAATAAACACCCATTACTTTATTCTGTTCAGTAAAGAAGCGAAAATTCATTTCACAACTCTCTAATAATTTTTCAACATTTTCTTCCCGTGAAACCTTTCCACCATGCTGCTTCACATTTTTTTTGATTGAGCCCCTTTCAGATTTGTTGCCTTTTGTCTTTCTGGTTCTGAGGATGTCCCTGCTGTGTTAAAAGTGATCAAGGCCCATAATTACCCCGCAGTCCAGACTCACTGGCAGTGTGCCCCTAATTGTTTCCATGTGGATGCTTTCGCCTTTGTCTTCTTTGTTCTTTGAATGCAATTTGTAACCAGTGAAAAGAAAACACTCGTTAGTACACGTGTAGTGGTGAGTAGCTAAACAACGGAAAATGCCAAAAGCTCTTCTCTGTTTCTTCCTTTTTCAGCAGACTAAACGTACAAAATGGAGACTCAAAAGTTGCATAGATTGCTGGCTAAGCCATGGACTTCTTTTTCTCATACATTCTCGATTGGGATAGGCTACCCCCATCAAGACTGTTAAACACATCAATGACATCACCTTCTGTTATCCTGCCAAGAGTCCGCTTCTTATTGGCTGTATAGACCCGAATGCGTGTACGATGTACATGAAAAACGACATTGGACAACTTGTTTTTACAGTCCTATTACTAATAGAGTTTTACATGTTTGATGTCTAAAATATTGTCTCCTCTCAATGTGTTCCCACAGTTGTGTGTCCCCTCACGTGCTTGAATGGTGGCGTGTGCAGCTCCAGGAAACACTGCCTGTGCCCGCCGGGCTTTACGGGCCGACTGTGCCAGTTTCCTCTGCGACTCCCTCAGCGAGTTGAGGCAGCGCGGGGTAACAAGCAACCCGTCTATCCCATGTCCTTAAAGCCCGACGGACAGAAAGTGGTGGAGCAAGCGAGCCTGGGACGAACCCAGTTGACTCAGTCGCACTCTGTTTTCTCCATACCGTTCGCCCAGCCGGGCCACCACTCCTCTGAAGGTACGAGCAGAGGTGGTCAAGTTGGCCGCATTTGCTTAACAGGAACTGAGAAATAAATATTTCCTTTGTTTTCAGTGCAGATAAACGTGCGCGTTCACCACGCACCAGACACATCTGTGGTCATTCAGCCTGTGGACCAAGCAGATGGCAAAACTCCCCAGAAGACGGGGCCTCGCCCTCCGTCCACACGACACAAGCCAAAAGGGCGTTGCTTCCAGGAGACCACGCCCAAGCAAGCCGTGAGTTGAGTCAATGACTCCAGAGACAGCGACGGCGTTCCTAATAGTTTGTCTCATTGCTTCAGTGCAACAGCACCCCGCTTCCTGTTCTGACCAACCAGGAGGACTGCTGTGGCAGCGTGGGAAACTCATGGGGACAAAACAAGTGTTATCAATGCCCCAAACTGCCAAGTAAGCTTTTGAAAAAATTACATTTGATAAACCCACCTTTAGCTTGGATGTGAGCGTTTCGGGCCACCGCTTTGAAGTGATTTATGACTCGGGAACCTCACCCATCCTCGCTGCCAAGTTATTGGTGGAGAAGTGGTTTAAGATAAACATATACATAGTTGTTTAATTTTACATCTTCTTTTACACTTGGTGAGTGGGCACGCATTTCAGAAAGTTGCAAAAGTCCATTTTCTCTTTTCGATTCGGCACTCGCTGGCAGCAAACGGCACCTGCACAGTCTAATGAGCTCCATATCCAAAAGTCTGTTTTTAACAATGTGTTTATTCCTTTGAGACTAGTTTGCCCTTCTCGTGCACTGCAGTTAAATAAGGTAGCCAAATCAAAACACGTGTTTTGGATGTGTCCAGTAAGCGCAAAATAATTTTGTATAAATAAATAATGCAAGCAACCGATTTTTTGATAAAAGTGTGGCAAATGTTTGGTTTAGGTACATTTCAAAATTAATATGATGGTTGTTTGTTGCTTAGCAGTACCTACTATGTGTGCAAAAAGAAAAAGTCTGTATACAATCCATCTCCTTATCTTCATCTTGTGTGTTCCTGGGAACAAATTATTTATCCAGCCAAGAAATGTCAGGCATCCCCGGCAAGTTGCACCTTCCAACTTTGAAAAATGGATTTGATACCGCCACACATGAAATTTAGGGAGGAAAGAGCCGATTGAGTTTTAGGCATGACACAAGCAGACTGAGAGAGAAAAGGAGAATGTGGAAAAAAAGGCTCTCGTACATCCCCATGTTCCAATAGGCCTGCCCAGTGCAGGACTGTCATCACATCGCCCAAGGTTGAATTTCAAGAAAATGTTGGCTCCACATTCTTTCCACTCAACTATTATTCCAGCTCTCGGCACTGAGTCACACAATACGGCCTTTGACAAAACCCGATACTGTACGTCTGGTTAGAATTTAAACTACAGCCCTCTTTGTTCCATCCATATTCATGTTTCTTTTTCTTTTTACACTCTTATTCACAATGATCTTGCTTTTTAGTTGACGTTGAAAATATTTCACTTCAGTCCACCCGTAGCGCTCTAAAACTGCTACTTATTTTTTTACTGCATCATATTCAGCTGGGTTAGAAACTCGCGGCGAATGAGACTAATACATTGTTAAACTTTGAAGCCACATTCAAATTGTGTTCATTGTATTGCGAGATTGGATTTACTGTGCAAAAGGGCTCATAAAAACTATCATTAGAGAAGCAAAAGACAAACAAAGCAGTTTGTTTAGCTGTAAAATGTGGCCAGAAATCTTTCACTGGCTTTGACAACTGCAATTTCTCAGACCTCGTAACGACGCAGTGCCAAAAATACACTCTGGCGCTAAAATGAAGCTTTTTTTATGTTCTTTACCGTTTACACTCAAATTTGGAACATTTTATTGGGGGTACTTTGATTATTTTGGGAAATTGACTTAATTGCTGTCTCGGCGCAATGCAATATGTTTTTATGCTCCCTTTTTATGTATAGACTCAACGAAGAGGTGTTAATGAGTCAGTAAAAGGTTTATTCTTGAAAGGTTCAATGTTTCTACACGTGTGCTTTGCTATGTCTTTAGATGCTTCTGTCAAGCAGACAATTGTCGAAGATTACGGATCCACCTGCCCGCAAGGCTATAAAAGATACAACAGCACACACTGTCAAGGTAACGCTGACTGGAAGTGACTGAATTTTATGCTTGTTTCATTGCAGACAGCTCCATGCCATGATGCAGAACCTGCCTTAAAATAAGTTTTTATTCTTTGGGTTTTGACTCAGCATGAGGCTCAACATTACTTTTGTTGTGTTTACTGTTTTTATGTTGTGATTTTTCCTTTCGACTGTATATCTAAATACCATGTCCATATTTTTACTCCCACGCGGCGTGGCCTTGAAGATATCAACGAGTGCTCCATGCAGGGTATCTGTCAGAATGGAGATTGTTTGAACACTCTGGGGAGCTTCAAATGTTCATGCAAAGCCGGTTTTGTCCTAGAGAGGAACCAATGTGTTGGTGAGTTAATATCCCGCTAAAAACATTCAAACACCCGTCCTTCAGTCGTCGTGGAAGATAAAAATGTTGCGCTTCGCTCCTCCAGTCGAGTTGGCTCAGTGCTTCCTGATGGTGACGGACGGCAGGGGTTGCCAGCATGCCCTGCCCAGCCAACATACCAAAGACATGTGCTGCTGCTCGGTGGGCAAAGCCTGGGGGCGCAACTGTGAACGCTGTCCGCAGGTGGGCACAGGTGAGGACGCCAGCCTACTTATAAACATGCATTTTATTTCAATAGAATATAAAATTTTTCTTTTGACTTTTATTCACTCAGTGGCCTTCAGTAATATCTGCCCTGCCGGCAAAGGCTATGTTCTCCACAAAACTATAGAAACCGTGGCCTTCCCACCAATCCCCTACCCTCGCAAGCCTGAGAAGGAAGGTAAACTAAGTCGCCCCTTACCGACATGGGTACCTGTCAGTGCAATTTCAAAGTCTAATATTTTTTGTTGTTGTTCTCATCCAGAGACGACAACAACTGCTGTGCAGCAGGCTCCAACAGCCGCTCACAGTCCTCGTGTTCCCGGTAAACAGATCTACTGCACACACTTTTCAAAACAAGTCGTTAAGCACAAAAGTGTTTTATTTGTTAAATTTATTTTGATGTGTTTTACCGGCAGTCGTCAAACCCACCCCTCCGACAATCATCCGAATGACCCCAGGCAATGACCCCTTTGAAACCCAAACTAAAGTCTCACGTGAGTATCCCCGCTTGTCCTAAAGCTAAACAGAAAAACATTAGGATGACGTTTAGGCCGCACAAAGGAGAAGCTTAACTTTACTAATACATTTGTTTATGTTAACATATTAGTTGTTTACAAGGCTAGGTACTGTTGATATTCTCTATGTTTTGTTTTAAAATGATGTTGGCTCAACTGTATTACAATGATAATGTGCCTTCTCGCTCTAAAACCGTTTCCCAAACTTCACAATGTTAATAAAATACCTCAGTACCATGACACGCTTAACATACATGTTCACTTAAACAGCCACCATTTTTATTAACACAAAAACTGCCATGTTTGTTTGTTTTTGTTGGCAACTGGTCCCAAACCCAAGTTTGAGCAAGGCTGCTAATGGAATGTTGCTAATTCCCCTTTCAGTCTTTTCTGCTTTCTAAGCTTTATTTGTCCTACTTGTGCTTCTTTATGGACAATTTCAACACACTAGGTGTTGGAATTCAGTCCATATCTACTTTCCAGTGATAAAACAATGAGAGTTCTTTTACACTGGACGTGTATACACTCACCTGTCACTTTATTTGTGTCCACGCTGGTTCGCTTTAATGATTTGAGAAACTTTAGCCATAGTACTCTGGGTGAGAACGAAGACGAGCTTACAGATGACAGAAAACTCAGCATTCTTTGAGAATTTGACGTTAAGGAATGAGAAAGCACAGGTGGATCTCTGGTTTATTAATTATTCAGGATCCTTCTCCATCATCATATCCCGCTCTGAATGAAATGAGTGAAGCTGACACATTTTAGTCATAACAGTCCAAAAAATAGCCTTTTGATCATAAATCAAATTGCCCTCCTAGAGTACGACAAAGTGCTCACTAATAAGGTGCCCCGTGAGTGTATATGCCTGAATCTCCAGTCGCAGATGCTGGCCCACTAGTATGTTGTGTGTTCCCTCCCTGAAGCAGAGACAGATGAATGTAGGCTAAGCAGGAACATTTGTGGCCACGGAGAATGTGAGAACAGCCCCGACGGCCACATCTGTCACTGTCATCCCGGCTACCGTCTCAGCTCGCAGAAGAACATCTGTGAGGGTAAGAGACGATGGCGGTTGAAGGAGGTGCGCACCTTGGACCTTTTTGGGATGCTCCCGTCTCAGGAAACATGCATGCATGTCCCTTTGCTTCTAGCAGAGTGTGGCCTGTTACTTTTTTTTCAAGCTGCATTTTCTCATGACTTAATGAATGGGTGCTGCTTTGAATATTTCATGAAGGGTACACACTGCATAATAGACTGAGACCCAGAACAAGAGCTGCCTGCATAAAATGTTTAGAATTTACAGAAAAAAGAGATTTTGAGTCACACCACATTAAGTATTTATTTTACCTCTACTATCCAGCCGAATTTGATTTTATAAGTAAGCGTCTTTGTTTAGTTTTAAAAGAATATCAATATTTTTTTCTTTAATTGTGGATAAATAAGAGTCATGGGGAGATTGATGACTTGCTCGAGAGCACGTCCACCGTAATCAAAATGTACTTTGTTATTTGTTATTGTCCTCAAAACTACACGACTCCCATTCCAAAGCCTTACAGATTAGTTACTGCCACCTTGGTAGGGTTCTGAGAATGTTCTCATTCAGTTTTAATGAGAAGCCACACATTAAATTTCATGCCAATGTGCTGCATATCCAAAATCAGAAAACGCCAAACCAAAATTAATCTGGATACTAAACCAGATTAAAATGTAATATGAGAAATCCATGACAGTGGTAAATCCTGCCTATTCTCATGAAATAATTTTGTGATTTTTTTTTTTTTTTTTTTTTTTTTATGGAGTGCTGTGGTTGTTAATTGCTGTTTGTTTGCAAAGGCAGAATTTTTGATACATGCTTTGTCTTTGCGTGGGTGCACTCATTGTCATAATATGCGGCCATTGCTCCTTCCTGTCCAGATGATAATGAATGTGAGTCGGAGCCTTGCGGTCAGGGCAGAGGCTTTTGCATCAACACAGACGGCAGCTACAAATGCCACTGTCGCCAAGGCTACAAACACATGGTGCACCACGGCAGGCTCAAGTGTGTCGGTAAGTCAGCCTGAGTTATGATGACCGCGTATATTTTTTTTGTCAGGTCATGAATTTGCTTCTGTGTGTTGGTAGATGTGAATGAGTGCTCCAAGCGGGACATCTGTGGATCTGGAGGCCAGTGTGTTAACTTACCCGGGTCTTATAAATGTGAATGTCACAGTGGCTTTAAGAGCAGGTCACACCGTCATCCTGTATGTGAAGGTAAAAAGAAAAAAAAGCAATCATTATCTGTGTGTCAATGTACTTTTTTATTAAAAAAAAAAATTTTGAATTTCTTCTAGACATAAATGAGTGTTTAAATCCTGACACTTGTCCGAATGAGCAATGTGACAACACGCCCGGCTCGTATGAGTGTGTCCCTTGCTTGCCGGGTCACGAGGCCCGCTCTGGCATCTGCTATGGTCAGTACAAAATGAGACAACTCAATTCTAGAAACAAAATACATTTTTATTTGGAGTGTTAATTAACAGCTGATTTTAATGTGTGTTTACCAGATATAAACGAGTGTCAGAAACCTGGAATCTGTCCAAACGGGAGATGTGAAAACCTTCCCGGAACTTACCGCTGCCTGTGCAATGAGGGCTTCCTCCCCTCTATTGACAGCAAGGGCTGCAGTGGTGAGTCTTTTGAGGGATGCGGACCACTTGCCGTTTCTCTAATGTTGCTTTCTTGAGTGCAAAACTTACTTTATTTTTTTATTTTACTTACTTTTATTTAAATTTCCATCTTACAAAATCTGGACATGCCATGCAGCGTGTCTGCCTTGTTTTACGTCGGTGGGCCTCTTTTGAGAGACGGTGGCATTACAAGAATTGACATTGATGCAATGTGTATAATAGAAGAAAACTTGATGACACTCGTACCCTGCTCTTCTTATGGCACGCAGATATCGACGAGTGTGAGGATGTCAGGCTGTGTGCGTACGGCCGCTGCATCAACACTGAAGGATCCTTCCAGTGTCAGTGCTACCCAGGCTACCAGCGTACGCAGGAAGGCAGCCACTGCGAAGGCATGAATTATTCACCTTGTTTTTTTTATTTTTTTACGTTGGCATGCTTTATATAGTGTGCATAAAATTTCATCATTTACTTTGCTTAGCTCAGTTCCTCCAGACATGATTTACCTCACCCTGTCGTTGTCCCTCCAGATATCAATGAGTGTGAGAGGCCGTCAAACTGTCAAAGGGGACGCTGTATCAACAGTATGGGCTCGTACACCTGCGAGTGCCAAACGGGTTACACGCTGGTGGGAGGGCGGCGATGCCAAGGTCAGTCTGCTCTAATGATTGCTTTATCGCTCATCATGAGATATTAAGGCAAGATCTGGACACAGTCCCATCCTTAAATGTGATGCGTCATTGTTTTATGTAATTTCCCAAGCCATGAGTCTGCCCTGTGTTTTCTTACTTTAATCTACCAAGACATTCTTTGGGCTTGTGTTTGGATTGGAATCACAGCGTCTCACCACGTGGTGTTTTCTTTTCAGACATTGACGAATGCGCATCCGACTGGAGTCTTTGCCAGCCTTACGGCTCTTGCGAAAATAGGCCCGGCTCGTATGTGTGCGTCTGCCATCACGGCTACGTCCTCTCAGAGGACAAACACAGCTGCGAGGGTAAGCTTCCTCTCATTCCTCCTGCATTTCTTGATGACGAGCTTCCACCAGGCCGGAACATTTGATTCCTCCCAGTCCCAGACTCAGGATCAGCTCACGTCAGACCAATTATAGAGAACTGTACTCCCTTTTAAGGACTGAAAACTGAAATTCCCACAGTAATTGTGTGTGTGGATGTGAAGCTGAAACGACTAAAAAATAAATCGGTGGTTGTACTGGCTAATACAGCAAAAGTGCAATCATGACATCATTGTCATGCCATGCCATTGATTTATTTTATTTTTTTCAGCATTATGCTAACCTTTCATAATGTCCACCCCCTCCCCATCTCGCTCTTGCAGCACCCCAGATGGTCGCAGATGAGAAGAAGGAGTGCTACCTGAACTTGGATGACACTGTGTTCTGCGATAGCGTCCTGGCCACCAACGTCACCAAGCAGGAGTGCTGCTGCTCCATTGGCGTGGGATGGGGAGACCACTGCGAGATCTACCCATGTCCTGTTTCTCACTCAGGTACAAGTAAAGCATTCATGTCTTTCCTTCAAAAGTCATTTAACAGATATGTCGTATTATCCACCCAGCCGAATTCCACTTCCTGTGTCCTCACGGGCAGGGTCTCTATTATGACGAAGGAATCATGTATAGCCGGCCTGCCTACCAGGGTAAATATTATGTCACCACTGTTGCAGTTTTCTTATTTATCTGTATTGCTATCTGGCTAACGACATCAATTCTCTGATTAATTGTCACTTATGTGACTTGTACATCCTTCCTCTCAAAGATATCGACGAGTGTTTACTATTTGCCCATGAAATCTGCAAGAAGGGTCGCTGTCAGAACACGCAGCCAGGATATGAGTGCTACTGTCAGCAAGGCTTTTACTATGACGGCAACCTTCTCGAATGCATTGGTAAGTGACCAACGTACCATTCCTGCCAAGCGGTACAAGGTGTGAGTCAATCGGCTCTCCAAAGTTTAAATGCAAATGTATTGTGCTTAAATGGGAAAATATTCTTCCTCAGATGTGAATGAATGCCATGACGAGTCTCTATGCAGAAATGGCCATTGCGTCAACACCGAAGGCTCCTTCTACTGCAACTGTAAGCAACCGTGGACCCCGGACGCCAACAAAAAGAAATGTATCATCGCAGCCGTGGCTGGTGAGTAGGCGGAAATTGTCTCCCAAAGACCATCACCCATCAGCGTGATGATGTGTGTTTTTATTTGTGCAGATGTGAACGAGTGCGAGGACCCGGCCAACTGCAAGAACGGTCTCTGTGTGGACACTCCGGGGTCTTACTACTGCATCTGCTCCCCGCCTTGGACCCTGGCTATCGACCGCAACCGTTGCGTGACTCCTGAAGAACAGGCCGGCAAGTGCACACTCTCCTTAGCATCAATTGGTGTTTGCCAATCGTCAACACTTTATGCAAGAGGTGGATCAAATAAATCTGCCTTTCTGAAGATAATGTTCAATTTTGACTGACTGAAATTGTACGTTATGCAATACAGTATTCCTGCTCTAAATTCTGCCAGTGGTGTTTATGCAGTTGAAAGAGCGAGCGGCTGTGGAGCAGACGGGATAACTGCTATTTAATGCAGGACTATTTTGCCACATTGCTCAACTCAACTGTATTTGTGTCCGCCACTTTGCCAATGATAGCTTTCCCCGAACAGATGTTCATTCTGTAACCAGTGTCTGTGGTGCTCTTTCCAGATGTGAATGAGTGCCAGGATCCCTCGTATTGTAAGAACGGGAGGTGTGAGAACACGCCCGGCTCCTTTCACTGTTTTTGTGACCCTCCTCGCACATTCAGTGCGGCGCTCAAACAGTGTGTCTATGACGGTGGGTATAATCAGTACATTGGATAGTTTTTAGAAATTTCTTTTAAGACACTTAATTGGCACCACGGTGCTCCGAGTAATTTCTCCATATTTAGAAGAATTTTTGTTCTCAGTGTTATTTTTTTTCTGTTATGTTACAATGCTTAAATATTGTTTTCTTTACACAGATCGCACTGCAGCCCACAAAGACGTTTGTTTCCTGCAGGTGGATGAGGGTTTGATCTGCAGCGATCCCAGGAGCGTCATGCTGGTGACCTACTCGGAGTGCTGCTGCCACTACGGCCGCGGCTGGGGTCCCGAGTGCAACACTTGCCCACCGAGGCATTCGGGTGAGTAAAAGTCAGCTTCATGCTCTCATGTTGCTTACAGTTTTCCTCAAGGTCTTGTTTATACGCAGAGATGTTCAACCATTTGTGCGAGATGCACCTGGAGACCGAGTCGGACGGGGAGCAGGACATCCTGACAGTTTTTGCTAACTACAATCCAGGTTGAATCTCACCTCCAACATGTTTTACTTCAAATGTGTTACCTGTTTGCACCAGCGCTTTTATGTATGTTCCATGTTTTAATGACATACTCATGTTGTCAGGTGACAGTTCAGAGGAGGATTCAGATGAATGCAGTTGTGCTAATGGCCAATGTGTGCGCTCCTATCTGGGCACCATGTGTGAATGTAATCCAGGATTTAGGTTGGACCACTCGCACACCCACTGTATAGGTTTGTACTTTTAGCACATTGATCTTTTTTTTTTTTTTCCTCTCTAATAATTTTAAATATGGGGTTGGATGAATTTGGGCTGTGGTACAACACTATTTATTAGCTTTTATCATCCACCCTGTGATGTCAACTCAGGCTACATTTGCGTTTGACTTTGTTCCATGCTGCGTTGGACTTAACAAAAACGATTGCTGAAAACTTTGATTCAATGTTTCTTTCTGCTTTTTGTTTTTTTACCCTCACCAGATATTGACGAGTGTGCAGAACCAGGCATTCGCAGTAGTCCATGCGAGAACGCTCGCTGTGTGAACACTGTGGGCTCATACAAGTGCTACTGCCAACATGGCTTTGTGGCCACACGCAGGCCAAACAAATGCGTCCGTCGTAGAACTCAATAACCCCTTGACTTGTCCGTCTTATTTATCCAAACACAATACATACGTATATGCAATACACACTCAAGCACTGTGCAAATGCTGTACATACACCTCAGCCATGTAATATCAATAATACATGTCAGCTCCTTTATTGCCCCTTTTAAAAACAAACAAAAACAAGTTTTGAGGAGAAATGTTTTCGTAATTAATTATTGCAGTTATGATTTTGTTTTTTATTTTATTTTTTTTACTTGATGTTTTCTACTCAATCCCATTTGATATTTGTACATTGTTTGAAGGCTAGTGCTAGACCTTTTGAAATCCGCATTCATCAATATTTAATTCTAAATTGCCCTACTTTGTGTTATTCCAACACAGATTGTTGATTGTGTTATTGTACAGTTTGTGGATTGAGCGTTGTTGTAAAACTTGTGTTGATGTAAAATATGAGAGACCTGAAGTTTTTTGTATAATTTGACATGTGCACCTACGTAGACTTTAAGCTAGAAATAAAAACCATGCACTTAGCAATGAATGGTGGGAGTGTTTGCCAACTGTAGCTGATTTTGGAAAAACGAGAATGTTTTGCTGCATTGAACCATTTTGAAAACGTCTTAAGGATTTAATAATAAAAAATATTTCAACCGATTTGCACATTTGACATGTTTTGTTGCTTGATGCTGCTCAGAATTTGCGCTCAGGAAGTTCACATCGCTATGGCGCCACCAGCCCCTCACTGTCCTGGTTTCATTCTGTCAGATCATTATGTAATTTAAATCTGGAACAGCAGGGTGACCTTCAGCAACTAGTTCAGGCACATAAGAAAGCGGTCATGACGGAAAGAAATTGGAGTCTGAGCAACAATTACAACAGAAATAGCTTAGCTGCTCTTGTGAGGTGACTCAAAAGGTGTTGAGAGGATATTAATACATTTTAGTGGGTCACACTGCCCGGAGAGTAAACCTCTGATTGCTCTGCACTGCTTCTGCTGAACCTAAGTAGGTGATCTGCGGGTTTGGTGGAAGTTGGGGCGAGGGCTAGACAGCAATGACTTTCTGAAATGACCTGTCTCTTTCCATCAGTCCTACGCTTAACCACAAACTTCATGTTTAAAGCAAGTGCAAAGCCATTTCATTGTCTTGGCTACAGGGGGAAAATGGGGGCGGGCAAGTAGCCAATGTGACTATGTAAACAACCTCATTTAACTATTAAAAAAAAAAATTATGTTGAAAACTAAAACCGCCACAAAGCACACACCCTCTTCCTTTTCCCTAATCAACCGTTAGCATTTGTTGTTGAACCAATCCTCCGTTATTTGCTGATAAACTCACCTATTTGTGGTTTTGCGCTTTTTCTATAATGCTTTAGGATGCCACAAGATGGCGGCAAGTCCATGTCCACAAAGGAATAAGTCTCAAGGAAGTACAGATTAGAGAAACTGGCTTTGATTGTCAGGAAGAAGCTTGGGTTGTCAATGAAAGTTGCACATTAATGAAAGGGACTTCAAATTAAAGCCTGATGGTCTAATGAAACACAGTAAGCAAATGTTCAGGGTGAATTCTTTTCTGAGCGATAACAATTTGCTTCTTACATTAGATACCCTTTTTCAAATTACAGTATGGTTTAGTTTTTATTGCAGGTTGAATTTTTCTGTGCTCCTCGCAGTATAGTCTCTCAAGTACCTCTCGTTATTCTTAAAGGGCAGTACAGAGCCCCTCCTTTACCTCTCCTTGACTGGAGTCATATGATTCAGCTTTAAGATTGGAAATATCATTCCCACATTTCACTAGGAAAAAATAAGAGCACAGATCATTTCCAAGCATGTGTGAGCACAGTCACGCCAACTTTGCCAAATGCATGCCAGCCATCCCCGGATGCTGCACGCACCAAAGATGACCCCCACCCGTCCGGGTCCCATCTATAGAGATCAGACAGAGGGGGGTTTAGCTCAAACTGCTGCAATCTGCAGAAAGTACTGTGCTGGACACACTCTGGCAGCCAGTGGCAGACTTATATTCTGCACTCAGCTCTTTCCCTTTGTCACAGTGGATTGGGGATGAGCTCCCTGCATGGGGTGTGGGTCTGGGGCTAGGGGTGTAAACATGCTGGGTGTGTGCTAAAAATGTTGACACATATTTACAAAGACTCATTAATGTGACTGGAGGGGCTTTTATACTCTAACACAGAACTAGACAATTTTCAGTTCATTGTATTGTTATATGTTGTGAGCTAGGATAAAACACACCCAACAAAACTTTTTCATGGCCACAAATTGCTTGTAATGAATGGGAGGCTATTTTCCCAACTGCTCGGCCCTCCCAAGGAGACCCAACATCCCATAAAGTCCTCCCCACTACCACTTTGTTGGTTTAGCAAAACCCACATGCGCACATGTACCCACCCTCTCCAGTGCAGATGGAGCACACAGACCCAAAAATAGGTGCTCTGAGTTGCTCTCTTCACATGTTAGAAAGCCAGTGATAATGGCGTCTTGGGATTTAAGAGTGTTCCAGGACTGACTTTTGATGCATGGTTGGAGAGAAAGAAAAGCATGCACGCAGGAAAATCATCCACATATACACATTCACACTGGCACTGAGTTGGGAAATTAACCCAAAATGATTGGTGTCAGGTAAACTACTACACCATGACTGACTACAATTATGAACATTTCTAAATCATTCGCCTAATTAATCATGTTTATTGGCCACTATGTAAAAGCACAAGGCATTTATTCACCAGTTGGAGCTACACTATTATGATAACAAGCAACTATAACAAAAATAATATTTTAGATGTAACACATAAGTAGAGAGACGCATCAAAACAATACAATAGAATATGGGATCAGCTTTTAGCACCAGGGACAGCACCAAATTGTGCTTTAATGTTTCCGTTCAATCGCAGTGCAGAAAGAACATCGAATGTGTGCACGCTGCTTCGCATGTGACCAGGAAGGGTCAGCAAGCACCCACCCACTCACCCACACTCGCCCCCCACGCACACGCCGAACGACCACCAACAGCAGCACCTCGACCGCTTTTTCTTTCTTCCAGCCGCTGTACGGGAGAGCAGGCAGCGGGAGCGCAAGCGAGGTTCGACCCGGGAGGAGCGTCGGATGCTCGGCTACGAGCTGCTGCGGATATCCGCCTCGTACCTGCCTCTCATCAGTTATGCCCCCTGGGCGGACCGATTTCATGTGTTTCAGCTAGATTCCGAAAAGGCCAATTTTGGGGGTTATAACACGGCGAATTGATAGCAAGCGCGCAGCAGATTTTTTTTTTTCCGCGATGATGCAGATGTAACGGGGGGACATTATTGGCGTCTTTTGGGATTTTATTTTTAACCCATTGTTGTTGTTTTTTAACCATTAGCGCTCGAATTTGCAGAGTGGCACACGCCGATTGAACGCGAAGCACGTTTTGATATCGGCTTTGAAGTCCATCTTTATGCAATAGGGTACAATTAATACGCACAGCAAAGCAGAAGACAAAACAATAGGTAAGCATTTTCCCCTAATTTTTCATCTTTTACTGGCTTTCTGTCTAACCCACTAATAATAAAGCTAATGAGAGAGGAGTGTGATATCATTCAGGTGACTGCTGTTAGCCCACAGCCGCTATTAGCATCCCATGCCAACAGATAGCTTATCGTCGCCAATATGTGTTTTATTTTGTACGATGACAAAAGTAATGTTTTGCACACTGGGGCTCATCTGTTGCTCAAATGCCATCTGCTTAGCCGAGGAGTTCGTCTGTGTGTAAGTAGGAGCCATCAATCAGGACGTCTGTCTCTTTTGCCTTTGTTTGAATCCATGTCAAAGCCTGCCACATAACATGCTGCGTTCACGTCCACACTTTCGAACTGTAGCAGGAGCCCGGTAAGCTACGTTTACCTACGAGTTAGCTTGTCTCATTATTTATATCTTGATTTTTTTTGTCTTTATTTTACCCAGTGTCAGGCTTTCTTAAGAGTATATTATGATAGGACAGATGCATGCTGCCTGCGTGCATGGCATAAACAGCAGGAACGCATCAGCTATAAGATGAATTGGCTACTGATTATTTTTAAGTGCAGTATTTTCTAAACTTTATCGAGTACGTTTTACTTTGGAAAGAATCTCATGCCACACCACCAATCAAAAATGTGACAAAAGTAAACACTGCATAATTCTATACATTCTACCAGCTAATATAAAAGCATTGATTGTGCATATTCCAACCAACTTAATTTGATGTATCATATGCAATGTCAAAGCTGTTTTAAATCATCTTGGTTGCTCAATATGCATGTGTATTGATGACTTTTGATTGCCTTTCTTGCCCAAACCCTTGTGGTGTCCACACAAGAGAGTTGTCTTTATGATTGTGGTTTTCAATACATTTCCCCATACACACATGAGAACTTTTAGGCAAGCTGGTAAAATTAAAGACAGTCAATTTTGTGGTGTGAATAGACAACTTGTGTTTGTGTGGAGTTTTTTTTAATTGCCTTGTCCCTTTTTCATCCTGAGTTGCTGTCTACTCCCTTTGCATACAAAATACTGTCGCATATGGGAAATGTTTACACTTGTGTCTCCATTTCTCTGAATTGCTTATGAGTCATGTTACAGCGGCTTGCATGCTTGCTTTTATGGTTTGATTTCACACATTATTTTTACAATTTTACTACATTTCCCATCATGCCCCTTTCCAGTAAGAATTGAAGAAGGCCACTAGAGGGCCACTTGTCCAATTTTCCACTCATGACAGTAAATCAATGCTAACTGAAAGGAATTCGTCTCAAGGCAGATTTAGTTATCTGATGGTAGACAACCACATGTACTGTGGTAAATAATTTACAGTGACCCGCTGAATATGTGGCCGAAATGGTGTGTACTGTACTACAAAATAATGTCGTAATAAAAAATTCATGGACATTTCTTAGGTCTGCCGATGGAAAATTTGGTTCCTCTCTAGGACCCTGCAGTTTTCCCCAATGTATTGACGTAACGTCAATATTGTAGACGATGTAAGCAATACTTGAAGTGAGTGTTAAAAGTTGATATATTTAATTTGGTCACACAATTGGTTACTCATTATATCGCTGTTAACATTTGATGCACCCAGTAGAAAGGGAATTGTTTGTCCATCAGTGACCGGTCCAGTTCTCTTTTCTGGAATATATTTGAAGTGGCATCAGTTTATGATCAGTGAGGATTTGAATTCTGGTTTGAAATGGTTTGACTTAATAGATCCTTATTTGGGTCTTGAGCTGAATAGGTTTTGGCGTGTGAACATTGCCCTCACAGTGCCACTTTTGTCACATTCCCTTTTGTGCCGCATGATTGAACTGACGCAAAAGAGAAACGAATGATGTTTTCCCATTATTGTGTATACAAAGGTGGTTTGCTGAATCCAAGTGACATGTCCGTGTCTGCGTGCGGAGGGCACGGTGGCTTGACTGTTTGATGAATGTGATGCTACAGATCCACAAAAGAGCCTGCTGTCCTATTCAGCAATGCATTTAGACCGGGATCAGCAGCCTGCGGAGGGGCCTCTGATGCTTACATGCCGCTGGCTGCTTCATGGCTACAAACAGGAAAGGGCCCAACAACTGTCCCAGCTCTCTGCTGACTCTTTCATTATATGAGGTCATTTGTTGGCACAGGCTTTTTACTTATAGGAGAGTAGAAATGCGTTGAAACTCTCCATGTAGTTCATTTCAATGAGATATGAAGTTTAGTGTTGCTTTCTGTTCCATTGTTGTATTGAGCAGAAACTGACAGTCAAAGTATTGATGGAGCTCATCCAACCATTGCTGATGTCATCTTGTTGTTCATCAGACCACAAACTAGTTGAGACTGAATCAATCGGACTTAGGCGTGTATTCCCTGTTTGCCTCATTTGCGTCACAATGAATCACAAACTAGTTTCACTCACTTGGCAGGTTCATTGATTAAGCAGTTTATTTTAAAAAGTAAACACAGTGTTATCATGCAAGACACTGGGAAAGTGCTTTGGAATTTCAAAACTTTTATCCTCGAAGTTGTACCATTTAAGTGGTTAAAAAAATGTGTGAGAGAATCATAATGTGATTAAAAAGAACCTGATATTGGGTTATACAAACGTTGACTTTTAAAATGCAATCGGCTTGTTTCCCACACGCACTACACTGCCCTGGCATTGAATGGGATTTTATTTTGTGTTTGTGTCTACAGTACTGTACTCCAATGTTGGACTGTGGTTGTGTAGCTGGCTGATGTACACAGACCATGTAATTCCCTGCAGGCGACTGATTTGAGGCTCAATTTCTCATTGATTAACGTAGTCGCAATGACAAACAGTCCAGCTGGGTGAGGAGAATGGGCTCACAGAGGAGGAGGAGGAGCGGTAGGGGGTGGGGGTGACAAAGATGGGAGTCGGAGAGGATGGCTCTGCTCGGCGGCGTTCGCCTTGCACCGCTGCACAATAGGCTGACACGCGTCTGTCAGGTCAGAGGATGAGGTTTAGCCCTGAGGCCCCGCAGGGTGGCCCACTTCCCCTTTTGTTTAAGTACCCCATTCGCACTTAATGCACCGGATGAGTACAGCATGAAATAAGACATTAATATTTGTTTATTGCATATGATCACACTGATTTGTGTTGTTATTTTATTTATTTTGTTTATGTGTGTGGATTATGCCTCAAGGATATTTGCTTTTGTGGAACCCTTTTTATTCGACATCTGTTTGTCACCATCCATTCCTTTATTGGGACAGAGCTGTATTGTTGTGGACTGTGCATCTGATACCTCCTGGAGGTTATTTTGGAAATATTGTCCTCAAGAGGTTCCTGCCTGGTTACCCATAACAACAGATGTAGTTGTTAATACTACTCCTGTTCTCGTGTGCACTGTTGGAGCCTTGTGTGTCCAAGTACTGAACCGGCCCACATTGTTCCAAATCCTACTCCACTTCTCCAGTGCAGTATATGGTTTCATGCTGAGTGGGTGGATTGACTGTGGATTTTTCCAGGCAGTGTGTGGTAGTAGTGATTGTGACGCTTGTGGTAAGCGTAGTAGGTCGTCCCATTTGTGTGTGTGTGTGTGTGGGAGGATGAGCAATAGGTTGTATCATAGTAGGTCAGGGGGATTGTTTGTCTGATCCATTGAGGAGAGATTAACACGGACACTGAACAACCCTTCATACTTGTTCCCAGAACAGGAGTGCCCTGCCCCTCGGTCCAACTGCCTTCAACTCGTTGCCCTTTCAAGACCCCCACCTTCCCTTAACCACACCCACAGACACATTTTCATGGACTTTGAACATGTCTGAGATATTCACCTTTTGAAATCTGGGCAATTTCGCAGGGCTGTTGTGGCTCAAGTTTGTCAAACTTGAATTTATTGCTTTCTTGTTATTCATATTAATGATGCTTGTCCAATTGCGCTCTTTATTAATTATGCATTTGTGACCCAGGGTTTAGTGGGAGTAATGAAATGGTGCATTTTTGCAACCTTAATGCATACTACGTCGTCGAATGGGATGTGAAATGTTGAGGGGGGTAATGTGGAGGCCGTGTTCGGTCTTCTTCACTAATCCCTGCTTTTAGTTCCTATTCCCAGCCACTACTTAATCTCCTGCTAATAAGATTTTCAAGCTTTTCTTTGATTTTATATGTATGTATATAGCAGGTGTTTTTTATATATATATATATATATATATATATATATATATATATATATATATATATATATATATATATATATATATATATATATATATATATGTATGTGTGTGTGTGTATATATATGTGTGTGTGTATATATGTATGTATGTATATATATATATATGTATGTATGTATGTTTGTATGTATATATGTATATGTTATAGCTCTCTATATATTGTAGCTATATTGTGTGCAGCTCATTTTTATCGAGGGGGTGGAGTCTGTGGGCTTCTGTCGCTAGAACACAGGCACTATATAAAAATGAGCTGCTGTTTGTATGCCTCATGCTATTAGACAACAAATCAAAGGATGATGGATCATCTTCTTCCATCCTGCTTTGTTAGAGATAACTTATCTCTATATCTCTATTTTGTTTTCCGCCACGCAACAAACTGTTATTATTGAATTGACCTGTAATGGACATTAATCTGAGCAATGCTCTTAAATAGTGGGGTTTAATCCTTCACAGATTTCCAAATGGGTATTAATACACCAAGGGTGGCATTTGGGTGTGCATACTTCTTTTTTGTCTAATTGTATTAAGCGGCTGATGTCAAATTTATGCATTGAGTGAAAGTCCGTTGGCTTTTTCAACAAAGAGTTACACAAATATTGTCTCATTTTGATTTATCATAAAGACAACAAAGACACAGTGGCTTCTGACTCAAAAATCAAATGCCTAGTCTCATTGCATAAGCTCTGGCAGTAGGTTGTACCGGCAAAGCTCCAATGTGATGTGGAATATAAAGCTGTGCAGCTGTCATCTTTTATACAATATCCCCCATTTCCCTAGTGTGCGCTGACTTAGTCTTGTCTGACTTTAGGTTGGATGAATTTTCCTCTCGCCTGGACGCCCGGACACCATGAGCACCATCTCGCCCACAGACTTTGACAGCTTGGAGATCCAGCAGCAGTACAATGACATCAACAACCGCTGGGACCTGGCGGCAGAGACCGAATGGGACAACGAAAATAGTTCTGCGCGCCTCTTTGAGCGCTCGCGCATCAAAGCTCTTGCAGGTACCAATTTAATGAGTCTGAATTTAGTGTGTAAGCCGAAAGTCGAACAGTCACTTTGGGACGGGGGGGGGGGGGGGGTCAATAAGGACTTGCTGGGTGGCTTACACTTTCTTCAAACACTGACCTTATCTTTGTCGCCATCACAGTCTAGCGATAGCATGCAATCCATCTTGAACTAATAGTCTTTGATTGGGTTGTGGATTACATGACGTTTATCATCCACATTTGCTTTTACTCAATTGTGATCCGGAGTGTGCCCTTAGTTAAGGCTGATGGGATCACTTGGGTTGTATGCAAAGTCTGGGTCTGAGTGGCTCCAGCTTTGAGACGCATGAAGATGCTATTTGAAATAAAATACAAAAAAATCACTTGGGCCGTTTATTTAAACGAGACCAGCATTTTAGTGAAGCGTTTCATAAGTGTCCCAACGAGTTTAGTTTTTTTTTTCAGCTAAACGTGCACAGACACAAGTCATTGTACTGGGACTGTCTGCTTTTGTATTTAAACATTAGAAATGTTTGGCATAAAGCTACAAAGAACTTCGGGAATGACGCTAAAGGAAACTATCAAAGGCTATTAGTAATCGGAACAAATCCAATTAGGTACTAACACAATTCCGTGTGGTCCAAGAGATGCAATTTTGTCATTATAGGGCATGACAGAAATAGACACAAAAGAGGGCCATGTTAGAGACCTGCACTTCCAATACACCACATAGTAATAGATAGAGACCTGCACTTCCAATACACCACATAGTAATAGAGAAATAATGTTGAGTCTCAAAGGTATCACATATAAAATGCCTAGTTGCAGAAACTAACCTTTAAATTATTGTTCAGAACGCATATCATGCATATAGAGTTCTCTGAGTTTTGAGGTTCCCCAAGCTTGATGGGTTCAACATGCAGTATTGAGGAAAACCCAGCAGAGGGGAGCAAGGAACACCCAAAATTCATGTCAAATAAGACTTTTAATATGACTGTCGAAAAACAAGGACATTTCTTCCCTCAGAGCCCATCAAACACAACATCCATCTCATGATGTAACGCCAAGGCATTATATCATAGCTGGCGTGTTATTAGAGGAAGCTAGAGGGCTCTTCTACTCAGCTTTTTTGTCACCTGCCTGAATCATGACACCAAAACAGTATGCAGTCTAACGTGAATACTTGTGATAGCATCTCGGTGGGACAAGTACAGGCTCGATGTACACATTCTTTGACATGCCACGGTAAATATTCCCCCCGGGCCAAGGGTCCCGCCTGCCTTTTGCAACTTACAAGACTTACATCCTGTGTACACTTGGCACGTTTTTGTCTCCCATTCAGACCTGTGGATCCTTTCCTGTTGAATAGCTTTAATGTCTTAATGGATGAGACCGCTGTTTCATGCAGTAGCTCATTCATTCCTGCCTTCCATCTGCACCCATTGTGTGTCGGTCCATTCACCAGACCACTGCAAAATTATTAGTTTTCTCATGTCTCCTGCCAGTGCTTGAACATACGGCTTTCTCTTTTCTCTGTTCATTGCTTTTATCAGGAAGAAGCATGTTCTGGTTGAATCTCATTAGTCTCTTCCCCCGCCGCCACCCCACCATAAACACGCCGTCACATAAGACCCGTGGCAGTTCATTTCCTAATGAGAGCAAACCAGATGCTCCTTGCTCATCAGGACATGGATAATAAAAAAAACAAACAGTCCCTTTTAACTTTGCCCCCTGACCAGACCAAAGGCTGCTAAATTCAAAAAGGCCATGACCCAAAGTCCTCGTGCTCTTTATAAACGTGTGTAATTCTTTGCACATGTAGGCGCATCGTTCCTTATTGTTTCTAGTCATCATAGTCATACAGAGCTGACAGTTATAATTGTGCTTTGAGTCCCAAAGAGTAAATGACAGTGCTGTGAAATTGGAAGCAGACATACAATGAACTATTTCTGTATTTGTCTTTATCTAGCAGAGCATCAAATGATTTCGTTACGCTTGATCTGTAATTGTTTTAGCAAGATAAAACTCGTCCACTTCAAAAGCTTGCTTAATAGGTTTCCTGAAAGGAAGGCATCATTTAATATTAGGACAGGAAAGAACTTGCCAAGGGGCGAGCCCTCAACAACTTCCTCCATGTCTCAAGTGTTTTTATCATGTATCACTGCATTGTCCTGAGGAACACACAAAAAAAGGAAGAATAAATGTTATCTTAGAAAAGAGGAAGGAGGGAAGTGCAGCTCGACGCCAGATAACACACTTGAGCGTTTGTGCCTTCTTGGCAGACCCCCCCCCCCCCCTCTTATGTTCCATGGAATTAAGGTGGCCATGACCCACCTCTATGTTCCACGGAATTAAGGTGGCCATGAGTAATCTGCCTTCGGTTACACGGTGCAAAGCGCTCGTAATGGTTTAGTCCGCCACAGCACCTCCCCCTTCTAGTCTTGTACCCGCCATTCTTTGGAAGCTCCTCCCTTAGAAGCACACCTTATGCAAATGAGACGAGGAGGGCACAGCAGGCTTTGTTTACACAGCAATCCGACCACAGCCTGTTAGCCTTTCCTACAGTGCACTGCTCCAGCAAATGTGAAGAGGACTTTGTTGGGAGGAACGGTTGGTCAGCTCAGTGTTCCTTTTCTGGAACCACAAGAGATTGCAATCTTTTTTTTCACCTCCACATGAGTGTGAAATGATTCACAGGAGGAGGTAAAACAGAGACTATATTGTTCTTCAGATTTTTATTTTTTTTAAAGTCAAGACACCCCCCTTGCGTTTTCATTGGACAAGGTCGGATTCCAACTTTTTGCCTTAACTGATTCAACACATGAGGATTTAGAGGAAATTATAAACCAAGACCTTGTGGATATCCTAACGGTTGATCTTCTTTAGCCGTTGAAAGGATTTGATGCAGTCTTAAAGTGGCAAGGTTTTCCTTTTGCCGTGATATGCAGGAGAGCTCACATTTATAGTGTATCGAAGAGGAATTGTTTTGGAGGGAAAGCCATCGAAAAGGCCATGGAATGGGAGCACAGAGACAGAGAGCCCTGCTTGTCTCCTGCAGCATTTGTCAATCAGGTGCAATACTCAAATATCCTGGAAGGAAGATTTAAACAGCTGCAAGGTAAGAAAAGTTTTTACAACCTGCTAATTTGAGAACTGCTTTTTATTTTTATTTAATTTATTTTTCTAAATCATGGATTTGTGCCAATACACACACATTAAGCTTCTGCTCAGTGTCTAAAGCAGGGCGGGCGGCAGTGTGGCACCTGATTACTAGGCCACCTGTCCTGAGCTTATTACAATGCATGACTCTGTCTATGCCGTGAACACACATTGAAAAGCACTGACCAAAAAAGGTTTCAGTTTTCTATATATTAAGGAGCATTGTTTTACACTTTGAATGGATTTAGAACGGGCTGTACTTGGGTGCGTTTGGCGCCGTAACTGTACATATCCACGCCACAGTCACACGTCTTATGAGTAACTCTTACTTGTATTTCCTGTTTGACTGCACCTAAGGCTCATTCTTAGTGTCACTCCTTCAGCCATGTGAATTCGTGATATGGAATAGATTTGTAGATGTACATAGTTTAGTGTCTGAGCCGCCAGCTCTGTTATTTTGGACACGCAAGTTTCAAGCCTTGGATTGAAATGTGTTTTTAGAAATCGTGTTTTAGTCATTGGTGTTTAAATGTGACTACAGTGGTCAAGTAGATGATGAAACAATTTGAGAAAAGTCTTAAACTAATATTATGTCTTGATAACGTGATGATGTTATATAAGCCTGTCATAAAAAGCAAATTTCTCAATTTCAAAATAATGTAACCCAAGTACACAACTCGACTAAGTCAAAAGCACACAAAGCAAGCGCTGACCCCATGGCGCATAATAATTGAATGATAAACCAAGTAACTGATTAACCACAGTTAAAGTAGGTAACTGTAACAAAAGCGTGAGCCACATAGTTAAATTTATGTCTCAAGAAAAAATATTTGTCTATGCGCACTCACACTTTTTCCCCACAGTAAAGAAGTTGAGATATCATGCTAATTTGAATTGAAACATTTTCTCATTCTTTTTCAGAAATCACCGTATGCGCATTATGTGGTCAGGTTAAAAGTACAAAATTAGACTTTTATTTTAACATTTAGTGAGGCTTGTCAGTGTAATCAGTATCAAAATGTTGTTTTTGTTCTACTTCCATATACCCACTGAGTTAACTTTCCTTGGACTTTTGAACTCGTGCATAGTGAGGCCTAAATTCCTTCTCAGCATGGTTATGTTTTAAAAAACATGAAATGGCAGCTCATAACCCACACAAAATAAATAAAATTTCCCCCAACTCTGTGAACGGAATGAGACCACACAGCTTCCTTGTACTTTTGGATTCACATTCTTCTAATAAATGTGCCTAAACTCACATATTGTATTTTACAGTATTTGTTTGTCCACCGTGCACCACTTTAACGTAAAGTTTTAAACCTCGTCGTTCACTGCTGAGTGTTGCAACTTCATATATGGAAAGCTCTTACTCAAGTGGCCTGCAGCTGTATCTAAGAGTCACGTTACCTTTGTGAGAGAGTTCAGCAGCAGTAGAAACTGACACAAGCACACAAATACAAATTCCCTCCTTTTGTTTGTACAGTTAGACCAACATTGACAGTTTGCTCATGGAAGTATGTCACGGGAGAGTGTCCATTTTGGAGGCTGAGGGACAATTACTGTCTTGTTGACTGGTCGCTCGTGTTTTTTTGGTCCAGATGTTGTGGCTTTCGAGTTCCCTGTTTCTGGCTGCTCTCCCATGGGATTCGGCCTTGGCCGATCTCTTCCCCCACCCTCCCATGTATGCTTTATCAACTGCAGCTGCAGATGGCAATGAAGCATGACCTGAATGGTACATTGATGCCATGACTTGACAAAGGAAGGAAGGTGTACGGTTCTATAACCGATATCTCGGTGTTATTGGCCTGTGAGCCTCTTCGCAGTTCATAAACAGGAAACGTGCTGCATGTACTTCAAACGGTTGTAAGTGGGGGGGAAAAAAGAAGAGTGCATGCAACACCTCATGTTGCAAGGTGGCAGTTTTACCACAAGCCTACTTTTAGTGGCGGAGTAGGGCGAAGGCTCTTCCGCTTTCATAGTGAGGCCAAGATGCAGCCTTGTGCTACTTTGCAGTTTGTACCCACATTTGCAATTTCATTTACACACCAATGATTAGGTTGGTGTTAATTGTGTCTCCTGAGACATACGGTGTGGTGTAACTATTCACAAAATCCATCACTGGTTTTGTTGTTGTGACAGTTACAGTTAGGTGGATGACATCAAAATCTCGCTTGCCAGAAATCACAACTCGAAGTGTCATTTTTAATGCGGGCTATAAATTTGTGAGGGTTGAGGTTTAGGCTGGTGTTTATCCTTTGGTCATTAAAATAACACGTATCTGGTTTTCCTCAAATAACTAAGCTGAAATGTAAGACAAAAGTCATACTCCCACAGATTTCCTGGTTCCTCCACCATAATCATCTGAGAGAATGACCAAGCATTGAAGCAGATGAAAGCAGACATTTGTTTACCCATTCTTTCTGAGGACATGGTGACCACAAGCAATCATTATGCAAGTTCAGGGTGAGGCGGGATGTCAGACGTTTATGGGGTCAAGGGTGTTTCATCCCAATACTGACAGAAATCACGATTATTGAGGGAAAAAGACTTCACAAGGAGAAAAAAAACAAAATACTCATCAGAACTCTTTGATGAGCTACTTGTGATAGCTAATTGCTTGTTTGACTATATCAGTCTGATAGACTGTCCTCTACTTTCACATCATGTGAAATGCTGCTTACGATGATGAGCTATTTTTAGACAGGGTTACCTTTTACCCTCGGTGACGACATGGACCTCAAGTTGCAGTGTCATGCATCGCAGTAGTGCAATACTCGATTCGGTGTCCATGTATAAAGCTCCTTTTCAATTGTGAGAATTCAAAGAATGCTTCTTTTTCTCATTTTCCCCCTCACATATGCTGAAGTTTATCTTCTCTTGGGCAACCAGTCAGTAGTTTATCATTGAATGGGGAATACAGTCATGGACTGGCTGCTTGTGTTTGGCCACAACACAAAGGTTTGGCAGAATTTGAACAAGATAGATGCTGAGAAGTGAAGCAGTAAATCTTTGCTCACTGCCACATGTAAGTCAATGTATGGTTGTGCGTGCTTTCAAATGCAATATTTCAGATTTGATGTATTCTGTGGAATATAGCAGTGCATTTTTTGGTCCAGAAGAACCTGCACAAGGTTTGTACTCTTCTACCAAAGCAGCTAGTGATGAACTGTTCAGTTGCCTTGTCATTAGGGAGGGCTACTGTGGCAGCACGTCGTCTGCAAGACTGCTGTCCACTGGTCCGCTGTCTGCACTTCAATGGCAGAGTTCTGTCACAACATGACCCAGCCTATTGAGGAATGTTACCTCCTTCAATGTATTCTCATAATATTCCACTTCTTCACTTCCTTGAGCATTCAGGCAACTTTTTGTAAATACATAATTGTACATACATAAGTAAGGAAAATTTTAAGACAAACCAAGAAAATAAAAGCAAATAAAAAAATAAAATAGCATTTTTAGAAATGTGCTGATAGCATTAAAAAATATATAGTTTGAGGAATTAAGAGTCCATACTGTTTGACATAGACATCATTTTGCCTCGTGACTACCTCTGACGTTTTAGCAACGACAAACAGCTGCATTCCGTCTCTGTGTGTCACGTCAATAAAAATGACCAACGTGTGATGTGGCCTTGCGTTTTCACATCGAACCACAAAATGTCAGTGGAGTGCCCAGTTAGTGATTCTTAATAGCAGGCTGAGTTTTCTAAATAGAGGTGTGCCATGTAACAATAAGGGTGTGCCATGGAACACAACAATGCTGCCCTTTTGAATTACATTCATTTGCTTCTGCAAAGCTATGGGAAATTCCATTCTCTTCTGCCTCGCCATTTATTTTACTGGAGTTGATGAGGCTTTTAAATGGTATAACAATCTTACCTCTTAACAGGCTATATCAAAGGAAATGCCTCAAAATCTTTTACATTTACTTTCTCCATTAAGCTGTTGTTTTCTTATTCGCGGAGCCATTTACAGAACATTTGTAAAAATAATTCCTTGTTTCTTTTCCTGTAAGTGCTGAACAGGCCTTAAGAGTTCTAAGTGGTGACACTGAGTGTTTGAAATGACCACAGACTGATTAATCAGTCATTCAGGGATAACCGTGATGGCCATCTGCAGTCAGACGATAAAGTGTTAGCAAGATGTTGCATTAGAAATCAGCCACAACCTAGAATAGATTTGTGTGAAAACTTTCAGTAAAGATGGAGTTTTTTAACTATTACTATTACTTCACTTTTAAAACGTGAAAGAGTTCAAAGAGGAAGCACTTTCATTCAGCCTGCAATAGTTCAAGTGCTTCAATATTGCTCCACCTTAGCAAGCATGTGTGAAATTTCAAAATCACTCCTTTTTTTTTTGCCCTCTAAATTGTCGCTGGAGCGGTTCATTACACAACTACCGTCTTATGTTTCCTCATGTTCAGTGAACTTTACCCTATTGGACTTTTTTTTGAGAAACTTGCAGCGTGGCAAATTTCATGTGACTTTGCAATACTCAATATGTTTACTTTGAATGGTCATGCATACAAATAAATGCAATATTTATAATATTGTTTTAATGACACTGTGCCATACTAGAATAGCATTTTTAAAAGGAAGTGAGCGCTAATGTCCTAGAAATGAGGCCACCTTGTTAGCTGGTAGACAAGGATTAGACTCTTGATTAGAACCCTGCTCCATATGTCTACTTGAAACATTCAAAACATTCCTCCCTTCTTGTGATTCCTTATCAGATGAGCGTGAAGCGGTACAGAAGAAGACCTTTACCAAATGGGTGAACTCTCACTTAGGCCGAGTGACTTGTCGCATCGGTGACCTGTACACGGACCTGCGTGACGGGCGCATGCTTATCCGCCTGCTGGAAGTACTCTCAGGAGAACAGCTGGTCAGTATCTCAGGAAAAAAAAAAATCAATCTCTGTCCCCCCCTGGCACCAAAAGTGATGAGGAAGGACAGATCATGTGCTTCATTTAATCATTTTTATGTGTGACTTTATTTCTCTCCTGGCATTTACAACCTGGATCTTTTTTGCCTCTGTCGCTTAACAGCCAAAGCCCACTAAAGGACGCATGCGTATCCACTGCTTAGAAAATGTCGATAAAGCGCTGCAATTCCTCAAAGAACAAAAGGTCCATCTAGAAAACATGGGATCACATGATATTGTGGATGGGAATCACCGTCTTACCCTGGGGCTCATCTGGACCATAATTCTTCGCTTCCAGGTAAAGTTAACAATCCCCATTGCCAAAATGCCAAATTCTATCTCGTGCTACCCTTGTCACCATTCTAAATTAACAATTGATGTGGTCACAGATTCAGGACATCAGTGTGGAGACTGAGGACAACAAAGAGAAGAAATCGGCAAAAGATGCCCTTCTCCTGTGGTGCCAAATGAAAACCGCCGGGTGAGAAATCAGATGGCGAGAACAGTCATCATCTGTCTCCAATGTTAAGCCATTTACGCTACTATGTTGCTGGATGTGTCATGTTAATGATTTATCACGTCTGTCCTGGCCTCCGCAGCTACCCCAATGTCAACATCCACAACTTCACTACCAGCTGGCGGGATGGTCTAGCGTTCAATGCCATCGTACACAAACACAGGTCATTGACATCTCCTTGTACTCATGCTACTTACTACATTGGTATGTGCAGTGAAACTATCCGTTGTGCGCCCTGCATTTTGGGGAGGGGGGGTATTATAACTTGTTGCAGTGCCATCACACTCCTCAGAGGGGTTTTTATTCAGGTCTTCTCAGTCTGTAGGATGGCTAAAGATAAAAATAAAAGTGGGCGTGAGATGACCTAGATCACAGAAATAATAACCTACTTATTTGATATGTAGAGCCATTCTTGGTAAGTCAATTTCACATCCAGTAGGTAATAGAGTTGTTCGAATATCTTGCTAAGCTATGAGTACATTTGTCACTGAAGCATACCTACAGTATATAAAAAAAAACACTGGCACTGCAATTAACATAAGCTATAGAGGAGAGGAGGCAGCATATGATTGAATTGTATGAGTCGTCACCTCCTTCAATTGGTTGTTTTCAATTTCCTGGTTTATCATCAGAGACTAATCGTTTTTTTAATACATTGTACATTTTATTTCAAGGTCTAATTCTCTGTAGCATAAAAGGTGATGATGCATTTCAATCGTCTCTTCCACCCTACAGTTTGTTGCTATTAAAATAATAATTGTTTCCTGGCCTCTCCAGACCCGACCTGATTGAGTTTGACACTCTGAAAAGGTCCAATGCTCACTACAATCTCCAAAATGCTTTCAATGTGGCCGAAAAGGAGCTGGGCCTTACTAAGCTACTGGACCCAGAAGGTGAGTGATTAAATCCGCTACAAACACACAAAGCCTTATGTAATGTGCGTTTCTACTGAACCACTAATTCCGTGGCGGGATTGATGGATTACCAGGCTCAATTATAGTGGAGATGGCACATCACGGCAGTGTCCTCTGACAATCTACTTCAAAATATGAACTCATAACTCTAATTCCCCCCCAGATGTGAATGTTGATCAGCCAGATGAAAAGTCCATCATTACCTATGTGGCGACCTACTACCATTACTTCTCAAAGATGAAAGCGCTAGCAGTGGAGGGCAAACGTATTGGCAAGGTTAGCTGCCCTCTGAATTCATTTAACGTTCATACATTTAAATGACTGAAAAGATATATCCAGTCGTATCCACGTAGTTGCCATTTGCTCGGCCAGTTGTTTTAATCCTTCACGCCCTCTTGCAGGTTCTTGACTATGCCATTGAGGCTGATCAGCTGATCGACAAGTACGAGACCTTGGCTTCAGAGCTGCTGGAGTGGATTGAGCAGACAATCGTGACACTGAATGATCGGCAGCTAGCTAACTCACTCAATGCTGTGCAGAATCAGCTCCAGGCTTTTAATTCTTACCGTACTGTGGAGAAACCACCCAAGTGAGTAACGGAGAATATCTCGTTCTTGGTCTTTAGTATGTTTTAACACATTGTTTGTCGCTACAGATTCACGGAGAAAGGTAACTTGGAGGTCCTGCTCTTTACCATCCAGAGCAAGATGAGAGCAAACAACCAGAAAGTTTACACGCCCAGGGAGGGAAAACTCATCTCTGACATCAATAAGGTATTGCATGCGTTCATTAGTCTTTGTAGTAGTAGTTAGTGTATTGTAGTAGTAGTTAGTGTATTGTGTTTACAATTCCTGTATGCGTAGGCATGGGAGCGACTCGAAAAGGCGGAGCATGAACGCGAGTTGGCACTCAGAAATGAACTCATCCGCCAAGAAAAGCTGGAAATGCTTGCGGCACGTTTTGACCGCAAAGCTGCTATGCGGGAAACATGGCTAAGTGAGAATCAGCGGCTGGTGTCTCAGGTAATTCTTTGCAATTTTTCTAGAGCCGCATTAGAAACACATTAGACGGGAAATGGAATTTGATTCATTTTGTTTCATTTTCAGGACAATTTTGGAACTGACTTGGGAGCGGTGGAAGCTGCCACCCGTAAACACGAGGCAATCGAGACGGACATTGGTGCGTATTGGGAGCGCGTGGCTGCCGTTGAGGCTGTTGCCAAAGAGCTGGAGGTTGAGGGATACCATGATGTGCGACGCGTGCTCGCAAGAAGGGACAATGTGCTTCGTCTCTGGGAATACCTCAAGGAGCTCATCGCTGCACGCAGAGAACGGCTGAATGCTCATCGAGACCTACAGAGGTTGTTTGAAGAGATGCGTTACATCATGGACTGGATGGCCGACATGAAGGTACCAATGTGTTTCATACGTGGCGCCAATTTACCGCGAGTAATTAGCAGTTACACGCTCCTCACTTTGGTAGTTTTGTACCATTGATTGTTTTGTGTGTGTGTAGAGTCGTCTGCAGTCCCAAGACAGTGGCAAACATTTACATGATGTTTTGGACCTACTTCAGAAGCATACTCTCGTCGAAGCTGATATTTCAGCTCAGGCTGAGAGAATCAAAGCAGTGCAGGGAGCTGCAAAACGCTTCACTTCTCATGACCAGGGTGAGAATTTCACATTCTGTTCATTGAGACTATTTTACACTGTATTTATAATTGTGTGTTCTTTCCCTTTTAATTACCAGCCTACACACCGTGTGAGCCAGGGCTAGTCAGTGAAAAAGTCGACCTGCTGGGCCAAGCCTATGAGGAACTCGGGCGGCTTGCCGGACAGCGCAGAGAACGCCTGGAGGACTCTCGTCGTCTTTGGCAATTTCTGTGGGACTTGGGAGAGGAAGCAGCCTGGATCAGAGAGCAAGAGCAGATCCTGACCAGCGGGGAGTGCGGCCGCGACCTTACTTCTGCCCTTCACCTGCTCAGTAAACACGAGGCTTTCAGGGATGAGATGGCAGCACGCTACGGCCCGCTGCGTAACAGCATTGCTGCAGGGGAAGCTTTGGTGAACGAGGGACACTTTGGAGCCCCAGAGGTCAGAGAGAATATTAAAGACATTCGTGCGCAGTGGACACATCTGGAAGAGGTGGGTGGCCATCAACGTTCTTTAAATGTACTTGACAAGTATGCCCCAGTAAAACTCAATTCGACTTCTTGTTCTTTTTCACAGACGACAAAACTGAGAGAACAGAAGCTTAAAGACTCAGTGGCCTTGCATCAGTTCCTAACAGATGCCAATGACATGGATGCTTGGCTCATGGAAACTCTAAGACAGGTGTCTAGTCAGGATGTGGGCCATGACGAGTTCTCCACCCAAACACTCGCTCGCAAGCAGAGGGAAGTAGAGGAAGAGATTAAGAGCCACGAACCCCTCATTGAATCCCTGCATGAGCAGAACCAAGCACTGCCGCAATCTTATGCTAAGTTCCCAGAGGTGTGCTTAGTTTGTTTTCCATGCATTCCAAATGATGTAATCTTTTCTGTAGTACTGAATTAACAATTTATTGTTGATTTAGGTGGAGGGCCGGCTCCCTGCTATTGAGGAGCGCTATAATGAGCTACAATCCCTGTCAGTGTCTCGGCGTCAGGCCCTGGAAGGTGCTTTAGCACTTTATCGTATGTTCAGTGAGGCGGGTGCCTGCCAACTTTGGGTGGAAGAAAAAGAGAAGTGGTTACATGGCATGGAGATCCCGACCAAACTCGAAGACTTGGAAGTGGTGCAGCAGAGGTCAGTGTCAAAAACAACAATGAGGACTATTACAGCATTTATTAGTCTCGCAAAGTAATTGAAATAAAACACAGCAATTATACAATCTGGATTTCCTTTGCATTATACGCAAGGTATAGCTTGGAATGCAATGGCGGGCCGTGCAACTGGTACTTGAGTCTTAAAGACTATCACACTGCAATTTCAGAATCCATCAATACTATACAAAAACACAATATAAACCATACACAGCTGTGCCACAAACATCATCTGGAGCAGTTTAGAATCAATATTAATCTAATAACATGACAAAAACATGAAAAAAATGGATTAAATGCATCATAACTCACCGGAGCTGCTGATTATTAGATTGTTAGATGTGTTTCCTAGTTGAACTTGCTTTGCTCTGACCTGTCAATCAAAGAATGGAAAAATGTTGACACTGTTGTATGCTAGCTGGCCCTTTTTAATTAAACTTTGATTGGTTAAAAACACAGTCCCACAGCGCCGATATAATTTTTAAAGGCCAGCTTTGCTGATCCTGAATGTACAAATTAGTACAGTCAATGAATTGAGTTGTCTTGTGTCTTTAGGTTTGACACACTAGAACCAGAAATGAACAACATAGGGACCAGTGTCACCGATGTGAACCGGGTGGCTGAGCAGCTGCTGACTTCAGACAACTGCAACAAAGACCAAATCCATCAGACACGTGATCATCTGAACAATAGGTTAGAATTGACACACGATGCCCCTAATGACCCAGGCACAAAGCAACACAACATAAATAATTACCGTCACTATCATCCTTAGGTGGAAAGGATTCCAGAAACTGGCTGGTCAAAAGAAACAAGGCCTGGAGTCAGCCCTCAATATCCAAAATTACCACTTGGAATGTAATGAGATCCAAAGTTGGATGAAAGAAAAGACCAAAGTGATAGAATCTACTCAGAGCTTGGGAAATGATCTGACTGGAGTGATGGCGCTACAGCGCAAACTCACCGGCATGGAGAGAGACCTCGAAGCTATCCAGGTATGTAGTGACCTCACTCTTGGAATGTGGAACCATGAAGGAGTTAAAAATTATTGTTTGTGTCCTTACAGGGGAAGTTAAATGACCTGACAGAGGAGGCCAAAAAACTGGCTAAAGAGCATCCAGATCAAGCAGGGGAGATTCAAGATCGCCTGGCAGGGATACAGCAAGTGTGGGAGGAGTTGAACTCCACCATGAAACGGCGTGAAGAGTCTCTGGGTGAGGCCAGCAAGCTGCAGGGCTTCCTCAGGGATCTTGATGACTTCCAGTCGTGGCTATCCCGCACCCAGACAGCCGTGGCCTCGGAGGACATTCCCACCTCTCTGGTTGAGGCTGAGAGTTTGCTAGCCCAGCACGAGAATATCAAAAATGAAGTGGATAACTATAAGGACGACTATGAGAAGATGCGAGTGGTCGGTGAGGAGGTGACCCAAGGTCAAACGGATGCCCAGCACATGTTCTTGGCCCAAAGACTCCAGGCGTTGGATACCGGCTGGCATGAGCTGCGTCAAATGTGGGAGAACCGGCACAGTCTTTTGGCCCAAGCATTCGACTTCCAGACCTTCTTGAGGGATGCAAAGCAGGCGGAGGCCTTCCTCAATAGCCAGGTTAGGAAAAAACTGCAAAACCAAGGCTTCTTCCTATGACCACAATGGTTCTAAAAATATACAGTCTGAGCTAGCTTTGAGCAAATACTAGACTGCCGGTTGGTGTGCTGAGCGGAGAATCACAATGTTGCAGTCATGAATGAGTAACAAAAGACATGTTAAACCTAGATAATTAGCCAGTTGAACCCAGACAGGAAAAAAAGCATTCCTTTCTAAAATGATGTCTGTAATATGTCTCGGCGTCACTGTATTTTGTGTTAAAGTGCTTGTCAAGAAAGAGCAGAATTAGATTACAGTTCATACAGAACATTCCTTTCCTCCCTTTGTAGGAGTACGTATTATCCCACACAGAGATGCCGGCAAGTCTCCAAGGAGCGGACGAGGCCATTAAAAAATATGAAGATTTCCTCACCACCACAGAGGCCAGCGAGGAGAAGATAACGGGTGTTGTGGAGGCGGGAAGGCGCCTTATTAACGATGGCAACGCAAACTCTGATAAGATCCAAGAGAAAGTGGATTCTATTCAGGAAAGGTTGGCGCATATTTCAAACAGGTCATTTTTCGTTCGTGAAGACATCACAATTTAATGATCTCGCTGTCTTTGACCAGGCATCTCAAGAACAAGAACACCGCCAATGAATTGCTGGCAAAACTTAAGGATAATCGTGAACTGCAGCACTTCCTCCAAGATGGACAGGAGGTATGGATATAGCACATTTGTAGAAATAACCCAAATGATAACATTGTTGCCTAATATCCTTTGTCTATTGTTTAGCTCACATTATGGATTAATGAGAAGATGCTCACGGCTCAGGACATGTCCTATGATGAGGCTCGAAATCTTCACAGCAAGTGGCAAAAACACCAGGCCTTCATGGCAGAGCTGGCCTCTAACAAAGACTGGCTGGACAAAATCGATAAGGTGTGAATGTAAAATTACACCCAGAGATGAAATCAAGAATCATTTTCATGCTTGTCACTTTGTCTCATATCAGGAGGGCCAGGCTCTTGTGGCAGAGAAGCCAGAGTTGAAACCTGTTGTTCAGCAAACCCTGGAGGACCTTCAGCGTCAGTGGGAGGAGTTAGAGAGCACCACCCGCACCAAAGCCCAGTGCTTGTTTGATGCTAATCGGGCAGAGCTGTTTACACAAAGCTGCTGTGCTCTGGATGGCTGGGTGAAGAACCTTGACAGTCAACTGCATAGTGACGATTATGGCAAGGATTTGACCAGTGTCAACATCCTGCTCAAGAAGCATCAGGTAGACCACGCTAGTGATGCCTTGGTAGTGACAAATAATACTGATTGTCTCACACTCTGTTTTGTGCCTGTGTAGATGCTGGAGCACCAGATGGAGGTCAGGGAGAAGGAGGTGCAGTCTCTGCAGTCTCAAGCCTTGGCTTTGTCTCAGGAAGATGCTGGAATTTCTGAGGTGGACGGTCAACAAAGGCGCGTGACTGACAGTTTTTCCAGCCTTCAGGAGCCTCTTAGACTGCGGAGACAGCGGCTACTTGCCTCCAAAGAGGCACATCAGTTCAATAGAGACCTAGAAGATGAAATAGTGAGTTTAATTTTTATATATTGGATTAAAAAAAAAAGTCTATTAACAGGATTTCAAAGTCACTTGGTGTTTCGACTGAAGATAGTTTGTGTAAAATCATTGGTGTTATTTCTGGCCTGTTAGCAGGAACGTTGCATCAGTAAACATATTTGTTCACGTTTGTTAATTTTCAAGAGTACGAAAAATAAAAAATAAATATTCTTCATTCATAATTGACCAGAATGTCATTCCTATAGTTGTGGGTGAAAGAACGGATGCCCTTGGCAACCTCCACAGAGCATGGAAAGGATCTTCCTACAGTGCAGCTACTTATCAAGAAGAACCAGGTATTGTGACGTCAACCTTTAGCCTCTGAAATAGGATGAATCATGCATTCATCTATAACTCGGGAAATTTTTTCTGACCGATCCGAACAGCAGCTACACAAACCGATCATGTCTTTTGTTTCTGATTCAGACACTGCAAAAGGAAATCCAGGGACATCAACCCCGCATTGATGACATCCATAAGCGAGGAAAGACTCAAAGCCAGGTTGACACCGAGCGACAGTCTGTTCTAGAGGAGCGCCTTGTTGAGCTGAAAGAGCTTTGGGACCAGCTGATTGGCGAGACCGACAAACGCCACGCTCGTCTGGTGGAGGCCAATCGAGCGCAGCAGTTCTACGCCGATGCGGCGGAGGCAGAGGCCTGGATGGGAGAGCAGGAATTGCACATGATGTCAGAAGAGAAGGCAAAGGTGAGACAAAATAAATCGGGCAGACTTCATTGAAAATGCATGTAACTGTTTGCCTCTCAGGATGAGCAGAGTGCTCTAGTGATGGTGAAAAAGCACCAGACTCTGGAACAAGCACTCGAAGACTATGCCCAGACCATTCACCAGTTAGCCAACAGCAGCCGGTTAATGGTTACCAGTGAACACCCAGAGAGGTTAGACAATGCATCGACTGTTGTCTCACACCTGTTTATGAGCAAAGTACACTCCAAACGACTGATTGGCATGCTTTGTGTTTCAATTTGACAGTGACAGAATCACATTACGACAAGCACAAGTTGACAAGTTGTACGCTGGGTTGAAAGACCTGGCGGAGGAGCGCCGCGGGAGGCTTCAGGAAAGACTTCGTCTGACCCAATTAAAGCGGGAGGTGGATGATTTGGAACAATGGATCGCAGAAAGGGAGATGGTTGCTGGCTCGCATGAACTAGGACAGGACTATGAGCATGTCACTGTACGTTTTATTCCACCGCCGGCGTGTCCTGATGATGGTGCTATGCTATGGAAAATGTAACTGAAATTATTTTTACTTCCCATAGATGTTGAGGGACAAGTTCCGTGAGTTTGCCCGCGACACCAGCACAATTGGCCAAGAGCGCGTGGACGGCGTAAACGGACTGGCAGACGACCTCATTGAGTCCGGTCACCCGGAGAACGCCAGCGTGGCCGAGTGGAAGGACGGCCTAAACGAGGCCTGGGCCGACCTGCTGGAGTTGATTGACACACGCACGCAGATGTTAGCAGCCTCCTATGAGCTGCACCGCTTCCATCAGGATGCCATGGAAGTTCTTGGCCGCGTTAAGGAGAAGCGAGAGGCGCTGCCGTCTGATCTTGGCCGGGATCTGAACACTGTCCAGCATCTACACAGACAGCACAATACTTTTGAAAATGACATTCAGGCCCTCAGCGGACAGGTGACCTGACCTGGTGATAAAAGGCTTTGTGAGTGGAAGACTGACTTTCTCCATTTTGTCTTTTTACCCCAAGGTGAACCAGGTGCAAGATGATGCCGCGCGGCTGCAGAAGGCCTACGCCGGAGAGAAAGCTGATGACATTAACCGGAGTGAACATGCTGTAAGCTCCGCCTGGGAAGGTCTTCTTAAGGCCGGCGAATCCCGTAGGGTGCTGCTCCTTGACACCGTGGAAAAGTTTCGCTTCTTCAACATGGTGCGAGACCTCATGCTCTGGATGGATGGGGTCAACCTGCAAATCGATGCGCATGACAGCCCCAGGTTAGTACATAATGAGTTTCTTATTATAGCTGCTCGTACCTGACTTTGTATTCTCTTGTTGCAGGGATGTCTCTTCCGCAGGCCTGGTCATTGCAAATCATCAAGACATCAAGTCAGAGATTGAGACCCGAGCAGACAGCTTCACAGCTTGTTTTGACATGGGGAACACACTCATCAACAATAACCACTACGCCACAGATGAGGTCATTTTCTCTTGCTGTGATTCAGTCTTTACAATAAACATTATGACCATGTCGTTGCTCATCACTACAATAAACATTATGACCATGTCGTTGCTCATCACATCTTCGTTTTCAGATCCGGGAAAAGCTCGCTCAGTTACAAGAAAAGAGAGACAAAATCAACAAAAAGTGGCAGGACAAGATGGATTATTTACAAATTAGTATGTGACCTCATCTTATTTTTTTTACTGCTGGCAATATTTGCTTCCATTGCACAAAAGTGAAACTAGATTTCTCTCCTTGGCTTGCCTTTCAGTGCTCGAGGTATTGCAATTTGGACGTGACGCCTACGTCGCCGAGTCTTGGTTGGCCGGGCAAGAACCTCTCGTGCGGACAGCAGACCTCGGCTCCAACGTCGATGAGGTGGAAAGTCTAATAAAGCGCCACGAGGCCTTTGAGAAACTCGCCGCTTCCTGGGAGGAGCGTTTTGTCCAGTTGGAGAAACTTACCACAGTGAGTAGACAAAATTCAAATAATATTGTGACGTAAGGTTTAACTCCTCAGTCTTGAGGGCTTCATTTTAGAAATGGTAACTGACTGGGTGTTTTTCAGTTGGAGGAGCAGGATATTCAGAGGAGGCGAGAGGAAGAGGAGAGGGCGCGACGGCCCCCCACCCCAGCGCCGGTGGAGGAAGTGGTGCAATCTGAGGCAGAAAGTCAAGTGCATGACTCAGCTGCCAGGTAAAAAGCAAAGTTTGATTTGTATCAAACATAAAGCCGCGGGTACACAGTGTCAACATTATGTTTGCTAATGAGCCTTATCACTCAATTCATCAAACAGAACCAGTCTGGACCAGACCACACTGAATCAGTCGGTGTCTGTGAACGGAGTACACAGTGACAATGACACGTCACAGGTGAGAGATTGCCTTTGGTGATTCACATTCAGTTTTGAAAAGAAATAATCGTTAAAAGCAATCAGAAATATACCCTCACATTGTGAATCAAATCATTTCTTGTCAGTAATGCCTGTTTCATTTGCATTCCAAAAAAGGCCTGGATTCTAAGTGTGTCATTCAAACATTGTATAACTGTACTGTCTGCTTTGTCTGACTTATCAGCAATGTCGCGACATTGTTATAAATGCATGGTGGCACGTACATCGTCATCATCATCTATGTTTAGATTCCACAATGACTGCTTGTCAAATGACAAGATCAAGTTTAAAGTCTACGAATGAGACTACTCAGGAAGACAGCATTGTTTTGTTAGTAAAGACACACTGGTATAATTTTTAACAATGTCCTGTTGCGTTTTTACCAGCAGTCGCTATCGCTATCATTGTCAGTGGGATCGAAATCAGAGGCTAAGCGCGTGTGTAAACCAAAGCAGCCGCAGCGTGTGAGTACCAAGACTTGGTTAGCTTTGTAGCCTCCACTCAGCTCCTGGTCAACCGCAGTGGCATCGCTCTGTCATAAGCATCGCTTTATCATTTTGTCATGGCCTCATGTTTGGCAACTGCACTCCAAGGCATGATTCACATTCATAGATCAAGTGTACATTTGCTCTTATGTATGTGCTCATACTGACCAGGAAACGAGTAAAGGTAGAGATGTATATGTGGTGCGATGTATTTATTTGATATGTAGCTTGTTCGAGTCCCTTCCCTGTATATTTCAGTTACCTTAGCTACCTCCCCCTTATTAGCATAGGGGTACTATCTATATTTTCGGGCTGTGTAATTTCTGAAGTATTTATGACAGGTGTGGCATGTAGGTTTCCAGGAAGTGTGGCTGTAGTGTAAATTGTATGTCTCAAGTGCACATTAATGTACAGTTAAACACACATGCAGTGCTGCCATAATGTGTCATTATACGGACCTGCTGAACTGACTTAATGATGATATACGTGAAGCGACTGTCATTCAAGCTTTCCATGTCAGCCTGTGAAGAGCTGCTTTGCCCCCACCAACATTCCGCTTATCCACCTCCCACTTCCGCTAATGTTCCGCTCTGAACCACAGGGCTCAGAATCGGAAAACGGACCAGGTCGAGACAGCGGCTTGGCGTCCTCGCGCCTTGACCCGTCGGCCACGTTACCGGGCCGAGGCGGAGCAGACGCTGACCCGGACACCATGGAGGGCATACTTTGTCGAAAACAAGAAATGGAGTCGCACAGTAAAAAGGCTGCTACCAGGTAACAAACATGTACATCAAAATAAACAATGCATTTTTTGGGTGTGTTCATTTACACACTTCCAATTACTTTTGTGTCATCTCACAGGTCATGGCAGAATGTATACTGCGTCCTAAGAAAAGGAAGTTTGGGTTTCTATAAAGATGGCAAGAGTGCCGCGAATGGGATTCCATACCACGGAGAGGTCCCCATCAGCCTTGGAGAGGCTGTTTGTGAGATCGCACATGACTATAAGAAGAGGAAACATGTATTCAAGCTCCGGTGAGTGGATTACCTCACTTTTGCCTTATTACTGTATTTCCGAATTAAATGGATGGACGGCGCAAAAACAACTGAGCTGCATCAAAAAAAAAAAATCGTAAATGAACCACCCTTTAGTGTCAGTGTGAACTGACCTTGAGAATGGTGTGCTTTCAGGCTAGGAGATGGAAAAGAGTTCCTATTCCAAGCAAAGGATGAGGTGATATACAATAGACTTTCTAAATATCTTGTATGTATTTGTGCTGTGAATTGATTGATTACAAGTGTCTTTTGTCCACCTCAAGAGTGAAATGAGCGCCTGGATCCGCTCTATCATCAGTTCCATTCCATCGGGCTCAGGAGACTCGCCCGGAGGTCCGCGGGTTCTCAGCCGCGCCATGACCATGCCCCCAATGTCCCCCATCTCGCCCGGCTCAGGCGATACCGGAGCCGTGGCCATGCGCAACAAAGATGGCAAAGATAAGGATCGGGAGAAAAGGTTCAGCTTCTTTGGCAAGAAAAAATAAGAACTTTTGTCCAAAAAAAATTCAGATGGAAGCAACCCACTAACTGAACGAGGCAGACGTACAAGTCCCAAACCACACATGGTCTCAGTGCAGCCCAGAGGCGCACTGTATTTCGACAGCTACAGAAAATGTACTCTTTTCTTTCCTCTGGTTTTATCTGTCGCTTTGTTTTTGATTTACAAGTATTTCCCAACCAAGTGCATCATAATCACAGAAGCCCCACGTTCAGAGATACAGCACACGGTCATCATTAATACAACCAATGTTATTTGACGAGGTCCACTAATTCAGTTCTCTTGCATTGTGTGTGCTGTTTTCCTGCCATGTGACCCCCTCCCCCCCTGAAAGCTCTTCTCTTTTAGAGAGCAATTGTCTCAGACCCTTTTTTCTGCTTTGAGCTTGATGTTATTAACCTGACCAATATTAATGCTGTTCTAATTATTATTTATCTTTTGTTATTGCTGGTTTGAAGAAAACTAATTGACTTGATTATCCATGTTGTGGAGAGAAAGTAAAACTAGTTGAGACTATTGGCTTTATCCTTGTATGTATTATAATAATTTCTTTTAGGAATGACGGTACGTGAGTTTTTTTTTAATAAAGCACGTTTAATTTTAGCAGTCTGCAGTAAGTGAACACAAATTAAATTGGGACATTTATATATTTAATAAGCAGTTTGATTTTTTTGTATTGCTAAATTTGCCCTAATTGATTATCATTGGAGTGAAATTTTCTGCTTGATTTTTTTTTTGTCTGTACAAAGCAGAGAAAATTAGTTTTTCTAGTGTGTGTGTGTGCGTGTGTGTGCACGTGTGTGTACGTGTGTGTGCGTGCGTGTGTGTGCGTGCGCATGTGGATGTGAGTTGTGATGTGGAGTTTGCACGTCAATATTACTCATTAAATAACAGCCTGATGGATCCTACTTTTTGGTATTCAAATGCAGATGAGAATAGAACACAAATACAAAATATTACTGGGATTCTTCTGGCGATTTTTTGGGTTACTACTGTTTTTGTAAACTGACATGACCAAGGAGTTGTTTTTTTTCATTCATCACTGGTATTCTGGGGCTGTTAGTAGATAATAAGCTGAAGCACATTTGGTGTGGCAGAACTGGACAGATGGCAGCACGTGTCCAGTCACAGTTGGCATGGCTGGTGTGGATTTGATGTAGGGAAGCAGAATATACACTTTGTGCTGCCAGAGTGCCGCCTTACTTGAAACGATACCCCGGACCCCTGTTCACAAACCTACCTATACCCTTCATTCAAACCCTTTCCAAAATAAGCTTTCACACGTGAGATAAGAATGTGATCTAATTCGGGTACGGACTATATATGTTGGCCGAATGTGATAAAAACATCAAGGTCCTGTTAAGTAGGGACACGTTTTAAATCCTTAAATGATATTTGTGCTTTGTGGCATGATTATACTGTAGGTTATCTTTGTGTATCACCATTAACCCATCTGTGTGGATTTATGCTGAGAACGTGATCGCTTCATTATCAGGGTGGAAGAACAATATAAGTAATTGGCATCTATAATCTCTAGAAATAAGATAGCTCAGTTAATGGAAAAAAGACATTAGGCATTCTATTAGAATCTTCCAATTACTGTACATGTCCAACGGTATTCTGTGAGGTGGTAGAGCAGTTTTCTATTAATACATATTGATAATTATTGTCACTTTCATCCAGGTGTCAATTTGCCTTTTCTCACTGCCAAAATTCAAAGAGAGATAACAATACTGAACTGGAATGTTTGGGCTATGTTACACTTGATTTGATAATCGTAATCCGTTACATGCTGATCACAATGAGACTGACAGAGGGAGATGTAAGCCTACATAATGGTTGCACTGGTTTGAACTGTAATGCTTGGCCTTATTTTGTAGTTCCAAATGATTGTGGAACCAGTACAACCATTGCTCCAATCCGAGTACAGGGTGACCAAACGTCCACTTTGGTCGACAGTCTGAGGAAGCCAAGATACGAAGGTTAATAATGCATAAACAAGTGACCATTGGCACTGTTAGTTACATTGAGCACAATGATTCAAATGTCACAGTGGATGAGTCCTTAGGTCAAAGGTCTTAACATTTGAATGTATATGAATTGGGCCAAATTGGTCATCGAAGCAAAAAAAAAAAAAAAAAATGCATAAGTGCTCTCTCTCTTCCACCCTCACATGAACACTGTACCGCATGCTTGAAGCGTGTGCAAACTCTCTTCAGAGGACAAGAACGAAAAGTTAGTAGGCTTCGAGAGCACTCGTGAAAATAAAAGTTCTGAATGAAGAACAAGAGCACTGAAAAAGGGTTATTTTTTTGTTGAAAGAGGCAGGGTAATCGCAGACTGGTTGAAACTGTAATTTTTTTTTCATCCAGTGGTTTGTCTTGCAGCATTGGATAAAACTTTCATTTTCTCTTTACTTTGGACAATGTTTTCTGTAGTTGTTAATAACACAACTATTATTAATTGCTATTATGATCATTATTGCTACTGTTGTTACTATTACTACTGCTGTTACTAATGCAACTTGTTGCAAAAAAGTGTAATTGCTGTCCATTTTCAGGTACGTGTCTGTAATAGCAGACTCTTCCACATGGTGTCAGTGTGCCGTGGAGCATTTTCATTACAATTCCAGAAATGTTTGTTGACTTCTGTATCTACAGCTACAACATTAGGAAGAATAAAATCTGGTTTAATCAAAGATGTGCTGTTTTTTGGGGAGTAAATTATGAACTTGGATATTCTTCATGAATTACTGGGGGAACGAAACAGCAAAGTTTAACAGTTTGCCCCAGACAACCTCTGCACGCTCGTACCGCAGCGGGCGCACGACTTCCACCTCGCCTGCCACCACGAAATCGCCCGAACCCAGTTCTTGGTGGAGTAAGGAGCCAAGAACCTGCGACCTGAACCGAGGCTCAAAAGCAAGCGCCAAACCCATGTCAACGCTGACATTTGAAAATTTCCACTTTCCGCTTAGAAGTATTTCATTCAGTTTAATCAAGCCCGTCTGGTAGACACATATATATAATTTTAATTTTTGATTAATTTTAGTTTATCTATCTATCTATCTATCTATCTATCTATCTATCTATCTATCTATCTATCTATCTATCTATCTATCTATCTATCTATCTATCTATCTATCTATCTATCTATCTATCTATCTATCTATCTATCTATCTATCTATCTATCTATCTATCTATCTATCTATCTATCTATATTTATTTATAGAGCACTTCTGGACATTCAAAGACGCTTTACAAAACAAAATTATTCATGCCCGTCAAGCAGCGATACCTGCGTTGCACCATATATGCAGCATTACGACTGATTTAGAAATGATACGTTAAAAAGCAAAGCATTGCATGCGCTCGCGGGCAATTACAGAGATTATGTGACTCGTATATTACGTCTATTGCGACAATCTGCGTTTCTCATTTGAATCGTCATGTATCAAATGTTTTCATTCATCTTTCAATGTCAGTGATATATTAACGGGGAAAACAATTGCTCTTCCACTAGATGTCAGACACTCCAATTAAACTGTATCTGTCCACCTTGGCTCAATCACAAACCTCAACTTTTACGTGTGGTGTCCCCGCGATAAACGGGGGTCCACTTACTCAAATGACGTCACGTATGACTAAAGCCTCTGCAATGACTAAAGATGGCCACTAGACGGTACTAAGTGCCTCCCTGCCTGTTCCGCGTGCGGGGGCGGAAGTTTCCCAGCAGCCTCTTTGGCCGCACTGAAGCAAGATGGCAGCTGTTGTCGAGAATGTTGTCAAACTGTAAGTGTTTCACTTTCCCACACATTTCTCTCGCTTTTAGTCGACAAAAGTTGCGGCCAAAGTACGACGAACATTTCATTATTAGACTGCCAGCCCCGTCGCTGGGTACCACGAACAAGATTGCAACTTGGACGCTTGAAGGTTACCAAACGCTGTTCGAGCGTCGAGTGTTCAGTTGATCTCGTCCAGTTAGCAAGCACGCATTTGACATTTTCAATGTGTCGACTCACTGTGATACAGCAATTATAATATGCTACGATATGTGTGCATTTGTGGCAGTGACCGAAATGGTTTTTATGGTTATTTTGAAGCCTGCAACGTTCTTTTGACAGCTAGCTCACGTCGTTTGGTTCCACACACGCAAGGTGTCTGTGACGCTAATTGGCTAAAGTTAGCCAAAGTTGGCGATTTGGGGGAACTGATTGAGTAAAAGTTTAAAATTGCATTAAATACTCCTCATCATGTCACCCATTCAAAGTATTATCGCACGAGTTCGGTCTGAACTGCAGTTTTTAAGGACTCGATTTTCTGCGTCGTCACTCAGTTGTGCTCGAACTTGATGTTTTACGGCAGGTGCGTTAGGGAGTTCTGATGCCATGGAAACACCAAGCTGTCCTTGAACTCGGTGTCACCTAAACTTTCCTCCAACCCGTTTAAAGTTTAAGTAATGTATTTAACAAGCACATATTGTAGTTGTATAAATGTCAACGGTAAAAATAGTCATCACTTTGCAATGGATTGATCCCCGTAAGTACGGTTCTAATTCACAAATTCGTTTTTTTTGTGGGACTATTTGCTGATTTTTTGGTGTGCTTTTTCTGGACTGCTCTTCTGAGTTGGGACTCTTTTGTCACTTGTTGAAATTGTTGCACAATAAATGTAACGGACTTGGCACTACTTAAATGTATGCCATTATGTATTGCAGTTGTGAATAAAACGTTATTTTAATCAATTATTGTTCAAAACCCCAAACGTTTCTTGAGCATGGCATAAATTTCATTCATATTTAATTCCCCCCCCCCCACATATCATTATTGACATTTTAACAAAACTGTGCTTTTGCACACTTTTCACTTGAATGTAGCCTTGGGTCTCAGTGCGAACACCAGGGGGCGCTATGTAAAAGAGTACTCGCTGTACAGGATGAATAACATTCAGTTGGGTGGCAAAACGTTTGAATATTGAGGTAAAGTCCATTTAATTTCTTTCAAAAAGTGAAACATTTTATTTGTCTCAGGTCTGATGATTTATGGCAGCAATGATCAACATAATGCACCCCCTCTAACTACCAATATGTAATCTCATGGTAAAGGGAGACACTTGGCTGCTTCGACTTCTGAAGTTGAAATTCCACAGCAGTAATGTTTTTGTTTTTTGTGTGTCAGCAGGTTGGGTGAACAATACTACAGAGATGCCATGGAGCAATGCCATAACTACAACGCTCGTCTGTGCGCGGAGAGGAGTGTGCGCATGCCCTTCCTCGACTCCCAGACCGGCGTGGCTCAGAGCAACTGCTACATTTGGATGGAGAAGAGGCACAGGGGGCCTGGTAGGAATCAGCAGTTTTCTGCCTCTCGCCACACGATATTAGAAAGGCCCTGTACTGATGATAGAAGAGTTGTAAGTGTAAAGAAGCATACAAGATGAGGTTTCATAGAAGTTGTGTTGTTCTTCAGGCAGGGCTCCGGGGCAGCTCTACACTTACCCTTCCAGGAGGTGGAGGAAGAAGAGAAGATCTCACCCCCCCGAGGACCCTCGGCTAGTTTTCCCCTCGGCCAAGTCAGGTATTTTGCAGTGGGATGCTCTTAAAGAATACTCAAATCGACTATATATATCAACCTATTGCGTTTGACTGCGCAGAGATCGATTTTGGACCGAAGAAAGACGCACTCTTGTCTGACGGGAGCAGCCTGGAGGCCTTGCTAAAGGGCGACTCTCTGGAGAAACGCACACCCGTCGATCCCCGAGCGTCTGAGGAAGATTCCAACACCAGCGACTACTCCGTCGGCCTGAACCCTGCCACACGCATCAGAAAGGTTCTTCTTCTCCACGCATACTTGTGATACTCCAAACAAAGGGTGTGCAAACTTTTGTGCTCAAGGGCTGTCGCTATATTTCAGTTCACCTTACGCGGTTGTGGGAATACATTGACACTGTGTTTAAAAAGTGGGTTAGTTTTAATGTGACTACAGACAGTTGGAGGGTTATTTTAAGGATTAAATTAGAAAATAACTGAACACAGTTTCTATAAATGGGTGTGTACATTTGTGCAACTGCATTATCTCAGTTTATTTTTAAAAAAGGTGTTTGGATTAAGGTAGAGATTATAGGTTAAAAATAGTCTAAAAACTTTGAAGAAAATTTACCATGGTCTGTTTGTGTTGACTTAATTATTACCAAAAATCATCATTAATTAACATTAATCATTAGAAATAAAATAGTTAAATATAAAATATTTCCTTTTTTTTTTAATCATTTTGGTTTCATGTACAAGTGAGTTCACCAATTATTTAGTGCGAAATGAATAAAAATAAAATCCTGTTCTGACACACCCTCACCCGCGTGTGCCCGCCCACCCCAGAAAATCCTGGAACCCGATGACTTCCTAGATGACCTGGATGATGAGGACTACGAGGAAGACACGCCCAAGAGAAGAGGCAAAGGCAAGGGGAAGGTAAAAGATTGCTTGGGACAAAACACAGTTGAACCATTTGTATAAAGGAGATGTCAGTTTTGAGATTGTGCATATATGTGTGCACGCGTGTTCAGGGTCGCGGCGTGGGCAGCAGCAGCAAGAAGAAGCTGGACTCTGCGGCGTTGGAGGAACGCGACAAGCCATACGTGTGCGACAGTGAGTGACGCCGCCCGTCCACGACTTTGTCTCCCCCTCCTCCATCTTGTCTCTGCTCCCTGTAATCCCGTCAGCTAGCCAAGCTACTGTAGGCTTCATCTACTTCTTTATGTGTCTTATGTTTCTACTGGAGGGCAGTCACATTCTTCTGAGTGTCTGTCTGTGCTTTCTTGTCTCCTCCCCTCTCTTTCAGACGCTATCAAACAAAAGCATATTTCCAAACCTTCTGAAAAAGGTACATCAGCTTCCTTCTTACGTCGATTGCATGTCATGTCCTGGTGTGCTACTTGTGCTTTGTCGTCCACACTCTTCAGTTTGACTCACATTTTTTGTGGCTCGCGACCTAATTCAGAGGGCACTGATAGTGATTTGTCATCTTCACACTATATGGACGTTGTGCTTTGTTTTTTGCTTCATTAACCTCGTAGATAGAAGCATGTGATTTTTTTTTTTTCTATGTACGTGCTTCATCCTTTGTCTTTTCACTCCCCGCTGTGCACCATTTGATCGTTTTAAGACCTGGGAAAAAAAGGTTCTGGTATGTTTCATCCTCTTGTGTGGTTAAACTTTTATATCTATTTATGAATTTAATATTCTTATTATTTTTAAGTTTTTATGTGTCTCTAGTTATTTTTTCACTTAATATTTTGAGGGAAGCAACCTTTTGATAATAGTTTTAGATAATTTTGAAATACCTTTTGAAGTGATGATGTGAAATATTATTCATCTCAAATAACATTTAACCATTTCCCCCTAAAAGTTTTTTATGAAATGTTTGTATTTACTTTTTTTTTTTAGTAATTGATCACAAAGTAATTTTGGAAGATATTTCTAGTTTCTCTTTGTCTGGTGAAATACCGCCATCTCGTGGCATGTAATTTGTATTGCTGGAAAGTGGTTGTGTTTGAGTGTACTTTACATTTACCCTAACCCTACATTTACGAGCCCTAATAACTATGTAGTCACCTTTTTAATTGACATACTGTAATTTGCACAGTACTGCCCCCTAATTGCATTTAATTGGTATTGCTTGAAAGTGGTTGTGTTTGAGTGTACTATTTACATTACCATCTTCTTGATGAAGTAATTTGTGAATATGAAGATATTTAATTGCCTGTGGTTGCTCATATTGTACTCCATGTGTAAAAAATGAAAAAGGTTGTCGGTGAAACATTGTCAAGAGCACTTTCCAGCCTATGTGGTGGTCACGCATGTCGTTGTCATTTCCGGTGTTCCGGCGTCAGTCTGCGGCAAGCGCTACAAGAACCGCCCGGGCCTGAGCTACCACTATACGCACTCGCATCTGGCCGACGAGGAGGGCGAAGAGACGGAGGAGATGGAGGCCAGCGAGCCACCGCTGCCAGAGACTCCCAAAAGTAAGCGCTCGACGCTGGTTTGGCTTGCTTGAATGTTGTAGGTGGCGCTGTTGTACTTGAGCTTGTCTCATGTCTGGATCAGCCCCAAAGAGAGGTCCGGATGGGCTGGCCTTGCCCAACAAGTACTGCGACTTCTGCTTGGGAGACTCCAAAACCAACCACAAGACGGGCCAGTCCGAAGAGCTGGTGTCCTGCTCTGACTGCGGCCGCTCAGGTTGGGAATGGCACACTAGTCCCCTCCTCCACACCCTCACTCAAATGTGCTAAAAGAAGTGTGGTGGGTTTAGGCCACCCATCCTGCCTGCAGTTCACCCCCATCATGATGGCCGCCGTCAAGACGTATCGCTGGCAGTGCATCGAATGCAAGTGCTGTAACATGTGCGGCACCTCCGAGAATGACGTGAGTTCACCCGCCTTTAATGACGGATGGATGACAAAAGATTTAAAAATGCTTTTGATAGATTCGGTTTCTATTTTATCTTCAAGGACCAACTACTCTTCTGCGACGACTGTGATCGAGGTTACCACATGTACTGTCTCAAGCCGCCCATGGCGGAACCCCCAGAGGGTACGTGTACAGGGTTCTTATGTGTTCACCACTTGCCACTGACTACAAGTCTGTGTGTGTGCCATCAGGGAGCTGGAGTTGTCACCTGTGTGTGGACCTCCTGAAAGACAAAGCGTCCATCTACCAGAAGCAGGACGCCCCGCCTTCGTGATGGCCGCTCCTTCTGCACACACTTCTGCCGGCCTACTGCACTGATGTCGCGCGAGTGTGTCCAGAGGGAGGCTGTGATTGGTCCAAAGGGAAGTACGCGCTACCACGCTGGCCTCATGTCTTCACACGTGACTCTTACGCTCTCCCATTTTTCGTTCCGCGAGACCTTCAAGTGGAACTTCACTCAAATCTAGTAGCATGCCGTGCGAACCCTAGCTTTTTGACAATTTCTATATTTCTAAAGTTGATTTCAGTACACTCGGAGTACAATTTGAATTTGTTTAGATTTCAGCGCACACACAGGCTAAAAATAGATTACATGACAAGCTTACTCAAATGGCCCCAAAGACTTTGAGACTGCAGGGAGGGGGTCACATCTCAAGTGAAACATTGCTCAAGAGCAAATATGCTACTCTTGAATATTTTTTTTAATGAACCTCAACTGCTAAGGATATTTATTAGCAAATATGATGATATACGCTAAAGTAGGGCTGCACAATATATCGAAAAAATAATAACATGCAATAAATTGTACGCTTTTATCTGAATTTGACCACTCAGATGCAAACTTAAGAGTTAGGGCTAGGGTTAGGGTTACAATTCTTCAGCTAAGAATACATTATTGAGATTGCTTCTTTTGCTGCTTGGAAAAAATAGTTCTTTCAATAGATGATAAAAATGTAATTTCCTTAGGTACAGTGCTGTTTTAGGCCACCGCAAGCTTTGTCCTCGTGAGCCTTTTTAAGTTCTTAATATGACATGCAAAGCCTTGCCTTTTTAAAAAAAAAATATATATAAAATTTTCAATGTGAGTTAATAATTTCCCAATATTCTGCAACTCTACACCACAGTCCTTGTGGCGAGCAATTGCAAATGTTTTCAAAGGCAGCGACTATTGCTTTCATATCGTTAGTTGGGTCATGGCTCAGGTAGTAGAGCGGGTCATTCAGAGGCTTGGCATTTGAACCAAGTCACATGTTGTGTTCTAAAATTTTAGTTAAATTGGCTTGGGCAACCCCATTAGGTGATTTGGCATGGAATAACCCGTAATGATCACTTTTAATTGATTTATTAATTTTCTGAATAGTGTTATGCTCATGTCTATTGCCTACCTCTGTCATTTCCAACATGTCTTTAGAGCCTTTTGTACACATTAAAAAAAAAATCCTCCCACCAAAGTAAAGTGGTCTTTCTTGCTGTGTTGTCGCAGTTTATGCCCTTTTTTATGTTTTACTATTTTGCAGTGCCACTTGTATTTTTCTAGTCTTCATCTGTTGCTATATAGCAGTTGGATGAGACCGTTGGATGAGATGGTAAAATCACTGTATGCATCTTCTCTTAGGCTGACTGATGGAATATTCCTATTATACTTTTGTTACTGTAATTTACAAGTTTGTTTTAAAGAAAGCCCTATAAATGGTCATTTTTTTATGAAAACAAAAAGCCTTACTATACGTGGTCATTTTTTTTATGAAAAGAAAAAGCCTTTGGTATTTTTCTCTTTATTAAAACAACAAGCCTTACTATCATTTTTTTTAATTTAAAAACTTACCCCAAAAAAATTAAAGCCTTACTATAATTGTAGTAGTAGTCTTAGTTTTGTGCTTGCAGTACTTGTAATTGTAGTACTTGTAGTAGTAGTAGTAATAGTATTACTTGTAGTAATAGTACTTTTAATACTATAGTAGTACTTGTAGTAGTAGTTTGCGCCTTCAACTCACAAATCAGATCCAAAGAAATATTATCGCATTATTTTATTGCACTCATAACAGTCTAGATCAATGCCTAATAGAAAAATTACCCCATCACATTTGAATAAACTTAACATTGCCTAAACATTCAATGTTTGCTTTCCTTTTTATTTCAGTCTCAAGAGTTCTGTTCACAAAAATTTTAAATCTAAAATATTTTCAGATCATTGAACATATCAATGAACTTAAAATATTCTACACACTGAAACATGCATTAGTCTTCCGTTTAATTTCTAAAAACACAACAAAACTACTTAGACCTTCATTGCTTCAAATTTAAGTCAATGATTTAACACTTAAAAAAAACTTTTGGCAAGGAATTAAGCAGAATAATGATACACCCATGTAAAAACCAAATCACTTCAGTGGAACATTTAAGACTTAGATTTAATATCCTTTTGTACCAAAATAAGACGGCTTATTTAAGAGGGTTAGGTTTAGGGTAACCTAGTCCTGTACCTATACTTATCAGATTGCTTATTTATGTTATATTTTATTTTATGAATGAATAAGCAGCAGGATAAAGCAACAATACTTATGCCGGTGAACGTTTGTGCTTAATAATTCAAATATTCCACCAAAGTGAATTCATTGGATTCGACTCATACCTCATTCCTCGTACCTCAGTGTGACTATTTAAACTAACTTAAACTCATCAGAGCTGGTGACAGGCATTAAATATATAATTGTCTATTCATAACACCCCTAATAGGCCAATCACATGACATTCATGATTAAATTGTATGAATACTTGCTGAAAATGTGCCTTTTCATCAAATAGCCTCATAGATTGCTGCTTCATTATGTAACTAACACACTCAAATATAGACGAGAATGAACAATAAATACTGCTTCCTTTTTTGGATAGATGAGGAACAACCACGGCGGTACTTTTAAACACTAACTAAGAAATCCAAGTAACAAAAAGTGCTGCTGTTAAAAGACTCAAGTGTGTTAGGAAAGCAAACCTTTCTTTTGGCTTGAGTAAAAAGGCTGAATGAGGTGGGGGTGCCGTGCCACTTAACTTCACATGTGCCCAAAGAGGATGGAGCAGAGCAGGAAGATGGCGTAAAGGAACAACAAGCCCAGACCGAGGCGACGATCCAGCCGCCAGTGGTTTAGATGAACGCTCGTCACCTGCAGGCAAACACCATGCATGATAGGACTAGTTTTGCTTGCTTCATGATATTAAAGTGGGACTGCAAGCTAAAACAAGTGTGTGGACGTACGGTGAGGAACACAGATGCCAGCAGCAAGATGACAGAATACACCAGTCCTTTGTTATTGATGGGCACCTGTGGGAGGACGAGATGACAAGCTTGAGTGGCCGACAAGACACAACAAAAGAAGAAGCACTAATGCGAGCCTACGAATGAGCCGTGGTCCACCACCAAAGTGCGGAGAGCCCACGGGAAGCCCAAACCCAGCAAGATGTCAAAGATGTTGCTGCCGATGGAGTTGGACACGGCCATGTCCCCCATGCCTGGAGTGTCGACAGACAAGATGTCAAGAGTCCATGAAACAGCAGGGGGCGCCAAACACTAACATTTGTATTGGATCAAATTGGAATGTGGATTGATTGCTTTATTACAAATATGAAAACATTTGACACAAATTTATACTTTTATTTGACCCACCTTGTCGTGCAACTATGAGGCTGGCCATGCAGTCGGGCACGCTGGTCCCTGCTGCTAGGAAGGTGATGCCCATGATGTAGTCCGGGATGTCTAAGGTGAAGCTCACAATGGTGACCTGTTTGACATATGAGAACAGCCACATCACATGATGTCGTTATTTACAGTGATGATGATGTGACAATTAGCTGCATCCTGGTCCTTACCATCCACACCATGAGGTAGGAGAAGACAGCGATCCACAGCGTGGAGGCCACAAAGGTGACCATAAACCAGCGATGCCAGCGTGGTACGATGCAGTTGGGCACCGTGCAGTAGAGCAGCAGGCCCAGTGGCCACGTGATGACCCACTTGACTCTGGCCGAGCAGCCGTCTGACACACACGTGCGCACATGTCACCCGATCCCACGGCCAGCCATCACGCTTCCTGTTCTGATCCCTAACCCTACCCCTCACCTGGGAAGCGCAAGGGGTGAAACACGCCATCGTCGTCTTCATCTGCCCCCAGCTTGTCTCCGGACTCCACGTGTCCTACGCCGCCACCGTTCTCCAAACTGCAGGAGCCCGCCCTCTTCAGGCTGTTGGCGGCGGAGGCCCCTCGGGACCCGAGACCGGCCCCGCTGCATCGCGGGCTCTTGGAGCCCCGGATGAGCCTCTGTCTCTGGCAAGAGGGACGAGAATATAGAGTGGTCAGCTCATCAGGGGAACACTAATAATCAGTTCTGTGCAGTGGAGAAAGAATGTATGACTGAGCCGTGCTAACGTGGGCATGTGTGTTTGTTACCTCGCTGATGAGCACACGACCAGCCATGGAGAGTCTGGTGCGAGGGGAAAAGTGTGGCGTGATCATGATGCGCAGGCCGGCGTCAGAAAAGGACAGCTTGTGAGGGCTGACTATGAGCAGCTCGTCCACCATGATGACTGGGGTGCTCTCCTGATTATGGACTTGGGCTAAAAGCACACAAAAGAAACTGACTTTACCTCTATACAATCATATTGATAAACATTTTGCTATAAATACACAAGAAGTGCAGCCACGTTCAAAACCTTTATTTAGGAGGGCCATGGCATTGTGACCTGCTGAGGTGTCATCTGCCATTTTCTCCTCCCTGCGATCCTCCGATGCCACGCAACATGGCCTGGTGTGCCGCAACTGTTGCGTCACAAATGTCAGAAGGCGAGTGTTGAACCTGCCAATGCACAAATACGACGCAAATGAGAACGTCATTGCATTGTGGGTGAATTAGGGAAGGGGGTTTGGCCTCTCACTTCATGATGATGATGTAGATCACGTACATGGTCATGAGGAGCAAAGACTCCCACCTGCAAAGCAAACATCATTGGTATGATATTACCAGAATAACGACCAAGTATTTGTTTCACTCACGCCTAATGATTTTGAAATTGAGAATATGTATTGTGTGTATGCGAATGTACGTTGACTAATGTCAGCGCAGAAATGTTCCAGCTCTCCCGCACCCTCATTTTGAACAAGTGCAAAAGACGCATTTTGCAGGTGGGCCCAATGTGGGTGATGTAATCAGACTGTGCCGGCAGATGCGCTTTGGTGCACCACCACAAAGTACAATCTGATTGAATCACACCCATTTTTAAGCATGTCTGGGGATTACAGAATTCTCCTAACCCAAACTCTCTGCAAAAAATAAAAAACATTGACATTTCACCATGTGTGTGGCGCATAAAAGAAAAACACCACTAAAACAACCTCAACAGTAAACATGAGCTTTCTAACAGTGTCAAATTAAATCAAATTTATTCATAAATTTTGTGGCCCTTCTAAACAACCGTTTGAATCTTTTTCTCATTAAGTCCACTGCCTTTTGTAAAATACAATTGGGCTCCTATAAAATACAGCGAGACGACCTTCAGCAAGAACATTGGCATTCGGTAAAAAGTCAGCCTTGTATATCACCTGGGCTTCCATTAAGTTTAGGGATAAATCAGTGGCGCTTCCATTAAAGCACATCACACCTCTGCGAGACAGAATGGAAGAACGAAGCAAACTGTCAATATTTGCTGGTTGGTTGTCTTTGGGTGGGTTCCAATCACCAAGATTGACGTTTCACTCAATGTGGGTCTGATTGACACGCTCGTCCTCACAAATGACAGCTCATTTGTTTGTTAGCAAGGGCAAGTGCATGTCCCTGAAGAGTATTTTTCAAAAATCAAAACAAAGGTCTACTCACCAGACGACCACAGCATCATAAATGACCTTGAAGACAGAGATGATTATAACCACAAGGAAGAAATTTAGGCGAGTCCCCGGCCCTAACGTTAAAGAACTCACCCCGATGAGCGCCAGCACGGACAGGATGTAGTAGGAGGAGTCTCGAAACAAAGACCACCATGTGAGCTTCACCGTCTGCGGAATGGCACATCATGGTCACGGGTCGCCGAGACCTCACAAAAATGTTCACCACGACGTCGTTTGACCTGGCCCGCAAAGATGCCACTCAGGCCGATGATGACCAGGATGTTGAAGACGGCCGAGCCTACGATGGTGCCCACGCCGACGTCGCCTTTAGTGATGAAGACACCTAATGATGACAATCGCATGCACCACTCAGCATTGAGGAAGAAGTGAAGCGATTCTTATTTGAAATTTGGAAATTTGTCACCAATGAGCGATGTGAAGAGCTCCGGAGCAGAACTTCCTGCTGCCATGAACGTCGCCCCGGCAACATCCTCGCTCAGTTGTAAATTCTGAGCAGGGGGAGAGAATCAGAACATTTGAAATAACTAAATGATACACCAAGTAAAGTAGGCCATCTCACCTCCGATATTTTCTCAAGTGAAGGAACAAAATAGTCATCGCAGACGATGGCCAGAGCGTAGAACATGTAGATGGCCTGAAAGGATACACAAGCGCTTTTGATGATAAGAATCAAAACACACAACCATCACATGATACTCACACAGAGAACATGCAACAAGACGGCTCCATTCTTTCTCTGCTCCTTGTTGAAGATGTCTTTTGGAAACTCGTGGATGGCTGCCAAGCACAGGCAAACTCAATTTAAGAAGCGTTCAAATGTAGCGTCATAGTGAATGCAATGTCTGGCATTTAACAGTGGTGTGAGGACGTGACGTCACCCGTCTTCGAGCAAGGCTACATTGACAGATTAAAAAAAAAAAAAAATGGGTGGGTGGAGGTGTTTATCATTTACTGTACCATTCAAAATCCTCCTAGACTTTCACAAACATTCTCTACGGAGCCTATTTTGTCTTTGATATGCAGCGAAGCATCATACAGGAAGTGAAAGAGGCAGCTGTTTCCTGTGTGTCCTCGAATGCAAAAAAAAAATTTGGGATAATGACAACTCTGCTTCCCCATCCAACCTGACAAAGAGTCTCCAGAGATACAGTGCTCCAGCACCAATTTACGACTCTGATCTGAGCTGGCTGAATTTAAACTACCAGGGGCACGGAAGGGGGGGAGGGGGGGGGGGGTGCAAATGGAGAGAGAGTGGGGGGGTGAGGCAGGCTAAAAATAGCTGCAAACCTACAGAGACTTTGCAAGCACACAATAAGGAAAGCAATTGAGACATCTTTTGTGATGTAAGATATGAGAAGTGATCTGTGACAGTGAGGGGGGGGCGGGACTCCCCCTCCCTCTACAGGATGAGACATTTGGCCATGTAGAGTAGTTAGAAAATGTAAATGTTTGTACAGTTGTGTTTAGACGTTGCCGCTTGTGCTGCCGGAGCCTATTTTTAATTGTTTGTACACAAGCGACAGAAGGTTGGTGTGTTTTCTTGGAACTTGGGAAGAGGGGGATATATATATATATATATATATATATATATATATATATATATATATATATATATATATATATATATATATATATATATATATATTGCTTTAGTGACAGCTGATGCGCTAACATGGAGGTTTGCAAATTGTCATGTATCACATATGAAGATCATCTGTGTTGTTCTTCTCTCTCATTAAGTACACTGGAAGCCATTCAGGCTGCTTTGAGTCATGAGATGCACTCTCAGGTGTTACTGTCACTCCAAACACAAACATGCAGCTCTCATGGACCCTTTTGAGGAGTTACTCTGATGAAGGCAGTTGCCATGGCAATGTTCTCCCAGGGGGATTTTTTTTTCCTTTTTTTTTTTTTTTTTGATGGGTGGCAGTAGGAAGCCAAAGGCAAGGGGGAGGGAGGTGGGTATGTGTCTTTCCCATGGTTAGAGTTTATGAAAAATGAAGAAGGGGGGGAGAGAAAGAAGTGACAGCAGCTCGGGATTGCAATGTCTAAAAATATTTATTTTTCCTTTAGAAACTCTCAGGAGAGGTCTGAGAGAGAACGGCGAGAGAATGACAGAAAACGGACACAAACCATAGTGCTTTAATGATGTCGTGTTTGCGCTAAACCTAAGAGTGAGTGTTACCTTGAGTGGAGGCGTGATGCACGTCATGCCATGTTACTTTGACAACACGTGTATCCACACCACTCATGGCGAGAGCATCTTTGGGCTTGATGTCTTTTTACTGCGAAGCAACAGATGGCAACTCCGAGAGCAAACACTTGGGCTCCTTTCCAAAAGTATTACAACAGTGAGGCCATTTTCTGTATTCAGACCTTGAAAACTAATCCATTTTGTGTTGTCTGATTATGAAGGAACTCCTTAGCAGTTTGATCCCGTCTTTCTTAGACATTTTATTTTTTTTTTTAAACACTTCCCAGGTGTCTTAAAACTTCCTCTCTGGGATGTGATGGCCGAAGCGTCCAGTCAATCTATCGACCAGTGCCACGCATCGTGCATTTGTCATTAGGAATCAAAAAAATGAATATTTTATCCCTGGTGTGTAATGTAAATTCAATTATGCATTTGGTCTTTGATTTCGCCTTCCTTTGAGGTGTCCTGAATACAACAAAGATGAGAAGGGAGACAGGCCAATCTCACCTTTAAACTACAACATGAAAACAAACAATATAGTTGATATTAAAAAAGGGTCTACACACTTTGTTCAAATGTGAGTTTTTTCTGATATAAAAATGAAACTGAGATTCCTTATTTCCCCACAAAAATGTCATGATCTTTTTTTAGTATGAAACAAAACCAATCTTTGATATGACTGCCACTTTAATAAACAACCGCAACTAGACTTGATACCAGACTCATTAGAAGCCGTTTGCTTCATTTCCATAATTTGGATTCATCGCCACCCTCTACTTAGGGCCTATTTTAGTTCAGCGCACTCATCTGGGCTTCGGAACTTAGCATTTAGTTGCCTAGCAACGAACTCGGCGGCGGCGGCGGCTCATCGGCTGGAGTCAGATCACACTGTCAGCCAACTTGTCAAGTGGAGGATAGATGAAAAGATGAGACGGTAGCGCCTGGGGCAGGACGTCAACACGCAATCCCCAAGATGATATCCCGTCGGCTACGGCCGCCGGCTTTTTAATCACGACCACATCGTGTATTATGTAATGGCTGCCGAGCCTCTCGCTGGTCAAGACGGTGGCTAGCTGGACCCACTCTGTCTTAAGGGAGATAAAAGAGTGAATGCAAGCCTGGAAAGATGCTTTGTGTCCTCATGGGATGCAATTAGATATAATACGGGAAATATAATTGCTGACTGGTGCAAATCATCCCATCAAGCAACATACACATCGATTATCGGACTCCATAATGAAACAAGCCGCACGAAATTGTAATACCGTAATTTCCGGACTATAAGTCGCGGTTTTTTTCATAGTTTGGGTGGGGGGGCGACTTATACTCAGGAGCGACTTATATATGTTTTTTTTCACAAATTTTTACTTGATCATTAAGACATCACTTACAAGTATAGTTGACCACTTCCCATGTTATTTTTAGTATAGTTGATCACTTCACATGCTTTTATTTCTTTATCTTGAACATATTCAAAACATAAAAAATAGAGAAAACGTCAAATAAAGCAATTAACACTTTAAAGCACCATATCCAAGTCCACTGTCTGCTGTATGTACACTTGCTCCATTTTTGCTCCTCTTATATTTATTATTATTATTTATTATTATTTGTTTATTTATCATTTATTCAATACTCTTATTTATTCATTGTTAGTGCCTTCTTGGTTTTTTTTTGTGATGCTTGTATGCATATGTGTACTATCTCACCGAGGGATAGTGGAAATGTAATTTCAATCTCTTTGTGTGTCTTAGTATATAAAAAAATATATCGACGATAAAGCAGACTTTGACTTTGATAAAACAACCAAAAAAAATTATATTTTCAGACGAAACTGGATGAGGGCGCTCTAAATTTTACCGTTGGCCGTGACTCATCAACTGGGTGGGCTTAAGAAAAATGGCACCAAAAAGAAACTCATATTTTGCAGGTTACAAACTTCAAGTTGTAAAATATGCAGCTGAAAACAGTAATCGAGCAGCAGAAAGAAAGTTTGGAGAACCGTGATGTACCAATGGATTACTATTTCAAGTGACGTCAGTAGCGCGGCGCGCCGGTTGTTTACATACAAACGTGCCCACACAAGGACTACCATCATTAGCGGTGACCATTTCTAAGTGACACGGAGGACAACGAGTTTGAAGGAATTAAGGATTTGGAGTGACATAGAAGGTTTGAAAAACTATTATGGCTTTTACGCACGCCCGGTCTCTACTGAGTCGGGGGCCGACGCTCGGCCGAGTGGCTGTCCGCGAACGGTGCGCGGGGCTCGGACATGGCCATTACGCACGCCCGGTCTGTCTGGAAGTCCACGCCGCCACACGCTTGGAAGTTTGTTTTGTTTAATAAAGAGCCGTTTACCAAACCTACGTCTATCCTTGTACTTTGTTAACGCTACAATATAGTTATATAGTAGATCTGTGGAATAAAGACGAGGCTGACGTCAGGGCGCACGCGCGGCGATGTTGACAAAGGACGAGGAATTTGATCGATGGATTTAATGGAATTAAAGTGCACGGATGGTTTGATAATATTATTGGCTTGTATTATAGTTATTTAAAATATAGTTTATCTATCGTTATATGAGCCTGTGGAATATTTTGAAGCGCAAGCGCCCTCAGCCGTGCGCACCCATTGTTGACAAAGAACGATCGATGGATTTAATGAATTGGAGTGACACTGATGGTTTTATAAACATGTTATTCATGTAATAGTTGTCCTTAATCACTCTATATGTTACGTCAGGCCCGTTCTCAGCTCTTTGTTTGTGTTTGTCATGTTAGCATACCTATCGTTTAGCCTGTTGTTGCTATTTAATGAATTGGAGTGACACCGATGGTTTTATAAACATGTTATTCATGTAATAGTTGTCCTTAATCACTCTATATGTTACGTCAGGCCCGTTCTCAGCTCTTTGTTTGAGTTTGTCACGTTAGCATACTTATCGTTTAGCCTGTTGTTGCTATTTAATGAATTGGAGTGACACTGATGGTTTTATAAACATGTTATTCATGTAATAGTTGTCCTTAATCACTCTATATGTTACGTCAGGCCCGTTCTCAGCTCTTTGTGTTTGTCACGTTAGCATACCTATCGTTTAGCCTGTTGTTGCTATCGTTTAGCCTGTTGTTGCTCGTTCATGACTGTTTTTGGTGTGGGATTTTGTCGAATAAATTGCCCCCAAAATGCGACTTATACTCCGGAGCGACTTATATATGTTTTTTTTCACTTTTTGGGGCATTTTATGGCTGGTGCGACTTATACTCCGGAGCGACTTATAGTCCGGAAAATACGGTAAATTGAAAATCATCCATGCATGCGTCTTAATTATGTGCCCCCCAGGTTATGGCGTACACACACCAAAGGGGTATTTATAGCAAAAGCAGGATATTAGCATAATTTCATTTGCATACATTCATCGGAGTGAGCCGTAATAATGAAGCCGGAAAGGATACAATAGAAAACGTGAGTGGCAACTGGATATTACTCGGGCTGTCAGAGTGTGAATATGAGAAAATGAGGGAGTTGCGCTCTTATCTTGCCATTCATTGCGTGACCAGGAAACTTCATATGCGACCTTGACCGAGTGCTGCTAAACTCCAAAAGCAGGCAAATACCTCCCTTTACATTCCTTAAAAAACTAAAATTCAGGAGAATGACAGCAATTTATGTTTTCACATCATTTCATCTCCTTTGTTATGGTTCTGATTTTTTTAAATAAGTACAGATCGCTACAAATGTGGTTCACTAGTTGACCCTGGCTTGCCCTGAACTACTAATCAGAAGATGCAAAATTGCTAAAATTAATGTAGGACAGCTCGCTAGAATTCCCATGGTGCCTAATATACGTACTTTAAGTTGTATCAGCCATCGCTGTTGATTCTCATAATAATCTGATTGCGCGCACACACACACACACACACACACACGCACACACACACACACACACACACACACGCACACACACATCAACTGGAAGCAGTTGGAATGATGAAGCTCTTTAAACTCTAATGGACAGAAATTGATGCCGAGTGTTAGAGTGGCTGACCTGCTCGGTGTTCAGCCTCAGTCTGGTTGCCGGGCATCTGCATGAGGCGGCGTGTCCATCGCAACGTGTTGCCTTCCACGCCTAGACCAGACCCAGAAGTCTCGGCTGCAGAAACAACACAAAGTTATCGAGTGAGCTTTATCCCCCATTTTCTGGCAAGAGTAACAATTTTGTGGCACCATTTTACGCTAGTTTGCTCTAAAAACAATTGCTGATATTTATTCCGATGGGATGTCGAGCAGGAAGACCATGAGAGGCAGTAGTGAGCTCAGCAGCGGTCAGCTGTCCTCAATCATCATGTGAAGTGAGATCTTTATAGCATGTATTTTAACCCTCTGTTCCATTCCTCGACAGCTTATCTCTGGAGCGGCTGCCGTTATTGCGGCGTTACCGGGGCAACAGTCGAGGAACACCCCTCCAGACAAACACAACAGATAATATTTTTCATTATCTCTCCCACAGGAATGAAATATACTCTGAGCTCTTTCCACAAATGGCCTGAGACGAGAGTGGGACGGTATTGTTTTTAAGACGTGTGTTTTGAGGCAGTGGCCTTTGTACCTTGCACTTCAATGAGCACGTTTTGACAAGAGGTTCGGCGAGGAGGCTTTCATGTTGCGGCTTCACGAGGAGCCCGGCTTGTGTGAAATTGGGTTTCTGCCACCATTTTCACACAAGAGCCTCGGCATCTCAACAACTTTATTTATAGGGCACTTTAAAACAAGCATCGCTGCTTGCAAAGTGTTGTACAATTAGTCAATAACAAGGACAGGAAAAACCATAAGATTAAAAAGGATGCCGAGTGTTGTGTTTTTCTTACACCATTGCAAATGCAAAATCGTTAGAAAATCATTACATAATGGGGGAGGAGAGTTACAGGCTATTATTTTATGACATAATGACAGCTCCCATAATTGCTACTTGTGCCAAGAGTGGAGGTTAAGATTTAAACGTGAAAGAATGAACAACAAATTTAAAAAGTAAACAAATAGCTTTTTGTAGGACAATTATCCCAAAACTTCAACAACAATAAAAAAAAACTATTAGAGTACACATCAACTCAATAACTCAACATACAGTATTTTAAACGTGAAATTCCAACACTGCTCCTCCAAGCAACTGTTGCCTGTCTCAGAAGCACAAAGACAACATCTGATGCTGTCAATCACATTGCGGACTGAATATCACCACTAAATATCTGCCATTGTCAAGCATAGGAAGCCTATTAAAGGTTATAGTTTTATGATTTAAATGTTTAAGCCATGTATTACAATATGTATAGTCGCTTACTACCTAATACATATCATTGAAGCTAGATTCATATTTACTTACAAAAAAAGTCATGGCAAATGTAATAACATACCCAAAATGTTCACACAATCATCGCAAAAAATCCTGCATGAGGTGCTGCTATTCATATTCAGTAAGGCCAAGCTGAAGTATTAGCATTAGCAAATGCAGTTTGTAGTGTTTTCAAGATGGTTCGGGTTTCCACTGTTGGCAGGTCACAGTGACACTTTTTTTTTTTTAATCACATTACTAATGTCACTACATTTTGCAGACTCGCAGCTGAAAGAGCACATCCATAAATGGCGCTCCATGAAGAGCTACTTGCGATGCTCAAAGTGTTACATTGTCCAGGTGTGGCAAAAGGAGCTTGGCTGTCAACCTTACAAACAATAGATCACATGATTTGTGCAGTGCTTTAAAGCAGAGCAGCCTTTGAGGGCCACAAGTAAAAATCCTCCGCAGGTCACACACGCTCATAATTCTGACGGGAAGTGTAAATACTCATGACATGACTATTTGTTCAGGCAAGATTGGGATGAAATCAAAATGACAGAAAATTAAAGTTTGGGTCACTGACAGGAAGACAAGAGTTATTATATTCTTACAGTTTTGCAAAGAATAGTTGTCACCTAAAATGTAGGATTGGATACCCGATGGATGTAATCTTCAATGATTGGATTTGGGCATGCCAAAAGCATTTTATGTAATCATCCAGCAGAATTTAAATTCCAAAAGCACCTTTCATGCACTAAAAATTAAACAATTTTTTTGTTTTTTTAATGGCACATGAGCCGAATCGTTCACTCTCTATTGGATAATTAACTACGCTGTATTTTCAATCCATTTCAACTGGAAGACTGTGATGCATGCATCTGCCTTAACAAATATTGTTGCTCCATTTTCTCCCAATATGTTTTTGCCCCATAGTTTCCATTTTTTGGTATGATGCAGTGCATTTCTGGCCCAATATTACAAACGTTCATTTATAATCATAATAATAATTTCAATCATGATAATGCATCAAGTTTCATCTTCTATACCACATATTTTACCTCGAGTTTTCACATCGCTTGTATAAAGAATTTTACTGTCGTTTAAAAAAAAATCGTAATCATATTGCCTGTTCAAATTCAAATACGGTTATTGATGAGCATATTGAAATGAGTTTGCAAGCATTTCTTTCAACTCACCCGGTGCGCAGATGACCTGGGCGAGCCACAAGACGGAGAGCAGCCCGACTCCGCAGCAGCAGAACCGCTGGAAGGGCCGCCGGTGCCTCGCTGCTCTCATTCCTCTGCTGGCCGCATGCCCACAAACATCTGTTGCGCCCTTTTTAAAATACTTTCTCGGAACAAACCACGACCAAACAGCAACACCACTATTACTACTACTGCTACCACCACCACCACCACTACTGCACTTATTACTGTACTGCCAACTACCTCCCGCAGAGAGCGTGGAAAAAAATATTATAATAATCAGGAAACGCTCCCACTTTGGTTTTCCAGCCCTCTGCACTCAGCGAACTGGACTGACAAGCCGCTACGGTGCCACAAAGCTGCGACCAGCTCGGAGTGAGTCACGGCGTAGTGGCGCGGTTGCTTGCGTTCACTTGAGCAGACTGAAAGGTCGACAGCAGCCCCCACAGTGAGGGGCAGCAACAGGAGGCGACATGCTGGGAGAACCCCCTTTTGCCTCCGCCTCCTCTTTTTGCACCTCTCTTTAATGACCACGGGATGGCGATAAAACTCCGTGATAGGGAACGGGACAGCCCGCAAATAGTGCACAATAGACACATTAAAATGCATCGACCACGCACAGTGCCCTCTTGTGGTAAAATAGCGAGATGCAACCTGAACAACAAGGCATTGACCTCATTATCAGTTCAGATATTGAAAACAGTATCATTGAGCCCAATCTTCCTGTTGAGAGAAAGTGAATTTGCTGTACGCGGAGAAGTGAAATATTATATACAAATCTAAACAGTGTGTCTGTGTCTGTATTTATTGTGGACTCAAACTGCTCTTGGGCCCCTGTGCTGTTGTGTAAGACACAGTTGGAGCTTCAAGTGAAGGCTCAGTGGTATGCTTCAACCCCAAATAAAGACATAGGCCGACACATTGTTGTCATCATAAGTCTTCCCAATGTCAGTGCAGAGAGGGGAGAACATTCTTCTTGGGCTGTTGTTTAAAAAAAGAGTTACATGAGGAAAGACTAAGGAAATGCAATGTTTTATATGGCGGTGTCATGCTGTACTGTGAACATGACAGTGGCTTAACTTACTTCTTATTGCGTCTTTAAAAATCAATGGATTTATTTTTAAACACAATACCCGTAATTGAGCATTGAGAAAAAAATAGGACATTCAACTTGATTGCAATGCATCATCAATTAAGCACCCATTTCCACTTTAATTCAGGTTTAGAAATCCTACAGTTGTCTGATTGCTTCACTTACAACATTTTGTTGTGAAGCCTCAGCAACCCCCACGCATCATCATCAAAATCATCTCAAATCTGTTTTGCTCACACATCAGATCAGATGTTAAGATATTCATCTGCAACCAAAACCTCAAGTCAGTGCAAGCATGGGACAAAGAAATGAGAAAAGTGAGCTGGCTAAACATACATGAAATTTTCAGGTAGGCACAAAGTCAGAGAACTCGTACTTTGACCGTCCTTGCTCGTTAAGGCGTACCTAATATTGTTTAAGACCTTGTGAAAGCTAGAATATGAGCTTTACAGATATGATTTTATCACTGCTGGCTTCCTACCATAATACAAAGTCACATTTCAAACCAAGCACGCCTTGCCCTTCTCTGCTTGTTCACATTTTGCTTCCGATCAGCTTCCCTCAAGTTTCAACTGCCACAATAAAATCCACATTTGCATGATTAATAAGTTACATTTTGACGCACACACATACACATACGGAGGGGAAGTTTGGATGTTGCTTGGCACATTCTCATGCTTCACCGACCTCTCACAATCTAAACAACAATACGAGACACAGTTCTTCTCACACCGATAGTTCAGTCCAGAGGCTTCAGCATGTCCACAAGATCTGTATAACAGGAGCTGTACAAAGCATCCTCACATACGGATAATCATTATTAGATTCATCATTAAATCTCTATATACTGTATCTTAATATGCTGGTACCAGGTATTCACAGTGACTCTAAAATAAAATTACAAGAGAAAACTTTGTACACCAAACAAGGGCATTGAGAGTCTAAGTAAATGTTGGAAACGCAATTGATAAAAGGATCTTGTTTCTGAGCTGCCCGGGCGTTAGTTGGCACTGAGGAAAACCAGTCAATGTTTGTTAAACACGTCATGTTGGCGGTGGGCCCACATAAACAAAAATAGTGAGGTAAGATAGAGCACAAGCAGAAAAAATCAAATCCAATATGTGCCTCTGTCCAGTGCTGATTTTACCCAAAAAGTGCAAAGAATCTAGAAAGAAAAAAAAAAAAATCAAGTTTGGAAGATTTCCTCTCACTGCTACCACTTAAAGGCCAGCCAGCAGTCACAAACCATTGTATTCTAGTTTGATATTTGTTTCATTGACACAAAATCTATCAAAGCTGCCGTTTGGTGCGCCGAGGCCAGTAGGAGGAGAACTTCTACAGTATGGCTGCTACAATATTAAGTGAGGTTCGAGGAAAACAAGTTGTGGAAGGAAGCTGTTCTTTCCTGCCATTGTGTGTCTTCAAGGGAGGCTGACCCCCTTTTTCAGGCTCATCTTATTTGTCCTCATATGTGCAGGTTTCCCTCTTTTTAATTACTCAAGGGATTATTAGCAGCATCCCTTTCTAAAACTTGAGTACAGTACTACTAAGAAGCAAGAGATTGGCATCTCGAGGGGCCTTCAATTGGCCCCCTTTTCCTCAGATTTTTTAAACACACCTTCCACACTATAATGTAACACTACTCATCACATTTAACACACGCTACACGCACACACAGTGTACATGTGATTCTATAAGCTGTCTGTGTACACTTTTGGTCAATTTTCAGATAAACATGCTCTCAGTCGTAACTTCAAATGGAAGTGCTGATCAGCCCAGCTTGTCAAGTATTTGAAGCAAAGTACAGTAAGAGATGCGCACACGCACCCACACATAAAGAGATCTCTCGGGCATAGCAGAATAACAGCAGCCAGGAGTACACACTTGCAAGGGAATGTCATTACTTTTCAGAGTCCATTTGCATACACCTTCACCAGCAGGCAAGTCCAGTCGGAGGATATGGACGTGCGTCAGGGGGACGGATCAGATCACACGCACATCGTTCTGCTGATTGTTGTTTGCCGCAGGAGCATTTAGAGGAGGCGGTGTGCGCTAACTGGGTTTGTTGACGTTGCACAGCAGCTCGGTGACTTTGATGAGGCGTGCTACCGTGCTCTGCGACTCCTCCTGCAGCCGCTGGTTGTTCTGCCGCAGGCTCTGCACTTCGGCCTGCAGCACCGCCTTGTCCTCCTTCTCCTGAAAGACACGGGCACACAAACAAAAACAAAAGGCCAACTCTCAGATCGCTGCGTGTGGCAGGAACAAAAAGGGGGAGGGAGGTGGAGGTAGGGTGGGGTGGGGATGCGGGTTGTGGTCAAATGTGTGTCAGTGAATGACAGCTTGAAATATGAGGCATTGCAGATTACAAGCTGTAAAATTACAATTCTCAAATAATACCCAACCACCTAATAATAATAATAGTAATAATAATAATAATAATGCATCAGATCAATGGTTTCGAAAGTCACCCATAAAATGAGTCACAATTGAAAAGAGTCACAGTTGCTGTCCCAGTCAAGAGCTTTTATAAATAACTTTTCATATAAATTATAGGGAGGAATAAAAGTTTTGTACACACACACATCGAGTAGACACAAATTCTGTACAGTATTGACAATTCTCAATGCAAGGCAACTTTGTGTTCAAAGTATTTTCGTCAAGCAGCGTTTTGCTGCAAGAAAAAAAGTCCACAATAAACTTTCTGGCGCAGCACATACAATTTTCCACACAATTTTCTACATGCACATAACATGGACTACGTTCAACCAAGTGTAAAAGCAAAAATACTGATTACAGCCTTCAGTGGTATTTAAATCACAACAGGAGTGGCAGCAGATTCACCCCAGCGTAGAACATTTGACAGTACTAGTGAAAAAAAAACAGTGTTTGTATTTCATCTCTGCACTGAGTTGGCTGCCTCTATAGTAAAGGTAGTTGCATTGCTGGGAGGCCTTGAACATGTAAACAAGACACAAAATCACCTGGCACAACGTTTGTTCCCACCTGCTGAATCTCCTGTGCAATTCAGTGGAAATGCTAAAAGAGCCAAGATGAAAATCAAAGCACCTTTTGCAGGTCATCCTGCAGCTTCTTCAGCATGGCCTCCAGTTGTGACACTTTCTCCTCAAGGTAGCCTGGAGAGTCACTGCAGCACACAAGAGCAGTGACACAAGTCATACATTTGCTTATGTAACATGGGTTCATCGTTGGGTACATGCTAGCTGCATGCTGTGAGTGCTTTAGGACTAGCGCTTTGTAAGTGCTTTGTCGCCATCTTTTGGTAACAATACATAGTTACAAATCCCATTTATGTGGACTAGTCAGTTATTTGTGGATTTTTGCTTTTTGAGGCAGGGCTTGCATGGTCCCTCTGGATTTTTGTGGAGATAAGAGATATTAGGACAGCATTTGTTGCACAGCAACCGTGACCCACCTTTCCTTTGTGTTGAACTTGCCATCCGTGTCAGCTCCCGATTGGTCTCCAGCTTTACGATCTGTGACAAGAGAAACATTAAATCATATCACACTTACTGAAAGAGTGAGCTGTTTTCTCAGCAAAATTGATTTTTGTATTTTTTATTTTAGTAGGTCTTTACAGGTTGTAATGTCTTCCATTTGCCATTCCCTTATTTTTGTTTAACGACCATAACCACAAATCAGTGAAGACGGGTATGCCATTAGCTTCCCTCCTGATGATTATTTGACATTCACATCATTGCACGGTTAAATAGCTGCTCACCCTCGCGTGACAGCGCCTCCAGGATGCTGCGGCAGGCTGTGGCCAGGTCAGCGATGGACTGCCACTCTTCTTCGGTGGATTCCGTCGTCTCGGAGAGAACTGAGAGCAAGATTGTAAGATGAGTGCAGCCGCAGTGTGAAATACTTTTTAATATAATGCATCTGGGGCAGGAGAACACTGCGACAGCACTTTGCAGACACTCTCATTTTGGATTGAAAGTTTTTTGGGGAAAAAAAAAGGTCGCCACGAGGTGGTGCTGTTGTGTTAAGGCTGATTGGATTTAGCTGAACTGCTTGATGCTTCTGCAGATGTTTTAGTCTAGACTGAATGTAGGGCAATTTTTTTTGCTCGTGTAAATGGGAAATGAGGACTTTGATAATCAAGTAGAGAGAATGATTATTTAGGGTATCGCCATTATAGCTGGCCAAAAGCAATCCTAATTGCCATAATTGATAAGGTACCTTGTGATCCGACAGAAGGCAAACTAATCCATTGGTTTTATTGATGGCCTCCTCACATATGATCATAAATCTGCGGAGTGGGTGTCCAGTCATGGCTGTTAAATGGTGAGGTTGATAGTCTCAGAGGAGGCACAGCAGATGGCATTAGGAGTGTCTTGAACTAAAACTCCACCCCTCCCACCACCCATCTGTCCCCCTTTTCATCACAGCCCTGGCAGGGGGTGGCAGCAGAGCAAGGGGTGATATTAGATTAGCGGAAAAAGGGGGCAGGATGGATGGATGGAAGGAAGGATGGGCGGAAGGACAAAGGGGATGCAGAGGGACGATCATGAAAAGAGCGGTTTAACACAGAAATGGATATGGGGGGAGGAAAAGGCATTTGAGGCACAAGTGAAGCAGAGATGATTTTGAACTGTTTCATTGGAGCAGCTTTGTTCAACAATGTTTTTTAAAATGTTTGCAGAAAATATATATTTTTTAAATACAGCTGTCTGATGAATTTGTGCATATGTGCCTAATGTTGTGCCCAATGAGTGTGTATGTGCGTTCCATTAATCAGCTTTGCAAGTCTTACTCTTAGTGATGGAGTTGTGAAGACTTAAGGCTCGTGAGTTCCTCTCAGCTCGGTCCACACATGACAACCTCGAGGAGGACAGAGACGATTCGCTCGCTGAAGCTTTCTCATCACCAAAGTCGCCAATGAACTGGGAGGCAAAGAGAGATTTTAAAGGTGAGCAACGGTATTGAACAGAATCTAAATCATGCCCTTGCGTTTTGCTACATCACCTGCTCCTCCTCCAGGGCAAATTTGGGCTTGGCTGCCAATATTAGATCGGGCGTGTTATCTATCAGCTCGCCGACATTTTCGTAGATGTGGCGGTTCTCTTTCAAGGCCACGTTGTCATAAATGTGTCTGTAAGAAAGATGAATATGGCATGAGAGGGAGAATAACAAAAACAAAGCAAATCTGCTGTTAAATCTTGGTGACATTTATATCCACTGCAGATGTCAAAGCTCAAGAGAATTCAAACCACTCAAACAAGTAATCCGCAGGATTGCATTCTGTGTGCTGTTCTTATCTAACACACTGCAAAGCACTTGTTTGTCTCACTAACTCACCCCTCGGATGTTTGGCTGTAGGATGAATGCCTCTCTAAAGAGAAGCTGCGTGTGAGCTGCGAGCACTCCTGCTCCTGAGTGGACGTTTGGTCTTGCAGGGAGGTGGCCCGTAACAAGGGTAGGCTTGGTGGCACCAGGAGTGAGTCCGGGTCATCTCTCTCACTTTGCCCTTGATGCTCTTCTGCCCCGTCGCCTTCCACCTGGACCTCGGCTGCGTCCGCCTCATTAACGCTATCCTCCTTAGGCTGCTTGTCCCCGTCTTCCTCTTTTATCTCCCGCTCATCAAGCACCCAGGCCTCACCGGAATGGTCCTCGCCAGGCTTACACTCAGCATCCTTGATGGCTTTCTGGTACAGCTCAGAGAAGCTCCTAAAGAACATTAAGAAATCGAATCAGAGTTTCTCCTACTTGATATATTACATTCCCTGTTCACTCAGCAGCTTCTCCCACCTGCGGGGTTTCCCGTTCTCGTCTGGCGGGATGACGGTGATGTGGATCTTATGCGCCGTGCGGAGCAACCTGCTCCTCTCTTCCGTGCTGAGGTGGACCAGGGAGTGGCCGCATAGGCGCACCACGCGAGCCCACAGCTGCAGCCCGCCGCTCTCGGCATAGCAGAACCGCTGCAGCTCTGTCACAAAGCCCTCCTCGTTCATCAGAAAGCCAGGCTGGCCCACGCCGTCACGGAGCGGGGTGACCTCCAGGGCCTCACACCCCCGAGTAACCAACTGCAGATGAGGGGAGGATGCAGACTTAAATGCATGGCCAAAAGCGGCTTATAGGACGAAATGATGATTAAAAGTTAAGACTGATGGTCATTATGACACTGTAGAAATTGCCCAACGGTGTGAATGTGAGTGTGACTCTGTATATATGTGCCCTTGCCCAAAGTCAGCCGGGATGGGCTCAAGCTCATCTGTCACTCTGTGCAGGATTAGCAGCAACAAGAGGAATGGAAGGATGACGATGATTAAGATTTTTTTTTCATCGCTTCAATGCTACTTAAAAGACAGTAAAGGAAAAATGTGGAAGCCGGTTGCAAGAAACTGGTGCCCTTGAGAAAAGACACTAAAGTTCCAATAAGTTTTGTGTGGGACATACAGTACAAACTCCACTCCACTAACTATAGTGAGGCACACAGGTGGAGCTAAGATTTTTTTTTCCATGGTGGTGGGGGGAAGGGCAAGGATATCTCAGTGGGTTCACAAAAACAACAAAACAACAAATTCTTCATAAAACGTTGATAAAGAGATGTATAGCCAAAAGTCAATGATCTGGTCTCCTATCTCTGCCACCAGTGAGTCATCAAAGGTCAATTTCAAAGGCTCAATTGAGTCACCATTCCTTGTCCGATAAAGTGTTACAGAAGTAATGAATGACAAGGTAATGATCACCCACCTCCAGCCTCTGCACCACCTCTTTTAAATCCTCAGTCTGGCTCTCCATCACGCTAATGAACACGGACTCGCCGCGCTCATAGAAGATGTCCAAGCATGGCCCGCCATCTTTTGTTTGGACCATTGCTTTCCATCCGATGACGTCCCTGCAGGAGCAGTTAAACACCACCCTGCGCGTGCACCTCTCGATGAGCACCACCGACTCGGCCGAGATGCCCAGCAGACAGGGCAGCTTGTACTCTGCCGCCTCGCCCTCCTCCCCGCTGTCCACCATGACAGCCCACACCAGCGCCCCGGCGCTGTGCAGCTCCGCCCCTTTGGCGCCCTTCAACTTGTCTTTGCGCTTGCCTCCCAGGGAGAGCAGCGGGAACTTAGTGGAGGAGTCGATAGGCGTTGTGGTCACATAGTTTTCAGCTAAGTCCTTCAGGTATTCTTGTCGTGTGCGGGTGGCCATGGAGCGGAACTTTTCTGACTTTTCTGCGGCGTTCTCAGCATTGACTGCCTTGGCCAGGAGGAAGTCTCGGAAGGCTGGCGAGCGAGGGAAGAGAGCGCCCTTGGGGAAGAGCGGCCCAAATAATGGCATGTCTTTAGAGCGTGTCACAGCCACCCTGAGAGGGAAAGAGAAAAAGACGATCGACAGATTAAGACAGGTAGCGTTTCGTATTTGTCTTGTTTGCCTTTGAGAAGTTTGAGAGCGAACCTCCTCAGGTTTACAAATGTGAAAGTGGACTTGATATGGTTTTGCAACACAGACGCATTCAAGGCATCGCCGCAAACCTGTAATAGGTGTTGTCCGTGCAGGCCTCGTGAACTTGAACGATAATGAAGACGTGTTGGAAGTGGGAGCGGATAGATTTTGGCGTGAAGGGCAACGCGCCCGGCTCCTGGAACACAATGGTTACAATGTCGTTGCCGATGTGGCGCTTCCTCAGCAACTGCAAAATGATGGAAAGTGGAATTGTTAGACAAACACACCACACATACATTAAGTCACCAATCACTTTGACTTTTTAAGGCAACTTCAAATCGAGAGCTAAAATTTAAAATTGTCACCCCAACAGCTACAAATAGATCAAAATACATTTACAGTGCTAGCAACTCCCCATAAATACACTTTCAGAATTTAATATGATTTTATGCAGAAACTGAATTAAACATAAAAAATGATTATGAGACCAATTTTGGCTGATGCTGTCAGTGAAGTATTAATTGACGGACAAAGATCATTTTTGTGCTTGTATTTTGCATTGATGTATTTTTGGAGTAACTAGCAGTGTTGCCGTGTTAATTTTACCTGTTGAGTGTTGTTGGCTGTGTAGGGAAGCATGGTGGACACATGGAACATAATCTCATAGTCCTGGTAGCGTGTGTACAGCGAATGAGTCCCCGTCGAGTCAGCTGTAAAAGAAAACAGGAACATGTCATGCAACGAAGTCGCAACATTATGTCTTTTCAGTGAGAGCTATTTTGCAAAAAGGAGTCGAATGATGAGTTCAGTGATCTCAGGCTTACACGGCTATACCTCCTGAAACAAAACGTGAGTGTGGTGAGCGTTTTCACTCACTCTTGTTGTCCAGCTGAGCTCGGTATTTCTCCCAGCCCTTCAGTCGCACACGATCACCCAGCAGATCCAGAAACTCCTCAAATGCCGGACCGGAGCTCTCGTTGTTGTACATGTCCTCCTCGGAGCTCTGACCGCCTCGGCAGTACATGATGCCGACCTTTCGCTGAAAATTTAGCTAGACAAAAAAAAAAAAGAGAGAAAGGTTTGTGATTGTTTTTTTTTTTTTTTGCAAAGAATGTCATCTTTTTGTTGAGTGTGAATCAAATAAGTTCAAGAAACCAAGAGCTCTGATTCCAAATAGTCGTGGGGATCCCTAGCTGGCACTTACCCCCTGTTCATCCAGCTTGAGCAAGGTATCACGGACCTTGGGGGAGTTTGATGCCAAGCGAAGGCAGTGCAGGTTGAGTTCGGGCATGATGAACTCCAGCAGCCGCTTGGGAGACAAACCTCGAGGGGTCGTGTGACGGGCGGCTGAGGGAACAGACTCTTCCAAGATGGAGCCTCGCAGTGTCTTCATCTGAGGAAAGGATTCAATCCAGGACAAAAGTTCAATCAATGGGGTCTCTGCACATTGAGCACAAAAGAGTTTGATGTTGACCTCTGTGGTGCGAAAGATGATTCTGTAGTTGTACTGAGCTCCACTGGTGCCTTCCTTTTCCTCTCTGCGGAAACTGATGGCCACTGGCCCGAGACGATCATCCATTCCAAAGAAATTCTGATGTTCTGGAATAAGAATACACACATTCAGTGGTATGCACTTACTGGCCACAACATTGAAGTTTCTTACCTTTCATGTAGAAATATTTGCGATAATAATGTGCCCCCAGATCTGCGTGTTCGATGAAATAGTTGCTTTTGCCCTGCTGCTGGATGTGACTTTCCCTGGGCTCCTCCAGGACTGACGCCGCATCGTTGGGGGTTCGCGGGCTCAGCCATAGCCCCCGTCTGGCCTGGGATCGGCCCGGGCCCAGACCCAGGCCCACCTGCTCCTCTCCGCCCGTCTCATTCCGAAAGTGGGGGCAGCTGAGGAGGAGCTCGTTGTCGTTGCCGTCCCCTTCATCCAGCAGCAGTGACTGCTCGGGGTCATCCATGCCGCCGTTGCCCACGCCACCCAGTGCAGGGGAGGAGGGCGTGCCCTGGGAGAGGGGCCGCATCTGGGAGGCAGCAGAGGCCCCTGAGGTGATATTCTTTTTGCGCCCAATGCTGTCTCTGTTGGTGGCTGCCTCTGTGAGGTCAAAGAGGATGCTCTGAACATCATAGTGGGCAAAGTTCCTCACCCAAGCACCACCCCCGATGGTATCATAAGCACCTGGCTGAGGGATTTGAGGGGGCACAGGTTTGGACTTCTTACTAAGACCTTCAGGCTTGGGCGGCTTTGCGGGTTTTGGGGAGTCCCCCGTGACAGAAGATAAGCCTCGGAAGAAGCCGTCAGGTTCTGGCGGGTTGCCTTGGAGTCCTAAAAGCAGGAAGGGGTCTTTAAAGCGGAGGGCATTTGGGCTAAGGGGCCCTTGGTTTGCAGTTCCTGCATCCTGGACTTGAGTCTGTCTCTCCAGTGAGGAGAGACTGCCATATTCCCTGTGTAGCAGCGCCCCAGAGTCTCCCTGAGCCCCCACGCCCAGCTTCTCGCCAACCGCCCGAGTCGCTTTGCCTCCAGCCTTCCCTCCAGAGTCCAAGTCCCCTAAAGTCACATCGCTGTTGCTCCTCTGCATGATGTGGCCACGGCCCACCGCACGAAGGGTCAGGCCCGCCCGACTTGGGGTCAGATTGTCTCCATCGGACCCATCTCCCTCCCTCCTGGGTGGCCACTCCACTACGCCCGCCTCTCGTTTTGGATCAAAATTGACGGCCGCAACAGGTGGCCGCACGTTCTGGCGCCGGAACTTGCGTACAAAAAGGTCGTCGGATTGCATGTTGCCAGGGAAATGACCTCCAATCCAATGATGTGATCACCAATATGAACCAGATGTGAAGCGTGAACCTCTATTCAGCGAACGTGACACATTACTGTAAGTCCCGCTTCAAATTACTTGAAATGGTCTCAACTGTACACGCAGAGTGTGAATGATGAAGCAATGCGAATGTAGCAGAGGTTCAACCGGGTGATCGGCAGGGAGTTTTGGGAGTGATCCGGGAGTTGCAAGCTGCCGCTTCCTGCGGACTGAGGTGGACCATCACTGTGGCCTGATTCTTCTTCCTCTACGACAAGGCCCTGTCTGCACCCCCAACATGGTATTTTACAGCGCCTACAAAAAAAAAAAAACTTTTTTAATATATTTCATCATTTAAGTCTGGATGTGTTTGATTGTGTTGTTTTGCTCTTGCAGTTCAGTTTTTAAAACTCTAGCAAAGTATCTCTAAATAGCTCCATGAGCCTCAGTACAACCAGCCCATGAAAGCACAGCCACAATAGACAGTCTTAGTAGTGGGTGGGGCGGGGGTGTCTTCCTGACTCACTGGCAACATACAATAGAAGGACACTGTCTTTCACATTTGCTCTCACAAAAACAGACTGCTACTTTTGTGATTATTTACAACTATGCATTTAAAGGAATAATAATTCAATTGTGATAAATAAGTTGTCTTTTGAAGTCCTAAGATAATGGGTAGATAAGATCTTTTTTTTGTCTCTCGTGTCTGACGTCAATTGCCTAAGGCTGAAATCTGCCGCTGCTGTTGGTAGCGTGAGGCTTCTTCCTGTCAGGGTTTTTCACATGCATCTCAGCTCTTGCTCTTGCATCCTGAAGAGCAGGTGCAGTGGCATGCAAAGAAGAGTTGAAAGAATACACGCCACAGTGGTCTACACTCTGCTCTCTTGTCTGCTTCCTGTCCTAGTTCAAATGAATACAGAGGAAGCTTTACATTTTGCAAAGAGCCGTTTACAAACAACAAAATACAGAAGTTGTGTAACGTGTCACAATGGGCGGTTTGAGCCGCACGGCAAGATATGCTAATGCACCCACTGCCAAAGTTTTCATGCATGCTCCTAATGAGAAAACTGAGCAGGAAGTGTTGCTGACTGCACATTGTGTGTTTGGTCCATGTGGTCTGTTGATTCACATCGTCTGACTCAGCATTCGGGCAGCCGCAGCTTTGTGTCGTGTGACTTTTGAGTGGTTAGTAACGTCGGCGTGGGACACTTGCGCCATGTGATTGTCTGGTGACCAGTTCAGGGTATATTCTGCCTTTCGCACAGTCAGCTGGGATAGACTTAGCTATAGAAAGTCCAAAACACAGGTCGGGTGGTTACTTACGCAAGTTGTGACAGAGCATGTGTGACACAGAATGACAATGGGCCAAATAGTAGATTTTGGCACAAGCAAAAGTAGTAGCGTCATAATCAGTGAGGTCAGTGATGCAAAATATATTTGAGCTGACGAGCATGTCAAACATCAATTTGACTGCCCATAACTGTCACATTCTTCATGTTGTTCCAACAACTAAAACTGGTGCAGCTCCCCCCCTACACACACACAACATTGAAGCTGTCTTTGACACAGAACATATGCCAACGTTTTTAAGACCCCCCAACTCATCCCTTAAATCAGCGCTTGTTTCCATGGCAACCTGTCCCATGCCAGGTCTAAATGTGGTATGCTGTCCAACAGGACTTGGTGATTATGCCACATCACCCTCACTGTTTGAAATGAGCCCTCTGTTTATTCAGATGACCAAAACAGATGAACCTTTCTCCTTTAGCAAAAAAAAGAATAAAAATTCCAAATTTAAGCTGAATGCTTTAACACCTACTGTACATGACAGTAATAAATGCATATCCCACCTTATTTTTTTATTCAGATGAATTATCAAAGCAAGATGGCCACACTCTTACATTCATTTATCCAGGGTAGTGTTTTGGGTGGGGGTTTTCTCAAAAGCACAACATCACCTTTTTAACCTTTATGGACAAGCATGTGACACATGAAGTTCAATCTCAAGAGGAACTATGCAGTGTACTTGTTTTCTATATTCATGTAAGATCTTCTGAAAGAAGTTTTGCAATTTAAATTGTTTATTATAAAAGAACAATCGTACACTGAGAAAAATATCATTGAAGATGAATACTCAGTCTAATGTTTCCCTAGATATTACCCAGTGAGCAGTGCAGCATGAGTCAGTCTGGCTTTAACCAATATAAACGGATCAATGAATGATAGCAGGAACGGCTGAGTGGCAATAAAAAATAACTTAAGGACATTATGGGAATAAACAGTAAATGCATTTTGAAAGGCTCTCAATACTACAAGCTACAAGTGGTGCCTGCTTAGGCTGCTTCTGAGAACGATGTATGGAATGTGGCTATAACTACAATTACCACTGATGTTATTGTTTTTATGACGCAAACTAATAATTAGAGATTGCACTTTCCGGCCTGGGAAGAAATTCTTGCAGCTGATGTGCTCATTAGCGAACAGCACTTTATACGTATAGTGATGATCGATTATAATAGCAGCGCACTCACGTTAGCTCGTCTCAGTCAGAGTGGTGGATGACCCCTCACGCCATCGGAGCCACGAGTATACAGCCAGACATGAAGTCAACTCAATGCTTTTAAATAAACCAGAGGAGGAAGTGCACGAAAGAATGGTCAACTTCTTGATTTTGCCGCTTTAATCGGTACACCTGCGCACTAAAGCGTGATCTAATACAAGAGGATAAAGATGACAACACCATCAGGATGCCTCTATTCCAATGTGCGAGTTGATGAAAAGTTATCTTTTAGCTCTCTGACAAAATCTTGAGAATATTTCATCCAAGATAGAAATGTCAATAACAGATGCACAAAGTGAAAAGAGACAGACCATGCATGCTGTTTTGGGGAAGTCATTGTCACTTGACATATTTTGCACACTGCAAACGTCCTGTGAAACAGGAAGAGATGACTGACATTTGAACCCAGAGAGGATGAGTGTCATCATCATTTGTACTTGACGCTCGCACGACTTTAGCGGAGGGTCGTCGGGATGATTGTGCTGTGATCTAATCGGTTCCTCTGTGAATTCTTAACATTCTTAACCACTTGACCAAAAGTTCAATGTCTGAGGTGTTCACAGTAGTAAAAAGCTGCCTCATCAGTTCGTGAGTCTAAAATAAGAGATTGATTGCTGGAAATGTAAAACCAACGCTCTTTATTGATCCAATGCAACACTCTTACATTAGATCCAGTTGCACCTCTGCATTGCCGCTCAACCTTTTCACACTGGCTGGCTCTGCTGGTGATGCTTTCAGATAAAGTAAAAGTGTATTAATGGGATGGTCTGATGGTCAAATTCAGTCCAAAGCTCCACCCCCACCCCCCATCCCCTCCCTTCACGAGCCCCACCCCGTCCGAGTCACACTGCGGACAGTGAACTGGACTCCTTCCAAAAGCTGTTAAGTCGATTGCACTGCACTACTCTCGCATTTTTTCTGTTATGCCTTGGACAGGAAAGTATTTCAGCTGCTTTGGCCTGACAGTTTGCAAGGATCAGTCTAAATAAGACACATGAACTCATCCAACCCACTGCACCTGAGAGTGAAAGATTTGAAAATATGACCAAATGATTTACTAAGCCAACCCCTAATCCTGGTGTTTCTTCTCATTTTTGATATGCTGGTGGAATCCAGAAACATGCAACACTGATAAAGGTGCAGACACTGGATTTTAGAAGCCTGTCATCTGCTATCCTCCAGAAACCAGGAAGTAACCTGCTGACTAAGAAACAAATGGATGAAGAAATATAAACATAATGCTTTTCATGACACTTTTGTTATGAAAGTCCTGCTGTCTATTTGATTTATAGTTAGTAAATTATTTATATCTCAAATAACTAAAACTATGGTGCCTAAGACTTGCAGGCAAGTACAGATTTTTAAAAAATCTTGACATCTTATCAAATAAAGATGAAATGTAAACAATGTCTAATATATATGTCAATGTTATGGTGATACATGTGATTGGTTTCTAAGTTAGGGATTTGGAAAGGAACACATTATTTTTTTAACTTGGGTCTTCAGCTGAAAGGTTTGGGAAACTGCATTACAGTAAATGCCTCATGCTTAAACTGACTAGAAGTTCATTTTTACATGAGACTTTCAGTAAGCTCTGGTAGAGTTTCAGTTCTGCCTGGCTAGATTTTGTTTGGGGTCGGGGTGACGTAAAGTGGCAACTTCAATGAAAAAAAAACATGTCTGTCTGTCTGTCTGTGGATTTAAAAAAAAAAGGATTTCAAAGCAAACGGAACTATAATCGAATGATATTTGCACAACAATGTGCATCAACATGATCGGCCAACCACTTGCATCAGCTAACATATAGAAGGAAGCAAAGAAAAAGAAGCTCTTTCTATGGTACTGTGGATATTAATAACCAAGTTCCTCTTTAGAAGAAAAAAAAAATCCAAGCTGAAAGCGGTGTTGAGTAAAAGCTATTGTTCCCATCGTGGCCTTCGCGCTGCATGCACTTCTATTGTTTGATATGTATTTGCCATGACATCAACATGGCGCTACCACTTCCTGTATATTTCCAAATAAACTTTGTGGCAATTGTGTTATTTGGGATTTGGTGGGGAATGGCGTGATGTGATCAACTAGTGTAGCGACTAAATAGTGGCCATGGATGTTGTGCGCTGTCCTCGTGGTGACAGGAAAGGCAGCTGTCCCTCTGTTGTGTGTGCGTGCGTGCGTGCGTGCGTGCGTGCGTGCGTGCGTGTGTGTGTGCGTGCGTCCGTGTGTGTGTGTGTGTGTGTGTGTGTTGGGGGCGTGGCTGATGAGCAAAAAAATGATGGAAAGAAACTCAGCCTTCATGACTACATCTATTATTCTGATTTTGAACGCTTCTGTTCTACTCATTATGCAGAGGAAAAGCACGACTAACACTTCGAGCGGAAAACACACCGACCACCCGCCTTTGTTCCTTGTTTATACTCAAAAATGACAAGCCAGTTTTCATCTTCAAGTACTCACTCGTATGAGGAAATCAAGTTGTTTACTCTCTGTGAGTGTTGGGACTGACTGAATGTTTCATCATTAACTGATAAGTTGTTTTCACCTCCAAAAGGGGAAATTGGAGACTTCTTGTCCATTATGACAGCAGAGGGCTCAAATTGCTGTCATTATTTGAAGACACTGAATTCTTTGCCTCTGTGACTCTTTTGTTGACTTTCACAGGCAGTTCTTTTTTTCAGCTCTTGCCACAGAAATAGTGTGGCGCTGGACACAATATGCCCTCTAAAACTCAAATCACAACAAAATGAAGTCCATCGAGGAAATAGCACACTGCCATGACAAATTGAGTACCAAAACAGGATACTACTAAAGTGTCATCATTGCTTTTCTTTTAAGACAAATCACTAACAATAAAACTGTAATATTCTGTCCTAATTTGCCCTTTATTAAAATAATTATCTTGGTGCACAATAGATTTAGTGCAAACGCACACAATTAAGAGTCTTCCCAGAGGCTTAATCTTCGGTAACTGTGCACCTTCTGACCTAGATATAGCACTAGTTTGAATGCTAACAATGGTGCTGCGCAAAACGGCTTATTTTTCAATACACAGTTTAGGAGTGGTTTCAAATGAATTGGAGTGCAAAGGAGATGCCCCTCCTTTGCTAACGGTGACACGTTTGTTTGGTGCAGCCAGACGGTGCAGCAGTGAAATGCATCTGCTCCAGCTGCTTTGTAAGTGACATCCTTTTGCACGGGAGAGAGGCAAGCGACTGCCTAATAGAGGCCCCCGCCCATGCAATCTATTATTCTTACAAAAATGTATTTTTACATTGGTCTCTGGGCAGGATGTTTTGTGCCCTTTAGATTCAGCAGCTATTTGCAGGTGGTGATGTGCTCGCTTTCAATGGCTCTGAAAGGCCTTGAGTGCACTTCTCCTGTGTAATGGCAACTTGAACAATGAGAAGGACTGCCACCGCACGGCCTAATGCTCTAATGTGTGTACGCGGGACTATATCGAGGGGGACTTTGTGACGACAGACAATGAACGGCTCTAGGAAACTTTTTCCAAAAATACTGAGGTTAAGAGGTATTTACATCAGCGTAAACACACTGCTTCCACGTGTTACATGTGCACATGTGATGCAAAACAAGAGGTGAATTAAAAAGGTTGCCTTTATGAAGGCCATAATGCTGCCACACACACACACACACACACGCACGCACGCACGCACACACGCACACACACACTCACACACACATGCATAACCCCCCCCCCACACACACACACACACAGAGCTTCTGAATAAAACCGAATCTCCCCCTTGAGTTGCTCGTGCTTTCCCTTCTATTGCGTTTCTGTGCAACATTGCTGATTAATGACCGCAAACTATTTGTGCTGTTTTAGTAGTCACGGTGCTAATAGTACCAACCATTAGAGCAGAAGTTTATTTCCCCTGAGTGTGACTCACTTTTACTGCACATTGCTGCTGCCGCTGCTCATCACAGAGCACACCAATATTTGCAAAGAGCAAACAATAATGGATAGGGAAGATTGTTGGCAAAACTTCAAATAACACTCGACAGGCGCCTTAAGGGAATTTTGACACTCAAATGAAGTGCGCGGTTGGCCTCTAACAGTTTTGTAACTTCTTGAGAAGTGGCCATCTAGTGAGTAAAGTATGAAAATTCGTCGTTAATTAACATGTTTATATTCAGGAAATAGCCAGGCACAGTTCAGTTATATTGAACTTTTTTAAACACAAAGCATTTACATTTAATTTTAAGAAGCCTTTGATTAAAAGCTTTCATTTAGGTACAATTTCTATTTCACATTTATATGACTTTTGACTTTGACTTTTTTGACTTTGAAAATGTTTACTGAATCATTATTTTGATTATCTGTTTTTAATTTGCCTAAACACTGTGTTGCTTTTCACACTTAAAAAGTTGACTGTTCGAAGTTTTGTCTGCCCGTTTGTGGTAGCTATAATTGGAAATCTCAATATGGGTCAAACAACTGCACTTCTCTCACGGGAATTTACCAACTTGCTGGGTAAAACAACCGCACTGTTAAGTCAGTTTTCCGGTAAAGTTGACTTTAGTTAGTCACTGTATGTTTTGTATAAATTGAAATTTCTGCTGGCCTGAATACAAAATCATACAGGAATACAGATTGCAATCAAAACCTAGACAAAAAGGGAAGTTGAAACCAATGATGCAAACCAAAAGAAAATGTAACTTGGAGTTAAAAAAAGAAACTCATCGAATTCAAGTAACGCATACAACTGTTAGTTAATCAACTCCACATCAGTGGGTTCTCGGCAACGTTATGTCAGTGCAAGCTTTGCATTACTCATGCTGATATCATTTACACCGTTAGTGAGTCCTTCTATCATCTCGGGGTAAAACAGCATTTTGCGGCTTAAAGCGTTCATGTCAACCACAATGAATAGCATGTAGCGCGGGGGGTGGGGGGGAGTGCGGCTCAATGTAAATTAAATGCCCCGTCCTTTGAGTGGCCTGGCTTATGTAAGTGACTGCTTCTGCTGCTGCTGCTGTTGTGTCTCTATTACTGCATGCTAGGTCCTCCATCCCTGCATCTTTCCTCCCTACAGCATCTATCCAAAAGCCCAGGGTCTTGCGCTCTCGCTCACACACATACACACTAGCCCCATCCGAAATTACAGAGTGCAGGAGGGTGGTGGTGATTGGGGCTGGGGGGGCTGACTGACTCCAGCATCCCCTATTCTCTGTGCCACCTTGAAAACAACACCCCAATTCATTTCACCGTCATTGTCTCTGCACGTCACGTGCAATGATATCACCACATCACCTTTCATGCGCACAAAAGCTTGCAAACCAAACGTGGCAACGTATTTTTTTTTGTTCTTGTCTTTGAAAATTAGGATTAGCAGCCAAATCCTACTGCTTTTTTGTCCATGCATGTTCAGTTCATCTTGTCTGGCTGCCTCCCTCCATCCCCGCCTGCATCCACTCCTTGACTGTGTCATAGTGGGGGGCTTTTTTTAAGACAATTGGGGCCTCACAATAGAGAGACAGGGGAGATGGGGGTAGGTGGGGGAGGAGGAGGGCCAGTGATGAAATGCGACAAAGGTGGCTAACTGGGTTGAATCCCTCACTGCTGTGCAGTAATGACACACAAGGTGGCTTTCAGGGGGTGGGGGGCATCTTAGCTCACTCCAACGACAGTTAACACTACAAATGGAGGGACAAAAGATGTGATGACACGAGGTATTATTTCATCCCCCTCTTTGCTGGCTGAATTGTGTGCATGCCTCCACACACTCTACTTGTGTATGCACTTCCAAACGTTACGGTCAGAAAGAAGACAGGGCCGAAGCTGGACGTTGAGGAAAGAAAGGAAAGCGTCTTACCTCCAACATTTCAGCTCCGCTCCACCCGGTCTCGTTTCATCCTCTTCCTCTCGGCCGACTCCCTCCCCTTCTCTCCCCATGGCAGCATTTTTCTGCTATCTATCTCCACGCTGGGGCTCGCTCACCTCCTCCACTTGGCTTAGTTCCTCCTGTCTCTTGCTCTCTTCCTCTGTCTGAAAATAAAAAAAGAGCAAACAATCATACACACTTCCCAATGTGTCTGTTTTCTGTTCGCTAAGTCAAGAGGCAGGTTGATGTGTGCTGTCTTCCTCCCACCCTCTCTCTCTCTCTCTCTCTCTCTCGCTTGTGCTCCATTCACATCACACTGAAGCCAACCCCCTCTTTCTCCTCCTCCTCGCTCTCTGTCTCACACACACACACGCATACACATGCACAAACACACAGCTTAGCCCCAGTCTCCTCCCCCCTCCTGGTCTCCTTGACAGAGAGCGAGGCAGCAGTGGTCCGCTGGAGCCCAAAAAAAATAAAAGAGCTCTTAAATGGAAATTTGTGATTGGTGAGATATGGAAGGACTAAGTGATGTCACGTTAATGTGACAACATGCACACGCACGGCGGTGACACGATGATGTAATGTTGTCACATCCTGCATTCAGTAAAGCTTTTTTTTTTTTTAAGTTGCGTATTTATGCAGCAATTCATTATGACACTTAACCAATATTTTACTTATATCTTCATTGCCTTCTCAAGAAGTTGTAGGGAGTCCATGCTTGTTCATTTGCTGGCAGGATTACTCCAAACTTACACAAAACCTTGAAGACCGTGTTAAATTTAAGAGGGACTTTTTTCCTTAACAAGAATCTTTAGCTCTTTTAGTCACTATCATATATTTTATATAGCTTCCTAACAAAATGGTGGCATCAGGTGGGGATTTATGAAGGTGCTGATCTGTGCGCACAAGGGCCCATTTGCGTTTTCTCTGACATTTCTGGACAGACTAGATAAAGGCTCAAAATGGGGTAGAGTTGAGAATAGGGTGCATGTGTGTGTGAGAAAGAGACTGTTTGTTGGAGCTCAGCTACCTCTGTGTACTCCTCAAACGTAGCGGCTGACATCATTGCAAACAATCAACCTGCTTACGGACAATTAGAGGACTGTACCCGGACCGGACGATGCGTTTTCTTGGCATCCATATTTGTGGCTGCATCTTGCTAAAAAAACAACAAAAAAAAACAACATTAATAATCACACCTGTTAAGTTTGAAATAAACATTAAATATTATTCCATTGAGGAGGAGGGGGGGGGATACAGTGTCCCACATCCTCCTCTCCTTTAATTACTGTACGCAGTCCCACCGGTCAGACCATATGGTTGTTGTGGGCTAGGAGGTCAATAGCGCTGGTCAACTCTGAGCAGCGTGGGGGTTAAAGGAGTTTGGGGGCAGGGAGGGGAGTGTGTGGGAGGCCGTGTTGTCGGTGCAATGAGTGTCATGAGCAGATAAGAACCATTTTAAAGAATAAAAACAGGCATGTGTTGATAGGAGCCAATAAGTGCAAAACCATTCAAGCCAAAGTATGGGTAAGAAATGCCAGGTTTTGGTTACTAAAAAGTGAGCCCAAGATGAAAAAATCATTGCAATTTTTATCACACTTAATGTGATCTGAACAACTCAACAGAATAATGTGATTGCACAAGTGTGTCTATGACTGCGATTGTGTTCAGAGTTAAACAATCACATTCAAACTTGGGCCCTTAGTTAAGGTGAAGGCAATTGTATGAACTGTTCCAAATCGCTGCGAGGAAAAATCGTTTTCCCTCAGCAACCTTAAATAATGGCAGGTGTGTGCTGAGTCCCATCCAACAAGAGTTTGAACGTGATCGGTTGAGTCAGAGCAGTCACATCCTTATTATTGTGTGAGCGCCCCTGTGCAAACGTATTATCCCAGTTATTGATTTTTTTTTCCTTCCAGTCTCAAAAACTATTTCAATTGAGTTATACAGCTTGTAGGTCACAATAATGGGGAAAAGGTCTGAAATGAATTACAACGTCTTGGTCTAATCTTTTATCTCAAAACCCTGACAGACCCCGTCTTTGTATTTCAATTCAGTTCTTGTATTGGAGTTTATTAGATTGTGTAAATCTTAAAATAAGGCTTCAACTGAGTGTTTTTCCTGACAAGAGTTTTGGGCATGGTTTTATATAAAATGCCTAATACTAATCCTGGACGGACCCCAAGAGAAGCATAATATAATCCTGCAGCTGTCATAAATGAAAGACAGAATGCATTTACTAGATAAAATGAGTAGCGTTTGCCGAGGCCCAATATAAGCACTAAAGATGTTGCATGAGACGTCACGCGAGCCTCAGCCTTTCAAGGGCATTCTTGTTTAAGTGACATTTCGAGGAATAAATCTATCTAACAATAAACAACACGAGTAATTTGATTGCACACAAGCCATTTGGTGAACACGAATTCATCCGAGGCCGTATAAAAATTAGACGAAATTTGAAACGTAAATGATGAGTAACGTGACTTTTACCTGCTCGCTTTTGAATTTGATTCCCATGTTCCACTAAAATGTCACGGAAGACACATTTTGTATTGTTTGGACTTTGGCAAATACTTAAAACACGGAATATTAAATGCAATGCTGCTGGCTGGTGATAATTACGCAAATGGTGACGGGTAAGTCAACGCTATGATACTGCCCTCTGCTGGTCAATTGTAAGACTGCGATCACAAACGTGACAGATTCTATTTATTCTGGCACAAATATCACGCAAAATCACATTTTAAGTCGTTCAAATGACGCTTGCTTTCAATTCTTCTTTCACAGATAACCAATTGTATTTTTGAAAACATCCGTCAAAAATAAGTGACTAAGTTTAAAATGGCAAAATACCTTATTTCTTAAAAAAACATACTTTCCACTCGTTTCTACCAAACAACTGTGTTCCACGTGGATATACGGACAAACTCAACACCTTTTCCCACACGTACTAATATCTTATGACATATCTTCTTCTATTGTGCTGTTACTTTACGGCATGTAAAAAAAAAAAATTAGACAACGGTACACAAAATGTACATTAATCTTTAACAGTTCAAGATGGCTTGTATGATAGGTACAATCAATTCCGGTATGGAGTCACAAAACATGGAAGCAGTTTATCTTACTGTAAATTGAAAATGGATGATGACAATGGTTTAAGATGGCTATCACCAGCATTAGGGATGCATAAAAGATTGTTTTATCATTGTTGAAATATGATCTACCGACTATGCACGCAATTTAAAATTCTGAAATCTTAATCCGAATTAAATCTAAAGTGTTAGTATCGTATTTCTGAGGAGTTTGATAACTCACCTCATGAAATGAGTTTAACAGATTTCAACAGCCACCACAAGAGGGGCTTGAGGGACATCAGGGTTATCACTAAAATACATGAACATCAATTTTAAAACGTATGCCAGGAGGATGCTTACGACACAACATAAGGTGTGGACACAATTTCGGCCCTGAACAGATGGTGTAAAGTTCTAAAAGGTTCCAGGAGTTCTGGCACATGAACTCTGGAAACGGTAATGTGTGACACACAATAATACTGCTGTACTTTCAACAAATGAACTTCAGGGAAAATATGGATATTCAATTGATTAAAACATTTCCGTTTGGGGGGGGGGGGGGTCCTACTATACTTAGAAGAAATCGGCTTCAGACGGTTAGAATTTCCTGTTCAAATATGGCCCCACAAGAGATGTTGAGCATGTTTTAATTTGATGTACCCTATTCACCACCTTTCATAAATTGCACAGTTTTGTATGAAGTTGATCATGTACCCAGCAGGGGGAGTGTTGTAGGTTTTGCTGATGTCATTGTTCAAGAGTTCCAATATACAGTATTGAACAGATATTCACAATAAAAGCTTATGCAGTTTTTTTTTTTTTTTAAAACTTGTCCTGGGTTGGGAGGGGCTTCTGTATTGCAAAACCATTGTGATGCCAGCTTCATGCCTGCTGTCCAAATGATCCGAGGAGACTTCACCACTTGCCCCTCTTGCTCCAGTCCTTGGGCGTGAAATGAAGACATTTTGGATCTATGCGTGTGTGTCTCTTCTGCATGGCTCTTTCATGTCCATCTACAATGTCTTCTGACAGAGTCAGGATGTACTGGCCCTTCATTAGAAGGAACATACATATGAAAAATTAGTCACTTTTTAGTCTGGAAGGGGGGACAAAGTCTTGCATCATGCGACAGATAAGATGAGATCAAGGATTCACAAAAGGTCCATGTTATCAAATATTGTTTGATTTGAAATATTTGTGGGATTACACCTTCACATTTTCAGAAAGCCAATACTAAATCATAGTGATTGCTTCTTAAGTTGTAAGAATAAAATCAGAAAATGTTTCCTGTGTGTTGTGAATCTAGAGACCTCTTTACCTGGTACTTAGGTCAAATGGGATGCTCACTCACCTTATAATAGTTGATCAGGTTGAGGTACTGCAGTGTTGAAATTACATCTTCTTTCTTGACACTTGTGATCTCACTGATCTCACTGAGGGAAAATAAAAAACACAAAAAAGAGGCAGTTGTGAAACTGTCCTTGACAATCAAAATGTTGACCAAATTCCAACGCTCATATACTTGATGGTGATCTGTGGCCTCTCGCCATTATCCGGTTTAAGGTCCATGAGAATCTCTAGAATGGTCTGCGACCAATAGGAACGATAAGACAACAGCCCGAGGTCCGAGAGGGGTTTCTCCGGCGTGCCCGTCTTTCCTTCAACCTTGGACAATTCGTAACCTGTAGGCCAGATGATGAGGTAAGGTTTTGGAGAACGTGCCAAACAAGCTCAAAGTACACTCACTAAACTCGATGAGAAGCTTCCCGTAACCTCGCCGCTGGTAAGGAGGCAACGTCAGGATACAAGCCACATTATAATCCTCAGTTGACTCCTTCTCCTGGGGAGGGAGGGGGACAGCTTATTAGAAGCGTATCCAGGTCGTTACAAGCTGACTGCACATGTACAGTACCTTTGAGAAGTATCCCACTATGTGGAAGCCTTTGGAGTCATACTCTGTCATTACATAGAAGAGGAAAGGGTCCGTGTCATAGTACAGGGTTTTGTGGTCCAGGAAACACTTAGCAAGTAAACACAGGTTCTGGGAATAATTCTAAAAAAAGAGACAGATGTATTTAATCAGAAATGTCAAAAACAGAAATAGAGTTGAAGGGCAGAACATTGAATGTGCAAACTAACTTTGTTTTTTCTGCCATCAATCTCAAAGAATGAGATAGTGCCTTTGCGGTAGATCTCATTACCCGGAGGATGTCTGAGGTTACATTTTGTCAAATGTCTCTGGAGACACTTGAGACTTTTGAGGTACTTGAGGCAGAATTCACAGAGGTAGAGAATGGGTAGCGACGTCAGTTCCTGCGGGTACGGGGAAAAGTACCACGGCTTCAGCCTGTGACGACCCAGTTCTATACACTCGATGTTTTTCATTCGGGTAACGATGTCGTCGTGGCTGCGGTCCGACACCAGACTGCCCGTCATGCGGGGTGCGGTCGGGATGCCATCAGAACTGTCCTGTGAATCCTAGGGACAAAAAAGATGATTTTTAGCATATCTGGTTTCAGGGAGTTTGGTCCCGAAAATAAAAAGCTGACTCATCAAATGAAATATTGATGTTGGAATTTCTTTGAGCAACATGTAGAATCACAGTGGTTGTACATATTACGGGGGACAGCATCATTTGGCAGCAACACACAAATTTCAAATACAGGAAATCAAACAGACCTCTGGTGGTGGTAGAAAGACACTGGCACTTTGAGGCTTGTTATACTGCAAAACCTTTATCATCTAGCAGAGAGAGACACACACAAAAAAAACGGGCTTTTGGAAACTAGAAGGGAACGTATTGATTTGTATTTTACACTTGCAACACTTTGGTTACTGGGTCAGATGGAGGTCAGTTTGTTGAGTGTGGATTGTTACTGGAATCTTCAGTGGACATGTTGGCATGAGGCTCGATTTAGGCAAGCTCCCAGGGTTTACCACCATACCATTTCACTTTGAAAATCTTGTTTTAGAGAATGATTACTATCAGAATGACCGTTAGTTTCATCATGAAAGTCAAAAACATAATTCAAACAAAGACCACCATTTTTTTGGTAACAATGAGGTATACAAGAAGAACTCGTTTTTCAAAGTTTTACTTAGTATTTTTCCACTGAATACTTATTATTTTCCCCTAATAACTTTTTGTGGAGGAATAGTTTTTAATTTTAGTCAAGTGTTCTAAACACTAGAGCAATTTTGGGCTACTCTACCTGCCTGTATACGGATATACATGGAGAAAAAATATTCATAGAGGCGCTAAGTGCGACCAAATTCTCAATCACTTATAATTTGAATCATTTAAGTACAACCTTCAATCACTATTATCTTAAGTCATTACTAAAAGCAGCATTTTTTGTTTTCACAGGATTTGTGTACAGCCTTGTACAGAGAAACAGTTTAAACAAAAAAATAAAATAAAAAATAAATAAACATCAGTCACCGTTTAACTAATACTTACAAGGCATGCATAAAAAAAAATAAACAAGTGCATTTACGATAACACCTAGTTAAATTTAAAGACAACCAATGTGTGTGCAAAATGTCAGTGAACTGCGAAAATGTAATCACAATCAAATTCCATACCTCGTCAGTGGGTCCACAATTAGCTTTCCGCTTCCTGCCGGGCTGAGAGGTGATGAGCCTTCGAGCGGTGCCATTCTTCAGAAATAACAAAGGTGTTATGCAAATTTAGTCTGTAATAAAAAGACTTTCACAAAATGTGGACTGATCATTACTGTCGTGAGGGAGGAAATCTGGTCATGGTCTTCTCGGGTCTTGAAGGTGTTCGTCTCCCTCGTGGCGGGGTATACAGCTGCCGGAGACGCCTCGGTTGAAGTTGGCAGAGAGGGCACCGGGGGGGCTGGTGGAACCTGTGGTACCAGGGGGACCGGCTCCACTTTCCTCTTCTGCGATGAACAAGAGTTGTTACCACAGTCGGCTTCATTCGTGATCTGCTGCGATGTGTGTTTGGGCAAACAGCCACCGATTCAATGAGACCGTTGGCCCATTTTAGGCGTACAACCTGCAGCTTACGTGAGCTGAGAATGAGTTGGACTCTAGGCCACAGCTTATTCAATCAGTAGTTTTGGTTATCTTTCGATTGAATGGAAATTGCACCTTATTTAAATCTGGTATTAAGAGCCGATAAAAACACGTCCCACCGGGTTAACATCAGGAATAAACAAGGGCTTTTGCTCTTTGGGTAATGGGTAAATTCAAGTTGTACCGGAGTGGGGAGAGTTTTGCCTCTGGAAGGAGCTGTGGCAGATTGTAGGTTGAGATCTAGACTCTTCCTCTGAATTGAACAGAAAGGAAGAGAAGCAGGTGGGGTTAACTGACATTTGTAAGGGCCGTGAGTTCATTACTCAGATGGACTGTGTACACAAAGTCCAACTGAGAGCTCTCTCTTCAAAAAAATAATTGGCTCTCCAAGGAGAAGGCCTAGTGAGATAGACATTTTATTCCTAAAATTGTAGTATTACAGGAACAGTCCATATTTCACGCCAAATAATTTAATTATACTTGAACATTAAATGCAATTTAACTGGACTGGTGAATTATTCGAGTGCCACAAGAGGGAGACTGCGTAACACCAATGGTATGTGTGCCACTGTTTTGTGACTCGCTGAACTTAATGACATTCCCTTAAAATCTGAATGGCCTAAATTTGAACATTGCTAAAAATATTGATGTGAAATATTTTCAGTTCTTTTTAGTAACAATTACTGTTCAATTCATGGAAATATATCTACTCACCACTTCTCGTTCCGGTGAACTTGGTCGGGAGCCTGAAAGACCATTCTTGGTTGGAGTTTTTGCTTCCTTTTTCGGGAACTGGAGTTTTTTCATGTCCAGCCTATCTGATGTGACCCACTCATCCAGACGTTTGTTGACTTTCAACAAACATTTTATACAATTTAGCCATCTTAGTGGTTTTGGACAACAGCAAAGATGTAGCAAACTATACTCACAGTCAATGTAGTGAACATAATAGAGTTTCCTTCCAGAGACTTCCTTCACACTTAAAATCTCAGCCAATGCTAGACAATAAAAAAGAAATTCAATAAAAAAACATTCAATGAGTGGGTGTCATCTCAACAAATAAAGCGCAGTTTTTTAACAAATTAATCTATTTAAAAAGGGTGTATTCTTTTTTTTGTTGGGGTGACATTCTGATAGACATTTTGGGGGGGATACCACTGTTGTTATGCACATTGTTCTGTGTAAATTAATCCACTGACTGGATGGTACGAGTGTCAACAGGATGTAATATTATACTCTAGTTAAAAAAGTTAATACGAAATACCACCACAAACGTACAGACCAAACGACATTAACTTCTGTCAATTATAATATTCTAATCGTATGCAATTATCAATACTACCTTGCCAGGAGTCAGGTCTTCTTTTATGTTTTTAAACAGAAAGGCTGTTAGAGTTAGCTAATTGAAACATAAGCTTGTTTATTATATGCCGACTGTGTAGGGGTCATTACAGGTTTGTAACAACGGGCCGGGGTGTCTTATAAACAACTGAGGTTCGCTAGTTAGCATTAGCTCGTTTAGCATTTAGAAAAACAAGCGAACAATGCTTACGCCACTCGTCTTCGTGTTCCTGGTTCTTACGGAGAACGGGAAGGCGGCAGCCCTCAACAATTTCAACCTGTCGGGGAAAATGGGTTTATTTACCTTTGGAAAGTGAGTGACGACTGAAAAATAACAGTACATCGCTAGGATACCTACCGATGATCCGCTGTCAGCCATTTTCGTCATCTTTGCGAGCTGCAGCGGGGTGTTGTGGGAAAATGCCGGCCTACGTCAAAGGTAACTAAACCAATCAGAAAATACTGCGACGGTATATGTGGTAAGCGGAAGTCGGTAAACGAAACAGGAAATAACATTCATGTGTCAAAAAGTGCCAAAATAAACTAATCAAATCAGTAATTTATTTTATGGGACACATCACCGATCCACCAATGTTTAACTCCCGTGAGTAAAACAACTGACAATTTGCAAGCAATGGCAAAGGTTATAAATGATCTTTATTATAAGCATTAGAACAGATTTTAGGATACAGACCAACAATGTTTTTGAATCAAAATAATCTAACAAGAAATGATACACAAATAATATCAGACAAAATTCGGTCCACACAAATTTGTACATAATGATAACAGACAAATAAATAACCTTTGACACCGAGTTTGGTAACTTCAGTTCTAGCATGATAAAAAAATGTGTCAAGACTGACTTGAACATGCATTTATATGCTGCATCCCTTCAACTTGCCTCGTCCCTGAATACTGCTATGATACATGATGTGATTCAATTGGTGGATCGAACCAAGTACTTAGGACAATTTTAAAATTTAGTTTGTCGAGCCAGTTATTGTAGGAATTGTTTGGATTTTCAAAGATTGTAGAAATGCATTTTCTGTGGTTCGTAAACAAATGAGGCACCATAACCTTTTTAAAAAGTATATCCTGATAAATACATAATTTGAAATAGTAAAAGAAACATTCTTTTTTTCATTTTTGTTTGTCTTCAACCACAGAGGCAAACATTCCCACTCTGGTTAATGACTTCAACACCGGTGCTTTGTTCCTGTGTTAATTAACTTTTTTCTCTACCCAGCAGACATTGTTTTTTTTTTTTTTTTTTTATATCTTGCAGAGTCAGCAACCATCTATGCTTTTTGATGTAATTTGAGGACGCTGAAAACACTGTATCTGTTGTGTTGGCAATAAATTGACTGCAATATTCCTTTCCTGCACTTGAGAGGCAATTATGTTGACATGATCTGGCATAAAAGCAATACCTTCCCCGTGGCATTAACATCATTTAAAGTAGCATCGGCATTATATTTGAATTGTATCATTTCTGCTTTTACCATTGTAAAGCATCCATTAACATGCACATTAAAATGCCTTTTACTGAGCAGTCACCACAAAAATAAATATACATTTTCCTTAATGAGATGTGTCATTTAGAGTAGTTATTGCACACAATGCCATTGGCAATAAATTAAAGCTCTTAAATAAACTTCATGTTATAAAACATACAAGAGACGATAGTTAGATGGGATGTTGGATTATCAAATGTTACAATGTTTTCTATTGCTATTACTAACACAACCAGGCCCCCGCTACTGTATATTTTACCAAAGTTCCGGAAAGGGAGTTACAATTCTTATCATACCTTCTAAATGAACCACCATGTACAAAACAATGCACTTCACTTGCTATAGTCAGATTCAACAGTCAAAACCATCTTCTCCCTTCATACGTTTCACCTGAAAATAACATGTAGTATTATTGTTTTACAACTATGATTTTATCATAATAATACTGTAATTGTATATCATTGCCTCCTTTCATTGATTGTGACACACATGGTTATCTTTTCACTCCTTCATTTCTCATTCACAGCAGCAACCCATCTTGGGTTTATCTTATTTCTTAGGTTATGGTTTCCCCAAGATGCATACACTTACTAGATGGGGGTCATAATTTTATCATGAAATTTCAGGTCCTTCATTGTGCAGGAAACATTCTGTTGTACTCTCCAAATAGCACTCGTTAAACTTTAAGCTATAAAAAATAAAATATAATACAAATAAATAAGATTTTAAAACATATACTGAAAAGTGCATTGTACTTGTATTTTTTTCACAGCATAACATATCCACTGTACAATCGTTGATTATATGCCTACATTATTTTATACATTATATTTAGGATTACTAAGTAGCATAGATTGAATAAGAAATATTTCATAGCAAGTCTACAGGAAAATAGTTGCATTGCCCTGAAACAAAGATGCATGTTTGTGTGTATGTATGTGTGTGCGTGCGTCCATGTGTGGCTGAGAGACAGACAAACAGACAGACAGACCAACATGTACAGTGATATAAGTTGTATGCGCAAACATCCAGCATTGAAGCAGACAAAGCTTGTATCATTCTCGTTCAGAGGCACACAATCAGCCCAGCCAGCATTTCAAGTAACGAGCATTGTTTTGGAAAATGCACATCAGTCAGACATCGGCAATTCTGAATGATGGAGACAAGAAAAGATAATTCCATCATGGAAGGAGGGGGAGGCCAAACAATCATACAAGTACTTGGACGGATTGCTTCAGACAGAAGAGTAACAGCGATTAGATGGGCGTCTTTTTTTTTTTTTTGTTATTCCCCCCCTCACCCACCCTTAGCTCAGCTACAGCACTTTTCTTAAGTGCAGCCAGTTGAGTTCTGATAGCCCTCTGTATCAGGATGGAAGCAGCAATCATGCCTGTTTTGTCCAAGGTTGTCTGCATGCTTCCTGGATGCCTCCCTGATACAAATAAAGAGGTCTTATCCTGGCAGCAAATGAGTAAGACTCACTGATGACATCTTTACAAATCCTTCATCCTCAGTCTTATTCATGGTGCGCGCCATAAGGCCTGTGAAAATGATCCATCGTGGGGTAGGAAAGTCATTCTGTGGCAGTTGGTATGTTACATTTGCATCCCTAAAAAGGAGACACTGAACTCAGGGAAAGTGGGAGCTGACAAAAGGTCCTGGCACTTGAAGTTTCCACTTTCCCTGCTCACAACAGGAATGTATTTTTCTTGAAATATGGGTGTTTCAATTAAACACCAATCATTGGATTTCCTGTGAATCTAGAATTTCTATCTAGGCATTGAGAGACAAAAAGTAATTGATGCACCACTCTCCTTGGAAACAAGTACACATTCCAGATTCTTAGTTGAATTAAACATGCGTTCTGTTTCTTTTGCCATGGTTCATATGTATAGTGAAGATGAGCAGTCAGTCCTGTGATGACAATCATAGAAGGAATCCAAGTTGGAGGACAACAAATGAGGGGACGGCGTGAGGAAACATCCATGTACAACAAGCAGTTTTATAGGTAACTGATATGAACGAGTCGATCCCCTCAACGCTCAGACTTGACTTTGTACCGCAGGACAAAGTAAGTGGCCAGTCTGAGAACGACGAAGAAAACCCCCAACACCATGAAGTCTACATAGAGCTTTGCATCCTCCACATCCAGCAGCTGCAGGACCTCCTCTGGCTTTTGAAATTTACACACAAGACCCGGACATTCAAGCTCAGTGCGGTTCATCCCGTAGATGGAGAGTATCACTCCCTCAAAGCCATACCTGGAAGTGGCAAAACATCATGAGCACAGGTGGCTTTGACATAATGAAAAAAATCAGAACATACCTGACATAAGATACGTAGGAGCTCCACTGCAGGTACTTGGGAATGGTGTCAAAATTTACAAAGAAGCCAGAAAACAGTAACACAGGTATGGCTGTGACTGGACCGACAAATGTTGCTACCTATGGAGAAAAATGACATAACATTTGGTGGGAGGAAAAAAATGTCCTTCTAAGTAAGTGGCCCATACCTGCAGAGACGTGGATGCAGCGCCAATAAGCAGCCCCAGCGACTGGGCTACCAGGGCTGTGGATGTGGACAAGGCCACGAAGAGCAGGTAGCGACTAGCCTCTGCTGGCTGCTCAGTCATCCAGTACACAATACTGCAGTACATGATTGGACAAATCACCTACGAAGGAGAAAAATTATGCATTGTTATTCTTGTGGTCCCCGCCTACTATCGGCACAAAATGATCCGATACTGTTACCACAATACAAATTGGAAGTTACTATGAAAACCATTTGTTTGTTTGTCTGACATCTTATTCCGGACAGTTCAAAGTAACCATTGAGTGCCAAATCTATGAAACATTACCTGGAATGGTACATCCGCCATTGTTTTTGCCAAATAGTAAGCCTTCAGGCTATACCAGTAGTTGAGGTGTTCCCTTATAAAAACAGGCATTTCCAGAGGAACTGTGGAAGCAAAACATCAATAAGTGACTTGGAATAAAGCAGCAAGTAAATTATTCCAGGCCATCGTACAGGTTAGAACGGTGGGCATGAGGGCAGCAAACATGAGAAAGAGCATCGAGAAGAAGAGGAAACCCGTGTTGTTGAAGACTTTACTGGCGTCGTTTCCAATTTTGAGATAAAGTAGACCGATCAGCACGCCGATACACAGATGGGACATCACTCTGAGGTGGGTCAGCACCTAAAAAAACATCACAAATGCACATGCATGTCAATATACTCTCGGTATTAAGTATCTGGGTTGTTTACTCTGTTTGTTCTTCAGCCAACAAAAAGCTCATTGAGTGAAAGTCTTACATTGTCACATTATTGAACTCAAAACAAGTTTTACCGTGTCCCGGCATATTGTAATGAAGGTTCTTTTGAAGAGGATGCGGAACTGCGTGAAAGTACTGGTGGCAAAGCTACGTTTCTCAAGAGTCCCCGTGTCCTGCGAAGAGATAAACGTACAAACATCAGGAAAATAAAATAATCAATTTCACCACAAATAAAGCAGCTTCCACTCATGCAGTTACCAGATAATTAGAAAGAAAACAATACTTTTGTTTATAGTCAGCACTATTGGCTAATGTATTATATACTAACACTCATTAGTCATATGCATGGGAGACCAAAACAGGCATTTAAGAGCTCACGTTGCATATTTTATGTACATTTGTAGAATTAATTGGTTAATAAACACTCCTAAATTGCATCTGATTAAAATGCTCTCCCTATAATTGGAAGTAAATGTTGTGTACTCTTCTCATAGTTTTCATTGTGTGGTGTACATATCAGAATCCCTTACACTGTAGCACTGAGAGGGACAGGATGAGTCACTCTGGTCTCTTGAGTTCTTCTTGCCCTCCTCGGAGCACAGTCCACCCTGAACCGCTTCAAACAGCACCGGGTTCAAGTCTCCGTACTCTCCTGATGCCACCTCGATGACTGGCAGGGGAGAAGACGAGCACCTTATAGAAGGCTTCAAAGATGCCCACGCATCAAGTAGTAAACAAGGAGACTTTGAACTCACTAAAATCTGCAGGATTGTGATATGTTGGACAGTGGAGGCCCAGGTTCTTCAGATAAGGGATGAGGTAAGGGACTGTACCCTTGTAGATGCATTGACCTTGACTGAGAATGTACAACTAGAAGAAAAGATAGAACAGCGCTTTCATTCATTGGTAACTGAATTATACTCACGGGCATTAGTTCCAAAGTAGTAATTGAATCAAAAATAGAATATCATAACAGGACATCGTTGAGCTGTATATGTTAAGAAATGAATAAAACAGATAAAACAAGACGCCCGGGGAATAACTCTCCTGCTCTCTCTGTCAGATACTGACTCAGGCTTATCTTTGCAGAAAGGAAACAATGCAAGCATTCAGGTTACCTTATCAAACATCTCAAAGAGCTTTGCACTGGGCTGATGAATGGTACAGATGATTGTTCGCCCTCCCTGAGCCAGAGACTTCATGAGGGAAACCACCTGGAAGCATGACGCGCTGTCCAGTCCACTAGATGTGACACAAAAAAAAAGCGCAGGCTTGAATCTGGAATTGTGCAGAGATGATGCAGACGAGAAGAGACATGATGTTGTACCTGGTAGGCTCATCAAAGAACATGACAGGAGGGTTGTTGACTAGCTCGAGGGCAATAGCCAGTCTTTTGCATTGACCACCCGAAAGTGAGTTGGTTCGCGTTTGAGCACAGTCCAGAAGGCCCAGAGCTGTCAGAATCTCATGGACCTGAAACACAAGCAACATGCTCATAGCCATCCACCCAACTAACCGTCAACATATGTACTCAGACTTACCAGTTCCTTTTTGACCTGCATGCTCTCATTGAGTTTCAGATTGGCAGAAACCTACAGGAAAGAGAAACCAGATCCATCCATCTTCTCTAGCGCTCATACACTGATCACAAGGTATCAAAATAAAAACTAGCAGAGGTCACCTCACCATCATGGCCTCCCTGGTCGTAAGGTGCGGCAGTAGCATATCATCCTGCATGATGTAGCAGGACATCTTCCGGAAGGTCCGCAAGTCCCTCGGGCGGCCATTCACCAGGATTTGGCCCTTCATGCCTGTCTCCCTGCATTCAAACACAAACTATGAGTAGTACCAGACAGTGCAAATGTAACACTTGATGTCTCACCTGTAACCTGCCAGGATATTCATGAGGGTAGACTTCCCGGCTCCGGAGGGTCCCATGATACCAATCAGCTCTCTGCTGTTAAACCTTCCAGACAGACACTTGAGGAGGGCTTTGTAACCTAATGGAGAGGGAAAAAAAACAATTCATATTTCTGCATCTCAGTGCTGTTCAAATAAATGGTCACCAAAACACTTTCAATTACTCAAATGTGAATGGATACTTTTTACAATTAAAATTGCTTGTAACTGTCAACACGGAAATGTGTGTAATATGGTTTTAGATAGAAATTTGCATAATGTGTGTTTTTACATAGTTACGACATGCCGCAGGCGGTGAAGCAATTCCACACTGTAATTGAATTCAAGCTCTTTCGTTTCATGCTTACAAAGATGCAGGCCACTAACAAGCAAAAGCCAAAGACTGCTTTCATTGCAGTATTTTTAATGGCTATGTGGAATAATGACACAAAGGACATTATGTAATAAATGACTTAAAAAAATGTCATAAACTCTGAAATGAAGCCATAATGGAAAGTTAGAAAGGTTCACTTGATCCCTGTTGTGAGGAAAAAACATTTCTCCGTTTCGATGTGCTGCATACTGATGATCCAGACTTCTGCTGAAGCTCGTGCATAATAATGCTTTTATCTGTGTGACACTGCAGGGACGGACATCTTTATCACCATGTCTCACTCAGCCATATGGCAGCAAGAGCGGCTCAATGTCCGCTACTGACACACATACGCATATAAGAAACATTCAAAGTCAAATATATTTGCACACGATTTGATTTAAACCTATTTAAGTTTTGATCTTTTGTAATGGCGCAGAATTGCACTGCATCATATGTATAGTGCAGTGTTTTGAATATTTTATCCCTTTCTCAAATCAAGCAATTGGTTGATGATAATGGCAGCTCACATACAACAAGTACATTACGTAAGCCTGATTTCAGTTTTCTTTGAGGAGCATGACTCTTTGGCTGACTCGTGAGATAACATTTATATTCCATGCCATTATTCCCAGCAGGGCAAAGGCACTGCTTTATCATTATCAGATATTTTCTTAGCAAAATGAAAGGGAGAATGAATTATGAATTATGCAGCATTAATCAAGCGAGTTGCTATAGTCTAGCCCCAGAAAAACGCCGGAAGATGCTGTCTAAGATGCATGTAAATCAAAGATGTCCTCAAAAGGTCATTCTTTTCAAACTCAGAGTGATTCACTTACTGATCTACCACTGCCACAAGTGAAGGCATGTTTCGCCTATTTCCTCCCCCACGGTCAAAGCATTGATGGTCATTATTGACATGTAAGCAAGTTGTTTCAACTTAAAAAAGAACAAATGACTTTCCTTGCCAAGCATGGCAGCCTGACAGCAGCACTTCAGCTCTTTTACTTCCCCACCAATAAAGGAGAGAACACAACATTAATCCACAGAGCAGGATGATCATCATCCATAGCACTTTCTGTGTACGGCCCATTTGCCACAGTCATCTCTAGAATAACTCATAAGCGGTGTCACCGAGATAAAGACTCATGGCGTTTATGGCTTCTGACATCACGGGCCTTTTGTGCTTCTGTGCAGCAATTGGAGCCTAGCTCTGAAAGACTTTGCTTAATTAGGAATAACAGGCACTTCCTGTTCACACATCCTCCGTATGATGAGCCGAGGAGCCCGTAGGGGCAACGCAAGCAAGTACACAAAGTGCAGAGCCGTTTTGATGAGCCAAGGAAAAACAGTATTGACTTCTGCTCAATATTTCCTGTCTGATCTGCTCTGCTTTAGCAAGACCACCCCATAATAAATACTCTACATGGGACAACACACTTACAATTACAGCCACTGCCTGAAATGAATAATGTCTGGCCCCTCTTAAGCATACATGAACGCACCCGCCTTGTTAAACTCACAGAGGACGTAACAAGTTCAGAGAGGGTAGATTAGTCGGTAAGTCACGCTGACCTAACGTTGGACATCCTTTCATCATTAATAAGGGCCAGTGTGTTTCAATGCTGTTCATATTTTATGAGCGGATCAATCATGTCTGACTCACTGACAACGCAGGAAAAAGAGATGCAAACAGTGTGACGATCTGTGAGCGTCAATTATTTACTATGGCTGAACTTTGCTGAGCACTGCAAAGGTATACGTGTGTATGTGTGTGCGTGCGTGCGTGTGTGTGTATGTGTGCATGTGTAAGAGAGAGACTACACAGCTAGGCAAGAAATAACGAAGAAAAAAAATCTTCCAATTGTGACAGTTCCTTAAAAGCCTCGCTGTGAATGTGTGCACCGAAGCTTCTAATCACCATCCATAATTTTTACTAGGGGTGCAGTACTGTACCTCTCCTCCTCCACCAGGGACCCTCACGGATGGTGTACGACAACTCATTAAATTCCAAGTCCACAGCAGAGCGACGTGGGAGGTGGGAGAATCGCTGGGCCTCAGTGATGTGATTCTCCACTTTCTTCAGGTGCGTGAGCAGGGGCGCCTCCGGGGGTGCCCCACTGTGGAGTTTGGTCTCCTCCATGGGGATACTGACGGAAACCTGCTCCGTCTTTTCAGCCATGCTGAAAAAGACACACAGATAAATGACACAATTGAGTTAATAAAGTCAAATTTCTACACTGACATCTCGCGAGACAAAGAATAGATTTTAAACTCTTGCTCAGCTCTGAATGGATAATAAAGATAATAATGTGGCTGTCGAGTGCAGTGATATGGAAGGTTGAAGTATTATATTGCGCCGTCACAAAAAGTAGACCCTTGGGTGCTGATGTACCCTTGACAGTTGACTTACATAGCTTCAGAGTTATCTTTTTGTCCCTGGAAAAGATTGTAGTGGAGTCGACCGGTGCTGTCGAATGATAAGACACGTTAATTTGGATAATACCTTGAGGGTTGAAAATATGTCTGCACTGCTCTATTTCTGGCAGTGCAATTGGAAGGGTGTTTCTAATTTCACTCTTTTGCTTCTTAAATAAGATAAAAGTCCAGAAACATAACAGTATGCTGCTGTGTAATTATAGAATTAATAACAAAATAATATTTTTAAAAATGGGCCTGGTTTTATTCATAATAGCAGGTCTTGTTTTCTAGTTGTCTGGTATACTGGAATCCTTTGGCAGATCTGTTAAATGAACATTCGCAAAAATGAGTCACCTTGTCAAATGATGCGGTTCCTGACAATTACCTTAACTCGCTGCTTGAAGGCATGATTGCGAAGGTTAAAAGCTGATGTCTGGTTTCAGTTTTGCTCATTTAAACGGCCATCTGTAAAATCTGGCAATACATATGCTGGAAAACATTTGAACTCAAAACATTCTGTCTTCAGATAACTTTGGAGCCTTTCCCAGCATAGCATATATTTAATTTTACCCATCCCTGTGTTATGATAGTCCACCTTAATGTGTTGCTCAAGCAGAAAGGTGTGGTGTTTAAATCTCTTCCAGAATTGCACGTCAGTGTGTGCAAACATGCACTGCAGTCTTGTGCAATAAAATATGCTCACATGAAGAACCTTGACCATGGCTCTTCTATTGATCACCATGCCATTAGTGAATTTCCATTACCAGGCTACATATAGGCCCTGTAAAACTGACTTTAATGGCCTCTTGCTCAGATGAAGGCCTGCCTGTTGTGTCATCCTGTGTGGCGCCCACAGCTGAGCCACATGCAAGTCTACTATGTATATGTAAGGATGAAATATGCTTATTATTCATTATCCATCCATCTTTTTTGCACTGTTTATCTGTGAGCTGGAGCCCATCCCAGCTGACTTAGGGCCAGAGGCAGAGTACACCCTGATTGGTTGCCAGCCAAATTTAGGGCAAACCATTCACACTCACATTCACAACTGTTTGGGGTTTGAATTATTTTAAGCATGGTTTTAGAATGTAGTGGAAAGCCAGAGTACCACCAAGAATGGTGAGAACTTACAAATTCAGATAGGCCTGTGCCTGGATTCGAACACCAGTTTAACTGTGAGGCGGATGTGCTAACCACTAGCCCACCGTGCTGCCACTTGTTATTTAATGATTAGCTGTTCTGCGTAGATAAATAAAAGCAGCTATAAACCGTAATCTGACAAGAATCAAAATGCCCTATAGCTGAAAATCCATTGTGACATACTAATCATGAATGTTTCATGAATGTTTACAATACGGTCACATCAGTTAAAGGTAGACATTCCTTTACATTGCTGTATTATGGACTTACTTAGTGTTGTGTGTTGAAACGAGCAAGTGAGACGCCTGTTTTCGCTCCCTGGGTGGGATAGCAACAGTCCACAGGAGATCCCTTCAGGAAAAAAACAACACAATCCCAGCACATCAGAGGCGCCAACAAATACTCCCAGCCGGCGCGTTGATAGAGAGTCCAGGGCAAAAACAATCCAGTTGGTTTGCGGGTGCAAAAATAGCACGGCTGTTTCTCGTCAAAAGATCTCTCGGGGTGCGGCAGCCGCTCATGGTGTCATCATCATCCCGCATCCTCTGCACAGGCAACTCCCGAGATTAAAATCATGTCCGGCGTCAAACTACGGCCGTACCCCACTGAGATAACCTTTATCTTTTATCTTATCCATCCACTGTGAGCCTGCATCCCAAATTTCGTTTGATGTTGATGGAGGAGGATGGGAGGATGGTTGAAAAACCTCCACTTGGCTTCTCGGACGGAACTAAAGTGCTGCAACAGTAGCTCGACGTGCGGACGTCGGACGGTCGGTCAGTCGGTAGGTGATCTCGTATGAGTGGGGTGCGCACGCCGGTCTGAGAGGTTGCAGGGCGTTGCTGCTGGAGAAGGAAAAAGGAGAAGAATAAAACGCAAAAATAATTGCTCAGTTTTCTGCTTATTCCATCCAGCATGTGTGCATTCACTGCATGCACACTTACGCGTAGACTAACAATTACATCATTCAAGGTAAGATCCTGAATTTAAAAAAAAAAAAAAAAAAATCATTCACAAGCACGACAATTTCATTCCCCTAATCAAAATGTAAATTACGTTTGAATATACAAGCAAAGGTGCGTAAACAGTGAGGGTAAACAATGAAGAGGATTTGCGTGCTCCACTGTCTCTTTAACGCCCGCACCTGCGCAGCTGCCCGGTGCTGATGCTGCAGTGGCCGGGTTATTTTCGGTAAATCAGCCGGGGTTACTCGCGTTCAAGTGGGCCCAACATGTCTTACATCACCCCAAGGGAGGCCATCAATTCCGTTTTGAGCCAATCACACCTGACACTTTTTCAGAGCCGTTTAACAAGAGCCCTTCATATCCATCTCATGTGAGCAATTTAATTTTACAAGTGTCAAACTCAAGGCCCAAGGGCCAGATCTGGTGGCCACCATTTCATGTGGCCGGCTAAAGCAAATCATTTGTGCCCATTTCAAGTTTATTGCTAAAATCCATAGCAAAATTACATACCTTCTTCACTCGTCGTTGTTACCAAACAGTTTTTTTATTTTTGATAAATGAATGAACAACCTGTTTTGGTCTTCAAAGGAGTACTCCAGATTGCATGACATATTTGCCCTGTCGAAATAAGGATTGCCTTTGTTCACCTACCTTTGTAATAATCCACTCATACAAAGGCAAGTGATTTATAATGAAAATGACACTCTGCTGTAAAGATAGAGAGCAAACACTTTTACAACTCAACAAAGAATGTATTTGTAAAGCTATGTGCTGACTGAATAACGTAAGGTATTAGCTGTCCAGGTGAAGGCCATATAAATACAATAGACGTGAGAGGGAAGGGAACAGTCATACAAGATGGCTTCAACAAGAATGGCACTCCTCTCCATGGGCCTGCTGCTATTTTCTGTTCAAGAGATGCTCCCTGTCAAAGGTAATTATTTTGCATTCATTGAAAATAAGCAGATAACAATTGGCTTTCTGAAAAGTATTTTCATGTGTGAATCTCTATAATGCAATATTTATCTATTTAAAAATAACATTGTACATTAAAATAACATTGATTCACTTATGTTGTGGAACTTGCTATGCAGGACAGGCCTCAGTTGCCATTACACTGTCTGTGGAGAACGATCTGTCTAACTTGACCCCTGAGACCTATTTGACGTCTGTGGTGGAAGGAGGGGTGCTGCTGGGGGCTTTGAGGAGAATACAGGAGATGCAGCCTCACTTCAGGTAACAACTTGCATGTGTTGATCTCAGCTGGTTTTCTTTCAAAGTCTAGCTTATGGGTTGCATCCACCAGTTTCACCCTGAAGGAAGACCCAAACTACGGCCTGTTTCTGGAGAGTGTGAACGGCGTAGCTGGAAGTGAAAAGGAGCAAACTTACTGGGAGATTCTGTCAGAAAACTCAGGGGAATACACACGCTTGGATGTGGGTGAGTTTCCTCTCCAGAGTAACTCACATCTGAGGGAGACTTAATGAGCTGTAATGAGACATGGGGATTTTGGTTTGCATCCACTCATTGCTTTGGGACACCCTTTTGTGTCATGGTTCTGCTGTAATAAATTATGAACAGTATTAGGTCCAAATAAATAATCCAATTTCCATCAAACATTATTTCTTTATAATACAACAGGTAAAAGTTACATTTTGAAGGATGTCAAAGGTTTCACACCGCATCCATTCACATTGTTCCAAAGATGAACTAAGACTCAAAATATGAAGGAGCGGATTGCTTTATTGATATAAAATGGACACAACTGCCCCTCAAAATTCACACTCCTACCACAAAAGACAAAAAACAGATCATCTTTTCTTTGTTTTAATAAACCACTTTTCAAGGTAACTGGAAAATGAATGTGAAATTAACTGTGCAGTAAAAATGTGCCCCCCACGCCCCCTCCAACCATGTTTCTTTCGTGTGTTTTCACAGGAATTGGCTGCTACACACCAGCAGAAAATGAACACATAGTGCTGAGGTTCAGGAGTTGGGCCATCATCTGAATCATTTGTGACAGTGTCAACTGATAACTTCTTTTTGATTTAATGCAGAAGGTGATGTAAGGTTTAGAAAAAAATGCAGCACTATCTGGTGGTTAACATTGGTAATGAAGTATCCAAATGTGCCTTACAAATCAGACCCTAAAATATTAATAAAATACAGCTAAAAAAAATAAACATTTTGCAAGACATTTTTTTGCATACCTTTCTACAGTGCTGTTTAAAGAAACAAACTATCCAACAACATTGTGTTAAATGTGCCCTGTGAGCTACTCACAGTGCTGCTCCGCCCTTTTGCAATGAGATTAAGGGTTCAGATCCCTGAGGGACAGATGGACGACGCAGTGGAGCCACTAATCCACACAGTTCCATTCCTCTCGTGTGTTTAATTTACAATAAACTACGCACTAAAGTGTACATAAACACTAATGTAGACTGTAAATATCATCAAGTCTGATTCTTGGATCAATAATAAGCTTTGAGAAAAGCTGATACCATCTCTTGGAATGTGCGGTCCAATTAATATAGATATAGGCATAATAAAGATATCAAGATTGACTCAATTAATGTTACTTGCGTTGACTTTATAGCTCAGTTACACCAGATGAACAATCTGCTGTCCTTCTGTTCTGCAGGGGATGTCTCCTGTTACTTTATTTAGCCTACAGATACTGAAAACACAGAAAAGAGATGGGTCATACACACTGTGGGATTCTCCTTTAAAGGGAACCTACAGAGTGACTGATGCTAAAGGAAAAGCACAGAAGTAACAACTAGAGTATATTTGACTTGTAAAGTGACTCTTAGATAAATTGCACAATAACTAATCCTCATAACAACCACAGTATTGATGATAATGGTTGTAGCTGTAGACCCTGAAGCAACAATTAGAGGGGAGAATTGATGAGTTTTGTAGTATGTTAAGGCCCCAAAGCTACTTACGGCATGATAAAGCACAGTCGCAGATGCAAGGGATACACTGAGAGAAGAAACGCTTCCAGCCGGTCTCCTTCTTCTTGCAGTTGTGTATCTGAGTGCAGCCTTGTTTGGGAGGACCCGAGTAGCTTTTATATTCACAGGTAGCGTTGCAGGTTCCATTGAGTTCCCTCTCACTGATTTCAATGGAGCCCTTTTTGCACATTCCTACAAATAAGATTGAGGGAGGGGGCAATTATAAAAGGGAGAAACAGTGCTGCAGTCTTTTAATACCATAGTGTTTACATACTGAGGCAGAAAGGTTTCGGCGTCCATAGGCCATTAGATTGGCAAGTCCGGGTGTCGTTTCCCACTAGCATGAAGCCAGGAAGACAGGAGTACCTCAGTACAGATCCCACCCACCAGTCATCTCCATCCACCATTCCATTAAAATCCACATCTGGCTTCCCGCAGTTCACTATCATCAAATGTAAAAAGCATAAGAACAAGCTATATACTAATTAGGACTCACGTGTCCTTTTATTCTCGCATTACCTCTGCACAGAGACTTGTAACCCAGCCAGCAGCAGCTTGAGTCGCCACAGGGATCTTGCTTGAGTTCATGGTGGCGCGCCTTGCAGCCCGGCAGACAAAGTGGGGCAGTCCCTGACCAGTAGAGGTCACCTAGGAAATCTGGTCGGCCAATCCATTCGGTGTCACCTACTGGAAACACTTTGGTTACTTTTTTTTTTTTTTTTTTAAATAACATCTATGGCAGTGACAGGTGACTAGATAAAATTGTTGAAGATCTGTACGTGACTGTCTTTCTTCAACTCCCGCAAATATGCTGCATTAGTTAGCTAGCTGTGCAGGGCTAGATTTCACAAACATATCATAGATTTCAATCATATCATTGACTCAGAACATGGGTCATGGAGTCATTCCAGAATGAGGACATTCTTCATTCTCCCAAAGAAATTGAAATAATCCATGCAAAACAATACAGAAAATCACACTCGGGTGAATGATACTGCACGAAGACAAAATGTAACTTCAAGCAGACAAGAGTTTATCAAAAACAGTTCCCGTCATGAAATCAGCTTTATCAGGAAAGTAAACAGAGCAGGAGAATTGATCTTACCACTAACTTCTACCTCTTCGATCCATTCAGACACCTGAGAAGTTGCACTCTGCAAGGATGTAAAAAACAGCAGCAGCAGCAGGGGATGAAACCTCATTGCTTTTCCGCTCCTTTGCAACGTTTCTGGCAAACCCTGCAGATCTGGGAAGTCAGTCGAGTCATGATGTTCAGTAAGGAGTCAATCCATTACAGTCCTTACACATTAGCTGAGACAGGAGAGCTGAGTGAAGAGGATGGGAGTAACACACTAAGCTTCTGTGTGTAGCCTAATCTTTTAAACATGCAATACCTCTAATGTTGTGTTTCGGGGGCAAGCAGCAGAATAATTAAAATCTTTTATTTAATTTTTTTGCATTTGAACGCAGCAAACATAATGAAATTCTAAAATTAGCTTACCTGTATGAGGTCTAAAATGTTTTCCTCATCACTGACAGGTTCGGGTTAACGACGAGCTGCAATAAAGCAAACGTGTCGCCAGGGGGCACAGTAAACCCTGCACAATACAACAAACGCACTCTACGCAATGTTTAACTACCAGTCAGGGGTCACCATTTACCAGAGTAATACTGATATTGAAGTGCTGCACTTGCCTGACTTCAGTCAGCCGGGGTGGGCTTCATTTCCTTGCAACCCTGAATGGAATAAGCAGTTAAAAAATACAAATGGATAATGAATAACAAGCATTTCACAGTACCATTTTTAAAACTGCAATTTAATTTAAGTTTTGTGTATAGTAGATAAACACGACAATGTGGTAGGCATAACCTATCGCATTGTAGTGTGGATGCCATTTTCTTGATCCATCATGTTCCAGAAAATTAACAAACACCAATGTGACGATGCTATATGGGAGGTAGTACGCATTGGATGAATGAATTCAAGTTATAATTCCATATATAAATACAGACAATCTAGTTGTCTACAACGTTGACAAACAAGATAGAAGCGGGGAATTGCCTAATATAGACTTGTCATTTTGATGGGAAAATGATTCAACTCTACAATCACATCTTACCAGTTACAGTCAGTTGAGCTAGAAACCAAATGTGTACAGAAGTGCCTTGAGTCATCATTCTTCCAAAATCATCACTATTATTCAGCATGTCATGTTCTTGAGGTATACATATCCTGATACTGATGTAATTGGGTTAAAATTAGAACAGTGCTGCTGCTCAGTCACTTTTTGCACGTTTTGCAATTTCAGCAGATCGTGAAATTCGTCTCAATATCAAGTGTGTTATGGGTAGAGCAAAATAAAGATTTCCAAATGAAATTACAGGGTTCATGTGAAAATAAATGTGTATAGTATAGTCCAAAGATGACTTATTGGCATTTCTTTTTCGTCCTGCACAAACAGTAGTTGCCCCAATCAAGGCAGAATAGTTTACATCATTCAGTGGATATGTTACCACATGTAACAGGGTATGAATACAGTTAGACTGAAGAAAACACTTAAAAGCACCACACTAGTCATATGGAACATGGCATTTAGAGAACATTATCGCCAGTGTTTGACACAGTATACAAATATTTGAAAAATATATGTTCATCAAATAAACCAGTATACCGAATAATTGTATAAATTATTATTAAAAGTAACAAGCATTTTTTTTTTTAATGTAACGTTACCAAAGTTGAAGCAAGGTTGGTTTAATGTCTTTTTGTGATATGTGTAATCTACTTTGCCTGATCCAAATTTGCGGTCAGACTTTGCTAACATTACAACTATTTGACTAAGCAATGGCACAAGTTTAGCTTCTGAGGAATTTCCTGAAGGTTCATTACTCAGTAATGTCTGTCTTTCATCTATCGATGTGAACACTAATCACTCAGGCAAACTGTACTGAGTTCATTAGTCACCAAACAAAAATGTTCCAGAACACACAAAAGAAATGTACAGTGTAACTGACATATAAATACTGATCAGCGCCAGATATTAAAGGTCTAAAATCCAAACAGGCCAAGCCTTTTTTTATGATTACATTTGACACTTGGATAATGATGAAGCAGTTTGATAGCACTTTGAGGGGTATTTTCATAAATATGAAAACTGATACAAAAAATATTTTGTCTTAATTTTTATGCATATTTAGACAAAGCATTTCATAAATAGGCATTTCTTTAAAATTAGGGTTGTTGGTTTTTTTTTTAGCAGCAAATACTATTGTAACCAACTTGATAAAATTGCACATTGTACCATAGGCAACCATCATCTTATGATGAGACACAATTTTCACCAATCCATTAAATTAAAGGCAATTTTCGTTCATGATTAAGAACTAAGTAATCAATGCTTATATAAAGAACAAATGGAGTGTTTTCTTTTTTCTGGAAATGTGAGCCACTAAAATGGAAAAATATATATATGCCAGCTTGTTTGTTCAGTTCATCAACACTGTGCTAAAATTAATGATGATGCTACAAGAAGATCAGAAGTGATCATTGATTAGCTTCAGCACTGGATACTGTCATGGCTGGAAACAGCGGGATCCTCTCTATAGGTTGGCATGGAATGATACATTATTGGAGGTAGCAGGCCAATAGTATTGCAATCCATTAAATTTGAAAAGTCATCAACCACATTTGATGCGGTGAGGTGCTGAGCATTGTACATTCTACAATTTTTAATTTTCTTTTTTAATTCCCTTTCCTCATTTATGCTACTGTGTTCTTTCTTAAATATTACCCTGGCTCCTTATGAGAAAAGAAAAACAACTCCTGGTTTTTCTTTAACCTCATAATAAAAAACTCATTGAGAATTCCTTGGAACCCGTGACTCGTAGCCTAACGACTCACCATTTTCAACTCCCGGCTTCAAAGTGTTATCTGCGCAGTTGGTAGAATTTGCGCAATTCTTCCCAAAAGAACAAAGAAAGGATGGTGTGAGGACCAATCCGGAAATAGGAGGCTCCCAAACCTTTGTAGAGTCCCGTTAGCCCCTCCTTTTTCAGTGTCTTTGAAAAGCAGTCAGTAAACCCTTTATAAAGCAGCCCCTAAAAGGATGAAAAAAAAAAGGAATATTTAATTTAGATTCAAAGTGATCATTTGTACCCATTTTCCTGTTACTAATTTCAATTTTGTAAGTGTCAGATAAATACGACAACAAGAATTTCTAAACGCTGATGGCGGGTTGTGGGGAAATGTTGTTTTGTGTCGGATGGAGGATTTTAGAGGCGCTTGGAGAGCTCACTGCATGTTTTTTTGTTTTGTTTTGTTTTGTTTTTTAATTCTCCAGAATGGCACCCTAGCCACTTAAATATATATATATATATATATATATATATATATATATATATATATATATATATATATATATATATATATATATATATATATATATATATATATATATATATATATATATATATATATGGCGGCTCGGTGGCGCACTGGGTAGCACGTCCGCCTCACAGTTAGGAGGGTGCGGGTTCGATTCCACCTCCGGCCCTCCCTGTGCGGAGTTTGCATGTTCTCCCCGAGCCCGCGTGGGTTTTCTCCGGGCACTCCGGTTTCCTCCCACATCCCAAAAACATGCTTGGTAGGCCGATTGATCACTCCAAATTGTCCCTAGGTGTGAGTGCGAGTGCGAATGGTTGTTTGTCTCTGTGTGCCCTGCGATTGGCTGGCAACCGGTTCAGGGTGTCCCCCGCCTACTGCCCGATGACGGCTGGGATAGGCTCCAGCACCCCCGTGGGGACTAAGCGGTTCAGAAAATGGATGGATGGATATATATATATAGCCGAAGGAATATGGCTCCAGCTTAGCAGCAATTTAGAATCCCCCTTTGAACTCCTACTCTCTGCCACTTTTTCCTGTTTAAATTAAGGCATAGGCAGACAACGTACAAACACAAGCTCCTCTTCTTTTACGAACACACTCATTTTGCCCTGAGCGTATTCACAAGTCACACACGGCCAACAACCTCACCTTGCCCTGCGGATCCACAGGCTGGTTGTAAAGCCTCGTGCTCACCACATCAAAAGGAGTCATGGCGAGCACCACCACCACGCTGCTGATCATGCCGGCACTCAGGGCCACCAACCAGCTGTTCTTTGGAAACACCTTAGAGAAAGAAGAAACAAAGTTCTGAACTATCTCGAGACTAAGGGTGTTAGATAAGAACAGATCATAACAACGAAACCACATAAGAGTAGAGTAGGACTGTAACAGGACATAAAAAAACACATTTTAGTGTAGTAGTGGTTTTAAATACAAGTCAAGGGAAAAAACATGTAGCAAGCTTCCTTAAAAGAACTTGGGAGGGCCAGATCTAGGCCGCAGGCCTCAAGTTCAACACCTGTGATGGAGACATTTATTAATATCTACAAGACTGTCTCAGAAAATTAGAATATTGTGATAAAGTTCTTTATTTTCTGTAATGCAATTAAAAAACAAAAATGTCATACATTCTGGATTCATTACAAATCAACTTAAATATTGCAAGCCTTTTATTATTTTAATATTGCTGATTATGGCATACAGCTTAAGAAAATTCAAATATCCTATCTCAAAATAGAATATCGTGAAAAAGTATACTAGTAGGATATTCAACTAATCACTTGAATCGTCTAATTAACTCGAAACACCTGCAAGGGTTTCCTGAGCCTTGAAAAACACTCAGCTTGGTTCAGTAAACTAAATCACAAGCATGGGGAAGACTGCTGATCTGACTGCTGTCCAGAGGACCATCATTGACACCCTCCATCAGGAGGGTAAGACACAAAAAGAAATTTCTCAAAGAGCAAGCTGTTCAGAGTGCAGTTTCAAAGCACATCCACAAAAAGTCTGTTGGAAAGGGGAACTGTGGCAGGAAACACTGCACAACCAAGAGAGATGACCGCATTGTGAAGAAGAGTCGCTTCCAAAATTTGGGGGAGCTTCAGAGACAGTGGACTGAAGCTGGAGTTCAGGTATCAAAAGCCACTGTTCACAGACGTGTCCGGAAAATGGACTACAATAGCCGTATTCCCATGGTCAAGCCACTTCTGAACTCAAGACAACGGAAGAAGCGTCTGACTTAGGCTATGGAAACGAAACACTGGACAGTTGCAGAGTGGTCCAAAGTACTCTTTTCAGATGAAAGCAAGTTTTGTATTTCATTTAGAAGTCAAGGCGCCAGAGTCTGGAGAAAGGCTGGAGAGGAGCAAAATCCAAGTTGCTTGAAATCCAGTGTGAAGTTCCCACAGTCAGTTGACGGTTTGGGGAGCCATGTGAGCTGCTGGTGTTGGTTCAGTGTTTCATCAAGTCCAGAGTAAATGCAGATTTTAGCGCACTACATACTCCCGTCTGCTGAAGTGCTCTATGGAGATGATCATTTTCATTTTCCAGCATGATCTGGCACCTGCCCACAGTGCCAAAACCACCAGTAAATGGTGTACTGATCATGGCATTACTGTCCTTGATTGGCCTGCCAATTCTCCTGACCTGAACCCCATAGAGAATTTGTGGGGTATTGTGAAGAAGAAGCTGAAAGACACCAGACTTAACAATGCAAATGAGCTAAAGGCCGCTATTGAAGCATCCTGGGCATCCATAACACCTCAGCAATGCCACAGGCTGATTGCCTCCATGCCACACCGCAATGATGCGGTAATCCGTGCAAAAGAATTCCCAACCAAGTACTGAGTGCATTAATGGACATTTTCAAATGTTTGATTTTGTTTTGCTGTTAAAAAGCTTTTCTTTTTTTTTTTTTTTTTTACTTGGTTTGAGGAAATATTCTAATATTTTGAGATAGGATTTTTGAGTTTTCTTAAGCTGTAACCCATAATCAGCAATATTAAAATAATAAAAGGGTTGCAATATTTCAGTTGACTTGCAGCAATATTAAAATAAAGGGCTTGCAATTTTTCAGTTGACTTGTAATGAATCCAGAATGTATGACACTTGTTTTTTTAATTGCATTACAGAAAATAAAGAACTTTATCACAATATTCTAAATTTCTGAGACAGTCCTGTATGCTCATGCTCACTCATCCCCATACACAGACATGGTTTCCCTGTCTTCTACTCTTTCTGTTTGGAAAATCACAGCAGCATTAAAACTATTTGACACGCGTTTGTGCTCTAAAACAAAAGAACGGTGCTTATTTAACAGAAACAAAGGGTGTGAGGAGGAAACAGATCTGACTAGTTAAACCAGCTCAGTGAGAGAGGAAAAGGAAACTGTTGTGATGACACTGGGCACTTATATATTGGGGGTATTTTTTAAAGCAGCAGTTAAATTTACGGCCTGGAAACTCTGGCGTTACTGTTATGTAAGCTTTGTGTTTCGAGCCGAGGGGGCCACGGAATGGTGTCATGTTTCTGTTCCAGAAGGTTGCGCTGCCTGTAGCTTTGTCCGTGTTACAATAACTGCTTCGACTGAACTCTTTGACGACAGTTAATGATTTTTGTTTGAGCGTACTTCCGCACGCAAACCTGCAAACTTTGTAATGTTTGTACATTTGAAATGCCAAAACGGTCTAGGATTGCCTTATTATGTATAAACACGTGGGCCTGTACAAAATGTCACACTTAGCAAAAAGCAGTCATGTTCAAACCTGAAGATCAACCACCAGCTCTTTAGCAGAGGAGAAGGTGGACAGTTGAGATGCTGACCCCACGCTGACCCTCGGGATGGAAGCGCTTGCACCCCTCCACAGTCCTTGAATGCCGTGTTTCTTATAGATCGTCACCAGGGCATGGGACATTCCCTTTAGGAAGAAGAACAGAAACATCAGGACATCAATATTGTTATTCGTAACCGATTGCAATAATCCAGTGATTCTCAACCTTTATGGAGCCGGGGCACATATTTGGTTTGGTAGTGGGCTATGAGATTTTTGTAATGGAAAGATAGTTATTATTAATGTGGTGCAGCACCCTGGGTGGGAATCGCTGGATTGATTAACAGTTTACGTGCTACCTGGTGTTTGTACTGGTGTCCCACAGCAATGGAGGCAGTTGACTGACTCTGTAAATGAGTCTTTACCTGTCAGTAAAACCACATATGAGAACACAGTAAACCCATATGACAGCAAAAAACAAACTATTTGATGATAGTACCGTCTTTAAAAAATAATTGCCATTCTGTTTTGACAGTATTAGCCTTAAAAATAAATGCAGTTGATTTGGAAGCAATTATATGCAGATAGATGCATAAGGTGAAGACTCTCCTTCACTGCTAATAACCCAAGTTAAACTTTGCTCCGCCTTACAATTACGTCAACATAGTACTACATAGTAGACACCCATATCAAGTATGAAATTTTGAACTGAAAATAACAAAAACTTGTTTGGTATTATACATATATTCATAGGTTTGTACGCACAGCAAGAGGGGCTACTGACCAAATACACAGGGCTGCCCATCACAGCTCCAGCCACCCCCGCTGTAGCTCCAGCTATGATGGTCTTAGGTGCACTGACTCTTCCATCTGTGTGGATGTAGCCAGAGGTCTCGATGATCGCGTACGAACCGAGCCGGACCCCGTTCATAAAAAACTGATACCATAGTCCGGGCACGAGGCCTTTCTGTAAGCCAGCCAGTCCGTCCACTTTTGCTATGGTATAGAAAGCGTGAAAGACATTACGGTAATAAACCTGATAGGTGCCCCGACTTTTGAGCTCCCCTTGCAGCTGCATGCGAGTCTTGACCACTTCTAACGGGTTGGTTATGAGACACGCTCCGCACGCCGCCGTTCCACTAAGGAGAAAGTCCATTATTAGACACCCGCGTGGGGTTCCGACTAAGTTTTTAGTCTCTACTTTACTGAACCCGATTGCCCTTCATGCCAGACAGCGGGCTCTCCTCCCCTTCCATAGTGAGGAAGCGTTATTTGCTTTTACGCCTGCGCGAGACAGACGCACCAATCGCCATCACCGAGAGAAAGATTGCTTCATGAACGACGGTTAAATCGGAATTCTGAGACACGAAAACGTTATCTTTTTGTCAAAACCTGACATTCAAACAGTGGTGTGTAGACTTCTTACATCCACTGTACCAAAGTGTGACAAGTATAAGTAAAGTAAATGTCTGAGGGTTAATGGTGGTATGACATGGGTTGAGTTTCAGCACACCTTTACATTTAATCTGCTGAAGGTGATTTAAACTCAGCCGCTTGTGGAGGCTTGGCAATTTGTCAACTGTGCTTGTGCCAGAGTCACAGGATTTGAAAACACAATTTGTAATTTTACAGACTATTTCATGGGCTACTTCACTTTCAAGGCGCTGCATATTTCCACATGTAATGTCAATATCAATATTCAACTGTAATGTCAAATTTAGACCACTACAAATCACTTGCAAGAATGTTATCATAGAAAGATGCTTTCTCTGGACGTGTTTGCTTGGAATGGTTATTAACACCCAGTTAGTTGATAACTTAGAAAAAGAAAACCCATATTCTACTAGTTACACTAATAGCTTCTGTCAAGTGGCCCCACGTGTAATCCTGGCCACCAAAGGAAGCACCAAACTGGATTTCAGGCGCACAGAAAAGCTCCACCCAATGTGTCTTTCATTCTCTACACTGTGTGAGGGGGCGAGGAGACAGTGTTCATAGTGGAGATGCTCAAGACCACCTATACTTGTTAATGGAGGACCAAGGAGCAGCAAAAATAATAATAAATTGGTCATCGGTTGAGACTGCAGCAGAAAGTTAAGGTAGGTGCTACTCAATATTCATCAAAATGGACGTCAAATATTGAAGGGAATAAATGGACTGTCAGCATTGCTATTAAGATGTTATATATATTTAAAAATGTTGTATTACACATAAAACATATTTTGACATTATTATTATTATGATTGATTTAAACTGCAATTTAGATGCGCAAGTATTCTTGACGGCGGCCGTCAAGAATTTGAATGCAAAAATTCTCACTTTTGCATCATTAAGTCAATAAACTGAATTGCCATCAATTCCTCTCAGGAATAAATTTTTATATTTTTTTTATTTTGGGGGTTAATGCCCAAAATACTTTCCTTTGGTTCCTGAGAGGAATTGAGGGTAATTAAAATAAAATACACAGACATTGGTACTGAATGGATAATGGGATTAGATTTGTTTAAAAAGAATGTGGGTTAATTACCGCTGAGTCCAATCATCTGTAAATCGCAAGTATCAACAGTCAGTGTTAATTGGATTATGTAGAAAGAGGGTGGCACTTGCACTATCAATTGAAACAAGTGTTCCAGGTCAAGAGGTTTACACCGAGGAAGTCTTAATTAAACAATCCACTTTTCTTGTCCCATTTTGTTTTTTCACCTTGTTAGTATTTGAACAGCAGGGTGCAGCACAGGACAAGACGCTGTTTCCTCTGATGCACAATTGAAAGAGAGCCAAAGCATGAGAACAATATGCCTTTACAGCGATAACATTCCTCATTAGTTAATGGGGGTTATCGTGGTTGGATTTTAAAGTGGAGGAAAATTGTACTGCTTGACCAAATGTTTAATCACAGTGACATGCTAGTTTACTGTAATTGGGTTGCTTTTCTTATCCTTTTTACATGTTGCAGGCAAAAGTCGAGCGAGCATGGACATCGGTGGATTGGAGACGGTGGTGGCCAACTCGGCCTATGTGTCAGCACGAGGAAGTATGGATGGTGCGGCGGCCGCCAACCTGAGAGACAAAAAGTTGCGGGCCAGGCTGAAACTGCCACACATCAGAGAATGCGAACACATGAAAGCGTCCGTGGGCAAAACCTTCGACATCATGTGCGTCAAAGAACCCATCGGCAAGCGGCTCTTCCAGCAGTTTCTGGAGAGCGATGCCACCCACAAAACCGCGGCAGAGCTTTGGAAGGACATTGAAGACTACGTCATTTGCCAGGAGAAGGACAGAGTTCAGAAGGCCCAAAAAATGGTCAATAAATACTACGAGTCGACGTCCAAGACCTTCTGCAGCTTCCTGGAGGAGAAGGCTGTCACCCGGGTGAAGGAAGACTTCAAAAACGTCCACGGTGACTTATTTAAAGAGAGCGAGAAACAGCTCCTCAAACACCTGGAGGCAAAGGCCATGGCGGGCTTCAAGCAAAGCATGTACTTCCTGCGTTACGTTCAGTTCAAGACGTTGGAAAGCCAGCCCGTTGACGAGGAGTGGTTCATGGACTTCAGGGTCCTTGGAAAGGGAGGATTCGGAGAAGTCTACGCTTGTCAGGCTAAGGCCACCGGTAAAATGTACGCCAATAAAAAGCTTGATAAAAAGAGGCTCAAGAAACGCAAAGGCTACGAGGTAAAGTGCCAAAGTTAACAGGAAATCCATTCCAAGTTCTGAGTTTAGCGGGTTAGTCTTTACTATGACAGCTGAGTGAAAAGAAGCTTGTGAAAAACCCTGCAAAGAAGCTCAGCGTATTGCTTGTACAACCACTGAAGGATTATGGGAAACACTGCCAAAAAAAAAAACAATACTAATTTTCCTCATTCTTACCCATATTTAGGGTGCGATTGTGGAGAAGCGCATCCTAGCCAAAGTCCACAGTCGCTTCATTGTATCGCTGGCTTACGCTTTCCAGACCAAGACTGACCTCTGCCTAGTTATGACCATCATGAATGGTGGGGATCTCAGGTGCTTTATGCACACACACACACACACACAGTTGGAACCCGTGTGCCCAAACTCTATACTTTACTTGGAGGCATAGGAGCAGCCCCCAATACACTTACTCCAATGTCTGCTAATTAGTTCAAGTATAGATAAACCTTAAAGCTAAAATACACACTAGGCCGTCAGGTGCGTCACGCTTTAAGTCAGACAGTAAGAGTACTTAAGAGGCTCAAGAAGTCTTTAGAGCAATTTTCATTTTGTTAACTCCAAAGATGGAATAAAGTTCTCCCTCCTTCTTCCTCAGGTTTCATATGTACAACGTGGATGAAAAAAACCCTGGCTTCAATGAGAAAAGAGCTTCTTTCTACACGGCACAGATCATCTGTGGCCTGGAGCACCTTCACCAGCACAGGATCGTCTACAGAGACCTGAAGCCAGAGAATGTGCTGCTAGATGATGCAGGTCAGATCTTAGGAGCAAAGAACAACATGGAGACTTTCAATAGACACATATATGGTACTGATGTAATCAATGCATCTCATCACTCAGGACACGTACGGCTGTCAGATTTGGGCTTGGCTGTGGAACTTCCACCAGGAAAAGACAAAACATCTGGTTATGCAGGAACTCCCGGTAAGTCACAAAAAGTCTTTCTGAAAGTGCATTTCCGTGAGTAGTCACTAGATGATCTCATGAAATCTTTTCAAAGGTTTCATGGCTCCAGAGCTACTCCAGAAAAAGGAATATGACTACACAGTGGATTATTTCACTCTGGGGGTAACTCTGTTTGAGATGATCGCAGCTAAAGGACCTTTCAGAATACGAGGAGAGAAGGTCGAGGACACAGCCAAGAGGTCTCTCCCACTATGTGAATACATTTGCTAATTGCACCCTTTCTTCAGGTGGAGAATGACGAGGTGGCTCGCAGAATTCTGAACGATGCGGTTCCATACACTCCCAACTTTAGCAAAGAATGCAAAGCTATTTGTGAAGGCTTGTTGGAAAAGGATCCTGGGAAACGCCTCGGGTTCAAAAACAACGACTGCGCTGAGCTCAAGAGCCAACCCTTCTTCAAGGAGATCAATTGGGGCCGTCTTGAGGCTGGTGAGGCCTTCAAAAACAATCAGTCAAGTATGCACCCAAACCAGAATTAATAAATACATTATTTTTTTCTCATTTTCACCAAGGTATGCTGCCTCCACCATTTGTCCCTGACCCCAGGATGGTCTACGCCAAAGATATCGACGACGTAGGCGCCTTTAGCACCATTAAAGGCGTGGTCATGGATAACAAGGATACAGAGTTCTTTGCCGACTTTGCCTCGGGCAACGTTCCGATCCCGTGGCAGGAGGAGATGATCGAGACGGGTGTGTTTGGAGAGATGAATATCTGGGGTGAGAATGGAAAGCTGCCTAATGACCTTGACCCAAACTATGTGGAAGCCAAAGGCGGAGGATGTGTGATTCTTTAAAGTAGAATGAGTTTATTGATTTATTTTTGCTAAATAAGACTGTCAAAATAGCAAAAACTTCTGTCGGTGTGAAGTGGTGCAATTTTACACAACTGTTCGAGAGCTTCAACAAAAAATGCTGACAAATCATTACTATCTTAGTCGAGTTTTTTAAAATTCAACTCCTGTTGTACTGTGCCGTGTACCCAATAAAATGTCCCGGAAGCGTATTAAATATAGTACATTAATGTTTAGCCATAGTGAAACTGTGTATATATATATATATATATATATATATATATATATATATATATATATATATATATATATATATATATATATATATATATATATATATATATATATATATATACTATGTACCATAATAATAATACAACATTGTTAAAAAAAAAAAAAAAAAAATGTAATGAGCATGAACTTGTAATTTCATTGTTGCATGTGTGGACTGTGTTAGCTTCATAAATATAATGCATATCAACTAAGGTACTGTAAATGTGTCCCTCTCCACTGTTCAGGGAACGTGCAAGGCTAGAAGAGAACACAGGTCACGTGGAAATCTGATCCAGCCCGGCATTAACATATTGCCTTTACTTTCAGTATGTGCAGTCTGATATCTTCTATTGTGAGCAATTCTGCACAAACGAGTGATATATTGCCTGACTTCAACTGACTGAATACTGCAAAGGATGCATGCATTAGTGATCTTCAAATCACGTTTATGCACACCTGACGGAGGGACAAAAAGCAGCAGTCATGGTGATGAATCACCTCATCGAAACTCGTTGCATAGTCAAATAATGACTGTTCTAACGCATACACACTATTTAAATATAATTTGGCAACCCAACGTAAGCCTTTCGCATACTTGTCACACACAGCCGTCAGGCAAGTGACGGGGATGTGTTCAAAAAAAGGAACAGGTACGTTTTTGAACGCCCAAAAAAAAAAAAAAAAAAAAAAAAAAAAGTTTCAAGGCCACTTCTCCATTGAGCAGCGGGGTCAACGGGGACACGAGGGAACGCTTATTTCAGAAGATGAAGGGAAGGGCAAGGAAATAAAATATTAACAGAAATATGATTATGATTTAAAGCCTGAATGTCTGCTCAATATGGTAGAATGTAGATATACGGTGGAACTTTGAACTTTCCCGCAGATTACTTGACAACAGTAGAAAAATAGATAAGATAAGATAAGATACAGACTAAAACCATAAAAAGAAACAGACACATTTTAATGTTTATAATATTCCATGACACCCCAAACTATCCTGTAAAATATCTCTTCCTTTTGCGCAATTCCATATTCTGATTCATTATAAATAAAAATAAATTAATATTTTTGTGGTGCTGGCCAATTTCTTTTAATGGACATTAGTATAGTACAGTACGTCCACGAACTATTTGGAAAAGGACAGACATTGTTGAATCTATAAGCTCCAGTAGAAAAAAAATTATTTACCTTGCCAACAATTTCAATGCATCTTTTGTGTTTCATATTTGTTAATGCTTAACTGGTGCTAAGATAGACACTTTGCCTGACACAGGTTTCAATGTATACTCTGCCCTCTATTCACTCCACTTAATTTATTAATATTTGCTCATGGAACTTGAAATAACCTCTTGAAAATCCGAAGCTACCAATTGTCTAAAGAGGGAGGGAGACAAGATCATGGTTATGATGAAAATCCAAATAAATTCACAGAGATTAAAATATTTCCAAAATCCTCACATTTCACTTGTGCTGACTTCATTTATCAATAACTAAGGCAGCATTTTTTGTTAAAATATTGTGACTATAATACATTTGATTCAGTCATTCATATCACTGAAGTCATACAAAATGATCCTAAATATCGTGTCAATTAGGTTTAATAAAATGCTAATACAACATATAAAGTGCCTCTAAAGGCAGATCTAGACTGCAAAACCTAAAGACGGCCACAGAATCCCAGTAAATTTCACAAGTAGTTATGTACATAACATAAAGCAGTGTCATGTATTTGACAAAATTTCACCTCTGCAAGATCAAAAAGTGTGTGTGTGTGTGTGTGTGTGCGTGTGTGCGTGTTGGGGGGAGTTCCTTGTATGCTTACATTTCTACAGTAACGTGCCACGCACGTGAAATGTAATCAATTTTGGGCGGGAATAGCAGACATATCATGTAACTACAGCCAACAAATCAATGTTCAAATTAGTCCCAGTATGTTTGAGTGCATGAGGAAAAAAAACCTGCGTGCACTTCAAAATGTACATTAGATACAGAAGTTGCCATTAGAGCTCCTTAGAAGGCGAAACCTCATCTGGTTAGTTAGAGAACATTACTTGCGGAGAACATTACTTGCAAAATGAGGGACATTGTTGAAATTACAGCACTTGTACTTGGTTTTCTAGGCTGGATCATGGTTTTTATATCATTAGAACACCAGTATTGGAAAGAATCCACCACAGATGGTAGTGTAATTACAACCTCAGCAATATATGAGAACTTGTGGATGTCTTGCGCGAGTGATTCTACTGGGGTTTATGACTGCCGAGAATTTCCATCCCTTTTTGCCCTACCTGGTAAGTAAAGTTTTTATATATTAAAAACAAAAATGTTGTTAAAAAATATACTGATGGCTTTTCACGCGCTCAGGCTTCAACATTACATTTGCATGTAAAGTAATGATGATTCACCTGTAGGTTAAAGCTGAGTGTGCATTTTCTTTATAACTCGTTAGAACTGCTTGATATTGCAAAACAAGAAATGTAGTTAGTTTACAATATGATTTAGTATAATGTATTTGATGATGTAAATAGGTATCAATACAATACTTTGAATATTTTAACTTTGCAAAAGAAAAGCAACTTCACTTTGATTGAGCTACAGTATAATGGTAATTTCAATTTTCTTCCAAATGACAAAACTAATCTGAATTAAAATTAAATTCTTTATTTTCGCTGGACAGTGATTATTTTTTTAATGTACAGTAAATGACATTGATTTTTTTTTCTGACATTACTGAATTCTGTATTTAGCTTTTACTGCACATAGTTTCAACAAATCATCTGTAATGAACTTTAGTCCAAAACATTTTAAAACCTTCTATTTTAAATCGTATTGCAAATATCTTAATTTTGTCCAGTCTTATGATCTCATATGAATTAATATGAAGAAATTGGGATTTATTTATTTTTTTAATTCACGATGGGAAAACAATTCCGTTAATCAATTTCTGTTCATAAGCAAAATGCATTGAAACTCTAAAAAACCCTTTGGATTATTTAAATACACTTTTATTTTCAAAAAGACAATCAAGCAATTTCATATTTTAATTTTCACATTAAAAAGTATGTCAAGTCAGATCATCATCAAATTTCACATGTAAAATATGACATTATCTCCTCCAACCCATATATACACAAATTTCAAACCTTTAACATGTCTGCAGGACGCGAGTAAACATTTAAACCAGAGAAAATTCCTCCCCCCCCCCTCTTTTTTTTTTTTTTTTTAAGCAAATGGTTTTTATCAGTGGGTAGGTTCTTTTTTTTTTTAATTATTATTTTTTTTATCAGTGGGTGGGAACGTGTTGATGCGCCCACACCCCTCACGACCAATGACGTTCCACATCATCCCTGCGGGCATTGGAGCCCAACTGGGACTTGGATCCCATCAGTACTGACAGAGATTTATTGACAGTGTTCAAAGAGATTGTCAGAAGGTGACAAATGGCTCTGAGTCTATAGATGTTAGACGCCGGGTGTCGAGGTTCAACCTCACTTCCCTTGAGTTGGGTAAACAAGTGCACTTTTGAAAAAGGTTCAACAGATCTAATAGAAATCATAAGAGGGCAGTTTGGGATTAATCATTAATAAGGAGGTTTCTGTGGCACACTGAGAACGCTGGGCCAGAGAAAAACAACACGTTTATTCTTGAAGATAGTTTAGCCAGGCGAGATTGGTAAGAAGCTCTAAGACAGGCTGGATCAAGCACGATAGAGTTATGAATCCCGTAGTGGAAGCGTTTGCTTTCTTCCTGGGTTTTCTGGGATGGCTGATGGCTGGGGTCGCCCTTCCCAATCGGTACTGGAGAGTGTCAACGGTGGACGGTAACGTGATCACCACGTCCACCATCTATGAGAATCTCTGGATGTCCTGCGCCACTGACTCGATAGGAGTTCACAACTGCCGCGATTTTCCTTCGTTGCTCGCACTAAGCGGTATGTGTTCAAAACTTTTAATGTGTCGACTACTTCATTGGGTTAAGGGAAAAAATATATCTACTTGTAAAAATCTGTACAGAGCCAGAGCAGCCATAAAAAGGGCTAACACATTGAGAATTTCGTTCTTGTTTTCAGCTTTGATCAGATTTCTTGAGTTGTTTTTTAGCATTGACCATAGCGGCATCTGCGTGTCAGAATGATATCACTATGCGGGTGATGCTCTTTAGTTAACAGCAGGTAATATAAGATGGGCAGTATAAAAAAATACAACAGTAAAGGACAATCATGAGCAAGAATAACCTCAGTAAAAAAAAAAAAAAACATAAAATGGTTTCAACCTTCAGACTCGACATGAAAAACCATGTGGTTACAAGATAATATTATTTACATGAATGGCAATTGTATGGTTTCCTTAAGTGGGATACTAATGGATGGTTGGGGGAATAAAAGAATGCTTTTTTTTAATTTCATTTTACTATGCTGATATTTTGTAGCATTTCTTTTTTTTTTTTTTAGTTTCATGTTTGTAATAAATGATCCTATAGGGGACGCACATCATGTTTAGTACATAGTTTTTCTTTATAAGTAGGCAAAACATTGTCATATATTAAAGATTCATTTTGTAAATAATTCATTGCACAGAAAAATTATGTCACTTTTATATCAAATGAGGAGGCTGCTATTCGATAACTAAGGAACAATATAGAGCAGTCCGGAAATTACTTATTTGTTGAAATTGGCACTTGGTGAAAGGATTATTGTGATTTGTTTTGCTGTGTGTGTGTTGTCTTACCAATAAACTCATCATTCGTGTTTGTGTGCAGGGTACATCCAAGCATCTCGAGCACTGATGATTGCCTCAATTGTGTTCGGGACGTTTGGGCTGGTGGGAACTCTGGTTGGAATGCAGTGCTCCAAAATTGGAGGCGAAAACTACATTCTGAAGGGGAGGATTGCCACAATTGGAGGGGTGTTCTTCTTACTACAGGGTAAGAACAAAAACATTTATGAACTTCAGTGGTGCATAACAGAGCAGAAAGGCCAAAATTGGAAACAAATCCTACGCCTTCACTACCTAAATTCTGTCTTTAAAAAATAGAGTGATATTACAGAAATTGAGATTTGAAAAAAATGCATTGATCAAAACAAACCATGTTTTCCTATTCCTGTGCCCCACCCCTCCACAAAATGAAGTGCAAATAGGTCAAGTGGCTTTGGCGTAATCATGGGGGAAAAACAACTCCTCAGATTCCACAACAAGCTCACGAAGTCAATGTTACATAGATTTTAATTATTTCCATAGCACAAATTAACCTTTTCACTCTTACCTCCAACACCCGAAAAGCTAACATGTCAGGTACTCTAATCTATGTACAGGAGACAAGCTATCTTAAACCTGGTCAAGGGTTATCATGATTTGTTTGCCTGTACAGTGTAAAGGCATAGACATCGCATGCAATCAGCTAATGTTGCCCCAACTTAGTTGTGCCATTAAAGGGACAGTGTGTAGATAAAAAAGGTCATTGTACATTCATTTTAAAACATTCACTATTAATTTCCACATTATGCAAAAAAATATCACATCAATTTTTTTTTTTTTTTTTAATATGTAAAATCGTAGGTCTGGTAATTTGTTGTTTCCCCCTTGTGTTAAAAAAATAAATACTTACAGCATGTTGTGGACTTTTCTAGGGATGTGCACCATGATCGCTATATCTTGGTATGCAGCCAACATCACACAGGAATTCTTTGACCAGTTCTACCCAGGGACAAAGTAAGAGTGCATACTTGATTGATTTGGAAGTTTAACAAGACACAAATCAAACAATTTTGTGCAATTTCACTGTGACACAGGTACGAGATCGGAGAAGGTTTGTACATCGGCTGGTCGTCGGCCATACTTGCCCTGTGCGGAGGTGGCTGTCTGATGTTTTCGTGCAGTTGTAAGGAGCCAGGTGAAAAAGTGTATGTATCAAAGCTAACGTTTTCCATGAGTAGAAGTTGACGTCGTGTTTAACCACATCTTTTGATTCTTAGGCCTTACCCATACCAGCCGTCCTCCAGGGGACGTGTGCTGTCCACTACATCTCGATCTGCCCCCAGCAACTATGGAAGAAATGCATATGTGTGACAAGTTACTTAGATGCAACAATTATTGAAATGCAGTCAAATTGTTTTTTTTTTTCTTTACTCATTTGAAGTACTCGTAATGTTGATGCACAGTGATCCACCCACCACAATACATATGAGGACAGTAGTAGAGCAGTAAAGATAACAGTATCTTTAGAGCAATGAAGGCATGATCAGTGTGCATGGCTACTGTGTGTCAGGACCTACATGGGAAAAAAAATCACAGTGAAAGCAAGTTATGATTAAGAGCTTATTAGAACAACTATTTTTATACGCAGCAGAAAAATGGAAGCTAATCAATTGTTGGGTAATTAAATACGCTGACTCAAAATTTAGATGTTAAGACAACAGTACTGTTAAAAATAAATACCGTGCCCCAAAAAAACATTAATGTCACTGTGAATTTGATGTACATTTATGGAAATATTTATATTTGTGATATTTAGGACTTATGGAAATAAACACTTTTGCTTCAGTAAATTTTGCTTTGTATACAAATAAAAAATTGCAGTAACGCTGACGAGAAAGTGATTTTTATTGTTGGCAGCAAATGACAAGTCTGTGTGGCTCACCCCAGCAGGTCTATTTGGTGATGACGCCCCCTGTGGGAAAAACGTGAAATCACAACAGGGATTGTTTGAAAAATAATAGTAGTCAATACCGTATTACTTTTTACTGTTAAAGTGGAAAAGTGGAGCCGGACTATCTGATTTTCATTATTATATTATTTATTACTTACCAACCACCAAGATCATTATGGTTCAGTTCTGTTTAATAAACCAGTTTAATGCTAAAATATAATTAGTCATTACTTTTCAAATATACTAATATATTTTTAAAATAATTAAGGATACTATTATGTCTTTTGTCAAATAAGGTATTTACATCAATTTCTACACTGTAGAAAAAAAAATATTTCTAAGGATTTAATGTGATGCTTGATTCCTTTCTGACTGACCAGTCTTATTAAAACCATTAAGTCAAAGTCAAGTCAAAGTCAGCTTTATTGTCAATTTCTCCACATGCCAAAGACACACAAAGAAACCGAAATTTCGTTCCCCCCTATCCCACGGTGACAAGACATGGCCCACAACAGACAAACAAGTAAACAAGTATAACAACAGCGTGCTGAATAAATGATGAATAAATAACACAACTAATAAATAAATAAGATGAGCAAAAAAAAAGGAGCAAGTGAGCGTACAGCAGACATACCAGAAAATAGCGCAACAGTGCCGCACGCTACGCAGAAGGGGGTAGCGAGTTCAGGGTCCTAACAGCCTGGAGAAAGAAGCTGTTGGCGAGTCTGGTGGTGCGGGAGGGCAGAAGGTCAAACAAAGAGTGAGCCGGGTGACTCACATCTCTCGCAATCGAGGTTGCCTTGCGGGCGAGATGGGAGGTGTAAATGTCCTTCAGGGAGGGGAGCGAAGCACCAATAATCTTACCAGCCGTATTCACTATGCGCTGCAGGGCCTTCAAGTTCTGTTCAGTGCAGTTACCACCTCAGACAGCGATGCAACTGGTGAGGACGCTCTCAATGGTGCCACTGTAGAATGTAGACAGGACTGCCTGAGGAGCACATGCACGCCTGAGCTTCCGCAGGAAGTACAGGCGGCGCTGAGCTTTCTTTGCCTGTGACGAGGTGTTTGCGGACCAAGAGAGGTCCTCACTGATGTGCACCCCCAGGAACTTGGTGCAGCTCAACCTCTCCACCACGGCACCGTCGATGATCAGCGGCAGGTGTTTTGTGTGGCCCTTCCGGAAGTCAACGACGATTTCCTTGGTCTTGTCGACGTTCAGCAGGAGGTTGTTGTCCCTGCACCATGTGGTCAGAAGGTCAACTTCCGACCTGTACCAAGTCTCGTCGCCCTTCGTGATGAGACCCACCAGAGTCGTGTCGTCAGCAAACTTCACTATGCGGTTGTCGCTGTAGGTCGCAGTGCAGTCATGCGTCAGCAGGGTGAAGAGCAATGGACTGAGCACGCAGCCCTGGGGGGCCCCCGTGCTCAGCGTGATGCTGGCGGAGATTTTGTCGCCAACACACACCACCTGAGGCCTCTGACAGAGGAAGTCCAGTAGCCAGTTGCAGAGGGAGGTACTGAGGCCCAGCTTGTCGAGTTTGTAGATGAGTCGCTGCGGCACAATGGTGTTGAAGGCAGAGCTGAAGTCCACAAACAGCAACCTCACATGAGTCCTTTCTCTCCAGGTGGGTGAGGGCCGAGTGGAGGGCAGAGCAGATGGCATCCTCAGAGGACCGCTTGGCACGGTACGCAAACTGGAAAGGGTCAATGGTGGGGGGGGAGTACGGATTTGATGTGCTCCATGACAGGCCGCTCAAAGCACTTCATGATGATGGGCGTCAGTTTTAAGTGATATTACCTTGAAATTCCCCACTCTGGATCAGTGCATTACCCACTTATGCATTTGTTTTTTTATTTTTATAACTGATGGTCACCATTTTTTTAAACCACTTTAGATATATTAGAGAAAATAGGAGACAAAAAAACAAATTTAAAGAAGAGAACATTTATTCCAGAATTTTAAAATGTGTTTACCAAAATGAAATAAAATTCAAAAAGGTACATTTCTGTAACATGGGCGTCACATCCAAGGTAGGGGAACCCCTTCTAATTCTTTGGGCCATCATTTCCCAAATCATCCAAGCTTTGTCCATCAAAACGTATTAAGTGCCAACCTTCCTGCACAGTGAGATCCTGAGCTCCTAGAGTAGCATAGAAGTCTCGTGATGGAGTATTCCATTCCAACACGCTCAATTGCAAGCGTGCACAATGGTTTTCTTTAGCCACCTTTCACAAATATGACTTGTTTTAGTTGGACCATGAAGGTGGAGCTTTAGTCAGTCTACGGCAATCTTACCTTAGCAACGGTGCTCATTAAACATTTTCCTATGCCAATTCCTGTCAAAGACATCAATAAACTCATGAGGAAGAAAATGTTTGTTCTGAAATAGACTCTCAATATAAAAAGGTGCTGTTATGTTAAGCTGAACAATGGCTTGTCTTAGTCATACGTACTGCCCTGCAACAGTAGCCTGCAAAAGTGACGACACTTGAGCTTTTGACATTTATTTTCACATTACAAACACAAATGTATTTTATCTGTATTTTATGTGATCGATCAACACAAATAGGCGTGTGATTATTAAGCGGAAAGAAAATGGTTCAAAAGTCTGGTTGAATGTGAATAATTATCCCAGTGGATACGTACGTTCAACCTTGAAGCACAAAAATAGATTCCTCCTCCATTTCTGACGGTGTGGTTAATATTTATTCCAACTATGAAACTTTGACTTACCTCGGAATTCAGGCATCACATACAAATCCTCCAAATGCATCGCCCGTCCCTTCCATGTGCTGTATGTGTAAAAGTAAAGGCCATATCCGACGATGGTGAATCCTGGCGGAAAATGAAGAGACTGCTCTCATTGTAGCAGGAAGACAGGAAAATACTGCGCTTAAAATTGCAAGGCTGAAATTGACATGCAACAATGATAGAGCAGAAAAAAATGACATTATGAATGTTTAAATTCAATTCAACATGCACAATCCACACAGGAGGCCTGCCAACATATTTGATGTTTTTTGTTTTGTTTAAACCAGCTCCAAAATACCAGATTATTTTGAGTATTGGAACAAATAGCCCAGCAATAATGTATTTCTCCACACACAAAAAATGCAATCCAGTGGACAGATGAAAATGCTTCATTGAAATATTAGCATCAGTGGGACTCACCAAGTAACGTACATTTTACCTTCTCTAGATTTGTTCTCTTCTGGTACCTCGGCGACAACACATTCAAATAAGGGATTCTGGCAGAAACCATCATGCTCAAGTTCTAAACGAAACCAGAAACAAAAGCATGGTTCACCTGAAACGTGCACATCTAGACATGTATCGATAGAGTAAAAATAGCAATGACAATTGTAAAACAGGATGCACACATATCTGCATTGTGCAAGAGGGCTGCCAGAGATGAGCTACTATATTTGTCAGGCCTGTTCTCCTATTTGGCAGCAAAGAACATGTATGTGGAAATAAAAGAGGGCAGGCAAGTACTAACTTATATGGTAACTGCATTTCTTCTCACCTATTTGTGTATTTTCTTTGGAACTCTATCCTCTGTTCCTCACAGAAAAACTCATCTACTTGCTGTTTTTAAAAAATATGGCTTTGACAATTTATTGTGACATCAAGGAAGTATGTCGAAGACACTTCTAATTAAAAAAAAAGTATGTCGAAGAGACTTCTAAAAATATATATTTTTGGGTGGGTTTCAATAATTCCAGATCTGTTATTTATGGCAGGGCTTGGTCCCTATAGGTAAACGATATTGATGTGCCCAAGTGTCACTTGCCAGGGAACAGATGGGAAACCACTTGATGGATAATCATTACATGATATCTGATAATTGCTCACTATGATCGAGAGTGGGGCAAAACTGTTCATGCCACATGTTTTACAACCCGCATCAAAGCAAACCACTCGAAGGGGCAGAAAAAAATATATGCTCAATTTGTGGTAGAGCTCTAAGAGGGTTAAGTCTAGGGAGCCTTTGCCTTGACTAAACATCTCAACCATAGCAATACTTGAAAATAACGTCATAATAATTTAATCAACTTGAGTTTACTGTTGTGAAATCATTACCTTCGCATGATATCTTGACTTGATCAGTCATATTTTCATACAAAGCCAACTCCTGGGAAAAAAAAAACAAAAAAAAAACGTTGCATTCATATGCCCCTGCTTCGTTACTTTGTAGCCAATTCTTTGAAACATTCACTCTCAGCAAAAGTCAACATGCAACACTCACCAATATCATTCTTGATATGTCTTTACAGTCTTCTTTAGTCGCAGCACGGATGTTGAAGTTCATGTTTGAGGCTGCGGTTCACGACTTTACACGTACGGCTTGGCCAGCAGCTCAATTGAAATGAATTCGCTTCATTATGTTCCGATTTATAAAAACAGGAAGCAGCAGCACCGTATACGTGTATTTCGTCTCCCTTCAAAATAAAACGTAAAGTAGCTGCTTTTTCGGTCGAGTGTTTCTGGTGACGTTAAGAAAATAATAGTTTACATTCGACGTAAGTTTACCGTTTTTTTCCCGTGTTTTTTAAATACAATCCAACAGGAAGACGTTCATGTGCATTACCTGCAAGGTCTTTTTTTATATTTATAATCAAAACTTGGATGGAATGAGTGTGCATGTTTTTTTCTTCAATAATAATATTCAGCAGAACATAGATAGGTACACAAGTGTGTATTACACACTAGTTTTTAGGGTGTTCATATTTGTTTAGTACATTAATATACATCTATAATGACAAATTTGAAATGCCAGAGGTGAGCCCACAAAAAATTGCCACCATGTTATCCTTCTGTGTATGTAGTGGAGAATCTTCTGGAACTCGTTTGTTTACTTTGTAGCATGACAACAATTGTATGCGCATGTAGCCAAAAACAAATACAAATATTTACACAACATTGTCTTCTCCCGAAACACACTTCCTAATTTGTTGGGTTTCATTTGCCAGATGGTCCAAGCTTTGTCCATCAAAATGTACCAAGTGCCAGCCTTCCTTGACAGTGAGATCCTGAGCTCCTCTTGCAGTATAAAAATCGAGAGAGTGAGTGTTCCAATTCAACACGATCAAGTGCAACCGCGCACACTGCTTCTCTTTGGCCACCTGCACAAACATCACGAGGCTTAAAAGTGTTTCGTCTTTTCTGCAAAGCACAACGTTGCCCTCGTAAATTACCAATGTTTGGATTTGTCAACATTCTAGCATTCTTACCTTAGCAATATTGCTCAGTAAACTTTTTCCAATGCCAAATCCTGATGAAGACATCAACAAACTCATGAGGCAGAAAATATTCCAGTCTGGAACTCAAAGCAACTCAAAAAAAGGACATTATAGTACAGAACAGCATAGTTTTGATCTAGAACAAGCATAAATTGAAAGTAAATTATGGGATAACGTATATGAGATTAACACAAATTAGAACAGACATATTTTTGATATAATGAAAATGCCATAACACATTTTACCTCTGAATTCCGGCATCACATATAAATCCTCCAAATACATGGACCGCCCCTTCCATGTGCAGTAGATGTAAAAGTAAAGGGCATAACCAATAATTGTGAATCCTAAACCAAAATAAAGAGATCATTAAAGACAGCTCCAAGAAATAATCAACAGTGATATTTTGGTTGCACACCCTTTTATGACTGGTGTGTGGACGTGTTCAAGGCTCGAATTGACAGACATACTTTAGCAAGTGGTGAAAATGAAAGCTGAACAGACAGTAAAAGAGACAGGTAGGCCACAGGTTTCCAAACATTTTACCTTCTTTAGATTTATTCTCATCTGCTACCTCTGCAACAAGACACTCAAACAGGGGATTCTGGCTGAAACCATCACGTTGCAGTTCTATGGTTTAAAAAAGAATCAAAACAATTCACTGATGTACCATGGACGAGGAAGATAATTGTAAAAATATAATTGAACATTTTGTAGAAAAGGATCTTGTGGAGAGTTTGCAGTGGCTTTGCAACACTATTGGAGGATTGTAATTTGTTCACTGAAATATATTACCATCGCATGACAGCTTCACCTGATCCGACATCTTGTCATGAACTGCCAAGTCCTGAAAGATAATTGAGGGTGTTTTCACACTTGGTCCCTTTCAGCCCTCGAAGCGAACTCAGATTGATGACTCAGCATTTTTTGCGCATATGTGAACGCGCCAATCGTACTCAGACCCCTTTAAAACGAACCGTACTGAGACCACCTCTAATCTGTGCATTGTGAACACAAAGCGCACTGGGTTCATTTCGCCTTTTTGCACTGTATTGTAACCTCCTTGGCTTGCCGTAGATTGGTCACGTGACTGCAGGCGCAAAAACAAAACTGTAGAGAACAGAGAATCCAAAGTATGGCAGCAGCAAGTCGTGGTCGTGACCGTGGTTCTAATAGTAAACGTAGAGAAGCATGTGCCGTTCAAAGTTCTGCCACGGCACCTGGACGCGGCATAGTTTGGGGAGAAGACGAAACGGAATGTCTTGGAAATTTGGAACGACGACAGCATTAAATCACAACTATCTACGACCCACCGTAATGCGAAAGTATTTCAATAATTTTCTGAGAGAATGAAAGCATCCGGTTTTGATAGAACTTCTATACAATGCAGAATAAAAGTGAAAAAAGTAAAGTATTTAGCTACTCGAGATAAAATGCGAAGAAGTAGGGAGTCAGGGGATATCAAAAGCTACCCAGAATGCAGTGCAGTGGGAGTGTGAGAGCTCTAGAGCAGTGTTTCCCAACCTTTTTTCATTCATGGCACACCTTTTCATTGGAAAAAATCTCGCGGCACACCGCCAACAAAAATCTGTTAAGCTCCTATATTAAAATCAGTTATATTACAACGAAACACGTAGAGTCCTATTCCTATATATGTATGGAGAGTCGAATAATTTAATAGAAATAAATACTAAATATTCTTTACATTGTATTCCTTTTTTAAAATAAAAGTGACAGTTTTTTAAAAAGGTTTTAGACGGTGTAAGAAATAAACTATTTAAAGTGATTGTGATTAAAATAAAAGAATCAACGTGATTTTGTTTACTGTTTTAGACTAGGTCTATAAATATTGCAACAATAAGAACAAAGTCACTTTTAAAGACGCTCTGCTGTTCTGACAGCAGCTGAGTGGCTATCACAGTCGAGGAGTCTCGACTGCTTATTTTACGTATGTGAAAAATAACTAATCCAGGTTCTCCGGTTGAACTGCATTCTCTGATTTCCATCGGACCTCAAACGCACCACAACTGTCATAGTGTCTGTCACTGTTAGCAAAAGCACACAGCAACACACACAAACTGAATATGTGCCGATGCAATACAATCATATCGACACAATATGAAATCTCAAGATTCTCCGATTCTCCACACATGCACGATTAGCAAGTGGCTGACCAGGCCTTGCGCGAACTGACCAGTGGTTTGGCGATCCTGTTTACAATGCGCTCCGTAATTAATATTGGACAGTCCCACGGCACAGAAGAACGTCTCTCACGGCACACCAGTGTGCCGCGGCACAGTGGTTGGGAAACACTGCTCTAGAGGACCTCGTGTGAACAGAAAGAGGACTGAGGCCCCATCAAGGCTGAACTGAACCAGAAAGAGAACTCGGTCCTCTTTGAAACACACTCACAATGTGAACACAAAAAGAACTGAGTTCGTTTCCTCTTGGTCCACTTTTTTGTCCACTTAAAGAGGTCTGAGTTCGGTTCTTTTAAAAGGGTCCAGGTGTGAAAACACCCTGAATTAAAATTTTGGTTCCACAAGTTACAGTGCCAAGCACGCATGTATGTCAAAATAGCCGGTGAATAACTTACCATTATCAATCTTGCTATGTCTTTGCAGTCTCCTTTGGTAGCGACACGAATCTTAACGTCCATATTTGCCAGTTGCGACACGTATTTAATCAATAAGTAACTTCCGTCCGACAAAAGCTCAACGTACTATATCCGTACAATAGCTTTTCAAAACAATACATTATTTATGTGGTTAAACAGTAGCGTCCTCTGGCGCTTTTTGAATGTATTACACCCAAAAAGCCATTGCAGCAGACCGCTCGAGTGCAACAGTAACCTGAAAAGTATTGTTGGATTTTGTCCACAATTTAGGGAGCGCGCTATCTGCGCCTCACGGCAAAAGCCATTGCCAATCACCTGTTATCCAATTTACTCACTGCGTGCTCGTTTGATTTCTTCAGATTTAGGAAAATGCTAAGACACTGAAGCAGAAATTAGACTTACACAGGTTGGTTGAGTTCAATCACAATTCTTGTTTAGAAAGCTCTGTTTTCAGGAAAGTACAATACAGCGCTGGGCCCTTCAAGAGCGGAAAGTCTCCATTCAGAAAAGGCAATGTTCAAGGTTCTTTGATCAGCTTATATTCAGTAGCACATTGTGGGCCGAGATTGATGGGTGATGAGTCTTTGGGGTGGGGCAAGTTCGAAGGAGAGTCTGCTTCCATGGGAGTGGTGCTGGTTATGGGCGATTCGGTGTGTAGGTGGGGGCTGTTGGTGTGTGTGGGTGCTGTTGGTGTGTGTGTGTGGGGGCTGTTGTCTTCCATCCCGTCTTTCGGCCTTGGCGATCATCTTTAGCCGAGTCTTTGGGTGGCTCCTTCTAGCACCTGCTGGTTTTCTCTCCACGTGACCTTCCTGTGAACATTCTTCTCCAATCTTGGACATACACTGTCGTACCTCATTCTTTCAATTATGTTAGCTTTTGGCTGTGACATCATTAATCTATTGCTGTTCCCTGACTATGTAAAGTTTGTGCTTTTGATACATCATGTCTTTGCTTACATCATTATATTCTAAGTTTAATCATGTTTCCAACCGTATCTTTTCTTTGTTAGGCCAAAATATTTCCCTCTGTGCATAGCGTTCAGTAGTAATCAAAAACTGGCGTCCAGCATTAGTCAAAACACAAGATACAATCAAGTACTGAACGGTCAAGACGACTCTGGCCGTGTCCATGATTTAGAGAAAAACATCAGGCATGCATTAAACAGTTCCTTAAGGGTCATTAAGCTATTCAGGCAATACATCAAAAAACATTTGTGCTCAGAAATATATATCAGATCATAAAGTTTATAAAACCCTTTCTCATTGCCACTTATCAAAAATGTCTAGTTATGTCTTCTTTATTGATTTGGTGTGTAGGTATAATTATATGCTTAAAATGTTTCTTTTATTGATTTAATATGTGAATATACTTGTCTGCTTATGTACTTTATTCAATGAGGTTTGAGCACATCTGTTTTTGTAGCTAGGCAGGACTTTTTGTATTTTGACCCCATTCCTTCAGTATTTCAAGTTTATTTTTTTATACATATATATGTATATACGCAAGGAGGAAATTACATTAAATTGCCCTTTCTTCCATTTTCCAATAAGTCTAAATTGTTTAGACTTTGCGCATCAAAACGTAGCGTGTGCCAATCATCCCTGACAGTTATGTCCTCAGCTCCTTTAGCAGCATAGAAGGATCGGGAACTAATGTTTTGGCCGAGCACGTTCAACTCCAACTGCACACATTGTTTTTGTCTCGCCACCTGCAAAATTAAAACATTATTCCATTAGAACAATTTTTTTTTTTTTTTATATAGACAAATGAAAATGGGTACCTTAGCAAGTGTGCTCAGCAAATTATTTCCAATGCCAAGTCCTGGAAAAAAAAAATGGAGAACTGAATTTTTTAATAATATTTAATACCTAAAAGCAGTGATTCCAAACGTCCCAGCTTCAGTATACATACTTTTTGTGACATTGGTGGTGTGCCCTGAGAGTTTGATAATTTTAATAATACAAAATCATTCAATGACTCATTGAAGGAAGAATTACAGCACTCAATATGTTTTACCTCTGAATTCTGGCATCACGTACAAATCCTCCAAATAAACTGTGCGTCCCTTCCATGTACTATATGAGTAAAAGTAAACTGCAAGACCAACGGTTCTAAATCCTAAGGGGACATAAACAGAAACATCACAAAATAAGATAAGCTTCGACACGTCCTCAGCTATTTGCTGAATATTTCAACTAATTGCTGTTCTTGTGCTTGGGACAACTAAACAAATGTGTTACTTTGCCTTCAGTATGTGGCTTCAGCATGCCAAAGAACTATGTTGAAGTGGGATGAGGGCATTCAGTTTGACATACATAGGGCTTGGTGTGATCCCCTGTGAATAGCGAAGGAAACATTTTACCTTCTTTAGATTTATTTTCCTCTGGTACTTCTGCCACAAGGGATTCAAACCAGGGATTCTGACTGAAAGCATCCCGCTCCAGTTCTACAGGGAAAAGTAGTGCTGCAGTTATAGCATTAATCATACACAAAATAAATCACTGAACACTTCACTAGGCACAGCCACACAATCAATTAAGATGAAATAAAAGAACTTTATAAACTACTTTATAAACTTTATAATCATTCTTTAAAGAGGACAAAAACTTATATACAAAGCACAGACCTTACTCGAAAACAATTAGGTGCTAAATTTGGTTATTGTGCATATCAGCAAATCTGCAAGCCTGTTATTGCAGCTTGCCGTACTGTAATACCGAGGCAGGTCAAAACAGATCTTATCTTTGGTTACTGATTAAGCAGTTTATTAGCAGAATATGCACTTCTGAATAAAACATTGACACTACTTTTAATTTTATTGCGACATGTTCTTGAGAATAAATGATATTCATTTATGTGAAGACACAAAAAGTTAAATTCAACAAGGCGGCACTTGATTTCGCTAAATCTCTGCCTGTTTACATTTTCAAATGATCACTTCTTAGAGAATATTCCATTAGTGGGGAACTATTTTTTGAACAGTGGCATAACTGGGGTTTAATGTTGACTTCAATAAGAAGCATGTTTTCTGTACTCCTTGAGACATTTGCAAAGTCTGGTGCTGCAAGATTCACACTTTGCATTCTTTGTAGCCATTTGAGTGAACGATTCCTTCATGCTGATTTGAATAATTGTTTATATGAAGTACTCTTTTGAGAGAATGCTCCTATGAGTCACATTTAAGCTTTCTAAATTGTCAAGCAAGGTGGATTAGAAAAGAGCATACCTTCGTAAGTCACCCTCATATGGTTGAGCATGTTTTCATGAATTGCCAAATCCTGGAATAAGGAGCGCATAAAAGTTTCACCACACATTTTTTGTCTATGAAGCCATCAGACTCACCCTGAGCAGTCGCCATATGTCTTTACAGTCTGCTTTTGTTGTAGGTCGAATAGCAAAGTTCATTTTTGCAGCAGCCAACTTGTTCCTCTGGATCAACTGCACCTACGCGAATTATGCAGCATAAATCGCACAAGCGGTTACTGCCTACAGCAGATGTGTGTAACCTTCAAATTAAGAGCTTCAGTGAATCTGCTATCTTTCAAAGATGCTCAAAGATCTTTCTTTTTTTTAACTCATCTGACCTTTACAATCACAAAGACATTTTTGGACAAAAATTCATTGCTCTGTAGAAATACAAATACAAAGTGAAATTTATTTTTGGGTAAAAAAAAAAAGAGAGAGAGCATGAAATCAATTTGAATAGTTGAGGAAACACTGTGACAGATTGCCACTTGTTGGGCATTAACATATTTACAATTTACGATCAAACAACTGCTTCTGCACCATTCTGGAGTTTTCAGTATATAGTCCTTGAATGTGGGTCAAATCTCTTGTGAAAAATGTCAGTGTGGCGACTGCGTGCTGGCACCGGGAGACTCTGATCGGTCCGACTTCCCCGTCGGTTCTAGTGTGGTTGAGATGGGTGTTGGGATCACAGAGCTCTTACTGTCCATGGAAGAGGTGGACGAAGGAAGCGATACCACAATGTACTTCTGCATGGGTCGTGAACCAGCCAACGCAGGTCCACTTCCCTGTTCTAGTTTTACCAAGGGCTGCAAGGTTGAAGTAGCGCTGGGTACGGTGCTTGTAACCGTCGAAGCCGACTGGGAGGAGTTGATGGTGATTACCTGCTGGGGGGAATCACAGATACGAATGAATGCGTGTATGCGGTATCAGCTGAGTCGCTGCCTCTGCTGGTGATTGCTGCGGAACTGAAACGTACCTGCTGAGTTGAAGCGGACCCTGCGCTAGTTCCCATGACAATATACTTAGTGGCAGGTGGTGATGGCTGGGATGGGGTCCCTGGTCTTGGCGACATCAGGGCGAGGGAGCTTGGAACCTTAATGATGCTCGGAGTGCGAGACACCGTCGATCCACTGAGTCCACTTTGTGAGACTGAGAGGGTAGGACGAGGCTGGGAGACAGAAACAGTCGCTGCTTTATATACTGACTCATCGAATTTCCAATCATATTGTGTGGAAATGTGTGTTGGAAGGATAACGAAAGTTACTTTAATCATTATGTGCCGCACAAGCATGGAACAAACACTCAAAACGTGGTATTGTCATCAAGCTTGAGCGTACCTGTGTAATTGTTAACGTGGTTCTGTTGACTTGCTGGGCTTGCATTGCAGCTTGGGTCCGAGCCTTCATTACATGGGAGCACAGCATGGGTGCGAGGTAACCATAGTCAATCCGATATTGTTCCACGCTGTCAGGTGGAGGTCGAATCTTGGCAATGACACTGGCACAGTGTTTCTTGGGATGCAGACAACATTTTCAATTAGATACAAACATGGGCAGTCGTGAAAAGATTATCATTAGGATTCTTCTTCTTAAATAAATTACCAGCAGGAGACTTTGAACATGGTCGGCTCCAATCTTATCAATGTTTGAGATCACTGGTCCTTCCATCACTGCTTTGATGCGAGCGCCCTCTACAGTAAGCCGAGGAAGGATCAACGTCTTTATCACCTGCGGGGACAAAGGTCAAAGGGCTGTGCTGATGTAACAACGTTGAGGGAACCAAACCAGGTACCCAGCCGGAAACTTACATCAGGACCCAGTTCGGCGAGTCCGGCGATGCAGCCGTACCGCGTTGTCCACTGGGTTTTGTCATCCAACCAACTCTAATAAGACAAATCGAGTCAAACAAAAGTGTTAGAGAAATTCATTTCTTTGCACTTATGATTAAAAGGCACTTTTCAAGAAAGCGGAAGTGGGGGGGTCACCTTAGTAAAGGTCTTGGTGATGCGAGACTGGATGTTGTTGGTAGTGGTGCTGAAGGTTTTGCAACTCTGCGCCATAAGGCGAGCAGCAAAGTCCCGTAAAGCCCAGTGGTTGTCAACGTCTGGTCTCAAGCACAACTGCTTGCTCACGATACACGTTACCACGGCTGGGATGAGCTCGTGCAGCTACAGACCAGAAGAAAATGGACCCGAAATGGTATCAACTACTAACATTAGAAATCCCAACCAATGATAAAACTTGGTTTCTTTTACTGACATATTTCTCCAGGTATAAAGTGGGGTTGTCCATCAGTGCTTTCACCATCCGCATGAGGTAAATCAGCAGAGCCAGGTTGTTTTGCACCACGTTAACACGAACCTATCAGAAAGCGAGCATTTATGAGCGAACAGTCTTGAAAATTGAAGTGACAAGTTGTTTTTTTTTCTATAGAGATGCTCACCCCTTCTGAAATAAAGGTGCTGAATCTTGGTAGCATCTGATACAGCCCTGGATCAGTGGCGATGCTTTGCAAGGCTTCCTGAATGGCAACAAGAGAGCAAATAAATCAGGACAAGGAAAAAAAAAAAATCACACCAAACTAAATTATTTTTCTGCATAAAATGTGCCGAATGGGTGTTCATCATGCATTCTATAAAAAAATTATTTTGGTCAAGATGAATGAATATACACACAGCTCTCTTGGCTTCACAAGATCCGACACATGCTTCAGTGATCTCCTTGTAGTAGAGCTGCTGTTCCACAGAAAGCTCATGTGTGCTGCGAGGTTTCAACCGTATGGGACCCTTCTCTTTTCCTGAAATACACAGAGTCAGGATCAATTAGAAAATGTTTGGTTGCAAGGACTTAACAGCTATTTATGAGAGAAGAATTAAATGAATGTTACATTTGAATATAAAAACTAGATAGTGACCTTTACCATCAGTAGCCGTTGCTCCCTGATTTTTGCCTGGAATGTTACCATCGTCCTCCTGACCAGGTTTGACAACTTTGAGGGGTTCTGTGGATTCAGCCTTTTGTTGTTCTTTTGGTGCTACAAAGAAGAGCATTCAGATTAAGTCATTATCTTTTCCCATCTTTTTTTTTAAAAATTGCGTTAAGTTTTAAGACAGTCTAACCTGGTGGTGGATTTTCTGGAATAGAAGGTTGAATCCCCTCAATACTTAACCAGTGGGCTGGAAATAAGCATAGCAACATGAGAAGACTGAGAAGCCATGCAAGTTGTAAAAAAAAGACATTCAGCTAAAATAGTACATGTACCTTTAAGAGACACATCCAGCGGAACTCTGGGGAGGGGTGTGTTAATAATATCACTAAGGTCCACTTCCTTCTCCTCATAGAAATGAAGCTCTCTTCCACCACCACTTGCGAAACGAAAAGGGATAAACTCTTGCGACTGGAATCCATACAGGGGCTATTTGTAAAAACAAAAAAACAAAAAACACCACACTGTAGGTCCAAACAAATGAATGAAATTGTTTCATTTAATAAGTACGTTCTCCCTTACCTCCACATTTTTAAGTTTGAGGGCATTATCAATGTCACTGGTGGTTAGCTTACGTCTCTTTCCGTGATGCATGAATTTAAGAGCATCCTTTAGAGTGCGAGAGGGGTAACAGACATTAGGTGAGCAAATCCATTGCAGCAAAAAGCTATATAATAGTGATAGAAACTTTCATTTTTTCCCCCACAGATCTCTGTGGTGTACCTGTGTAATTTCTTTAATTCTGTAGCTGACTTCTTCACTTAGGGCTGTACAGCTGTCCTCCTGTAATTGTCCCACTCCCATGGACTCCGCCATCGCCTTCATGGACTCTGTTGGCAGGACTACAGAGCACTGCTTCTGACGCCTTTCCTCCGCCATCACTAACATAACACACAGGTTAATCAATACAATGCAACGATTCATGATTCAGAAAGCATGCAAAATGAAAAGTTAACAAAAATACTGAGAGGAGGTCAAACTCCAACGTCTAATTATGAGTTAAGGAACTCGATCGTAAGTGAGTGGGTGAGGTAAGAGAGCAAAATATGATCCGTGATGTCAGGGCAAAAGAAGGCGGGTAAATCGCTCTAACGAAAAAAAAAAAACTTTCAATGAACTTCACGCACATCAACTCTGTAATTCAAACAGCACAACTAAAAATAATAAATAAAAATAAGATATCTAGTTTGTATATAGCGTTCATTGTGAAGCTGTAGTAGGCTTGAGTATGCAGTTGTGTGTTAGCCTTGAAGCTAACTGACTTAGCTTTAGTGGACGTTTTTCACTTTACCTGCAGAAAACGTTCTCCTTTCGGTGGGTAGGGGATAACTTATACTAATATGAACACTCAGTGTTGAAATATGCAACGAGACATGTTTCGCAAAGCTAAGCGATCGCTGATGTACTCCATTCTCAATACAAATAACTAAGCAAATCGCAGAAAGCAACAGGACCCTCCATTCTTGATGGAACGCTTGTGTTCCGTCGCCATTTTGAGTCAACTTCCGGTTGTGCTATCACGGGACGACGGCACAGAATGAACTGTGTCCAAGACGCATTTTAATAATATGAGAAAATACTTGTATTCATGTATTTGATACATATGTATTTATATTTGGGAGCTACAAATCTAGTCGAATACTTTTATGTGCACTAAAACGCATCCAACGTTTGTCTCGGAACCTTTACCACCATTTGAGTTTACGGGGAACTGTTTTGCGGTTACAACAAAGACGCACGTTAGGCTCGAGGAAGGGCATATATTGACGTAATCATGTTCAGATTTTTATCCCGCACATTGCATGCGGCTCAAAAATCATCAGTGAATATATCTGGGTCGCGCATTTCGTTAATAGATTATGACACGGCTACAGTATTAGTTTGGAGGTGAGTTGCTTTTTGCTACTGCATCTTTACTGAGGGCACTGTTTACCATTATAATTTCATAAATACTACAAGTTTGACGTATTGATCCCTCAATGCATATACATTACTACTTACTGATGAATGCAGCCTGTGACTTGTTACTTTTGATATCACAATGGTTTTCTTTTCTCATAGGGTGTCCAGTGTTTGTACGACCAAATACCTAAACACAAGCTTGGTCAAATTATGTGACAATGCACACAATTCCAATAAAACAGATAAAGAGCCTGACCCCACAGAAACGGTGAGTGAACAACCAACACAAGATTCCACTGAAGTCAACAAACAGGATGAACAAAATTTTGGAGACAATATTAAAAAGGGTGCCGCTAAGGGAAACGAAGCTTCGCCTGTTGCACCCAAGAGCGGAAAGGAGAATCTTCTTGAACTTCTCGGAGCTATGAAGGTGGATGTTACTAGCAAAAGAAGGCTTAAAAATGTGAACGTTAAGCAAGGTGTCTCCCATCCTAAGTCCACCCCAGCCACTATGGACAGCACCATTAGCATGTTTCAAAAGGCTTCAGATGAGGCTTTAGCCCAGACGTGAGTTTTTTTCCCATCATTTTCTAAACTGCTAATTATTTTGGCTGTCCTGTTCACGGCAGCAACAATGCAGTGTGCTTTAACATTTCTGTTTTTTCTTTTCTTTTAGTCAGACACTGAATCCAGAACTGCTTGCAGCCGCTTCCGCTGCTGCTTCCACATTTCCTAACCCCGTTCAGGCAGAGTCTGAACTGCTCAAGCAACTGAGACAGCATGAGTCCATCACCGAGGCTCACAAGAAGGGTGACGTGAACAACCTGGGGTACATTAGCGTCAATCATGTCATCAAATTAGAACCTGACACTCACCAACCACCACATTATTTTGCAGTTGTACACTTGTTTGATATTAACCCAAGGATCTTTGGATTTCTTAGAGTGCTTATAGCTGACATGAAAGTGGGAAAGAAATCCAATCGACAGAATGCTTGGCCAGCCAATCAGATTCGGTTTGATGACGATGGGCGGGGCTACACACACGATCGAGGAATCACTGCAGAGCTGGACAGCGTTCGGAAGAAGTAAGTTGTTTGTTATGGGACCAATGTTGTCTTCAGGTAATGCTGAAATGTTAATGTTTATTTATTTTTAGGAACAACCTGTTCACCGGTAGAAGACTCAACATCTTCTCATCCACTTCTGATGAAGACAGAGTAGATGCAACATTTGGTGATTACTTAAACGCACTCGTGCACAGGGAGAACGTGCAAGCCGGGTTTGAGTTGAACATGCCTTACTCGATTTTACCCCCAATTTTCACACTAAGCTGCTTTTTAGCTCGACCAAGCCTGTGGGATGCCGACTTTGCCAACCAGCTGGCTTCTTCTGTGAACCAAATGCCCCGAAATGCCTTTGAGGAGATGATTCAGTGGACCAAAGAAGGGAAACTGTGGCACTACCCAATTGACAATGAAGCAGGTGAGTTCATAACAGCTGTAACTATGTAGAGGAAACAATGAATGACCGTGGTCGTTCCTTTCATCAGGCCTCGAGGAGGAAGCCAGCGTTCCTTTCCATGAACATGTCTTCCTGGAGAAACACCTGGAGGAGGGCTTCCCCAGGCAGGGGCCAGTGCGACATTTCATGGAGCTTGTGGTGACCGGTTTGTCCAGAAACCCTTATCTGACCGTCCAAGAGAAGAAGGAGCACATTTCCTGGTTCAGAGACTACTTTAATCAAAAACAGGATGTCCTCAAAGAGGCTGAGGTTTACCTCAATTAAATTTGGACATTTTTATGTTATTTCAACATCTCTGAAACAACAAGAAAGGACCCTTTTTAGAAAGGACAAGATTGTGTGCAGAAGATCAAATAATGTAAAGGAGCATATATGGAATACATTCAATCCACAATCCTCATTTATTTTTATTGGAAATTTCCCCTTACGAAAAGAGGTAGAATGCAATATTAGTGAAAACAAACAATCTAAAAGTGTACCACAGAGGGAAGCCTGTCAAGTAATGTACTCTGAGCAACATTCAAATAAGTTGTTTTCAGATGTAGTGTAACATCATTAAAATAACATCATTAATGGATGTTTGCTCATTATTTGTGGATGGGATGAATTGGTTGAACATTAGTGTTTAAGGGTCTGTTGAGAACCGTCTGTCAGTTTGATGACATTTTTCTTGGCAGTTAAATAGGTTTATGTTGGCATGTAGCATCCTCAGCTCGTTTACACTACATGTTTTTATAGAGCTTCAATTGTGTGCCCTTTACGAGGAAGTGCTTTTCAAGTTAAAAACATATGCAGAATGCGGTTTCATAGTGGTCATTCTCTGCTTTACTTATTAAGCTTACTCAAGGAAGAGCTTGACATTTGAAAACACTCCTGCATATATAGAGACTGACAATCATTGATGATGATGATTGATGATAGAACTTTGTTCATCTCACAGTGGGGAGATTTACTTGTCACAGCAGCGTACAAGAGTGTAAGAATACAAGTGCCAAATTCAAAAAAGGATAAATAACAGACAAAGACAAGTGCCACTAGTAGCGGGAGAGACGAAACACGATTTTATCAGGCACCACGCATTCACCTTTACACAGTCATGAATATGAATTGATCTCACGCCACCTGCAAGTCAAGCGAATGAACCACTACACGGATGGATAAAATGTTCAGTACATCATATTTTTATTGCTAATATCAAAGCCTTTTTGTCCATTCACAGCCCTTATAACACATTTTTAAAACTTTTTGGATATCAACCACTTTACTGTGATTCAAACAGTAATATTCATGCACTTTCCATTTTTGGGATTCATTTGAGTCTTTTTGCATCAATTATTGCATTCAATTGCATGAATATTACAATATGCTTGACGTAGTTGTTTCCTGGCAGACACAACAAAGGTGAAAAATTTATGAATTGTTATCAATCTCTGTCTGGAGCTGTCTCATAAGAGGAAGATAGTCACATTGTAGAGGTGTATGTTGAGCCTGGAGTAGTTGTCCTCTGGCATCCAGTGATATTAAGACCTGGGAATTACAAAAATACAATCAGACACAATTTGCGGTGATGATAAAAATAACGCCATGACGAGAGTGCATTCCATTCCTTACCTGTCGCAATGCATCCTGCTGGATGTACAAACTCAAAGTTGCAATGGCGGCTTCTCTCACTACATTGTGGGAATCTGTGCATGCGGCTCTCAGAAGTAGTCTGGACACGCTTTCTTGCAGCAGCTCGGAGATGGCGCCTTGAACATGTAGCAGGTTTCCCAGAGCTGCGCAGGCATGGTGACGAGTGTGGGCATTCGGGTCAGAGGTCAGTGACGCCAGTGCGGCTCCCGTCATCCTGGCTTCTTCCAGCCATGGTCTCATCTCATCATCACCCGGCTTGTCTATATTCTCCCTACTTGAACCCCTGTGTGCTTCATTGTCCTTCATTATTAGCCGCCTTCCTGCGTTAGATGCAACTTTCACCGCAATATAACCTAACCATTTGCCAACTGACAAGCAAGCCACCTGCCGCACATGCACATTAGAGTCCTCGAGAAGGTCTATCATGCTTTTAAAAATGATAACGCTTAAATTGGGCAATTTGGGTGACCTGAATGGGTATACATTTCCCAAAACTTTGCATGTGGCGGCCTTGATTGGGTCATAAGCATGAGTGAGCGCCTGCAGTAACACGGATGATTCAACGTGAAGCTGGAGGTGACCAGACTGAGGGCAAAAACGGCCGAGGAGGTATATCAGGGAGAGGAGCTCTACGGCAGAGTCCCCGAGCTCATCTCGCTGAAGCAAATCAGACAGCAAAGAACTTGCAGTTCTGGGCGGTGTCTGCTGGCCCGACCGACTGAGCGCCGGTGCTGAGAAAAATCCACGAGCAGCTTTACCGAGGTGGAAAACAAAGCGTTGACGGTCGCGCAGCAACAAGCGGCGCAGAAGTGACAGTGGCAGCTCCACTAATGAAACAGGAAGCGTTTGAATCACCTACCAAAATATAAAACAACACACATCAAAATAAGCAGATAAAAAAGAATACTACAAATAACAGGGAGAAATATCCAAAATAATGAGATGTCTGATATGAGTATTTTGCAAATATCATACTTCGTTGCGTCACTGGATTATGATTATTTCGTACCGAAACAAAATGAACGTTGACATAGACTATATCTCCTGTGACGAAATCCTAAATTCACATTTTGTACTATTATTTTTTGTTGTTGTGTTAACATCAGGATGCACTAACCTGCAGAAGCCCTTCAACCACACCGCAGCTGTCATACAAGTGCAATATTCTAGAACTGGTGCATGAATTCAAGTCCAAAGCAAATGGAAGGCACAGGAAGTGGCAGCTCAACTCGATGAAGCTCTCGCCACTCAAACCCTCCTCCAACGGACCTGAATGCCCCTCTGCAAATATACTATTGGGGTGGGGGGGATTTTTAGTTTTAGTGTTGCTCTACGCTGGCAAAAATGAAGACATCTGAAGGAATCATCAACACCAACCATTCAGAGCTCAGCAGCCAGCCAAGAATGTATACAAATTTTGAGTTGTTCTCAGTAAACAGGGAAATATACCAATATGGATCCTTGGAGAAGACCAATAATGAGACAGACATAAGAAAATGCAGACCTGAAAAAAAAAACATGGAAAATGATAAGTATTTTCAGAGATAAGAGATTTGCTTCATTCATTGTGTGTGTTTACCATTTGCTGAACACAAATCCATGTCTGGCTTGGTCTTTGCCAGCGCAGTGCCAATCCCTTCCCAAAGGTGATTTAATATGAGTGCATCCCAACATAAAGAAGCATCATCATGCTGTGAGGAATATTCAAAATGATTTGGGATGGTGCTCAGTGGGGCCGAGTCCCATTTAGTCATTTGTGACTATTTGGCGAGATGGCATATGAGAACGTTCACACTCTAGAATTACTGACCTCATCCACCGTGTAGAAGAGCAAGGCGAGAAGGCCGTCACAGAGTCCTCGACCTGGCGGGAGTGGAACTTGGAGCTGTTGAAGTAGAACATTTTTCTGTTCAAAAAATCCTAAATCCATTGAAATAAAAACTTTCTCACATTGTTTACCTGACGTGAACCACTGACAAGTTCTTTCAGCAAGGAAAGCAACCTTTTCACATCAGCTTGAACAGCAATGTCATGCTGGCTCAACACAGATAAAATACCTGCAGCCAGAGGCTGATGGAGGAAAGGCAATCATGTGATCAAATAATAAAGGATAACCATCTTTTTACTCATTGAGTACTCACGGCTAAGGGATTGAGTTCCTCTTGGTTAAGGATGGTCATGAAAGGCTTGATGAATCGTTCGGGTCTACATGCACAAATATTCAATGGGTTAATGTGCAGTGGTTATAAAAATCTTTTAAAGTAGGTGACCCATTTGAATAGGGGTATGTAGACCTTCTATATCAACTGTAAACCACAGAAGGAAAATGGATGATCAAACCTATTTTCTTCTCTTAAGCTGTCATAGTTTTTGTCCCAGTAGATCAGCAGCACAACAATCATTTCTCCAAGTGTTGGCAGACTCCACGGTTGCTGTGCGGTAAAATTTGGGATTTTTATCAGAATACAAACTCGTCATTTACAGAATATCTTTTTAACTCTCACCTCAGTGAGACGCGAATTTTCCACAAAGTCGTGAACTATGTCAATGAGAAGACTTGGCAGTCCAAGTTCACTGCCAATGTGGTTCTTTATGGCAAGGTCAGAGGTCAGAATCAGGTTCTCTAGGACCTTGAGCGGAAGGTGAATGGACCGAATGTCTTTCAGCACACCATCATCTAGCTAAACAGAGAACCAAGACTAAAATTAATGTGATTACATGAAATTAATTTCATGTTCAGTTGAAAACTGCACCAAATTACCTGCTGCTTAAATGCTAAAATTGTGGATTTCACTTTAACAATAACAATGCGGTAGTTTAATGGGTCTTGCGTTTTTCCGCTTGGATCGGATTCCTCAACAAGCTTCAACCAAAAATCGTCACTATCAGCAGCCTGAAAGAACAAGTTTCCACCCATAGGTGTTAGTTTCATGTCATTCAGGTCTTTTCAATAAGCAAAGATACAAACTGATATAAATTAATTGGCCTTACTATGGAACTTGACATATGTGCAGTGACTTCAGGTTTGTTCTTGAGTGTCCTTTGGTTTAGTCGTGGCCCGACTTCTATGGAGGGGAACTCACGTTCGTAGTCCTGACTGATTGGACCCCTGAAGAAACAGTAAGTACAGTACACAATCTAGCATATCAAAATCTTGTGTAACATACAAACAGCTCACAAAGACCTTTTTTGCAGGGTGCCAGTATGAGTCCTTGGAAATGCACTTGAAGGGGCTTTAAAAGATGACTGAATTGAGGCTACAGAGGTGTCACTAGGGGGCGCTACTGTCAACACAGAATTGGTTTCTTCACTTTGCAGTTCATCCATCATATTCTGTAAAAGAATACAAATAGTTTCATTGTTGTTTTTAAATGGTTAAAACAACGTACTTACTTGAGCACTGTCAGATGGTTTCTTTGCGTTACTTTTGCTCCTCTGCTCTTTGACCTTTCTCAATATTTTGCTCTCTCCAGAGTTTAGCGATGTCTTTTCTGCCATTTGTTTCAGTTTCAGTGCCAGCATATCTGGGTCAGGCGTGACTGTCAGTGGACTGAAAACACCTGTGTCTGGAATCACTGCCAACACATCACTATATTAAGTACCCGTATTAAGGACAATATACTGCGTTAAAACGGCACATCACCTAGAACACCATCAGCAACAAAAGGATGATGGAGGAGCTCTGGCCATGACAGTCGCTTCTGAGGGTCTTTCGTCAACAAACCTTTCAGAAAACTCTGGAGGGTGAAAGTATATCAATACGCAATATAAATTGATATGATAACTAAAGCTGCAGTTGTTTTGTACCATGCATGTGCTGCTCATAGTGTCTGGCCATTTGATGGGGTCTTTCACAATGAGCTGCACCAGATGGAAAATAGAATTGGTGTAGAATGGAGGCACCCCTGTGAGGAGTTCATAAAGGATGCAGCCCAGGGACCAGAGGTCAGCAGTGTGGTCATAAGGCTTCTCTGCAACTAACTCAGGGGACATATAAAGTGGTGTTCCCTTGATAGAAGTCAGCACCATGGTGGAGACACTCATTGCCCGAGCAAACCTAATAAAAACATTGCATCACATTTATTTTATGCAGATTACATATAGTCACGTCATTGTGTTGATAATCTTACGTACCCAAAGTCACATAATTTCACCACACCGTTTTTATCAAAGAGGATATTTTGTGGTTTCATGTCTCGATGCAGGATACGGCGGGAGTGCAAATAATACAACGCTGACACGAGCTGGCAGGCAATCTCACAAACCTTAAAAATATAAGAAATACAAATAAATAAATATGAAATTGTACTACATTCATGTCGGATGATGCTCGTACCTGACTTTCTGGTAAACTGCCATCATCTTCAATAATCTGGAACAACTGACCCTCTGCATACTCGGTCACAACAACAACCTATTAGAACGGGTAAATTATCAGTTGAAGTAGTTGAAGCAGTCTTCTATACCAGTCGCGTGCAGGAGGAATGGCTATTAAATGCTGTTCCACTAGATGGCAGAAGGTTGACTGTGAATCCACCTGTTGCCATTCATAGGGCAGAATAACAGTTTGGGGTTCACTAATCAAGTTCACATTTCACACTATGTAAATTTGTGAGTAACGTGAGACAAGATCATCCTTGTTTCAGCATCGATTTACGATTTTTCAATAGTAAAATACAGTACGGCTCAAAGAATGGGAAACTTGCGCTGGTAGAGTAAGAACACACCTCTGTTTCAGTTTCAAAGCTGTCATAAAATTTCACAATGTTTGGATGCTGAAGGTTACTCATTATTTCAATTTCCTTCTTTAGACTTTGCAGTTCTTTGTTTGAGCGACCCATCTTTGGCATGAACTTGAGAGCCACCACCTGGACACGGATGGAAAAAAATGTTCGTTATTTTTGTGGAAAAAATAAGGTTTGCAAATAAAAAAAAATTGAATGCAACTTACTTGGCCCGTAAATTTCTTCATCCCTTTGTGAACGCGACCAAACGAGCCCTCTCCCACCAGTTCTAAAACGTGATACGAATTCATATTTTGCAGATGGGCTTGAGCAGATGTTGATCAAATGTTAACGTGAATGAAATTATACAGCATATTAAGAAATGGAATACAGTATACACGATTGGCTGAAATTGACGTCTTAGCGCGGCTGCAATTTTGTATGTTTGACAGGATCATTACAACTTGGGGACGCTGAATTTGGAAAAAAAATCCTGGTGTCAAAGTCCAGCTGCCGAGTTACAAAAGCTCCGATATACAATTTCAAATAGAATTGTCTTTGATAATTAACATAGAAAATTCTTTACGATTGCCATTTCATGATTTAATTTGAAATTAGGTTTAATTTGATATTTTTTTTACGTTTGAAGGTGAGAAATATAATCAGGCTTTTTTATGGACAGCTGTTAAATTGGGTCCATAGCCTAGCAACGGAGCACGCGTTCCTAGCAACAGGATCCAACTGTAAACATGTCTGACAGATGTTTTTTGTCTAAATTTTCTTGGATCAAAATATAATAAAAATCAAATCATTATAAAAATTAGTCGTCTTTTTATGCCCCCGTTGGTGATATATTTAAGCTTGTTTTTGAAAATGTCTAGTCTGTCATTAAAACAATGTATTTGTATAACATAACTATAGGTCGTATTTCAAATGCAAGTCTTTTGAAAATCATGGGATACAAGTGTGGGTTAAATAGAGTTTGCTACGGTTACATGGTATGCTAGAATAGGGGTGTTCAACTAGTTTTGTCCAAGGGACCACCATTATAACCAAGAAGCAACTCGGGTATCACTGCTATGGTGGAATATTTTATTTTGCACTAACTATACAGGTTATTTATTTACATTTGCATGTCTATTTTGAGAATCACAGCTACATTTGACGTAATTTGGATGGTAAATAATTCACAAAATTAGCTGGAAAATAAATCTCCGCCTGTCACGCGGATGACCTGCGTAAATTGACTTGGACCCACCACCTTCAAGGTTGAAATCTATTACTCTATAACCAAGCCACGCCCTTTGTGATTTTGCTTGGGGGGAGGTGGGGCCTGTTCCTACACTTGGTGAAAATCCAAGAAGACACATAAAAAGTAAATTGATGCTGCCATGAATGACGTGGCCAGGCCCTACTTGGAGAAAAATATAAATATAAAATGCCTCGGTCAAGGACACTGACATGATCATCAGGTTTGAGGATTACCACTAAAGGGCCGCAGACCACTGTTAGACAATAGCTGTTTTAGTAGACTGTAGTACTTTTAATATCCACTAGATGTCGCAAATTTATCATGTCTGTACAGGAATACTAACTCAGCACGGACATACACATGCAGGGGAAACATCCATGCCGTCCTTACTGCTTCTCATCATCAAATCAAGTTAGAACATTTTGGATAACACTTTTCATTGACTCAGTACGAGAGATCGAGCCAAGCCGATATAAAAAGTCATGTTTTGCACACATCCTTACAGTGCCATTTTGTTAAAAGTAGCAAGCTTTTCCAATTAAAATTAGATCATTTATGACAACCTGGGATTGCTCTCAACTTTCAGTTGTCTGATGAGAGGAAGATAGTCACAATCACAAGGTGCATGCTGTGACGCCCGAAGAAGTTCCTTTTCAGCATTTAGGGTCAGCAGAACCTTGACATAAGACAGAAAGGACACATGCATGGACCAACATGCATACATCATGAATATTGTCTACAAAATTCAAGAGATAAGTAGGCAACAATTAAGTAACAGGATTGACTTGTGCTGTTCATTTCTTACCTCGAGCATTGAGTCCTGCTGTGTGTACAAAATTAAAGTTGCAATGGCATTTTCTCTCACTGCCTTGTGGGAATCTGTGCAGGCGGCTCTCAGAAGTAATCTGGACACTCTTTCTTCAAGCAGCTCGGGTATGGCACCTTGAACATGCAGCAGGTTTCCCAGAGCTGCACAAGCGTAGAGACGAGTGCGGGCATCCGGGTCAGAGGTCAGTGATGCAAGAGTGGCACCCGTCATTCTCGTTTTTTCAAGCCACATCCTCATATCGCTACGATCCAACACATTCTCTGCTATCCCAATGGCTGTCTCTCGGCTTGAACCCTTGTTTTCATCACTGTCCTCTTTTAACCAGTCCATATTGTTGCCGACATTTCCACTGTGCCTTTCTACTTTCAACTTTGCCTGCACTGCAATATGACCCAACCATTTGCCAACTGACAAGCAAGCCGCCTGCCTCACCTGCACATTAGAATCCTCAAGAAGGTCAATCATGCTTTTGAATATGTCCGGATGTAAATTGTTCATGTTGGGGGAATTGAATGGATACAACATTCCCAAAATCTTGCATGTAGCGGCCTTGATCGGTCCATAAGAGTGACCAAGCGCCTGGAGCAGCACGGACGATTCAAGGTAAAGCTGAATGTGACTTGAATTGGAGCAAAAACAAGTGATGAGGTATAACAGAGAAAGGAGTTCTACAGCAGAGTCCCCGAGCTCATCATGCTGCAGCAAATCAGAGAGTAAAGAGCTGGCGGTTCTGGTCGATGTCTGCTGACCCAACGGAGTGAGCGCCGGTGCAGAGAAAAAGCCGTGAGCAGCTTTACTGAGGCGGGAAACAGAGTGCTGACGGTCACATAGCAACAAGCGACGTAGAAGTGACAGTGGCAGATCCACTAATGAAACAGGAAGAGTTTCAATCACCTGGCAAAATAGAAAACAGATGTCAAAATCATCATCAAACAGAAAACTACAAATCGGATGTTCCTTGCCAATTAAAAAGACATGTCTGTGCCTCGTGATCCCTCTGTCATCTTTTGTCGCATCTCTGAATGATGTGTACTGTGCCAGGAGTCCAAAAATAAGAGCGTTTACCTGCAGAAGCCCTTTCGCAACACCGCAGCTATCATACAACTGCAATATCCTGGAACCGGTGTGTGAAGTCAGGTCCAAAGCAAATGGAAGGCAAAGGAAGTGGCAGCTCAACTCAATAAAGTTCTCGTGTTGAAGACCCTCTTCAAGTTTCACTGGACTGCCTTCAGCAAACCAAGGACGACTAGAAAAAACAGACTCATTGCAATGATTTATATTCTAACTTGAAATGCAAAAATAAAATAATCAACACAAACCATTCAGGGCTCAGGAGCCAAACAAGAGTGTAAATAAATGTTGACTTGCTCTTAGAATAGAGTGAAATATATGAATATGGATCATTGCAAAAGACCATCAAGGTGGCACACATGAGGAAGTAAAGTCCTGAAAAAATAAAACACAAACAGGTAAGTGTGCTGTGAATCTTTTTCAACTAATCATGTTTTCTACCATTTGTTGAACAAAAGTCCATTTCTGGTGTTGTCCAAACTAACGATGTTCCAGTCCTTTTCCAAAGACGATAAAATGTATGTGGATCCAAACATGAAAATCCACATCCATGCTGTTAAGAGTGATTCAAAACAAGCATAGTTAAGAGCCACTGATGTTTGACAACCTCTCCAAATGTCATCTACACAAGCACTTTTTGTTGGCTGACCTCAGAGAGTGTGTGCACAAGTAAATACAGAAGACCATCACAGAGCCCCCTGTCTGACAGGAATGCAAATTGGAGCTTTTGAGGTGGCGAACATAGACAAACATGTAACAAACAAAATGTCAACTAATATCCAGCAGATTTCACATTACCTCCGAAAAACAGATCACTTACTTGATGTGATCCAGATACGTGCTCTTTCAGCAAGAAGCCGAGCATGTCCACGTCAACATTGACAGCAACCCCGTGTCGAGCAAAGAGGGACAAAACGGAGGCCGACAGAGGCTATAGGAGAACAAAGTCAATAGTCAACTAGCCAGTTAAGTCACTTAAGTGGCCCAATAAAATATTTTTGTATTTGCGAAACAAATGTGACCTAAATAACATTGTCATTCTCAGAGGCCTTATGACGTATTCATACAGAATCTGCATCTGATACTTACAACTAAAGGACTGAGGTTAGCTTGATGAAGAATTGTCACAAAGGGCTTGATCAAGTCTTCAGCTCTACAGGTAGACAATGAGTTTCAATAATGCGGGACTGCTACCTTGACATAAACAACACCATTGTGAAGAAAAATGAATGCTTAACCTATTTTCTTCCTTCAGCCAATCATTGTTCTTGTCCCAGTAGAGCAACAGCACAGCAATCATTTCTCCAAGTGTTTGGAGACTCCACGGCTGCTGCTCGGTAAAAGGTTCAACAAAAGGTTCCATGATAGTGTTCGGACATTCTTATATTGGATGTTACTGACTGAATATTTCTAATGACCACCTCAATGAAGTGTGAGTTCGCAACACAATCATGAATCAAGTCGAAGAGGAGACATGGCAATCCAAGTTCACTCTTAATGTGGTTCCTCAGGGTAAGGTCGGAGGTCAGAATCAGGTTGTGCAGGACCTTCAGCGGGTAGCCAATGTGGCACGTATTTTTTAGGACACCATCACGCAACTTAGCAGAGAAAACAAAATGAAATGAGTGTAATTGTATCAATTGTGTCATTTGAAAACAGCACTTAATTACCTTTTGCTTCAACACTAAAATGGCAGATCTCAGTTTGGAAATAATGGTACTGTAGTTGAACTTTTGTTGGCTTGGATCTGACTCTTCAAGAAGCTTCTCCCAGAATTCCTCACTGTCAGCTGCCTGGAAGAATGAAAAATGCATTTTCAGTGATCTACCATAAAGTTATGAGCAGTGTTGGCGAATAATTTCATGTATTACTGTGGAACGTTTGCGTGTCCTTGTCTGTAGTCGAGGCCCAACCTCTACTGAGGGAAACTCTCCTTCATAGTCTCGACTGATGGGACCCCTGCAGAAATCATAAACACAACAAAAATGACCAATGTAGAGCTGGAAAAAAATAATAAACAATAGCTAATGCTAGCTCCACTAGTATAGCAAATGCTAGCTCCGCCAGTGAGGTTTAGTTAATTGAGTCGAACCTGTCTAATTGACTTGATGTAGTCTCAATTTGGTTGGTTTGATCAAAACTTGGCAGTGCAAAGGTTGGCATCACTGCCGCTCCGCAATCTCCTTTAGATGCCACTCCATCCCTCTTTTCCTGTTAGACAGATCATCCTTTTTATAAATTCACATTTCATCTTTTTCTGGAATGTGTTGCTTTAAAATATGTATCTGGTTCACATTAGCGCTGTCAACCACTTTCTTCATGTTGCTTTTGTTTCTTCGCTCTCGAAGCTTTCGAAATATTCTCCTCTCTCCAGTGTCTGTTGACGTCTTTTCTGCCATTTGTTTCAGTTTCCGCGCCAACATGTCTGGGTCAAGTGTGGCTGTTAGAGGACTAAAAATAGCTTCGTCTGGAATCACTGCCAACACACCGCTGTGTTAGTACCACACAAATGCCAGGTTAATTTGATTTTTTTTTTAATGTTGTCACCTTTAACACCATTAGCAACAAAAGGATGATGCAGGAGGTCTGGCCATGACAGTCGCATCTGTGGGTCTTTGACTAACAAACCTTTCATGAAACTCTGGAAGAAAAATACAATTATTTCAATTTGCATTTTGCGTTGACATAATTAATAACACTACAGCTGCGTTGTACTTTGCACGCGCTGCTCATATTGTCTGGCCACTGGATGGGGTGGCTCACGATGAGCTGTCCCAATTGGAAGATGGAATCGGCACGAAAGGGTGGAATTCCTGTGTGGATTTCATAAAGAATGCAGCCTAGGGCCCAGAGGTCGGCTGTGTGGTCATAAGGCTTTTCCGCCACCAACTCGGGGGACATGTACAGTGGCGTTCCCATGATTGAAGTCACCACCATGGTGGAGATGCTCATTGCCCGAGCAAACCTAGTCAAGAAATCGTGACATCATTTTAATTGGAACGTCTCATAAGAAGAATGGAAGTGAAATCATATACGTACCCAAAGTCGCACAGTTTTACCACACCGTTTTTATCAAAAAGGATATTTTGTGGTTTCATGTCTCGATGGAGAATACGGCGGGAGTGCAAATAATACAGAGCTGACACTAGTTGGCAGGCAATCTCACAAACCTTGGGGAAAGCAAAATGATGAAAGGTAATTCCGTCATCTGGAATAGGGGCATGATTATGTGTGGCATTCTATTACCTGGCTTTCTGGTAAGCTTCCATCAGCTTCAATGATCTGGAATAACTGACCCTCAGCATACTCGGTCACAACAATGACCTGTGAGAAGCAGGAAGCAGCTTTTGTGTAGTAAACATGTTTAGGGTGTGTGAGAGAAACGTACCTCGGTTTCTGTTTCAAAGCTGTCAAAAAGCTTCACAATGTTAGGATGCTGAAGGTTACTCATAATATCGATTTCCTTCTTTAAACTCTGCAGCTCTTTGTTGGAACGTCCCATCTTTGGAATGAACTTCAGAGCTACTACCTGACGGGTACGCAGACAAAGAAAGGACTAAACCAGGGTGAATCATTTCAGTTACTTATACTACAATAAATCAACTTACTTGGCCTGTAAATTTTTTCATTCCTTTATGAACTCGGCCAAACGAACCCTGCCCCACTTGTGCCAAAACATGGTAGGAATCCATCTTAGTTATGTTGCTAGACTGGGAAGTGAGACATAGACAAGTAAGTGGAGTCAAAGGGCCTACATCACAAAGGCGACTCTCTTTTCTGTTTGCCATCGATATGTCGCAATGCCATTCAGCATCAAAGCCACATATGTTTTATTTTTAGAGAACATCACTAACAATGCAATGCTTGCCAAGATAGTTTTGGCCAATGAAACCTTTATTGCCATTATGTCATTCGACCTTGTTCCACTTGAGAAATGTACAATATTTACACTCAGACACAGAACAAATTCCTCTGGAGGGGTTCTTCAATTGACCACTAGAGGTCAGACAACAGCTTTTGAAAAAGTTCAAGAAATAACCCATGTTGGCGTTTGAGCCAGTGCTTGTTGGTTTAGAATGGGTGAATTAAATATGAAGTTGGAAACATTCTTGAGGTAAATATGCCAAACAAACAACAGTCACAACATTAGGAATAGCTGCACTTGCATCAGAGCTGTGTCAATGACTTTGCCATTACAAAGATCTCTGTGTGTCAAAAAGGTATGAGTAGTAGCCAATAATAATTTTAACCAACAATAGCCAATTTATAAGTCCACTTTTTGACATTTCAGCGTGTTAGCACAATGACTGTTTATTGTAGCGCATATTTCCAATAGTTTTACATCTAGTTCTTGAAAAAAAAAAAGGTTAAATTCGTTATGGAAATCCGTTTGAGGATTTCTTCATAAACTTTTTCTAATTCAAGTTACATCTTAAGCCTCCACTCCTTGTCATACTCACGAGAATGGAGGACTAGAATGTTTAAAGCACTGGACTGGATCCTCTAGTCTAGTGACTCAGCCCTGTCCACGACAATAGACTAGAAGAGCACGTTGCATCCAATGAGTGTCTCCTCCAGCGGACTGCCCCCTCCAAAAGTGAGATAGAGTTTCCATCATTTCACACAAGACGAAAATGCATAAAGTGCACTGAAGGCAGCAGTGGAGCGAGCACACAGGTGCAGGCCGGGAATGGGTGAGGATCAGGAGGAATTTACACTCTTGTAGAAAGACGCCTGCACATTGGATATGCTCTCCCTCAGCTTTTGGTCCTTGCATTCCAAGTTGAATGCAAACATCGTCATGTTTGTCAGAACAACGTGTCTGCTCCACGTCGTGGTATCGCTATCCAGACTGGTTCGCTGCATGGAAAGTGAACTTTGCTTCCCGTTCATCCTGGACACGCAACAGCAGTATAATGACAACGACGTGGATGCGCTCCACGGCAAATGTGTGCTAAGAATTCAAGCTTTCCACCAGGAATTAGTGGTGGATTTACGGCAAGATTCCAACTTCATTGGCCCACATGCGTCCAGCCAAGACGCACCGTGGCTCTCCGGTACGGACGTCACCATTGAGCTGAGTCGCTGTTTTTACTCCGGCTATGTGAACGCTGACCCGTTTTCGTATGCAGCCTTAAGCCTGTGTAAGGGCGTGCAAGGTGCATTTGGCTACCAAGGCTGGGAGTATTTTATCAGCCCGGTGCGTAACGCCACCGCGAGCGCAAGCGGTGCGCACGTCATCCGGCGCAGAAACAGCGGCAACCTGAAGCCGAATTCCACTTCCAGGTGCGCAGTCAACAGTGACATAAGTCATCACGTCGCGCAGATGTTGGGGAAATACAAGACCGTTGAAGATAACAATGCGACTGAAACCATGCTGAGGGGCACGGGGAGAAGCAAACGCTTTGCGTCGGTTCCCAGGTACGTGGAGACGCTGGTGGTGGCGGACCAGACCATGGCTGAGTTCCACGGAAACGACCTCAAACATTACCTCTTGACACTCATGTCAGTGGCGGCCAGGCTCTACAAGCATCCGAGTATCCTCAACTCCATCAACATAGTCGTCGTGAAGATTTTGGTTATATCCGATGTGGACAAAGGACCCAAAGTGTCCGGGAACGCAGCTCTGACGCTCCGGAATTTTTGCACTTGGCAAAAAAAGATGAATAAGAACAGCGACAAGCATGCAGAATATTGGGACACAGCGATCCTCTTCACAAGACAGGTAAAATTGATTACATGGAGGTGGGCTACATTTCAATAAATTGCACTTATATGTCAAGACAAAAAAAATCTCGTTTGCAATAGCTCGTATCTTGAAAATTTCCTCAGTCAAGGCACTTGCACCTCAAGGCACCACTGTAATGGTACCTTCTGCCATCTAGTGGAGGCACATTTAATTGTTCTGCCAGTTACTATACATGGTTGGCATTGCTGATCTAAGATACATTACCTACTGTAAATAAGTAATTTGTCCAAGTCCATAAAGCAATGCACACAATACATGGCTGGATTTGTTTGGTGTTAATGAAGTGAAAGCCTTGACCTCAATTCCACCAATCTTTGAGCCCACATGGCCTCATAATGTAACTTTGAAGCTGGTTTGGAGGCCAGAATTAGGAATACATGACACATGATCTACAAATGCACCTGTAACTTCACCAAGGTAGAGCATTAGCACCCTCTGGGGTGCCCCTGTTGGTAGTTTCTCATAGCCGTTCCCATTTCTCCTGCTCCAGCTGTGTGTCTCCCCCCCCCCCCCCCCCCCCAACTTGCCTGCTCCTGATTAAACAGGGACCTAAGGGGAAAGACAGGAGGAGGAGGTATAATGTAAGGTTGTTCACATTTGTTACGTCACATGGAGTTTATGCCCCACCTGCTCAATCCTAGTCCCAAAACCTCCACTTCTTCCCAGCTGTAAGTCAGACCACATCATGTAAGCACATCCGCATTTATTCACTTCATACTTCCTGTCTGCTTAAAGAGTTGAATTACTGGCTGTGTGCATTTTCCACCACAATACTTTAGGTACCATCGGTCTCACTTCCGGCAAATAGCAAAAAGCCAGGTGGCTTTTGAGGCATGGAAACACTGACATGTTTCTTCTCAAATATAACTTGCAAATTGTATTTATTTTGCGGCAATACACCAAAAAGGCAAAATGAGATGACAGATGTGGGAAGTAGGTCATTGCGGAGAATCAACCCTTCGCCCCCTTTTTGATTCTTGCCTCTATTTTCTTTTCTCACTAATGACCAAACCATCTCATGAACACATCTGGAGTTAATTTGCACCGCCGAATAATTTTGGTTTAGTTCTTTATTTGCAAAAAATTTGTTCTAGCATAAAATGTCATGAAGGTGTACATAAGCTATGTATGCAACAGCTGCCCCGAGCCGTTTTTTTTTTTTTTTTCCTTAGAGAGTGTATGCAAAGCAAGAAGGAGTAGGCAGCCGGGCGGTACTGTGTGGTTAAGGTTGTCGACTTGTCCTGTGATTAGGAGGCTCAGTCAAGTGCTCCGAATGGATCCTCGCTAAGATTAGACTTTGGAATAGTGTGGTGACAGAAAAAGGCCATTTGGAAACTGCTCTTGCAAGAAAATGCAATGATTGGAGACCAGTGCCATGACGTCACATGGGACCATGTGCTCCAAACGCTAGTCAGTCTCATTTAACAGCGGAGGGAGAGAGAAAGTTTGCTCTTCTGACAGGACAAGAAACAAATATTGAGGGAAACAGACAGGGTTTAAACAAACCGTCTTGAGTAGAAAAACATCTTTGGGATTGCAAACAAACAATCTGTTGTAAATATCTTCTACACTTTTGGACCACTTTGCTTGTTGCCAGGGAGTTTTCCATCAATCATATGGACGATTGACAAAATTCTCGAGACACATTTCTTAATCAATAACAACGAAGGATTCTTTCACAGAGTTTTGTGTGGAATAATTTAACTTTTGGATTGAAGTAGAACAGAGATTGTGAGCCAGGCCCCCTCTCGGGTCCAACATTAGTCACCCCTGACCTCAGACATCTGGATGAATGGACAAAAATTTCCAGAGACACATTCTGAAATCTTGTAGAAAGCCTTCCCAGAAAAGTGCAAACTGCTGTAACTGCAAAGGGGCCCGACCATCTCAATACTTTTTGCTCCTATTTTCACATTTTCCAAGGAGTCCCAATAACTACGCTAAGTGCATAAAACGGGGGAAAAATAATTTGAATAATATTTTATATTTGTTATTTGAATGTTTGATTGTGCAGGACTTGTGTGGGGCTTCCACATGCGACACCCTTGGAATGGCCGATGTCGGCACCATGTGCGACCCAAAGAGGAGCTGCTCCGTGATCGAAGATGATGGTTTGCCTTCGGCCTTCACCACAGCTCACGAGCTCGGTAAGCCATACCAGCTTAATGAATCACACATTAGCCGGCGTGCCACTAGGGAATTGGGGCTTGCTGGAAAAAAAAAAACATCATCACCAATGAAAAATGTATCATTTGACAATCAGGGCTGGGCTGGCCATTTAGAATACAGGACAGATGCCCAGTGGGCCTAAGTCAAAATACTAGAGACAATTTTTGGTGCCAGTCCAAGCACACATACACTGGCAAAATAAACAAAGTCAAAGACAACATGTGTCATCGGGTTCTCTCTCTGCAGGACACGTCTTCAACATGCCGCATGACAACGTGAAGGCCTGTGAGGACGTGTTTGGCAAGCTGCAGGACAACCACATGATGTCTCCCACGCTCATTCAGATCAATCGCACCAGCCCGTGGTCGCCCTGCAGCGCTGCCATCATCACCGAGTTTCTGGACAGTGGACACGGTGAGTTTCTATGCGCGCCACTCTCCAAACACTTTGGATTGATGTGAACCAACAGTGGAAATGATCACAAGCTGTTTTAATGGCCCTTCAGGCAGTGAAATATTTGAATGATGATCACATTCATAAAACACATGTTCCTTACGAATGACTATTCTGTTCACAGTAGCATTGCCAGTGAAGGACATTTGCTGTTTTTTTTTTCTCATCTGTACAATCATTTCAGTTAAATACACGGCTTAGTGTTTGCATTCATGCATTCTTTCGAAGAGCAAAAATGGACCCAGACTGTTCTCCAACATCCCAGACCGCAGAGCTCGGCCTCGGAGTGATGCTGAAGCTTTATTTTAAAAACTGCTCCACATCTGTCCCAAATTAGTGGCTTTGTTTGGAGGAGCGTCACCACAGTGGTTTGGAGAGTGCAGCTTTACCCAGCCTGTGTTTCCCATACAGGTTGAGTAGACACTTTTGATTCATGCTCTGACAACTGGAGAGCAAGAACCAGTCAGGATTGCATTGGGTTTCTTCAGAATGACCCTTTTCTCCACATTTTTGACACTAAGTCTAATAATGTTGTAACACGGCTTCTTGGTGCCATCGCTCATAAATCTTCACTGACAGAGCAGCCTGGAGATTGAAGACATGCCACGGCATGTTTGAGACAGTTTACACATGCCGTGCTGCGGCCATGATTATTTTCAGGACAGCCTCAGACATTGTATTGGGCAATGCGCTTTGGAAGTTGATGAAAACGTTTTTTCAAATGATTTAAATTTGCAGTGTAATAGGAGGAATCAATTTAACATTCGCTGCTCCATTTGTGGCCTTTTCAAAAGGACAATTTCCCTGCTAACATCCTAAGCTATACAATTTGATGCATTTTGGTCAATTCCTTCCGCAGGCAGGAGTGATTAAAAACTTTCTACAGGAATCTCTTTTCGATTGATAATAACCTTTAATTTTTTCCAAACACCTGCTGGTCCAACTCTTCCTATTATTATCTAGTTCCTGGAAAGATGCCTGAGTGTCCTTTCTTGAAATTGCAGCTCAGCTTAATTTGACTTGTATCACTAAATGGAACATTTAAAGCTATTAAAAACCAATTGGAAAGTTTGGGAAGTATACTTACACTGTAATTAATTTAATTTCAGCGTAGGGGAGAAATTTCCGACAAGAGCTTACAGATGAAGGGGTCGGGGTGGGGTTCTGTGTGGTATTTCTCATAGTACATTGCTGCAAGCCACCCACCACCAATTCATGATTGGTCTCGAGTAACTTCTCACGGAATTGTGTCCATTTGGTGGAATAAAATGTTTGTTGTTCAAGACAAGAACTGATGATGAGAATTTTTTCCAGGGGAGTGTTTGTTGGACCAGCCCCAGAAACCATTAGGCCTCCCCAACGTGCTTCCCGGAGCATCGTACCTCCTAGAGCGTCAGTGCGAGCTTGCCTTTGGCGAAGGTTCCAAGCCCTGTCCCTTCATGCAGCCGCCGTGCGTCCGCCTGTGGTGCACAGGCAAGTCCAATGGCCAGTTGGTGTGCATGACTCGCCACTTTCCCTGGGCGGATGGCACCCACTGCGGAGAGGGCAAAGTTTGTGACCGAGGCATCTGCTCTCCCATAGAAGAGCAAACTTTAAAGGTAAGGGTTAAGAAACTTCAGGGACAAGAGGGCTGACTCAGACAAACAAATTCCAATGTGTGTATTTTCTAGGTGGATGGTCGATGGGGCAAGTGGGGTACGTTTGGTTCCTGCTCACGCACGTGCGGAGGTGGCGTCCAACTGGCCAAAAGGGAGTGCAACAACCCCCTTCCCTCAAACGGGGGCAAGTACTGCCAAGGGGTTCGGGTCAAGTACCGCTCCTGCAGCCTGAACCACTGCCCTGCTACAGGTTTCAATTGCTCAAAAACTACATCAAGTTTCCTCCTTAAGAGGGTTCCACTTCCTCATCTTTTTTGCGCCATCTCTCGTCTCTGTGCAGGGAAGACTTACCGCGAAGAGCAGTGTGAATCCAGAGGCCGCGGTTTCAGCAGCAACCATATTGCCCCTTCTGTGGTGTGGGTGCCCAAGTATTCTGGAGTGAGTGTCGAAGACAGGTGTAAACTCATCTGCAGGGCCAATGGAACCGGCTACTTCTACGCTATGGCACAGAAGGTAAGAAGCTATATATTCATTACAAGGAAGGAAGGAAGGAAGGTCACACAAATACCACAATAAATGTGTCTCCCTTGAAACATGCTTCTTCGGGGGGCAAGAGGCTCCACAAAGCAAAACAAAACAAAGATTTACAAACTGGAGGTGGTTAAATGGGGAAAAGAATCCTGGAAAAAAAGTCTGAAAATAATAAATCAAAATCTTAAAATAACAAAAAAAGTCAATTATCTGGCCTGGCATCTGGGGCAAGCATATTCACCGCCAGTGTTTATAGTATGATTCCAACTTGTTTCATAAATCCAACCAAAAAAAAAACATAATTTATTCTTTTAGACATTTAGACAAGATTTTGAATTTTCATGAATCCATCCTATCCAATCAGATCAACAGGCATCTAAGCTTGACGAGCAGCCAGTGTCTCTTGCTGGGACCAGATGGGAGGGAAGTGAAGTGAAAACCATAAGAATCTTAAACCAGGACATGCCACACTTTGCTCCAACACAGTAGTCGTAACCGCATTATCGAATCTCTACACTTACTACATGCCAAACCTACAAGTTAACAGCTGTGTTATTTCCTTTTCCTTGCACTATTACATTTCAAATGGTTTCCTTTTTTTGCTTTATTGAATGTTGAATGTCTTTTTAGGGCCTGCTTCCTTTTAGTCTGTTTATCTCTTTACTGAAAAGATTTTTACGATTACATTACATTACATTATCTAATGGCAGGCTGTCATCCCTTTCAACTTTGGCTTTTAGGGATTTACATTTCCACTTTTTCAAATAGGATTGTCAAAACTCATGAGTGTATATTTCTTTTCATCACTCCACACGCCTTGTAACGTTACCGCATCAGGATAAGTATAAGGATGTGAACAATGTGGCCGAAAATGATTTCATTTGTGAGCAATGTGAATTCATGTGAGCCTCTGAGGGAAAACAGCAATGCATGGGACGATGGAGAGGAATGGAGGGGGGTTTATCTCCCTGAGATAATATGGGTGTGGAGTGAGTGTGAGCAGCCGTGAGAGAAAGTTCACACTACATCATACTGAGTTAAGAGGACATGAACACTCAGGGGACATGTAGCACTCAATCATAGAGCAGCTGCATGCTTGTTCGAAACATCTGAACCGAATATCATTTTACGCCACATCCTGTTCCACGACTTCGTGGAAATACACTCATCTCAGCTTTTAGAAATGATTGCCATATAATAATAACACCTAAAAATATAATCACGCCATGTAGAAAGTGAAACAGCGCATTTTGGGTGCTGTGTTTAATGAGCGGTCTCCTCTGACTTGCACACCACAGGTTGTGGATGGAACCCCGTGTTCCCCGGACGCTACGGGAGTGTGCGTTCAAGGAAAATGCATTAAGGCTGGGTGTGATGGAAAAATTGGATCAACCAAGAAGTTTAACAAATGTGGAATCTGCGGCGGTGACAACAAGAACTGCAAGAAGGTCTCAGGACTCTTCACCAAGCCTATGTGAGTACAGTAATCCCTCAGTTGGACAAATTTGCCGATTGGGTGGGTGGGCCTATGGGGGTCTATAGAACATATGGCCAGCTATTTACCTGTTCAGAATGATCCTTTTTGTTCTTTGCATACTGTAGAAACCCATAAAAAAGATTGTTGAGAAATCTCCAAGATAACTCTGTCTGTGTGGTGTTATGCAGGCATGGCTACAACTTTGTGGTGATGTTGCCAGTGGGCGCAACCAACATCGACATCCGTCAACGCGGTTACCAAGGAATGTTGGGTGACGACAACTACTTGGCGGTGAAGAACAGCGAGGGTCGTTATCTTCTGAATGGCGACTACGTGGTGTCAGCCGGCGAGAGGGACATCATTGTTAAGGGCACTCTGCTGCGCTACAGCGGCACCACTGGGCTCTCAGAGACCCTCCAGTCTGTAAATACCCTGAGGGAGACACTCACTGTGGAAGTGTTGTGCGCGGGCAATTTAACGCCCCCTCGCATACGCTACTCCTTCTACATAGCCCGGCAGAGCAACAAAGAGGACAAGACTCAGAAGAAGGAGGAGCGAGTGAAATCCCACAACAGCGTTCTGGCTGATGACAGCGTGAAGGAGACTCTAAAGAAAGCTTACAGCAAAGAGGAGCCCCTCCTGGTGAAATGGACAGCGGCAAACTGGGACGAGTGCTCGGTTAGCTGCGGCAACGGTTTCCAAAGGCGGATGGTGCAATGTTTGAGGACGGACGGCAAGCCGGGAATGAACTGTGATCCTTCCAAAAGACCCTCGGCCACCAGAGCTTGCGGAGACCCGTGTCCAGGGTGGTACGCCGGCCAGTGGTCCTCGTGCTCCGCAACTTGCGGGAAAGGCTTTAAGAGACGACCACTGCACTGCAAAGCCCAAACGGGACACTTGCTTCCCAGGGACCACTGCAGTGGCTTACGCAAACCTCAGGAGCTGGACTTCTGTAAACTCAAGCCTTGCTAGAGACTTGAAAAGCTTGAGTATGACTGAACTTGAGTCAACAGCTCTTTTCCACACACTCTCTCCTGCATCACGAGACACTTGCACAGAAGAGCCCAAATAGATGGTATTATGCATTTTCCCCACCATTTAAAGCAAACCACCTGAATCCTCTTCTGACAGCACAATAACATTGTACAACGTTACTATGAAGCTAACTATAAAAGGTTCTATTATTGTAGAGTTCAATTATTTAAGAGTTGACATATGTTAGTAAGCAATTTATCTTACGTATGAGTGTGAAACGCATTTAGTGTCACATTTAAAAAAAAAAAAAGGTATTTTTAAGACAATTGTGTAGCCTGCCAGGTGCATGAAAACATCCATCCATCCATTTTCTGAACCGCTTAGTCCCCACGGGGGTCGCGGGCGTGCTGGAGCCTATCCCAGCCGTCATCGGGCAGTAGGCGGGGGACACCCTGAACCGGTTGCCAGCCAATCGCAGGGCACACAGAGACAAACAACCATTCGCACTCGCACTCACACCTAGGGACAATTTGGAGTGATCAATCGGCCTACCAAGCATGTTTTTGGGATGTGGGAGGAAACCGGAGTGCCCGGAGAAAACCCACGCTGGCTCGGGGAGAACATGCAAACTCCGCACAGGGAGGGCCGGAGGTGGAATCGAACCCACACCCTCCTAACTGTGAGGCGGACGTGCTACCCAGTGCGCCACCGAGCCGCCTGCATGAAAACAATGACAACAAAAAACATTTTCATTTTCCAAATGAATCCTTTATAACAAATCCCAAATCACAATCGGATGTCTTTCTTCCTTTTCTAATCGGTAAGGGAGCTGTATTAATTAAATGACGCCACTTTTTCCACCCTGTCATCATCCAGAGAAAGCCACAAACAATACTAAATACCTGTGCTGTAGAAATCGCTTTTTTCCCCAATTTCGTCACCGTCAGTCACTGCCAAAGATACCGCACCACTTTCTGTGCACTCACAGTTAAATCTTGTCAATCGATTATATTCTTGTTATATTTGCGAAAAGGGCCCACTATGTCTTATACAACATCCTGCCACACGATGGATACTTTTATAGTCAGGCTTTGATTTTCTATTTTTTATTATTAATTTAGCAACTTTTGCACTTTGTACAGCAAAAGAAACAGATGACTTATATGGGCTGTACTGTATACTATGTATACATTTATTCAGCTCTGTGCAAAATTTCATGTAAATACTTTAAAATCCTTTTCCCTTTTTTTACACACAACTGAAATGTCTGAATATATTTATTCCAAATAAAGCCTTGAATGAAAAGTTTAAAAGTTTTCCATGTTTATTTACATGACTAATTACGCTGGTTCTGTAAACCAGTTAAAGATGAATGAGAAATTCTAAAAGTGTCATGCATCCTGAGATGCTCTTATTCAGCCTCTCAGGACGCTGGGTTTCCTTCCCCCTTAAATAACATTTTTGAGAGAAGTGTAGATACATCACTATAAAGGCTCAATAGTCTGACCTACATAAGAGCAGATGAAGGAGAACCTGGAGGGCAGCCAATGGACATATTTGTTCATTCCCCCAATGGTCTCTTGCCCGACCGAGTTCACGCTCAGATCTTGCTGCAGGTTTGATGACATTAATTGTATAGGACAACTTATACCAAAAAATAAATAAATCAAATACTCCCAGCAAAGGTTTGAATTTGGAACTGTGTAAACCTCTAATTACAATGAGAACCAATAGTTGAGTTTACAATACACTCACTAGAAATTTCCCAAGGTACACTTGTACGTTGTAACGACATCTAATTCTAAGTCTGCCATGACATTCGGTTGACCAAAAAATTTCAAAAATAATTCTTCCACGTAGGTAGAAAATTACGAAACAGAGAAACTGGCACATGGAAGACTGGTATTGATTTAATTCACTTCAATGTGGTCCTTATAGCTTTCTTCCTGAGCAGACTGATCCTTGTAAACATCAAACTCATATGAACCAGGTGAAGATGAACACTTCTAAGAGCTTCTAATTAGACTGAGTGAATAAAACCATGACATAACAGATGTGGCGTCTGCCTGTGTGTTGTCTGTCTGTGTGATCAGCAGCAGATGTGCCTTTGCAGATAGCGTTGATCGGAATGCTCGGCTTACCGCAGTCACCATCTCAATGAGTTGCTTTGTGGCGTGACGGTAAGTGGGTTCATGGAAACGTCCACTCAGGAGTATCACCACTAATGTGTTGACGTCAGCATTATTTTCACGAACAATAGAAGTGACACATTCACAGCTGACCTCCATGTAGTGCCAACTATTCAAATGATTCAATCACCATTGGCGGAGTTGGGGCAGAAAAAAATCCTAGCTTTGTCATGTCAGTCACAGTTTAACGTCACAGTTGATCTTAACCAAGTTGCCCTGGCATATTTTACCACAGCATTTGGGAGAAGCAATGAATGATATTGCACTATCCAGAATAAGCTAACATTGCCGTGTGTGTTTATCTTTTGTCATCTCTTAATCTTTATCCTAAAAAACTACAATGAAGCAGCACTCTAAAAAAATTTAACAACAAAAAAAAAAACACCTGCCTCGTCATGCTTAATGTAAAAGTTAATATTTCATATCTATTCACAGTTCAGCTAGTGTCACAAAACTTCAGTCAATGTGAAACTGTCCTTAATATGAACTTAATAAGGTTAAAGATGTATAGCAGCTCAAATCACCCATCAAAGGCAACAATCTAAGACAGCGGTTACTGTATTTTTCGGAGATAAAAAGAACAACAATTCCAGATGTTTGCGTTCGAGAAAAATACTGACTGGATGTCATCCAAATCATTTTTACAGAAAACCAATAATAAGACACAATGAAAGGTTCCTAATCAAAAACAGCAAGTCAACGGCACATGAAACCATTTCATGTGTCAGCTGATATTTTGATCTGCTTAAGTGCATGTTACACCGTTTATTCATAGCTCACATTAAAGCACATCATACAGCAGAAGAAAAACTCAATCTGACAAGCAATGTTGTGATTTTAAGGAGGGTTTTGACAAATGACGTACAAGTAGAACTACAGCACTAAAAAGAAGAACATGATGCTCTGTAGATGTTTGAACTCAAAGCTGTCCTCACAGGTGGGCCCATGACCACCTATAAAGTTCTTTTTTTATTTTATTTAAGCATCGTAGTGTGCATGTGCTTCGTTTGAAGTCTGTTTGAACACTCCCCTTTTATCATTCACAACACAAGCCTAAAAAAAATTGACGGAAGAAATTTGCCACAAACCGTTTTGCTGTGATTATAATAATAATCAAAAGACAAGACCTCGAGATGACTTCTTTCTCATAATCTCACTCATTAATGTTTTGGGTGGGCCTGGTGTCTGCAGATGATTTTTTTAATCCCGCTTTGGCTTTTCCAAAATGAGCCTGAGAATAGTCCGGAGCTAATTTTCTTTCATGATATTTAGTCAGATTTTGTACAAAAAAAGTAGTACAAATAACAGGAGGAGGTTATGTCATTTGTCATTTTCTACTTAGTTACTTAGTTGGTTGGTACCCAGGAAAGAATATGCCGTAACCATTTATTTCAGTCTGCTCCTATTGAGGCTGAGATGGAACTTTGGTAGAATCACATTGCTTTGAGCTGCTACTTTAATACCTACAGTATTATAATCCAAGAATTTATGAGGCCCATTCCGACCTTGAGTGCCATTCAAATTCAATAATGTATTTTTTGAAAATAATGTGACCTAACTTCTTAACTGCTTTGAATTCTGGGGGAAAACATACAGTCAGCATTTTATGGAACGTGATGTTCATTCTGCTTGAAAAATAGCTCAGTTCAAACGTAATCTAAAACATCACTTGCGGCCGCCAGCTAAATTCTCATGAAAATTTATTTTCAAGAAGCACATCTGAGGAGGCAGACGTGCAAAACGTGATTGTGGAAGTAATACGGAGCAAACGTTTTTGCACTGTCGTAAGATGCTGTCTGACAGATGCTGCTAATTTCCACAGGCGTTTCGAGGGCAAATACATCTTTTTCCTCCAACGTGACGTCAAAGTTCCTGGCAGAGTGAAATAATCTGCTCAATTTCAAAACGCCACCTATGCCTTTAAAAATTGGCCCAGCAAAGTCTTGCTGCTTGAGATTAGAACGCGTTTGGATTTTGGCCACATGGCGCTGTTTCTCAACAGAGTGAGTTCATGTCTTATAGGTCAAGCACCTTAAAAGGGAGCAGTGGGACGATGAAGTCATTTGCTGATGCTTTTGACTGAAACGTTTTGACTGTACAGTCACACTACAGCCATTCAATTGTATTTGATTAATTGATGGCCCTGTCAGGAATGAGTTGAGCCAGGGCGACCAAATGCAGCTTGAACCAGGATTTATTGCAGGGAAAAGGAGTTGGAAGGGAGGCAGGTGGGGAACGAACGACACAGACGGGAGGAAGACTCACGGCCAGCAAAACAGACAGACTGACCGACATGAAGTCCCCTTGGACAAGATTAAAATTCTGACCGTGAGCCTTCAGACAGACCGAGGGAAAACCAGATGACACGAACAGGAACACTGGGCACGAACAGGAATGGACACAACAGTAGACACCGACAGGGAGAAACACACGGGCAGGGCTTAAATACACAGGGTAACAATAGGAAGCAGGTGACAGACATTATGGTAACGAAAGGGGTGTGGCCGAGCAAAGTGCAGGCCGAGCGTGCTGTGGCACGGGCGTGACAGTACCCCTCCCACAAGGGACGGCTCCCGACGTCCCAAAAAAGAAAAAGTCCAAGACTGTCCAACAAGAGCCGGGAGGAAATGGGGAGGTGGCCGCATGTCACACACCGCCGAAGGCCGACTGGGTGACGGCCACTGGATCCACGCCGCCGGAACTGGTGGCGGCCGCAGCATCCGCGCCGTCGGGACTGGGTCGGGGGGCGGCCGTGCGTCATGCACCGTTGAAGGCCGACGGTGACAGCCGCTGGATCCGCGCCGCCGGAACAAGTGGCGGCCGCAACATCCGCGCCGTCGGATCTGTTTTGGGGGGGGGGCAACCGTGCATCTTGCGTCGCTTGAACTCATCTCCTTGGCGACCATGCAACAGTTGCGGGAGCCGGCAAAGGGTTGGTCCAAGCGCTGGTCGCTGTGATGGTCGGTGTCTTCTGTCAGGAATGAGTTGAGCCAGGGCGACCAAATGCAGCTTGAACCAGGATTTATTGCAGGGAAAAGGAGTTGGAAGGGAGGCAGGTGGGGAACGAACGACACAGACGGGAGGAAGGCTCACGGCCAGCAAAACAGACAGACTGACCGACATGAAGTCCCCTTGGACAAGATTAAAATTCTGACCGTGAGCCTTCAGACAGACCGAGGGAAAACCAGATGACACGAACAGGAACACTGGGCACGAACAGGAATGGACACAACAGTAGACACCGACAGGGAGAAACACACGGGCAGGGCTTAAATACACAGGGTAACAATAGGAAGCAGGTGACAGACATTATGGTAACGAAAGGGGTGTGGCCGAGCAAAGTGCAGGCCGAGCGTGCTGTGGCACGGGCGTGACAGGCCCGAGACAACGTGGTGCTACAAACACAACTTTGCAGTGCCTACGCGGGCAGACATCCAATTATAAATTGTGATTTATGAACAAGAGCAAAGGACGGTATGATCCCACTCATCTAGACCTGCTGGAAAATGCATCTAATGTGGTCTTGCTCTTTGAAAGGTCACACACACTTCACGACGTGCTACGCTCTGTTTGCTAATTTTAACGGGTGCATCACGCTCAAATGATAAACAAAGCACCGATGTTACGTTCATCAAATGCAGTGCCGTGCATTTACTATCTCGACCTTCAGGTGACTTGATTTACCTCTTGACCACTATGAGGCTGCAATTATGCAAACCTATACGACACAAAAAATACAATCGCAATTATGCAAACCTATACGACACAAAAAATACAATCAAACAGCACGCACGCAGCTGGAGACAACAATATTGAGCTAACAACAGAAGAAACTTGAAACAAAGCTAACGAAAACACATTATACGCATACGAATGCTGATTAATAAATGTATTTACAGATTGCTAAAGACACTTTTGGGTTGTTGAATCATGCAGGTTCTAACCAACCAATCAGATGACGGAAAAATGCTGATGTTATTGTTGGCCCAGTGAGGCTGATTCCAAAAGCCCTGGACAGATTAGATAGAAATGGCAGCACAGCGAGGAGGCCGGAATATGATTGGTCAAAAGAATCAAAAAATCTAATATCCACATACACATACTAAAAGGAGTGCAGCCAAGAAAAACTTTGATACAATGAGTAGAATAAACTGTTGGGATTAAATGAATACTACATGTAGCCAATATTTGAGGGTATGTTGGAATTGTAGGTCAGAAGGTGGAATGTGAAGAAAAGACTTTTAGCTATAGTAGCAGCTTGCACTCTTCTGGGAAGACTCTGTGTTACTGATACGTAGAGAACGTGATAGCTCATGACCCCTGATTGAGTTCAATGGGTCACTCATGGTTACATGCAAGTCCTTCCACACTAAATCCAGCCATGCCTTTATGGACCAACAACAAAAAGGAATTTCGAAAGTTATTCCCACCAACTTGGAAGCATACAATTGATAAATCGTTAATATTAACAGAGGAACGACAAGGTCTTTTCAAGAAGTGTGTCTGGATATTTTTGTCGCTACGTTGTTTGGCCAACATGGCCTCTAAACACAAACATGGCATGAGAAGATGTTTTCATCAGGTCACCCTGCCGAGAAGCAAGGGAGAAGAGCGAAATGGAGCAAAGCAAAAGCAAAGTGGATGCGAAAAGCTCTCAAAACAATGTGAAACAAAAGTGGAGCCTAATGCTTCCTGTTGGCGTCCAAATGTCAGCATGGGGGGGAACTGGAATTCACATCACAAAAGGAGCAGCGGTCATTAATCGTGCTTGTGGATAAATTTGAAAATAGCTCTCTCAAGTTCTGCCAAAGTGTACGGCCGGTGTCTTCCTGTTTCTAATTTCTTGCTTCGATTCAGCGTATATGGAGTCATAGTATTGTCACAAAGCATCACAACTATACTTTCATGTCTACCACTTCCAATGAAGATGAAAACATTCCATTGAAAAAACGATCACTTGATGCAATTATTCTAATTGGATATTAGAGATTTTCTTTTCCATTGCCAAAGTGGAATTACTTGTTGAGGAAAGCAAAGCAGTCAGCGAGCTTGATAAATGATTCTCAGGTGTTTGTGGGTGCTTTAAGGCTGTATCTCTCTTGGTATATGTCGTCCCTGGGGTCTGCCTCCGATTGCGAAACTCCAAAACTGTCACGAGTAATGATTGAGACGACCCCGATGAATAATGTCTGTTTTTCTAAATGGGACCGACAACAGCGTCATGGCTCACAGCCAAAGGTGCTCGGGGCAAACCGCAAAGAAGCAACAAAGGCCTATTTCTGTGAAAAGGAATTTCCAACAAGACATGTATTTGTCATGTATTTAAGAGTAGACTTTAAGTTCCTGGAGAGAAGCGATAAGATTTCCTATTTCCTCTTCGCATTCTAAAAATGCGGGATCCCTTTCAGAAAAGAATGAAAATAAGAGAAGCGGACATGCTGATGGTGGTCCTGACCAAGACTAACAATAAATTATCATAAATGACAGGATTGGAATAAAGTACATTTCTGTGGTATCCAAACCATGCATATGAAACAAAAAGTTGAATGACAACAGGGAGCATTTTGGTTTATAGATGTGTGACAGTTGGAAAACAGAAACTGTAGAAAAGTTATATCGCTGGTGTCACAGTTTGAATCCCCCCCCCCCCCCCCCCTCTCACACACACACACACAAATCTATACTATTCATCTTAGCAGTGTGTTCAAGTGTGGTTCCACTTTGAAGAGGAAAGAAATCTGCACACCCTGACAGTAAATGCTCTCAAGATGCTCACATAACAACAATGGAGCGATTCACCATTCAGCACTTTCAGAACCTACCAACTGATTTTTGTTCATTTGTCAGACTCTCCTGCACGCTGATGAGGATGCCGTGCCGTCGACGGAGGTTACGAGAGTGTAGCCGGCTGCCGCTAGGCCTTTTGCAAAAAGCGCTTGGGTTGCCAAATGTAAAGAATGAGACTGTAACTCATCCGTCTGCTTTACAGATGGCCGTGTTTCAACCTGAGCTGACCTCCTTTGGATTCACAAATGTAACCTAAATGAGTGCATACATCAAGAAAATGAGCGGCGCTGACTTTGACAAGAACGAGAAAGTCAGTCGCTCACCAAATTGGGAGCCAATCAAAACTGAGGATTTTATTTTCTTGGCCATGCATTCAGAATAAGAAAATATTTAATGATATAAAAAAACAAAACAAAAAAAAACAAGAAACCAGATGTTGCCAGTTGGCAGGAGGACATTCTCGCCATACGACGTATCATCATATTCATTGTTGCAATTTATTTTGTTCTGAACTTTTAAGTTGCCCTTTACGGTCCTCGAAAAGACGTGTTTAATACGCTAACATCTGCTCATTAGCACCAATGAGGCATTGGTGTTAATGTTTCGGCTATGCGGTCATAAAGCCAAGTCTAGCGCTGATAATTGCACAAAAATAAACATCAATGAAATTTATCGAATGCACGGAAACATGTTTCATTTCAGTAAAAACATTTTTTTTCAAGATTTTCCCCCCACTCCCATTCTTATGGCTCTTATGCTGCAAGTATTTCCACTCCCCTGAGGCAACATTGTTTACTGATGAAAAACTGCTGCTTCTTCAACATAGCAAGAAAAGTCCTCGCCCACAAATCACCTCTGGTGACTCACAGGAGGGGAGAAGGGGCGGGGAGGGGGTTCTTTGCATTAGTGCCCGGAACATCCGTCAAAAGATGTTAGCTGTAGACATCCTAAATGATACGGGACAGCACTTTGTTTGTGTTGTCGTTGACGTCACAGCTCAAGGCGTTTTGCGCCAACCTGCTTATTTTGACCTTCACTCCGGGACGCCTAATTACTATGATGGACTTCAATTTGATCCAGAGTCACAATATGACACTTTCGCTCTACTTTGAACCAAAATAGATGACATCTTTGTTTTGTTTTCAGTCCCAGTACAGGCAGCTATTAACAAGAGACAGCCTTTGTGCGCAAGGATGTAGCACATTATGACTGACAGAAACAAGAGCGTCACATTGTTTTGGTTTGAGGCTAAGGTGGTTGAAGACCCCCCCCAACCTCCTTTTTTTTTTGGAACCCGCACCAATTTGAGCTGAAGTCTGCTTTACGTCCCCACATGAATATGTCTACTTTATAAACATGCTCTCTCTTTTTGGTGACCCCGCTTGCTCAAACCACACTCAAAGAAGGTCTGATTTCTATCAATATTGATCAACCCAGGACGGCTGTGACCAATCAATCTCTGCACACATTTCTCTTTCAAAACATTTCAGACAGAAAGCACACAACCTTTTCACCCCTTTAAAAGAGCACCTCTGGAAGCATTCCACTTCTGATTCAGTTTTCAAACTGCGTATTAACATGGTGAAAACTGCTGAAATGATTTATTTGTAAAATAGACCAAGTAGGAAATAATATATTTCACCCCACCATTTGTTGTTGTTTTTTGTTAACACTGTCCAAAATGTGCGCGTCATGCACAAATCACAAGAATAAAAACTATTTCCAAGTGTCCTCAAGAGGGTGTTAGTTTGTACTCGCTTACTTTGCAGTTCTTTGCTTCTGCACGTAAAGTGTTTGGTTGTCATCAGTGAAAAAATAAAAAATAGATTGTAGAAACCAAAAATTTTATATTGCTTTCTAGTGGTGAATATTCAGTGAGATTGCAAAGATAATATTTGTCAGCTTTTATTTTAGCTGATATTGCATACACGAGTGTTCTCATGAAAAGGGAAGAAAAGAAAAGAACAGCCGAAAATCTGTCTGTGTTCGTCTGGCAACGAAGCAATGAGTAACAACATGCTTCAAGACGAGCTGTTTAGTCTCACAGGAGAAGGTATTCTCCAAAGGGGCCAAATTATGAAATGATTACAAAACTAAATCACTGAATTGCCTTATCAGCGCTGTCAAAAATAATAATTTATTTTTATTGGCAGGGAATGAGACTCTGAAGCCAAATGCCGATTGCAAAACTGTTCATAAGATTATTTATTGCCGTTAACAGATTGTGAGACGTCGGGACTGTCATTAGAAATTCCTTATGGTTTGGAGCTGCTTTTCCCCCCGAATATTTTGTCTCGATAAATTCCTCTGGGGGGGAAGGGGTCTGATGGTAAAAAACAAACAACGGTGGAGGTCTTTCAATATGTGCTGCTTTGTTTCAAAGTATTAAGTATGATTAATGTGTCAGGCAGGGGACAAGGCGAAGGACTCGGATGCAGAGTCGAATCTATCTTGCATTTATTCCAGCAAGCACTCAGAGCAAAAGTACAAAACAAAGCGCCTCTTGCGAGGGAAAACACGGGGCAAAAAGTACAAACAAAAGGCGTCGCACTGTGGCGAGTCAAAAGGCTAAAAGTACAAATCAAAACGCCTCTTTCGAGGGAAAACGTGTAGCAAAAAGTACCAACAAAAGGAGTCGCACTGGAACGAGACAAAAAGGCGCTGGAGACCCAGGCACAACCAAAAGCGTCGCTCGGCGGCGAGACAAAAAGGAGAGTTCTTTCAGAGAGTTCGGACATCAAGGATTCGCTGGTGGTCGGGACGAGGCAAGACACACTGGCACAAGACAAGGGGAAGACACGGACTAAATACACACAAACGGGCGGGGACACAGGTGATGACAATTAGTATCGATTACGCGGGTGCGCACAATCGGGATCAGGGAAGACAAGACAACCAACACCGAGGAAGGAAACACGAACTGAAACGGAAGGGATGACAAAATAAAACCGGAAGTAAAGTTACGACAATTGACGAGACAAAAAACTGAAAAAATAAACGCGACCGCATGACAGAACCCCCCCCCTAGGGCCGGATCCCAGACGGCCCAGGAGCCCCAGGGTGAGCCGCATAGAAGTCCTCAAAAAGTCCCGGGTCCAAAATATAACTGGGCGGCACCCATTGCCGCTCCTCCGGTCCATAACCCTCCCAGTCCACCAGGTACTGCCAGCCCCGGCCTCTTCTGCGCACATCCAATAGTTCTTTAACGGTGTAGGCCGTCCCACCGTCCACAGTCCGCGGAGGCGGAGGGGGCGCCGGATCTGGCACCAACGGGCTGTCCACCACCGGCTTGACCTTCCCAACGTGAAAGGTGGGGTGGACTGCAAGGGACCTGGGCAAGCGTAGACGCACCGCGGCCGGGTGCACGACCTTGGCGATGGGGAACGGACCCACGAAGCGAGGCGCCAGTTTCCTGGAGTCCCCCCGGTGGGGAAGATCCTTGGTGGATAGCCAGACACGTTGACCTCTCTGGTACACGGGCGCCGGACGTCTCCTCCGGTCAGCCATCCGCTTCACCCGGTCCCCCTGTCGGACCAGCGTGGCCCGAGCCGCCGACCAGACGCGATGACAGCGGCGCACCAAGGCGTGGGCCGAAGACACCGTCACCTCCGGCTCACTGTCAGGGAAGACAGGGGGCTGGTAGCCAAACACACACTTGAAGGGGGACATACCTGTAGCCGTGGTGGGCAGGGAGTTGTGGGCATACTCCACCCAGGAGAGGTTCTTGCTCCACGAGGAGGGGTTCTGGGAGACCAGGCAGCGGAGACTTGTCTCCAACTGTTGATTTATACGTTCTGTCTGTCCGTTTGCCTCCGGGTGATAGCCTGACGTGAGACTCACGGTTGCCCCTATGAGCTTGCAAAACTCCCGCCAAAACCTGGATACGAATTGGGGCCCTCTATCGGAAACTATGTCTTTCGGAAACCCATGAACCCGGAATATGTGGTCCATCATCACGGTGGCCGTTCGTTTAGCGGACGGGAGCTTGGGCAAGGCGATAAAATGAGCCATCTTTGAAAATCTATCCACCACTGTGAGTATGGTGGTTCGCCCATGCGAGGTCGGAAGCCCGGTGACAAAGTCCATAGATATCTCCGCCCACGGGCGCGAAGGAATGGGTAGGGGATGCAGCAACCCCATGCGGGCGCCGTGGGCGTTCTTGTTCCGGGCGCAGACGGGACAGGCGGCAACGTATTCCTTGACGTCTGCCCTCATGGAGGGCCACCAGAATCGCTGCTGGATTACGAACAGCGTTCGGCGCATGCCCGGATGGCAGGAGAGTCTGGAGGTGTGAGCCCAATGGATGACTTGGGATCGTAATTGAGCAGGGACAAATAGTCGGTTCTCAGGGCAACCACTAGGGGGTGGTTCGTTACCATTGGCCTGCTGTACCCGGCCTTCGATAGGCCAGGTCACGGCTCTAACCAGGCAATGAGAAGGTAGGATAGTCTCAGGCTTCTTAATTTCTGGGTCCGAGTTGAAAACACGGGAGAGGGCGTCAGGCTTGGTGTTCTTGGTTCCCGGTCGGTAGGACAAAGTGAAGTTAAAACGATTGAAAAAAAGTGACCAGCGGGCTTGGCGTGAATTCAGTCTCTTAGCTGACTTAATATATTCTAAATTTTTATGGTCTGTCCAGACCAAAAAAGGCTGCTGTGCTCCCTCTAACCAATGTCTCCATTCTTCTAGTGCCAGCTTGACTGCCAACAGTTCGCGATCCCCCACGTCATAATTCTGTTCGGCGGGCGTCAGCCGTCGAGACAGGAACGCGCACGGATGGAGCTTGTTGTCGCTCTTGGCCCTCTGCGAAAGGATGGCACCTACTCCTTGATTGGAGGCGTCCACCTCCACCACAAACTGCCGCGACGGATCAGGGAGCGTGAGGATGGGAGCGGTGCTGAAACGGTTCTTTAACTCCTGGAAGGCCGCCTCCGCCTCTGCTGACCAGCGGAAGGGGACTTTAGGAGACGTGAGCGCGTGCAAGGGAGCCGCTGTGGCACTGAAGCCCTTAATGAATCGCCGATAAAAATTGGCAAAGCCCAGGAATTGTTGCACCTTCTTGCGTGAGTCAGGGGTAGGCCATTCCGTTACCGCGCTTACTTTCGCCGGGTCCATCTCTACTTTGCCCGGGGCTACGATGAAGCCGAGAAAAGAAACGGTGCTCTTGTGAAATTCACTTTTCTCGGCCTTTACGTAAAGTTGGTGTTCAAGGAGTCGTTGCAACACCGTCTCGACGTGAACCCTATGGGTCTTCAGATCTGGGGAATAAATCAAAATATCGTCCAAATATACGTACACGAACCGGTCCAAACAGTCTTTCAAAACATCGTTTATCATGGCCTGAAACACAGCGGGAGCATTGGTGAGGCCAAATGGCATGACGCGGTATTCAAAATGTCCTCGATGGGTGTTGAACCCTGTCTTCCATTCGTCCCCTTCCCGGATGCGCACCAGATGGTAGGCGTTGCGCAGATCTAACTTGGTGAACACCCGGGCTTGCTGTAATTGGTCGAACACGGTCGACATCAGTGGGAGCGGATACCGATTCTTGATGGTGATCTGATTGAGGGGACTATAATCAATGCAGGGACGTAGGGTGCCGTCCTTCTTGCCCACGAAAAAGAACCCCGCCCCCGCAGGCGACGACGACGGTCGAATCAGCCCTGCTTGCAGGGAGGAGTCTATATATTCATTCAAGGCTTGCTTCTCAGGCCCCGAGAGAGAATACAGCCTCCCCTTGGGTATCGTTGATCCCGGCAGGAGGTCAATGGCGCAATCATACGGACGGTGGGGGGGCAGAGAGGTAGCCTTGGCCTTGCTGAATACCTCGGCCCATTGGTGGTAGCACGCAGGGACCCCGGTTAAGTCTGGGGTTGGCGCGTCTGGGGCAGCAGGCACAGGGCGCGGGTTAGACTTGATACAGGAATCACGACAGTCGGACCCCCATCCCGTTATTTCCCCTGATCCCCAGTCTATAGCGGGGTTGTGGCGTTGAAGCCATGGATACCCGAGAACGAGAGGGTTCATTGGGGAGGTCACGACATGTAGACGTATGTTCTCCTGGTGGAGGCCAATTGACAACGAGACTGGTTCGGTTATGTGAGTTATCTCAAAGAGTGCCTGTCCATTGAGTGCCTTAGCTTTCACGGGAGTGTTCAGTGGCTCAGTCTTTATCCCGCACCGGCGAGCAAATGCCCAGTCTATCAAGCTTTCGTCTGCCCCTGAGTCTATTAATACTTCGAGTTCTATTTCTCTTCCCAACTGAGTGATCCTGCCCTTGGGGAGCACTCGCCCCGGGGACAGAGCCGCCGAGAAGGCGCTTACCTTCAGGGTCCTCCTCACTGGACAGGAGACAAGGAGGTGTCCGAGCTCGCCGCAGTAGTAGCATCTTCCCTCTCGGCGCCGCCGTAACTTCTCCTCCTCTGTTAACTTGGCTCGGCCCAACTGCATCGGTTCTGGCTCCTGGCGCTGCCGATCCCCGTACAGCCTGGAGTGGTGAGCGTCTGGACCGGCTACTGGGACGAAGGCGGGAGCGTTGCTGCGTCGGTGTTTTCTCCACTCTTGCAGCCGGTTGTCCGTGCGGATAGCCAGAGCGATGAGGGCGTCGAGGTCGGTGGGAAGGTCTAAGGGGATTAGCTGATCCTGGATGGGTCCTGACAGGCCCCGGAGGAAGATGTCATATAGTGCCGCCGCGTTCCACCCGCTCGCCGCGGCCAGCGTGCGGAACCGGATGGCGTAGTCTCCGACGGTGTCTTGTCCCTGGACTATTTGACAGAGTTGGCGAGCCTTGTCTCGGTCAGCGGAAATGGGATCGAACACCGTTCGCAGGGCCTGGATGAAAGCGGGGAGAGAGTGACAGGAGATGGAATCCCTGGCCCATTCCGCGGTGGCCCACGTGCGGGCCCTTCCCGTCAGGTAGGATACCATGTAGGCCACCTTGGAGCGCTCGGTGGGGAATTCTGCTGGGGAACTCTCAAAGTTCATCTCGCATTCTGTAATAAAAGCCCGGCTCAGGCCGGGTTCTCCGGAGTAGCGCTCTGGAGGAGCCAGTCTGCCACTGCCAGTCATGGGAACTCTTGCAAGGGAAGGAACGGGGGAAGCGACGGGTGTACTGGAGGTCGCTGCTGGTCCCGCGTTCAAGAGTGAGAGCACTTCCTGCATTTGCTGACCCAGCTTAGTTACTTGGGTGGCGACCGCTCCTCTGAAATTTTCTTGATTCCTTGCGAGTCCTCGGATCTCTTCTCCCAAGTCGCCCACCTCCCTCTGGTGCTGGGCGAGGAGTGAGGCATGGGAGCGCACTGCGGCGCACAGGTGCTCCGACTCTGCCGAGTCCATGTCTGGCCAGTGTGTACTGTCAGGCAGGGGACAAGGCGAAGGACTCGGATGCAGAGTCGAATCTATCTTGCATTTATTCCAGCAAGCACTCAGAGCAAAAGTACAAAACAAAGCGCCTCTTGCGAGGGAAAACACGGGGCAAAAAGTACAAACAAAAGGCGTCGCACTGTGGCGAGTCAAAAGGCTAAAAGTACAAATCAAAACGCCTCTTTCGAGGGAAAACGTGTAGCAAAAAGTACCAACAAAAGGAGTCGCACTGGAACGAGACAAAAAGGCGCTGGAGACCCAGGCACAACCAAAAGCGTCGCTCGGCGGCGAGACAAAAAGGAGAGTTCTTTCAGAGAGTTCGGACATCAAGGATTCGCTGGTGGTCGGGACGAGGCAAGACACACTGGCACAAGACAAGGGGAAGACACGGACTAAATACACACAAACGGGCGGGGACACAGGTGATGACAATTAGTATCGATTACGCGGGTGCGCACAATCGGGATCAGGGAAGACAAGACAACCAACACCGAGGAAGGAAACACGAACTGAAACGGAAGGGATGACAAAATAAAACCGGAAGTAAAGTTACGACAATTGACGAGACAAAAAACTGAAAAAATAAACGCGACCGCATGACATAATGTTGGTGTTGTAACTTGGGGGAGTGGGAATGGTCCCTGGAGGTCTTGACACATTGAGCTTTTTTTTTTTTTTTTTTGTGGATTGGGGGGGTGGGTGGGGGGGGGGGGGACTAAACGCCTTGGAAGACTTTGAATTCTGACAACAACATTCCAGCTACAAGGTCTGGCTTGCCATAAACGACCAGCCTGCGCCAAAGTGGCCAATAGTTTCAGGGCATTAGCACAAAAAAAAAATGCAGATGATATACATTTATCATCATGTGGTAGGTTTAATAAAGACAGTTGGCAGTGTTTGCAATGTTACACAATAATTAATTCTCTCAACAAATCTTTTGTATTTGGTGAACTCATTCCTCATTCATGTTTTTTAATGATTGCTTTTGACACCAGTCGGCCACGACAGTGATGTATGACGTCAGTTGCATTTCTACACCTTTTCTTACTTGTTTAAATAGAATTGTCGTTTTCGTGTTTAGGCAGATGACATCTTTTTGACTGTTTCACCCCCCTGGTAAGCTAAAACAAGAGCACGTGTAAGTTTTGTGTGAGCATGCGAATCAAATTTAAAGGCTCAATAATAATAGTAAAATGTTTTATTATTGTGGTTGTTATCTGCACTGGTGTGGAACTGTCAAGCAGCTGTTCCTAATATTTTTGTTCTCACTATAGCAGCACGCTAACTGAGCTAACCAAAGAATTTACACATCTCACATTATACTGCAGTACTGTTCTAATACATCACTGCAAACTGAAACCACAAAAATAATAACAATAACATATTCAGATACTTGTGTTTTAAGTCGATGTGTGTGTTTAGGGCTTTTAAAAATTTGAACTTTAGGGAAACAATTGACATTCCATTGTGATCCATTCAATAAGTGCAATTGCACAACACTGATGATACTTTTTGTTTTTCTGTCAACGCCAGATTGTCATTCCATTGTTCCACGCATTTCCCTGTGTGTATTTGCAGATGTGCTTGACTGTACAACTCTTATCAGATTTCTTTGACTTCACAAGTCACAATTCAAAACAGATGGCTTCTTTGAAAATCAAAATAAAAAAAGTACCGCACAGGACTTTTAATGCATGTCTGCTGAGCCATTGGAACTATTGTCATTGTACTTTTAACATGACCAAATATCCACACGCTTATCAAGTGCACACATGTCTGGGGGGGGGTTCAAGGAGCGGGGTTCATATCTTTTGTGTCCTTCACTCAACGCCCATTGACCCACAGGCTACGCCTGGCTAGCTGCCAGAGGCGTCACTCAGAGTTCATACAAAACGGATGCGGATGTCTTCATTAAAGCTGTCATAGCAGCTCAGAGGCCTTTCAACGCACAGTCGTCTTCGCATCATCCCAGTGCAGGTGTGGTTTGGGACTGAGCCAGTGTGCCAGATTACCAGATCACATAAGTGCTGGAGTTCATGTCAACAGAGGACACAGAGTGCTTCATTCTAAGCCTTCAATTTCCTTACGTGTAAAAAAAGCCCCCAAAAACCTGGATATATCCTTTTTGTGACATTAAATGGCCTATATCATGTTTTTTCTTTTTCTATACCGCCCAGCACTAACTCAGACAGATGAATTCCTAAAGAGAACTTTGCAGCAAACGGGCCCTATTATTGCTTCTCCGGGTTGCACATGAGACTACAGAGAACATGTTACATTCCTCATTCAGTGCCACGGCGCTGTAGCCGTGTTGTGTTCGAGGCAAAACACGGTCACAGACTTCAGCTTGGTAACAACATGGCGGGAAGGCTGTTTGGATGCTGGAGACTAAATCAACAATATGATATTTTATCATTTAAAACATATGCTTCAAGTTAAACAGCATACAATACTTAGTGGTGTATTGACTTTTGCAAAAATAGATCAAATAGATTTAAATAAAAATAAATGTTGGTGTTCATTTAAGGAAGCATCAGGTAATGCACAACGACTGAATTGTCAGCAATGTTAGCACTTTTTAATCTTTTACACTTGTGTTGCAATTGCGTAAAAAAAGAGAAAGAAATAGCGCAAGAGAGAGAGAGAGACAGAGGAAGAAAAAGCCAATCAAAGATTAAAATGTCATCACGCTTATTTTCAATGATGACAGGAGTGTTTCGGATGAAAGAGAGCAAACTGAAGTGGTTAAAGTGGGTGAAATAAAAATCAAATTTCTCTTGGTTAAACACAAAGCGTTCCTGGTTATTTTTACAAAAAAAAAAAAAGTGGGTCATTTGGGAAGTGACTCATTGTGAGATGAGTCCTACAACAAAAAATCCAATGAAACCCACAACAGCAGTGAAACTGGAATTTTTTTTCTTTGACTGTTTTGGCTGATGTCTGCACATCTACAACACATAATTATCATCTTGGATGGGATCCTTTTTTTTTTTTTTGTCTGATTTTGTTTTGTGTTTTTCAATAGTGATTGATCGTTTGGAAAGGTAGCACAAGCAAAAGCACCAAATGTATTTAGACACCTGAGCAGGATGTTTGGATGTGTGCGGCTTTACTTTTACATGCACTGAAACAAATGAGTCATAAACAGATTGATTGGGTCTTCCAATGTTAGTCTTCAGTCCGTTGAGATTAAATGGAGTCAGAGCGGGGTGGATAAGAGCGATGATGTTTTTGTACTCAATATTCTTCCTCATTGGCTAACTGTCTATTTTGGCGTCAAGCCTGGAAGCCATCATCAACGTTTCAATGTCAACTACTTGTCAGAAAAAAAAAACCTAATCAAACTTAATCATTTCCATACAGCACGTAGTATTTCTGTCACAGCACCAAACTGCGAAAACAAGTAATATCAGTTGTAAATGATGTGCCATTGTTTTCCAGATCAAATATTTACTGTTGGTTCCTCCAAGGAACAGGTGGCTGATGTTTGTTTCATAAGGTCAGAGCTCATAACAAACTAAACATTTATCAGTTCAGACTACGCTAAGGACAACCGCTGCACTCAGTCCACTCAGCAGACGAGACTTGTTTGTTCAAAAAAGGAAAATAAGTTTGAAGGCCATGTGACTAGTGTTACTGTTAGAATAAATCAACATTTTACTATGAGTGTGCTCATGAAATGATGAAACATTGTACAGTTGCGTGTGTGCTAGTCTGAGCTCGAAACAACAGCTTGGGTCCAGAAGGCCCTAGTGACACTCACGGTGCCAACTCACTAATAACACACACCAATAACACACACGCACACACACAAACGCACACACTCACACACACGCACAAACACACACACGCGCACACACACACACACACACACACACACACACACACACACACTCACTCAGCTGTGAGGACTGGCCTGACATCACCCCACCAATCTCCCTGTGACTCATTCAAAGAAAATCCTAATTTCCCTTCTTGTTCTCCAAGGCTCAAATGGTCTATTACGTATATCTTGCTGTTGCCCTCAGTCAAGTGTGGCGCAACACTAGTGTTCAAATCGGACAACAGTCGAACATAAACATTCAAACCCTCCATCTTGGAAAATGACAAAATAGAAAATCCATCATGCATCTGCCCCAATTAACGAAGGAAGAACTAATCAATGCAGTGTGTAACACGCGCGCAACAACTACAAGCGTGAAAGTCATTAGCTCACAACACGCAAAACATTTCCACATGTAAAGACGCATTCCCACTAAATGGTACAAAATGTACATCTGGCTGTGAAGTTTCATGGTAGGGGCAGTAAACCGTAATAGCAAACGTAAAAAACCCACTCAGAACTCAGCACCACCTGTCGCCTCCCACTTCATTCTCCCAAATAAACAAATGAACGATTATGCACCACAACGGCGTCGGGTGGAAAGTGCCAACACACGACAGTAACAATCAACTGACCAAAACCAGAAAACAACAAAAAAAAAAAAAAAAAAGAGAATTTATCTTGTGTTTTCTTGAGTTGAGATGGAACATAGTGTGGTTGCAGGTGCAGCGCTGTTACTTGTCCTATCATTTGTTTTTTACCTTTGCACAAACCTCCAATTAACTCTAATAAAGTTACAACTTCCACCTGTGATCTGCGTGCACACTTTCTTTATTCCATGTGATGGTTTCAATGACAGTTATACACTCTTAAGTATTTGGGAAGTTTCACTCTCCACCTCGTATTTCTCTCCAGGTGTGTAGCCACAGACTTGCCTTGAGGCGATCATTTAAAAGTTTCTTAAGTGTGCACACACGTGCTTCATAATGTCTTACTATTGCACGCAAAAACTCGTGCAGGGTCGGAGAGCCCCACATGAAGAAACGACCTTCCTGCTTCTAGAACTAAAATAAATTAAATCAACCCTGAACGCTTATTTGTATTAATTGACAAGGATGAAAACAAAGGCCATTTTTGCTATAATTGGTTTTATAAAATTTCAATTTTTGCAGCAGAATTTAATTTGCTTAATTTAATTTTACTAAATGTAAGTAAGTACTAATGTGTTAGCTCCTGTTATTGTTTGCTATTTGACATTCCAATATTTTTCAGTCGAGACAGCTCAACTAAATGAAGTTTTTCAAGAGACGCTATGAAAATAGGAGTGGCTGATTTTGTTGTTTTGCCTAGTAGTGAATTCTTTGACCTCTTTTTGCTGGCATTTAATCTGTGCACCCGCTGATTTAGATTATGCAACACTGCAAGAAGAGAGCCTTAAATGTAAGACACATGGAATTGGCAAAACTACAGAGGTATCTTGTCTTCATCTGCCATGTAAAAATATTGCAGTGCACATGTTAATACTTTTTGTAAGTTATCAGCATTACACAAAAGTTGGAAGCGTTAGCTTTTGTTTCATCTCGATGTTGGCCAAACCAATTTTAATGCTGTGGTCTAAAACGTTTCTAAAGTGTTTCATGGTGACAATAAGAACAATACAAAATTGGTCTGAATTTTTGAGCAATGCTTTTTGCACAATATTTATCAAATTAGACATTAAATCTTCACTATCAACACGGCTGTTACGCTCTGGGAGGAGGGTGATGATCGCGTGAGGCATCGAGGCTTGCTGTACAATTCCAAAGGCATGTGCAAAACGGAATCTGTGTATGCCTTTACTTGTGCATTTATATTCTAACGCTATGAGTTGTATAGCATTACATAAGGTGTCACTCAATGTGTCAACTTGCTGTTCACATGCAATTAAAGTTTCTGGATTTTGCCCCAAGACACTGTGGAACCACCCCTGAAAGATTTAAAGATGCAAAACACTTTTATTCCATACTGTGTAGAGAAGACATATTGTGCACTTTTGCAATTTAAAACTATTCCCAGATGTCCTCCTAGAAGATCTCTGATATCCACCCATCCTCATCCGGAATGCAAATGAATGGCACAACTGGCAAATTTTGAGGAAATCTTTAGGGAAAAATAAAAAAATATATAAAATTTTATCTTCATTTACCGTTCTGTGTTGCTCAATCTAAGCAGCAGGAACCAAAAAAAAAAAAGGGACGCGCATGATTGCAAACTGGCTCCACTCGCAGATGATGACAGCAATAAATAGCAGTAATCAACTTTTCAGTAGGTAACATCATAAAGTGACAAGTGAACTATTTTTTTTTATTTGTTATGGAGTAAAACCAAGCATTGTACTCAACGACCTCAGCGTCTGTTCACAATGTTTTGGCCCAAACAGAGCTGTACGTGCAGACGGACAGATATTCACCTTCTAAATAATCCCACTAGATGACATAAACAACTTCCTGCGCAGGGAGACCAGCAGCAGCTGCAATCAGTGTAGTTAAACTAGTTAGTTTACTTAAGTTGGAGTGGGAGGTAATTCTGTCAGTAACGCAAGACCAAAAAGCAAACAGGAAGGAACATCCCCCATTCAGATACTGGACATTACCAATCTACAACAGGGTTTGCACTCAACAAGAAAAATAGTTCTGAAATTGGCCCATAGCAATGAGCAAACAATGCCAATGCTCTTAACACTGCTACGGGAATGTGCTAGGAATTCCCCACTCAGGGCTCCTCACTAGCTCTTGCTGCTAATTGGAAGGCCCCAAGAGATGACCAATGTTGGACTGTACTCCAAGATTCTCTATAATTCTGAGTCACATAATTACTCCCACATCAGCTCCTTGTCAGTTTGATGTAAATGGAAAGTGTGTCAATATATTGCAGTTGGCTTTCATTACAACCAAAATTCACATAAGCTCTGGCGTCTTGAAGCAACGCTTTAGTACAACCGACAATTTATGCTTCAACCTATGTGCTGAAAATAAATACTTTTTCATTGTGTACATACCAGAGCTGTCAAATTCAGGTCCAGCGAATAGAAACCTTGCCACAGTTTGGCTTTAGCTACGGGTGCATGAGCTTGTTTACCTGTCGTGTAGGATTTCTCAACGTGAGTATTTAGCGTTTACGGATGAGGTGGAACCTCGTCTGCTTTTGGCTTTATGTGCCAAGGTCTCATCTTAAAGTGGATTTTGGGTGAAAATGGAAAGACATAAGCCAAAAGCTGAATATATCCAAAGGTGAATTGAGAGAGCCAAGCAAATATGGAAACAATATGCAACACGTGTTCTGTGTCAGTCCATACAAACGTCTCACTTTCATATCATTTTGCTGAAAATAAATCACTTGATCCTTCTATTTGACAACAATATGCAGCACAACTGCCGGACATTGATGCCAGTTTTCCCTCCGAACGCAACCGCGGCCATGCGTGTCATTTCTTGGTCAGCAACTGTGTGTAAAATGTGTTGTCAATCTCTTTTGGGAGAGAGTCAGTCAAGTTGGCAGGGGGAGGCTGCACACAACATGCACACGGCAATGTGCGGGCCAGTCTATGACATAGTGTTGATGCGCTGGCTAGCAACAGAACTCAAACTAAATGTTGTTTTCAAGTATGGTTTAGACAGCTCCACGTGTCATTTTCCAACCAGGATTTATATTTTCCTGCGCAGAGGTTAAAATGAGGAATCTTCATAAAGTGGACATCACCTAGAATCTTTGGAATGGTCTCCATGTATTTGTACATCTGCCTTAATTTGAGATGTTATATCATCTGGCATGAATTAGAAGCCCTACCATTGTAAATGTAACATTTTCTGACTTAAAATAGATTTGTTTAATAGAAAGGTAAACCTCACATCAGACGCTAGCCTTGTAAAGTCTCCACGTGTAGGGGAAGAGCTTATTCATTTCCATTTCTTCTCAGCTCAGTATAGAGTTCTGAAGAAATGACTTCAAAACTGGAATGACGGGATCAATAAACCAGCAAGCCTGTTTCCATTAACTCAGAACCCTGGTGATGAAGAACGCTTTATTTTGCTATTTATGAAGAAATAAATGACACAATAGTAATCTTTGGACTCAACAGAGCTCCATGTAAGGACATTTTATCTTGTGGGGAAGCAGATTGAAAGCACCTGGTTGTAAGTGCACCAGACAGACATTCTCCAGGCAGTTGTTGGATAATATTTCCACAGCCGCTTGTTCAATGGCGGAGCAGTTGGGGGGGGGGGAAGCTGTGGGGGCACTGCACCCCCTCAAATAAGCTTGGACCCCCCCCAGGTACCAGGCCAGATAATCAACAGTGGATATTGTCACATTTGCTTGACACACACCTTTCACAAGTGTGTGCATACAGGAATTATCCATCCATCCATTTTCTGAACTGCTTAGTCCCCACGGGGGTCGCGGGCGTGCTGGAGCCTATCCCAGCTGTCAACGGGCAGTAGGCGGCGGACACCCTGAACCGGTTGCCAGCCAATCGCAGGGCACACAGAGACAAACAACCATCCGCACTCGCCCTCACACCTACGGACAATTTGGAGTGCTCAATCGGCCTACCAAGCATGTTTTTGGGATGAATCATGGAAATATACATTTGCCTGCTTTGCATGCACATGTTCCCCACACAAGTCCAAAAAGTGTCCCAGAGTAGCACAGGCAGGAAATCTGCTCCTAAATTCGAAAGCACGACGAGTCCCAGCATTAAGTGTTCCGTCTTTGCAGTGACAGAGGACTCGTAAAACAACATCCAGCAGTGCGCGTTACTAAAGTTCTTTTCAAAAAGCAGCACTTTCCGGCAGCGCACGCCCATTCACGTGCCAGATGACACTGGGAGCACAAGCGCAATATTTTGATTCATTTTTACAACAACTTGAAGCAGTACAGGATTTATCTTCTGTTTGGAATGACTGAGGGAAGTTTGTCATAAAACTCGGGCTTTTTAAACATATCACACACAGGTTCTACCAAAAGGATTTTTATAGCATCAGAGGACTGTCAGGAAACTGGCACTGTACTGTAATAATATCATGATTTACTCTATCACGGGTACATTACAAAATTTGTTTGCACGGGACAGCTGCTCTTTAAGCATGGATGGGCCTCGTAGTTGAAAGAAAAAAGAACAGTAAAAAGAATGAGAACGAAAGCCTTCCTTACATGGAAGAACGTGAGCTGAACACCCAGATTGCATCATCACTGGAATTACAACACATAAAATCTGAAGGCTGCCATTTTATATTATACTGCCGTTCTTTTATTTAGCCGTGGTGTAAATCTTGACGATTTATGAAAGGCTTTTTAATCGAGCGTATAAAATAAAAGATTATCACACTAATTAAAAACAGTTGTGTTCGAAATTCGTCACACTTTTGAATTGGCCTACAGGGAAAATTATTTACAATATTAAAGTGAGCAGGCAGGGATGGATAATTCCTTGTGTGTTGGGTCACTTACTCACCACATCCGCCAATAAGTTTGCCGCATCGTTCTTTAAACTATTGGACAAAATGTTTCTGTAGACTTCTGAGACGAAATCTCTGCAGCCATCATTTGTTACTTTCATGAAGATTAATGAGGTCATCTCAGAAGACGGCATGTGAGGGAATGTGGTAAAGCTTTAGCTTTGTCTCATCAATCCACAAAACGTTGTCCCAGAATTTTTCAGGCTCGTGTCTGTGCGAGCTCTTCCAGTTCCTATCAGTAACGAGTGCTTTGCATTTTCTTTCGTCACTACACAAATTGTTCTTCTGGTCAGTCCAAACGATTCTATTGGTTATTGCTGGAATTGAGTTTCCATCTTCTCATCACCTCGTAAAACCCAAATCAGAAACGTCACATTCCATATTGTTTTGCGTGTTGTTCCCCGTTTCATGGCACTGGTGTCTTGCCAGTTAATCTCTTGACTCATGTTGTGTAGCTCAGCCATGTTTTTCAGACCCCGAAGCGTCGACCTCAGTGTTCTTGGAGGCTGACTCGCAGCCCAGCTGTAATGGAGTCACATCACAGCGGCACATTTCCAAAGTTTGGCAGTAAAAAGAGCCATCAAAGCACAAAACACACACACGCACGCACACGCACACACACACACACACACACGCACACACGCACACACACACACACGCACACACACACACACACACGCACGCACGCACGCACGCACACACACACACACACACACACACACACACACACACACACACACACACGCGCACACACACACACACACACACACACACACACACACACGCACACACACAAACACACACAAACACGAGTTCCAGCAAGAGCTCCAGCATCTCTGATAAACCCCAACTGGCTTTTTGCCTTCCAGCTTTCACCCCTGGAAAGCAAAACCAAATGTTCTGAGGGGACAGAACATTTTGGACGAAAGACATCTTTGTGGGATGATTCAACTGCGTCTCATTTTTCTAACCTGGCAGCAATAATCCGCCTTGATGCACGTCAAAATCAGTAAATAACACATCCATCAAGATCGAGGTACCAGCAACCTTACTAGATCAATTTCTGCTGAACTAAATGACTGCTACACTTTGCATTGGAACGACACTGTTAACCACAATAATAAAGATCTAAAAATGAGCATTATCTTTTTAAAGCACTGATTATATTGGCTCTCCGAGTACCATTTGTGTACCATTTAGATCCCATTGTGGCCATTTGTCTAATTGCAGGAAGTTTATCTGCATCTGCAGCTGACGCAACGGCAATAGATCATTTTGGTTGCAATCCATAAGAAACCCGCCAACCATTGTAAATGCAAATAGCTTAATGAGCATAATGGATTCAAACGAGTCACTATGGTTCATTCTAAACAAAGCATGGGGCTAAAAACGCCACTCTTTAACGGTTGATTCGGTTTTAACGACTGCAAAACATGATGCTAAAGTCAGGTAACAAAATCTCGAGCTCAACAACTCTCATCCTCATCTGCACCTTAAAAGTTCATCAGGTCATCTCTGACCAAAAACTCCACCTCCCGCACATGCGAGCGAGGAAAATTCCCGCTGGTGTGCGATATTACAGTGAGGAGGCCCACTGTGTGAAAGACGAGCGCTTTGGTTTCTCATCCAGTACCCAGCAAACATTCACTCATCGAAGGATTACTGCTGATTCGTCAAAGTCAGAGCTGGCCCAGAAGAGCGAGTATTACATTTTCGCCACGACAAATAAAAGCTCAGACCAAAGAGTGCCTATCACATAACCGCCAGAGTGAACAAGACGGAACAGAAGGTCTCGAGATGACGACAAACGGATGAGCTTTATACTGATGAATGTTGACAGACAAAAAAAAATGACAAAATAGTTTCTACCGCAGCCCTATTTGAGAGGCGCGGTTCTCATGAAACAAAATGCTTCCTCAATGTTCCGTGACAAATTCTGCACGTCCGAAACTAGATGTCCTCATCGGTAATGAGGGCCTCAAAATACTGGTACTATCCAATATTTACATCTGAAGGTGAAGCTTCTCATCTGTTCCAAGATTCTTCTCTGGACCGTGCCAAGTTGTCTGACATGTCTGTCATGTGTTGACCGATCAAAGGCCTCGCCATCACTCAAACGGCGCCTTTTAAGAAACACTTGACTTCTCACCATGTGAACGCATGCTTTACCTTCTGCCACCAGCTTTTCTTCCCAGAAGTGGCAAAAGTAGCACTTGGGGAAAGATAGTACTGAGAGAAAAATAAAGGCGGGAAAAAAACTGACCCTGGGAAAACAAAGCATGCTATTGTCAGTTTGGAACAATGAGATAGTAAAAGTTTCTTTGTTGCAGCGTGTGTGTTTTTCTTTTTTAAAAGCCATCTAATTGTCCACACATTGATATTGTTTTTACAAATGTATTTCAACACTCCTTCTGCCCGCTTGCAGTCTTTTTCGAAGGCCGCGATCATGAAATTCATAAACAGGAAAAGTGCTCGCTTCTTGTCTATAAAACTTTTAAACAGAGCATATGTCAATGTTGCTCATACTTTCCAAACTCTGAGAGGGAACTCAATTATTAAAACATGGAACATTGAACCAATAAAAGTATGTTCAGTTCAAATTAGTTTATAAAAGCAAACTTCTTCTGAATTTTGTTTGTTATTTTTTTGACGTATGCGAGATGCTTGAAGAGCTGAGGAGTGTAGGGAACTCCCTTATGGTTGGTTAAATATGCAATTGTTGATGTTCAGTAAATTGCCTGAAGCTTGAAAAGTCAAGCTCACAGCCGAAGATGTTATGTCCTTCGAGAATAAAATGCCCGCCCCGTCCCACGTGCCCACACGTGACTCTGCCCTGACCCGGCTCATTGGCGAGCACGCTGCTAGCGCTGTTTTACGAGGACAACTCCAGCGCAGAGCCTCCCAACACCTGTTCAATAAATCTTCCCTCTCCACTAGGCATTACATAAGCCCGCAGCGCTTTGCTGAAACCAAATACGAAGACTACGACAGAGGCCTGAAACGGGTGTCAAGGGTCAACGCATCATTGCCATGCATAGGTGGCACGACTTTGTTTTTACAGGTGCTATGCTTTTCACCATAGGTGTCAAACTCAAGGCCAGATACGGCCCGCCACATCATTTTATGTGGCCCGCGAATACAAATTGTGCATTGACTTCATGTGTCAATACTAAAATTGCAAATTATCTTCATTTTTAAAAACTACAGATATTGCTAGCAATTTTTATTAACTTGCATCCCATTTAAATATTTAAAACAATTTTTACTAGTGCCTGATTTCAAAGCTCTTTATTCATCAGTTTGTTGTGTAGGCTATACTGTATATAACATATGCGTTGATAATCATAATGGCCCTCCCGACGGAAACTATTAGTACAATGCGGCCCGTGACAAAAATGAGTTTGACACCCCTGCCTTTCACAATGTGTTTCACTTTGACCAGAACCAAAAGTATTCCAACAATTTGAGACTTGTACAGAAGTGTGCTCTTCAAATGAAGAGGCGCGTCACCCCTTTGTCGCCTCTCTTATTTTGCAGCGGGAAGGCTGACGAGTAAGCAAAAACCAGTCGTCAGTATGTTTGTGACGTAAAGCCATCAAAACTTCATCAGAATACAATGTGTTCCTTATCACCAGTAACATGGCTTGATGTTTTTCTTCTTTTGTTTTTCTTTTGTTCAATTTTGCTGAAACGCTGTGTGAATTCCAGCAAACATGATGTTTGAGAAAATCCCCGGTTGGAAAGCCAAGACTTGATGCAATCCTACTGCAAAGAGAGCGAGAGAAAGAGAGAGAGAGAGAGGATGATTTAGATGCAACTCAAGAGCAGCACCCAACATCTCCTCCTTTTCCTTTAGTTTTTTTTTTGCTTCATACTATATACTTGTAATCACACTTTTAAAATATAGTATTGGAACACCTGGTCATTATGGAAAGCCCCTCGGCCTCCGTAAAAGCTTCCATTTTCCTGGGAAGATGTTCTTTATGGTTTCGGAGTCTGCCTGTGGGAATTTCTGTCCATAACAGTGGAACAGTTGTGACGTCAACTAGCAGTTATGAATATGATCTTGATACTAATACTGCTAATCATCACAATCATAATATTCATGCAGGAGGTACAAAAAGCACAGTTAAGAGACTCAAAGACTTTTCCAAGCCGCTAAGTTCATTTTATGAAAACATACCATCTACAAAGGTGTCAGAAGATAATTTTTATTTTACAACCAACTAACTACTTTGTCACTGATTTAGCGTTGTGGTTGCCCTCACGTCAGGATAGTCTAAAAAGCACACATTTCCACTTCCTTTATGTTTGGCGACTGGCGTATAATGTGATCTACTTGAAATGATTTATGTTGCCGTACGGAAACACTTTATGTACGCTGTTGGTTCCGTAGCTCATTTTTCTTAATTAACTATTCCGGTCAAATATAAAAAGAACATTATTACACTGTCTCATGGTTCATGTTGGATTGCATGAGTGCCAAAGAATAGTTTTGATTTTTGATAGTATTAAAACTTCATCAAAGAGTTGTCTGGGGAAAATGTTGAAACGATCATGGGAAGATCACAACGCTGCCTGGACCACACATTGACTTTATTGATGAAAAGAACTCTTGGCTTCTGGTGTCTTTTCACACGTGCTCTTGTAATACTGGTCGGGTTAACTTGAATGCTCGGGTCAACATGACAGAGATTCATTTGAAAACATTCAGCAGCTGTAATCAATATTATGGGTTCATTTGTATGATAATACACTGCATTAAATTCAAAATGCAAATTTATCTTCAACTTGGAATGAATAACTGAATGCACCACAGCCCTCAACCCAGTAAAAAGAATAAATCACTGACCACAACTTATTGTTCAACATTTAGATGGAAAAGTGGATGATATTGGAGGCATCAGCACAAAACAAATAAATCATGTGTGGGATGGGATACGGCATTAAAAACAGCTTTCAGCGTTGCTAATGATTATAATAAACATATTGCTTCCAGTGGCTCAGTAAAAATACTTGACTCTAATCTAGCATAGAATTCAGCCTGCATAGGATAATGTACGTAAATGTTTTGTTAAGTCTGATAATGCTATTTTACACCATGCTTGATTACTTTGACATTTCTTGTATTCATATTTATCTTTTATAACCAACTTTATAATGTCAATAAAAACTGAACATGAACTTTTTTTTAAATGCAACATTTTCACTGCTTATTTTGGATTTCATATTTGCATATTTGTGTGCACGTTGAGCAATATTAAAACAAAATACACAATATATCTGAGCACAAAAATGAGTTTGTCAACCTAAAACTTACGATCTGTGGATACTGACCAAGAATCTAGTGAGTTCTTCATGGCCTTAACTCACACAGCCCTGGTATGAATCCGTCATGTCAGCGTGGACTTCCAGCTGTGGTGAAATGTGGCCGTCAGGCAGGAGTATCTTTGCACAGACTTTGCAAAAGAGATCGCTGGAAGGAGTCATCACTTGATTCCGGTATCAGAAATTCCAGCAGCAAGTCACAGATGCAGTAAACCAGATGCCTGCAGAAAGAGACGATTAGGACATTTGAATTGTGCAGATATTCGACTGTAGATGGAAAAAGCAAATCCCACCACCATCAAAACAGAAAGCAATGAAATGCTTGACGACTCACTTGTTTATGTGGTGGTCCTGTAAAGACTCCAGCATGGTTTCCAAGCTCAGTCTGTACTTGTCACTGCCTAACATGTCGGTGATGAACTCTGTAGCCACCAAAATCAACACAAACCAGACAGAGTAGGTCAAAGTCAACGCGTCAAGCATTCACTCAGTGTGTCTTCGCAAACCCGGAAGTAGCTGCAGGAGACATTCCAAGCATCGCTCCTTGGTTTCCTCTCTCTCTGCGGCACTGCGTTCCGGCTGCGGTTGGGCAGGCAAAGTGCCACCGGGCCACACGGCCTCCTGCAGAACTTGGAGGTAAATGACCCAACAGGGGGCGCTGGTCAGGTGGGCCACGCCCACGTCCATCCATCTGGGGCAAAAAACAGTGGAAGACAGGAGTCAGAATTTGCGGGAATATCGGCTTCAAACGTAGGTGTGACATCTCGAAGCCGTGCGTGCAAAGTGATGCAAGCGTGCTTACCAAGTTCAAAACATAACAGCAGCTTGAATTACTTAGTGACCCGCTCAGTGAGCACTAAGCAAGTCAGTGATGTTAATGACAGCAGAACACTGGAGCCTAAACAAAGGCGGTTCCCACAGACGTTGCGGTAAAACAAGCCCAGTGGTAATCATAGACATGCCTTTGTTGAAATTTGAATTTAAAATTTGGCATTAACCTTGCATTTAAAATGAATAACAATGCCTTGGATTTTGTGCCATGCAGCATCTCATTTAACTCTCCTTACTGTAGAAAAGGCCTAAACGACGATCATCTGTGAGAAAAAAATGATGTAGACATGATCATAGAAATATATATTGTCAACATTAGTGGTGATACCTTTACCTTTACAGTTAATTGATGGAGTCAAAATATAATGCTTAGCTATGGAAGTACATAATCAAAGAAAGATTATATTCATGATAAAATGATGAACAAATTTAAATAGCAATGGAAGCTTTCAGTCCAACCTCTCAATAAAAGTGCCAAAGATAAGTCTGATGGCCTTCTGGATGTTCTCGGTGCACAGCCAACTCCACTGTTCCTTCATCAACAAACACAAGATGTTCAGTGCAACATCCGCCACAGCTGTGTCTGCAAATAAAATAATAATAATTAAAAAAACAAAAAAAACAAAAAAAACAAATTCAGTGCAAGATGTAGCGACACTTTCGTATTTTTTTTAACACAAGCAAATGCAAGATGTGGGATTCTGCTGCCCTCAAGTGGCATTACACTGTACTGCCTAAGACAACAGTGGAAACAATATGAATGGAGTGCTGGAAAATAAACATTTCATAAAAACAAGTGCTGTTGACTTGAGGGTGGGAGGAAGCACCTCATACCTGCACTCTGACTTTTCCCCAAAGTCTTTTTGTCTGTGCCCGAAGACTCCCTGCGCTTGGCTTGCTCTCTGCTTTGCGGCTGGCATAAAAGTCTTTCCTGCTCCAGGACAAAACTTTCCAATCTGGATAAGGACATGCCGTTAAGCACCTTGAACAAATCAGAGAAATGACAACAAATGTGTTTGCAAATAAAAACACATTTAATGAATGACATGAGAACTTACGGGGCTGCCTTCGCTAAAGCAGTACGTCACTTTAGGATGTAAGTCGGTTATATTGAGGGATGGAGACACTTTGCTTGGGAACATGAGCCGTCTGATACAGGGAACAAAAAAGGAAACATTTGTAATCCCCCCCAAAAATGATTCACAAGAGATGTATAAGTAGACCTTTCTTTTTATGGAGCCAACTCTCACCTGTACTTCCTGCTGTCCAGTGTTCTACCATCAGAGTCTCCCTCAAGGTCCTCTGTTGGACTCATGGCTTCAGGGTAAGGAAAGGCTGTCTTCAAAGTGTCCAAGGCGTTTTCCATCATCTGTAGCAGCAATCACGACAGACAAAATGTTGGATCCCATTTCAAAAATAAATTAAGTTGCATGACGCAGTTGATTTGTACACCGCAAGACTGCGGTCCAGAGTACACAAATTCCTTGTCACCTTATCAATTCTTGACTTGGAAAAAGGCTTTTTTCCAAAATATGTGCAACCCCCTGAGTTTAGAGACAGGAATTCCTGCATGTCCTCGGTCCTCGCGGTCTCTGGTATGCTGTTCAGTTGCTACAAAACAAAATTCAATGAAGAAATGACTGAAGGATCTGCACCAGTACAACCCAGTTTAGCTATTTTAGCAAATTTGGGCTAGAGTGCACCTTAAGGAATGTATCCAGTTGACCTTTACGAGCTTCCACCTTCTCGCCATCCGTGTTCCCAAAGGGGAGGTCGGGAAACATTTTCTTGGGACCTTTAACATCTGTAACACCAGATACTTGTTAAAAGTGGTGTCAAAATGGTGACAAGATATCCAAAACAAGAGAAATAAATCAAGTTATATTTTGCTCAATTCTCACTCTTAACGAACTTCTTCACTTCTGGGTTCTCCTCTAAACGCGTCTGCAGGTTGAGGAACTCGCTGTATCTGCGGTTGACCGAGTGACAAGTCGCTGGTTGCAAAAGGTCACTGTTTTCCGGGCATGTTGCTGTCTCAAACTGCCAAAGATGAAATGACAAAAAGTTGTACTGGAGAAATAGAAATCAATCGTCACAAACTGTCTGACTAGATTTTTACCGTGATAGTGTAGAGAGTATAAGGATGTGTTCCAGTGCCACGCTGCTCCCTCGCACTAACTGTTCCCGCAATTTGCACATTTTGGATGCCCGGCGATGGTTTGTTTGGAGCCTCGAAGTTGAAGGGGCTAAGGCAAAGCCTGCTTGACGGACCGGTGGGGGTTCTTTCTTGAGCAACACCTGCAGGCCAGGGCGAATCCACAGGCACCGCCACCTTCGGCCCGAGATTCTTCAACGGGGCCAAGCAGCCAAAATCATCGACATCATCCTTTAAATTGATCGAGTTGCAGAAGTTGGGGGAAGGACCGCAATCGCACAAGCGTCTGGTTGTGTCTTCTTCCGTGTCGGACTGCATCAGGGAATCCAGTGAGAGCATCTTGGAGCCTGCGAGCGGTGAGTAGTGGCCAGATGCATGGGAGCAGCAGTTGATCTTGCAAGGCGCGAGCAGGCCGGCGTGGCAATTCTCAGCTTTCCCGGAACAAGTCTCGAGGGTCAGCATACTGCACTGAGAGGAGTCCTCCTCACTCACTGGGCTGAACAGCTCAGAGATGCTCTCGCTCACTCGATCCGAAGACGACAAGCAGGTCATCCACGAATCATTGAGGGCGCAACGGTACAGGGCGCCATCTTGCGGTTTTTGTGACCTGGTGAAAACCTCCACAATGGTTTGGTTGAGCCAGTCGGGATCGGAAAGCCTACTTATGAGCGGCAGAAGGACGTTGCAGGTGATGAGTTCGGTAACCATGTACCCTCCGGTTCTGGTTTCCATCTGAGGGTATGGGACAAGCACGTGCAAGACGAGGTTCACCAGAGCTCTGGTGTAGCCCAGCTCAGTGGCTGCATTGCTCACAGCTGGATGAGGGCTGTCTACTTCCTGGTAGAGCTGCCAAAGGCTAATCTTGGCATTCCGCGTCTCCAGCTGCACGCGTCTGGCCGTCATGTAGCTTTGCAGGTGGCGGCCATAAAGCTCTAAAAGTCGTTGGACCAGCACTTTTCTGTCGACCCGCCTGGCACGTTCCTTCAACTCCATCACTGACTCCAGCATGGAATTACGCACTGCGCGCTCAAACTCGCCTTCCACTTCTGGCAGTAGGGTGCGATACCAAGAAGATACAAAATCCCGCACCGCCTTGTGGACGGCGCTGTGGATCTCCTGATTGAGCCTCCACTCTTGTTCAGCTGAACACTGAGGAGGAGTTGCACCGCCGAGGGGCAAGAAATGCTCCAAGTGGAGAAGGTTGTTGGCATCCAGAATGGCGCGTGACCCAAGCCAGCCTCCCAAAACAACTAGCAGACTGGTGAAGATGCAGAGGAGCCAGACGTTGACCAGGAGATGGAAGAGGACCAACCAGGCGAGCAGCGCGCCAAGGCCCAACAGTCGTCTCCGTCGGCCCAGAACCTCTGACAATGACCACTTATTCATACTCGGAAATGAAGGCATTCTATCCAGCAGATGAGATATAGCCTGCCGAGGAAATATACATTTTACGAGTTATTACAAAACATCAACTGCAGGATTCATGAATGACTTTCTGTACAGGTCAGTAGAGTAACAAAGTGATGCTTAAAACATCTTACACTACATTACATTACATTTTACTGCAATGTTACGTTTTACCGCAATGTTTACATTACATTACGTTTACGTTAGCGTATGTGCCATATGTTTGCCCCTTTTCTGATTTCAGTTTTTTTTCTTTGCATATTGATCACCCTTAAATATTTCAAACCACCAAATCAATTTTGATATCGCACAAAGACAATGCTGACTCAATAAGTTGGAACTCTGGGTTATGCACCAAGCCTTAAACATGAAGCATTTGGGTAGCATGATTTCATTATCTTGTGCAAATTTATCCAATATTTTACTGCCAGGGTGATTTGTTTTTAAATGGAATGTAATCTGCAATGCCAGCTTCAAATCTAGTAATTAATTATAAAAATTAATAGTTCATTTGATCACAGCATTAACAATTCATAAACAGCAAAAACACAATCACTCCCCAAATCCAAAGAAAAGCACTGCAGTCTTCTCTCTATATGTTTCATTTTAACAAGACAGTGAGCAGGTTTCAATCTATGACTGGGGAACCTTTAAAAAAAAAAAAACAAACAAAATAAAACGTCACCTGAATGGTTAGAGCTTCATGGCTGGACCTCAGGCAAGCCTCCTTGTGCTTTAATCCTCCAACTAAGATTAGGAGGATCAGCATGCAACATAGTTTAGGTGTCCACTTTATCTGCCAGAGTGTAATTCTTGTCGCATTCATTCTAAGAAGAAACAAAAACAGCGTGACAAATGATTTTAAGGACTGTGAAACAAACAACTATATAAAATGTTATTTACCCCACCTCCCTTTTTTGATTACAGTATGAATTTGAATTCAATTGGGGCTTTCCTTTCATTTTTTGAAAATACCTTCGCTTCCATACTGTTTATTTTTTTGTGGACAGACAAATATGACCGATCTAGTGAAGTCCTCGAAGTTCCATAATAGGATGATAGGGAGCCTATCCGTTGACCTCTATCTTGCACTTAAGTCAACAGTGCGCTCTAGTGAACAAAATTTTAACTGCAATCCACGAGAAGAACATGTTGGTACATGAGCACAGAGCAAGTGTTATATATACTATTCAACAGCCCAACCATTTAAACTGAAAGGATTTCTTTCTCCATATTTCTTGCATTTCTTCCCAAGTTAATTTGTTAAGTGAATACATTGTGAACACGCAGCATACAAAAACAATGACTTGAACAATTTCCAAAATTAAATTTTCCACTTTGAATCACCTGCTGCCTGTCCGAAAATTATGAGAAGAATGATTTTTATTTTTTATAATTATTTTATTTAAATGCTACCTCTTTCCCATTTCCCAAGATACATTAGAAGTGGTATCCTGATCACACAGGGGATACGAAAAAAAATCTACACCTGTTAAAATGTTCAGTTGTTTTACAGAGTTCACAGTTTAGTACGACTAGACTAATCCAAACCTAATTGAAAGCACTCCAGCTACATTAGTTTAATAATTTGTTGCTTAAAAACAAAAGAAATCACTATCAGAGAATACATTTTTCAAGTAATCATCCCAAACCAAGAATTAAGAGGACACCATGAGATTAAACAATGCAATAGCAGCCGAAGAGTAAGTATCTGCTCGTGGTCCCTCATTTAGACGCCGTGGTTAGTAACCATGGTTACCATGCCATTATGCCTCAATGGGTTACGTAAAAGCATCATCATGTTATGTAACTGCTCTGCAGCGTGTTCTCTTGCTGCACCACCGCAGTCGCGCCTGGCTGTTTTGCCTCAGGGACTTGATTTTGTTTGCCAACGGACATGGCCCCAGTCATTCATTCAGGTAAGATGCTAAGATGCTTTTTGCTTGTCTTATGTAGATCATAACGCTGCACTGCTCATTTTATTTCTGAGGTAAGATATGACTGTGATGGCAGACTTGCTGTGCTCCCCCCCACACCCCATCACTGACCATCTATGGAAGAAAACATCTCATGTTTCAGGCGCTTTAAATTATTCTACTTAGGAGACTGCTCTTCACGAGGAATACAAAGAACGTATATATAGAACATGATTCTAATCCTTGTCGTTACTCTACTGTACATATTTAGACCCAGGGTCAACATGCACAGGGTGTCATTACAAAAAGTATTTTGGGAGTAAATTGTAAACAGACCTTGTATGGAGTACACTGTGTATTGTATTGACGATAGTTATTATTAGGCTGGAACAACTCAGAGACGTAAATTATTGACATTAATGGAAATATGAGCACAACAAGACTAGCAAACTGTTTGCTCCAAACCTCAGATTGCAAACGTTATCAAAGTTTGTTGCCTTTAAATGTTGAATCTACCTAACTTTTTGCTGTAATTCAAATGTTTATACGTACATAGATAAAGTGTTCCTTTTGAACAACCGCTAGAAGAACAAAGAGTATTAAGCTGAATTCAAATCAGATGTCTTTTTTTTTACAAAATTGCTTTGGGTGTTGGCTTAATGGAGCAAAGCCAGGCAGGCAGCATGCGTGCTTCGCCGATGTGAGTCAAGCCCCCCCCGAAATATTAAATACATAACTGTCATCAAACTATTGCTATTATGCAACCCACTAGTCAAGGCATGACTATTTGCTGACACACAGAAAAAAATCTGATTTGTCCAATGTATTCATGACTATATAAATAAAAGAGCTTTTGGAAGTGTGACTTGGATCACTACCATATGCTTATTCCATACTTTATACATCCACAATTTTATTGAAAGTATTGCCGCGGTTACATTGATTTTTTTTTCACTAAACCATACTAAAATTAATAACTTCTGGATTTCGCTTAACATTTGTTATTGTTATTTGCCATTTGTGTATGCAGATGATGCCAACAAGGAGGGGAAGGACTGTACCGCTGCACGACCGAAGGGCTTGGAGACCATCGCACCTCTGGTCTGCTCTGCCGAGGAGAGCCCTGATCCAATCCGTGCTGAGGTACAAGGAACCATTCCCCACTGGATCAACGGCAGCCTCCTCCGAAACGGCCCGGGCAAATTTGAGTTTGGAGACACTCAGTGAGTTCAACCAGTGTTTTTCAATTCAAGGGCCCGCACCTTAAAGCCTTTCCTCCCCGACAGCTACAACCACTGGTTTGACGGGATGGCCATGTTGCACAAGTTCAAGATGGAAAAAGGCCAAGTGACGTACACGAGTCGGTTCCTGCGCAGCGACGCCTACAAGAAGAATAGCGAGCGGGATCGAATCATGGTGTCTGAATTTGGCACCGTCACAATGCCTGACCCTTGCAAAAACATCTTCCAGAGATTCTTCTCTCGTTTTGAAATGATAAGTGAGTATGTCTGGTGTACTATTGTCAGTCCATAATACTTCTTTTTTAGGCCAAAACAAATCATAAAATGTACACTGTATCGATGTGCTCTGAGCAAGCTGTCCCAATACTTTTGTCCATGTTTTGTACCATTATTGTCGTAATCCTGAATCCATCCCTTGTGAAACATGCAAGTATGGTATGTAACAAAAATTATGTTATAATGCAGTAGCGAAACATCCTAAAACATTGGTACCATTTTGTGTTTGATTGTGTACAGTATACTGTGTTATGAAACAGAATGAATTGCAGTGCGGGAACCCGGGAATTTGTTGACAGACTTCTTGTCATGACCTTTAGAACATACAGATTCCCACACGCTCACGCTGAGTATTTGCCTGTTGCAGAGCCCACAGACAATGGAAATGTCAACTTCATAAAATACAAAGGAGACTACTATGTCAGCACAGAGACCAACTTGATGCACAAAGTCAACCCAGAGAACCTCGAAACACTCCAACAGGTACGTACACAAAACACGGTCTATTTAAAACTTTCCTCTACATAACAAAATAAATGTGGATCATAATAGCTGCTCTGTTTTGTAGGTCGACTGGAGCAAGTTTGTTGCTGTGAATGGAGCCACTGCCCACCCTCACTACGACCCTGACGGCACCTGCTTCAATATGGGCAATTCCTATGGAGGCAAAGGTAACTTTGCATTCTGTCTTGCCTTAAAAACCTTAAAGTGCCTCCATGCGCTGAAAAATGCAAATTGTTCAGGAACTACGTACAACATAATTCGTGTACCTCCTGAGAAGTCAAACGCCCAAGACACGCTGCAAGGTGCCAAAATTCTCTGCTCCATCGCGCCTGCAAACAAGTCCCAACCGTCCTACTACCACAGCTTTGGTAAGTCAGCTCATGGCGGGCGGCCAATACCGCTGGTGCTTTCTTCTGACCACCCTTCTTCCCTCCAGCCATGTCCAAGAACTATGTGGTGTTCATTGAGCAGCCAGTTAAAATTGACCTGATGAAGATCGTCACATGTAAGATGAGGGGCAAGGCCTTCAGCGATGCCGTTTACTGGGACCCCAAGCTGGAAACCGTCCTGCATCTTATTAATAAAAACACAGGCGAGGTCAGAGGTCACAGTCAGGCTTGAAGGATCATGCAACTGGATTCAAGTCTAATGCCATCTCATTTCCTCAGGCCAGCCCAGTGAAGTACTTTGCCAAAGCTTTCTCCAACTTCCATCAGATCAACGCCTTTGAAGAGGACGGCTTCTTGATATTGGACCTGTGTTGCTCAGACGACGGCCAAGCCCTCGACATCTACTGCCTTCAAAATTTACGCAAGTCGGGAGAGGCGCTAGATGAGGTCAGCTCGCTGTTACGGAAACATTTGCTCATTGTTCTCCCTGTTAATGCTTGACACATTTTTTTGATAGAAAATTAAAGCAAAAGATTTTCCAACTGGGGACGATATTCCACATCTGATTTGTTCCTATTTGAAACAATCGTGTACAAATGACATAACTGCTCTACAAAATTATGCTGTCATTTGGATTTAAAAGAGCACACCTGCAATTGCTTTCATCCAGGTGTACAACAAGATGAGCAGAGTTTTTCCTCGCCGTTTTGTTTTACCCATGTACGTGACGGATGACACGCCGACCGATCAAAACCTGAACACTCGTCCCTCCAGTACGGCAACATGTGTCAAAAAGAGCAACACGAGGGTAAGTGTGACTTCATTCCAAGCGACTCAACTGTTCCCCCTCGACTTATTTGAAATATTTACAGTATGAAAAGTTTTGCAGTAAATCTGCTTAAAGAGTTCGAAATGCAGCTTGACCCAGCAATTTAAAAAAATGAATTCAATTGAGCCAGAACAAAAAGTGATTTTCAGTCCTGAACTCTCACTGAATCTTTTGACCACACATGACAATGCCACACTAATCCATCTCTTTGTCATCAGGTATTTTGCCAACCCGAGGATCTCCATGGCGATGACCTCACGCAGTACGGCGGCCTAGAGTTCCCCCACATCAACTACGAGCACTACAACACCAAGCCTTATCGCTATTTCTACGGATGCGGCTTCAGACACATGTTTGGAGACTCGCTTCTTAAGATGGACCTCAACCACAAGACGCTTAAGGTGTTTGTCATGATGCAATGCAACATAATGTTGTAGTTGCAACATTTTTACATTGCTCCGATTTTGTTCATTCATTTTCAGGTGTGGTACCAGAAGGGTCTCTTCCCATCGGAGCCGGTATTTGTGCCCTCACCAGAGGCTGTAGAGGAGGATGACGGTGTCATCCTCTCTGTGGTTCTCTCTCCCTCGCAGGTAACATAATGAGAAATATTTTTCCAATTTATTAGCTAATTGTGTCAAGAAAATCTCAGGTGTCAATCTTCCAATGAGTATTTCAATGAATGCGTTCAATTAAAGTGTTCAGAAACTTTTGCACAATGTCTACCTGCTGGTCCACTAATATTCGTTTTGCTTTGTTTTGTTTTCCTGGGCAACATTAGGATAAAAGCACCTTCCTTCTGGTTTTGAATGCCAAGACCTTTGAGGAGTTGGGAAGAGCCAATGTGGCTGTCAACATGCCCTACGGCTTCCACGGTGTCTTCAGCGCATCTGTTTGAATGAATATGTGACATTAATGACATCAATAATAATATTAATCCAAAAACACTAAGTAAGTACGATGACATATATGTTTGTATTGTATTGAGGGTAGTGGGCAGATTTGCCACTTTATGCCTTACAAAGCTACACTGCTCTGTTACCAAATGAAGACAATTTTTATTGTGCCAGTTTTTAATTTTTTTTTTTTTATGATTATTAGTGACAGTTTTTGTATAAGCGCAAAACTACTACACGTCAAATACACCACCAGCCTTCCTTATACAAATGTGCTTTCAAACAATATAATTTGCCATACTTGTGTCTTTGTGTATCTTTTCTATGCAATTCTGGTAATAAAATTAAATGAAAGTCATCTTGTTCTAATTTCAATTACATTTAAAGAAGAAAACCTGAATGGTATGCGATGTGACTGAACGAGTTGCAATCATCTACTGTTCATTTTGTGTGTGACCTCATTTCCATGCTATGTTACTAAAATGGAATGGATTACGTAATGGAGATGTTATTTAAAAACGCCAATACGTGCTCAGCAGTACTCATCACTTCAGGTGAGAGCACACTGCAAACATGTCCACAATGAATAATGCAGGTAAGCCAATTGGATACTAAAAATATTATCATTTTAACTAATATGACATGGAAAAACTCTTCTCTTTTGCTCATGTAGTCATTAATGAAGGGAACAAAACCGGATTTGTGACATTCACACGGAGAATCATTGATTGCACAATAGCAACGGTAGAGAAAAACATCTGGTTAGTTTGATGGTTATAAATGAATACAATATTTGTGGAGAGAATAGATTTGACAAGATTTTATCCTTCGTAATGTTATTAGCGAGCCATTTGTGTGTGCAGAAGAATCCAACAAGGGGGTGAAGCAAGGTACTATACGACCAAAGAGTTTGGAGAGCATGGCTCCTCTGGTCTGTTCTGTCGAGGAGAGCCCTGATCCAATCCGTGCTGAGGTACAAGGGACCATTCCCCACTGGATCAACGGCAGCCTGCTCCGAAACGGCCCGGGCAAATTTGAGTTTGGAGACACTCAGTAAGTTCAACCTGAGTGTTTTTTTAATTCAAGTGCTAATTCGCACCATAAGCATTTTCTCCCTGACAGCTACGACCACTGGTTTGACGGGATGGCCATGATGCACAAATTCCAAATGGAGAAAGGCCAAGTGACGTACAGGAGTCGTTTCCTGCACAGCGACGCCTACAAGAAGAATAGCGAGCGGGATCGAATCATGGTGTCTGAATTTGGTACCGCCTCAATGCCCGACCCTTGCAAAAACATCTTCCAGCGATTCTTCTCTCGTTTTGAGATCCTAAGTGAGTATTACCATCCGATATGTAAATATTTCCATCAGTAAAAGATATACACTCATACGCTGAGTATTTGTCTGTTGCAGAGCCCACAGACAATGGCAATGTCAACTTTTCAAAATACAAAGGAGACTATTACGTCTGCACAGAGAGCAACTATATGCACAGAGTGGACCCAGAGAGCTTAGAAACACTCCAACGGGTACACCGCTGACGTAGCATCCTGTTGACTGACATTTGCTATGTCATCTCGTGTTCCGGCCACTGAGAAAATGCATTTCTCTGCTCTGCTGCGTAGGTCGACTGGAGCACGTTCGTTGCTGTGAATGGGACCACCGCGCACCCTCACTACGACCCTGACGGCACCTGCTTCAATATGGGCAATTCCTATGGAGGCAAAGGTAAGGCCTCAGCAAAAGGTGTTGGTACAAGTCACAAATGTACTTTTTTCAGGAAGCATGTACAACATCATACGTGTACCTCCTGAGAAGACCAATGCTGAAGACACCTTGCAAGGGGCCCAAATCCTGTGTTCCATCCCTTCCACTAATAAGTTTCAACCCTCCTACTACCACAGCTTTGGTAAGTCAGCAGATGGCGGCCAGTACTGCTGGTGCTTTAATCTGAGCAGCTCTTTCCACCTCAGCCATGTCCAAGAACTACGTGGTGTTCATTGAGCAACCAAGTAAAGTTGACATGATGAAGATAGCCACATCTAAGATGAAGGGCAAGGCGTTCTGCCAGGCCATTCACTGGGACCCGAAACTGGAAACCATCATGCACGTCATCGACAAGAGTACGGGCAAGGTGAGAGGTGGCCATCAGGTAGGAGAACTCACTAAATGAGATTTAGATCTAATCATGTGTTTTTGTCTTCCGAGGCCAGCCCGGTGAAGTACTACACCAAAGCTTTCTTCAATTTCCATCAGATCAACGCCTATGAAGAGAACGGGCTCTTGATGATTGACCTGTGTTGCTATGATGACGGCCAAGCCATCGACATCTACTCCCTTCAAAATTTACGCAAGTCGGGAGAAGCTCTAGATGAGGTCAACTTTGCCGATTATTATTTGTGTTGCCTGCCCTTGCGTTGGCTATGATGTCATCATCCGTTCTTTGGTCAACCCGCAATTTATACAGGAAATATTTAAGAACCTTTCTTCCATTCAGGCGTACAAAAGCTCAAGCAGAGCTTTTCCTCGCCGCTTTGTTTTACCCCTACATGTGACTGATGACACGCCGATTGCCCAAAACCTGAATACTCGTCCTTCCAGTGCAGCAACATGTGTCAAAAAGAGCAGCACAAGGGTAAGCAAGGAATTTCACTTGAATCTGATGCAAGAGTCAGCGGAGCAACTTTTACTCGCAATCTAATCCAAACAAAAAGGGAACAAACTTAAGTTACCAAAGGTTAAAATTGCTGCACCAGGTATTCTGCCAACACGAGGATCTCCATGGCGATGACCTCTACCGGTACGGTGGCCTGGAGTTCCCCAACATCAACTACGAGCTCTACAACACCAAGCCTTATCGGTATTTCTACGGTTGCGGCTCCAGAAACATTTTGGGGGACTCGCTTCTCAAGATGGACCTCAACGACAAGACGCTTAAGGTGCCTGATGCAATGCAACAACAGAGCTGAGATGATAATTTTTTTTCAAATGCTTTTGAAATGTTGTCTGTTTGCCTATCTGAACATTCCTTTTTGCAATCATATTCATGCTCATGTGAGCTCAGGTGTGGCACCAGAAGGGCTGCTTCCCATCTGAGCCGGTGTTTGTGCCCTCACCAGACGCCGTAGAGGAGGACGACGGTGTCATCCTCTCTGTGGTTCTCTCGCCTTCACAGGTAAGATGTTTTAAGGACGAATATCTTTTCAGCGTGCAGGTGGTGTAATATAAGGTAAAAACATAAAAATTAGAGTCCATGGAGGCCCTACTTATCGAAAAAATAAGGTGTGATTATCAAGGAAGAATCGGCAGACACCACCAAAAAAATTCACTGACTACACCTGTGTATTTCGGAGATTGAGAAGCTCTATGCTGCACTTTTGAGACACAGAAATTAGAGTTAAATAAATTCCATTTTGGGTTGTGTTTGCTTGTCCAACTTTAGGATAAAGGCACATTCCTCCTGGTTTTGAATGCCAAGACGTTAGAAGAGTTGGGAAGAGCCAATGTGCCTGTCAACATGGCCTATAGCCTACATGGGCTCTTCAAAGCATCTGCATCTTGAAAATATAATGAAAGCTAAGAATTTCATGTTTTACTTTGGAACATATTTGATTGCTTTCGTACAGTCCTTGGGATGGCAACAAAAGCCAAAATGGTATATCCATTTTGAACATGTCTGCATAATGGAATGCGTGATAAATCATACACAATATCCAATGGGATTCATGGTACTTAATGCACAACAACTGATTAGACGTTATGACTTTTAAATCAAATCAGGCACCAACTTCATCTCCCTTTAAAATGTTTTCCTTAACCTCGGGCAACCTTTGCTTTAATTAGTCCAAGGAGACGAGAGGAATGTTGTTGGTCAGCCGACTCTTCAATTCCGTTTTATTTAAAGCTCAGTTATGCTCAATCTTGCGCAAGCAAATGAGATGAATCCAAGAAAAACAGTCCTTTGCTTGACCAAACAGCTGAAATGGTTCCAAAAGCAGGCCACAAAGCCTTTCCTCATATGCAAGTGCAAAGTTGATTTTTTTTTTTGTGTAAAATTCATCAACTTAATTGCTGTTTTCCCCCTAAAGCCAGACACATACGTATATACAAATGGGGAAAACGAAATAAATCAATTTTAAAAAAGTGCTTGCTAAAAATTGTTTTTTCTTTGTCTGTGTAGATTCTTAGTCATGTTAACCGAGGTTGAATAAAAAAAATAACCTGCACTCTTCTTGTGTGTTGAATTTGTTATGTTGTCTGAAAAAAATGCAATGCAATTATTTTATTGCTCAGCAAAAGACTGAATTTCCCTGAAGGAGTATTCCCAAGGGATTAATAAAGTTGAGTCTAAGTCTAAGTCTAAGTCTACAATATACTACCCTTGCCTAGCCTACAGTATACTAAAGAGTGGTAAATCTACACACGACCGTTAGAGGGCAGCATGTGAAGGTACACTCGTCCTCTTTCCAGGCTGTGTGAGAAAATAGTGGGAGAAAAGTTCAAATCCAGATGGGAATAAGACAAATTTGGCGCATATTGAGTGGATTATAATTTAGTCAGTGGGACTACAAATAATCAATATGCAAATAGGGAGTGGTTCTTTGTGGATTGTCTTACTGTTGCATCTAAGACAAAAAGGAAGCAGTTGCAAGGGGGATCATTTAGACCTATGACTCTTTAATAACATGTCAATCTGTTCCCCACTCACTTGAAAAAACATCAGAGAAGAATGGAACTGGGTAATTGCTTCTTAACAACTGAAAACTGCTGGTGGAATGTTTTACTTAAAGCGGTGTCACATTGAATTAATTTCAAGCAAAATCCCAGCAGGGGCGCAATGAGACTTTTTGGGCCCCCTGAAAACATAATACATCACGCTCCATTAAACAATTATTATCATGTTCTGGTGTGAGAGATCCTCTCAGCTACAGGATAAGATTTTCATCCTGGATTGAACTTTGCTATTTGCAGTTGTAAACAGAGAATGTTTTACACTACTCATTTAAATAATTTAAAACATACAGTGGATTGTGCATTTGATTATTTTCTGCATTTTTTTTAAATACCACACAACTTTTTTGTGTGTGATGTGAGTCTGCCCTCTGGGAAGAGGTACAGGAGCCTGCGCTCCCGCACCACCAAACTCACCAACAGCTTCATACTCCTGAACTCTCTAGCCCTCCTGCGTAACGTCCTGTACTTTTGCGTTATATTCTGACTGTCTGCTGTATGCACACTTGCTCCATTTTTACTCCTCTTATTTATTATGTTATTTGTTTATTTATTATTTACTCATCGCTCTTATTTATTCATTGTTTGTGCCTTCTTGTTTTTACTTTTTGTGTTGTTTACTTGTATGTATATTGTGTACTATGTCTTGTCACCGTGGGATAGTGGGAAACGTAATTTCGATCTCTTTGTGTGTTTCAAAGCAAACCAAATTACAGTTAACATTTAACACAGATTTTGTTACAGACCATTTTTGTACAAGACAAACGAAATGATTTTTCTTTTGACGAATAAAAACCCACAAAGAACGCTTACATTAATTTATTGATTTGATATCATCTGACAAATTGCAATTGCCCTGTTGACATGAAAAGTCAAGATCTCACTATTAAAAAAGGAATAACTGAATCTGCTTCACGAGCGTGCACACTGTGTTTCAATTATACTGCTCTTAAAATGAATTCAGTCGATGAGGAAAACACCCGCTTTTCACTGTGCTCCACATTCTCTTCCGATAATGGTGCACATGTGACCAATCTCATTTCCTATTTGCGCTCGGTCTGTTTTCACTTACTCCAGACTACAGCGTATGTGTGTGAACGTGCGCCCCTCTGACCTCCAAGTACTGTACACTGTGTGTGATGCTCACTACCCTCAGCATGTACCTCACCAAATTCCCATCATCCATCCATTTTCTATATTGCTCAATCAGGGGAGTGGGAGCTTGTCCCAGCTGTTTGGAAGGCCGGCTGCATCCCGGACTGGTTACCAGTTAGTCATAACCAATCAGTGTAGTCAACCAAATGTAGCACTATGCCACCAGTAACCCAGTCGGATTCCCGTTAACCCACAAAACATGTCTGACATATTAATCAGGTCTGTAGGGGGGGTAGCACGGCTACTGCTCTCATTGGGCCGTGTTACGCTGCCCGGCGGCCAATAAGAGAAGATAGGGTTCTCTCCTTCTCCTAGCAACAACGCTCCTTTTCTCCGCATCGAAGCGGTGGACAAAGTGACACCCCTAATTTGATATGATGAATAATTGCAACTTAATAGCTTTGCAGCAGAAGGTGGGAAGCGACAGTTTCGACGTTTTAGCGCGGCGAGATGATACAATTTCTGTCACCCGCTCCCTCCTCGCCCTCCTTCTGCTTCCAGGCAGCTCCTAATACATCTTAAAGGAACAGAGCTGCATATTTAAGGTGCACCCCCCCCCCCCCCCACTCCAGAGGCATTGTGGGTGATCATCTGTACTTGTTGACCTCACAGTGCTTGAATGGTGGGGCCTCTCTCAGGAGGGAAAAGGAGTACCTTGGCACGAACGCTGTGCTGGCCTTTAAGCCAGTTTTATTGAGCCAAGACACATAGTTTGTAAGACAAATCTTGCCGCACACCACCAAATAAATACATCACCAAAATAAAAACATCACTAAAATAAGAATGATCTCATCTTAATTTACGCACAAATGTACTGTGTATAATCTGGTCGTGTTTAGTTAGAGTATTAATGTCAACAGGTTTTATTTGTACTCGTTTGCTGGGATGTAAAAGGAAAGAAAATCCAGCAGACTTTGAGATACTGTAAGGCGGCAAAAACATTTTGGCTTTGATTTCAGAGGGGTTCTTTTGGCACCTATTGCCACACTACAGAAGTGTACTTCAAGTGACTGTCTGACCCTTGAACCCCATCACATTCCTACCGTCACCCCACTGGGACTCGCAGGGATCAGTGCACATATTACACAGTCCCCAAAATGGCCTCACAAGGAGTTCATAAATTGCTGTACTTTTTACTCTCTGTGAGTCCCAACTACATTAATATACCAATCATCAAATATCATCAATGATCAAACATTTTTATACATTATATTTTTCAAAATGAGGGAGTGCACCATGCTATATATTAAATGTTGGGCTCTTTGACCTTGTACTTGCAAAACCTTGCAAATTAAGCGTTAGCTCCCACTGGTTCAAGGTCAACGAGGGTGGTATGCAGAAACTATGGCAGGCTGAGGAACAGATAATTAACTACGCATATGACCTGCCGGCCTTTTTCGGCATCCCTCATCGTGCTTCTCAATTGTCTCGCAGCAGGAGTGGACCACCCCCCCACAAAGCTCATTTAGCTGCTTTCAATGAGGATGAGGAAAAAATGCTCCCTCTCGCTTTGAAGTTCGTTCAAGAGTGCCGCGCGCTCGGGCCCCGCCTCCAGTCCAGACCATTGGACCGTTACTGTACTAGCTGCTCAGCGCGCAAGCACCATTCAACCTTACGCGACCCTTGTTTCGCAAACCCGCCCTCCCGGAATGTGACTTTTTTTAATATTCGCCCGCGCTGCGAGCACTCAAATTTGGCAGTGCGGCGTTAACACAAGCTGACACCACAGATTAGCCAAAGACATCAGGAATGCTACAGCCTTTTGGTGCCACGTGGACTCTGGCCAAAAGAGATGTTGGCTGCAAAGGCCACAATAGAAAAATGGACACTCAATTCTGTTCTTACAACAATTTGGATAAGGGTGTTTTTCTGTTTCCGGAAAGATCTACAAAGAAGACTGTGGAGGAATATTTTGGCAGACGCACTCCAAAAATCTTGAGTTGCCATATGACATCAAACACCTCGAAGTTGAGAGGATTTGAATTGAAAACAAGGCATAGTCGCCCACTAAGAGTTGAATCCCTCCTCATCCTCTTCAGCAATGTGTTGGCATTCAAAGCAGATCAGCCACGGAGCGTCTCTGAGGATTCAGCTACTGACCACACTCTCAGTGTTTCTGCCATGTGCAGTGCAAATAAACACCGAGGATTGAAATTCTACCGGAGTCTTTTACAATTTCTTCCCTCATCAAACAGGAGAAGGTGGACGCAAGCCCTGACGAACGCAGAACTGCTTCGTAAGGAGAAAAGGGTGAAAAGATGAAGGCAAAGGGCCCATGGGGGGGTGGGGGGTAAATGGGTTTTCCTTCAGGTCCACAATCACGTACAGGGGCCCCGTCTCATTTCTATGGCAACCTGGAGGCCATTATCATACTTTACCTTTATTAAGAAAGGACTAAGGTTGGCGGGGGGGGTCTAAGGAGGGCGGTCATTGTGGTGGATTTTCTCTCTTTACAGCAGGAATACGGAATGAGATTGAATGACTATGAAAGGAACTTTGCAACGGTGAAAGCAACTTACTGTAGAGCATAGAAATGTATTTCCTGTTCTAATATACATCCATGGAAAAGAATGAGAGCACCCTTCTTGTTTCTTCAGTTCCCTGTTCATTTTAAGATGCATTTGTTTGGATCGGTACATTGATGACAACAAAACCAGCTCGTCAGAATTCAATTCAATAGCTGATTGAGATTTTCAAAAGGTTTTCTAAATAACAACCAAAATCATTTCAACAGTTCTTACATAAATAGTTAAGGCCTTATAAAATACTGCTTTTAGGTATTCCATGTTTTTTTCTTTCTGTCAGTTCTGCGCTCGACACACTTTTAGTGGCACCAGACATTAAAATGAACAAAGAATTGAAAAAAAAATCATGGATGTCTCTTAATTCTTTCTTCGGTTCTCTAACATTTGCACTTTACAGTAATACCATGTACAACTGATGCTAGGCAACACATTTCCCTGACTGTTTCCACATTTGTCAGTTATAGCAACACACACACACAGACACAGACACACACACACACACACACACACACACACCCTCATTAAGATTTTTTTTGGGGGGGTACCCCTTTATGTTTAGTATGCAGATAGTTAGCTGGCACCGTCTGCTTGCCGCTGCTACAGCTAAATTGTGTGTACGTGGGTGTGCGTGTATGTGTGTGCGTGCATGCTGGGTTAGTGTGACAGTACATTAGCAAGCCAGAATCCATTCGCTCCGTCCCCAGAGAGACCAGCACGGCCATATTAACATTCTTCTCAGAAAGGCCACAGGATCTCCTCTCAATGCTGTCTGACTCCAAACAAAAGTTGTGTGTGTGTGTGTGTGTGTGTGTGTGTGCGTGTGTGTGTGTGTGTGTGTGTGCGTGTGCGCGTGAATGCGTGTGTGCGTGCATGCACACACGTATGCGTGACAGAGAGACAGTCTGGCGGTGTATGCAAGTGTATGTAAGATGAGGAGGAACAAACTGCAAGAGTAAAACGAGGGAAAGGGGCAAGAGTAGGAGGAGCTCATTGTATCATATATGTGCAGTATTACATGTGCCCATTACTATCCATCACATCTCTATAAGAGAAACAGCTATTCATTTTATTTATGTTTCTGACTTGGCTCATGTGTATTTAAATCACTCGATTTTTCCACCATCCGTAAAAACATAAGCACTGCTTTAGGTTAAAAAATGTTATTAGGAATTGACTAACAGCTTGTTTGCACATTTACTTATGTATCGTTTTCTATTTTTGCCTTTGAACTTCCATGAATGTGCTGTGCTGCTTTTAAACAAGCAGTAATATGAGAGAGGGTCTTGGTTAAATTTGATTATACAGTAACGAGCATCGCTGGTGCCTGTGTGCATCACTGTCACAAGCGGTGGGTAACAAGTGTAGACAATTGACTTCCTACGCATAACTCCAACATCTGGTCTTCATTATTCAGAGGCTGAAATTTCATGTGAAAACTGCACCTTGTCATGCAATCTTCCCGCTTTACTTGTTCTTATTCTTGGTTACGGCAAAGATGAAGCTAACGTGTTGGAATACAGAAATAAATGTTTACACAATTATAGTATTTTTCCCAATAATAATAATAATTGTAACAGTACATGGATTAAGATTCTTATTTCACATGCCTACTTCAGCATCAGTCTGCTTGCTGATAGGCTGGTGGATTTTTTTTTAATTGACATATGGCAGTTGTATTGGTCTGATCGCTATTGTTTCACAACCACTTGTTTGATCCGTTTTAAAACAACGCTTAATTTTCTCCGTAGCATACATTTATGGTGCCTATTATTGTTTTATTAAGAGAGCAGTGAATCATATTCATGTTCTGGTAAGGCTATGGTATAAATCTATCAATGTAAGGTGTTTCATTGATCAAATGTTGATTATGCTAAAGGCAGGATTTGATTTTCGAGTTTGTTTGAGCGCTGCAGAAGCGAGCGCTAACAAGATGGCGGCGGTCTGCAGCAGAAAGACCAGTGAGCTCTGTCCAGCGAGGGCAGTCCAGGAAAAAAAAAAAAACACTGAGCTGCTGATGGCACCCAGATGCCAAGTATCACAGTGATTTGAAGCATGTCCATTCCACAGGGCGGGGTGGACCCAATGGCGCCCTCCCTCCCTCACTGGCCACCACCTTCAACTAGAACACTCCTTTGCTCTGAACAATAGAATCGCTGCCTCCCAGACAGAGCTGCAACACTGCAGTGATAAGGGAGCAGGAAAAAGGGAAAGTGAGAGGAGGGAGGGGAGGTGCACATAAGGTAGAAACACCTGCCTCTACTTCTGCTGCAGCAGCCAAAAGCAGGCGACACATGCAGAAAGAAAGGACTGAGCCATCTGAGGGCATGTCAGGACGCCAACGCCGGTCGAGGGAGGATATGGCCGGCGGGCGGGACAGAATGCTAACATTCGCTTGTATGTCGCACCCACATATAACACACTTACTCATGTTGTCATAAATATGAACAAGTTCTCTCCGAGTGAAAATGTGGAAAACAATAGTGACTAGGGTTGGGCAATCCATTGAAATTGATTTCGATTTAAGCATCTCACCATCATAAAAACGTAAAAATGTTTTTGATTATTTCTCTGCAGGTTGGCTGGGAGAAATCGCTACTGCCTGATAGGAAGGAATGCTTGCTCTGCTGTGTCCCTGCACACACCCAAATATGGTTCCTGCCCTGTAACTACTGATTGTTGAGCCGTTTGCAGTTTTCAACAACGTGAGCAAGAGAGATTGTTTCCTTTTTATCTTTAATTTGAAGGTATTACTCCTCAGTGTAGAAGTGGACACAAACGTCAACAAGCTATTTTTGCGTCATTCTCATATTATGGCGATTCATACTCATTTGTCGAGAAAGCTTTTTGAATTTTCACCATAGGAATTTTACAGTCACAGTTTTGTGACAAAAAAAAAAGCTTTCTGGCTCAGGCAAGGGTTAGGTTTGTGTAAAACTCACCTTTTATGGGAAGACATTGCTGAAACAGTAAAAAAAAAAAAAAAAAAGATTTCTAACATGTTTACTTTGTCGTTAAGGACATTCTTCAGATTGTTTATCATCATTTGTTGGCATAGTGTACACAAGAGAGCTTGCAAATCAGATTTTATGTGAAAAGTCTGAAAACGCAAATGAGAACATTGACATTTCTTGATCAGAAATCTGAGCTGCCTAATTGTGTTTACGACATCATCAGAAGCCAGCCTTGAGACAGGATCACTTACCTGCTGGGGTTGTCGTGCTTCAAGGTTTCTTGTGGCTGCATCCTCACAGTGAATTTAAAAGAAGCTGTAGAATTAAAAGTTAATAAATAGGTTAAGTGGTGTGAGACAATATGGCATTACATAAAAGCCATCATTGTGTCACACACCTTTTTCAACCACCACAGTAAAGGAGTGGAAATGAAATGATCCCCACAGCACTGCTGTTCACTAAAAGATTGTGGCAAGATTAGTCCGAAACAAAAGAACGATTCCGAGAAAGGTGCTAATAGGAGAGCAGGAAATGAAGACAGTGAGATCACGGAGCAATCAGAGAAACAGACATTTGCCTCCAGACACATTTCAACACACAACAATGGTTTCAGGAGAACTGAGCACTGAGGCAACATTTCTCAATGTGCCCTGCTGGCTAGCTCCATTGAAAGAAAAAAAAAAAAAAAAAAGAAATGTGCTGCTTATGCGCTTGCCCAGTTGCACATGACACAATTTGACCAATGAGCAAAATCCCATTGTCAAATCACAGAAAACATGCACTTGTATTCTATTCAGGAACATTTCCTGTTCTGTGTTGTCCATATGAGAAATTGTTGGAGGTGGATTGCATTCAAAGATGGTCATTGTCATGAGGTCAAACACACACGTACTGAGCTTTAAGTGTCACGCTCTCAAAAGTACTTTGTGTTGCTCTCAAAATGAAACATAGAGCCACCCAAGAGTCATGAAGCTGCATTTGACAATATCTTTTAGATTTCTGTTTCCACAGGTTGTGTCTATACGATCTTTTTGGTGGGCTGGTGTTGCACATTACAGTGTGCAAGGCTGTTTGGGCAAATTCACAGAAAGGTTTTTGTGTCTAGCATTTGCCATATCACCGCACCGCACCCCGCGTGGACGATCCCTCCATCTTAGTCACGTGTCCTTCATAGCCACATTCCTCTATCCATCCCTCCCTCCTCCCATTCTCCTCCAGCCAGCACCCCACACGCTGTGCTTGCCTCTGGTTCCATAACCTAAATGAAACCGTGTTCTTTCATTTCGCCCGCTTCAATCTCTCACTGTGCGGCCGGCTCAAATTACCGTTCCCGGCCATCATCACGCCTTGCTTAATCAACGACGGCGTCCCGTCTTTGTTGCGCTTTGTGCCATTCCGCCATCTTTTTTTCCTTGGGTTTGTTTTACGATCAAAAGATGTGTGAGTGCCCCTCGCAGCTCCCAAGAACCCAACCCGTGCACATCACAGCAAAACGTCACAAGTTAGGGTCTCAGGGAATGAGAGAGGTACAGATTGCTCGTATCTGGCCCCGGTTATGGAAGATCATCTGCTGGATGGGTTTGACTGGAGCAAACAACGGCACTTCCCTTTCTCTGTCTTTGTGCTCTGCAACACAACCTTTTGCCACTCGAGCCCCATAGTAAGTTTTAGACCCAGATTATATGCTTGCGTTCATTAACAACGTGCACAATTCAATTTAATACCGAAGCTACAAACCGATAGAGGCGGTGAGTCGCAAGCCAACAAAAAGACAGCATGATTTTGAAACCAACAGCAAATGACTGCAGTCGCCGCTGAATCAAAGTCTGCCATCCACACCCAGACAGACATCGCTTATCACATGACATTCATGAGAACGGCTCCGCTTCTGCGCATTCAAGCTCCTGTGTGGCTGCAAAAGCTCAGAGCGAGCAGAGAACGGCATGGTGGGAAAACGCATAAAGCTTGTAAATGCGCGCTCGCAGGTGACAAGGACATGAGCAGCACGGATATAAATGATCTGCCAGGACAAAAAATAAAAAATAATGTGGGCTCATCATTATCAGTTCTTGCATTTGCGTAAAGTATCCAAAGCTTGTTAGGCCACAGAGCCTGCATGTGCTCTCACTTTCTGGAGCTCATTCAGACAGCAGGCTGTACGAGGAAGGATAGGAGACGACTCACCCGGTTGACTGCTGTCTCGATGGCTGCCGCAGTCATCTCTGTGAGCCTCTCCATCGCTCAATCCTCGCAGAGGGAGGAAGAGCATGTGGCCCGACAAAATGGAACCAAAGGCATCTATATGAGAAAAGGATGGCAAGAGAGAGAGAGAGCGAGAGAAAAACATTTTAGGAGCGCTTGTATGGGCGTTGTTGAAAATGGATGAGACGAGCACATGGAGCTGCTTTAGCAGATTGCTGCTGTCTCGCCGTCTGCTGCTCAGACATGCAGGACTGTACCATGTGCGGCCAGCCAGAGAGCGACGGCGAGAGCGGCGGAGAGAGCCACAGAGAGAGAGGCAAAGAACAATTACAAGGGTTACATTAGGTGAACGAGAAATAAAGTCAAGCGTATGTTTTGAGGAACCAGGGTAGAATTACCGCTTGTGTAAATGTACAAACTATGAGAGACTACAGACAACTAAATCTACTCTTATTATCAAACGAAAGAATTCCTACGTGATGCTTTGCGGTTCGCAAAGGCAAGCAGAAGGGAACAAAGACTACGTCAATGAATCCATGCAGCTATTGCAAATGCATGACAACTCATGAATAAGAGCCAGGAGAAATGAGGCAGCGAGGAGTCAAGAAATGCAAGTCTTTTGTACGCATGCCACTAAGTTGACAGCCGAAGCAAATGCAGGCAGAAAGGCGCTTCCTCGTACAAACAAGCCATTCAAATACACGTGGACGCACATCTGCCTTGAAAACAAACCCAATTTCTTCGCATATAAAAATGGAGAAAACTAACGACTGTTGCTGTCCATTGCTCCTCTCCTCTCTTCTCCTGTATGACAGCAGTTCTACTCTCGCACTTGCTGATGTTGCCCGGCTCTTCCGTCTTGCCATATCACACCTCCGTAGTTGGTTCCCTACCTTCAAAGACTACAAGCTCAAGTCCCTGAGATCGAGAAACTAGGGAGCCTCACCATGCCTCCTGCTGCATGGAGCATCAATACAGCCAAAGGAGAGAAGGGGAAGAAAAATAAATAACCTTTCATTTCCTCACAGCTGAAATCACTCAAGACTCAAAGGGTCTAATAAATGCAGCAAAGGAGCGATAAAGAGGGAGGGACAAAGAGAAAGACAGAACATCTAGAAATACCTCAGGAGACAAAAGAAAAACAGGATATATTTGTCTTACAACCCGTTCCTCTTGTCATATCAAATTTTAAAAAGAAATCTGAAATCTGAATCCTTCCCGGGTCGGCAAGTCCGTTTTGTATTCTGTTCCTGTCTGTCGCTCCCTCTGTGTGTGTGAGAGTGGGTGCCTATTACAGCATGTGTGGAGAAAAGGAGGGCGGGAACATGACGGGGAACTAAGGGAACACAACTAAGGGATGAAAGGAGGGCACAAAGGAGAGAAAACGTAAAAATGTGGAAAATTGTACTAGGGGGAACGTATAGCTGCAAGATGGAGCTGATGGTCTTAAACTGCGACACGATTAAGTGCCGTAAATCAGCAGCGAGGGCTCGTGAGGCAGACAACATGCAAGGAGAGCAAGACTAACGGGGAGAAGAGGGAATTCTGCCGTCAGGGGGGTCCTCTGACGGGCAACATTTAAGACCAAGATCAGTGACAGCATATGTGGTCCCACACATACACACCATTGGGACTTAAACGGGCATCCTAAGAGTGTAAATAGACTTTAATACGCAGTATTTAAAAATATCAGATCTCACTTCGGCTAGAGAGCAGTGTAGGTGTCATATTATATTACTTTTACAAATAGTTTTAAAATCTGTGGACATTCCGACTCATCTTGCCAGCCATACAACTAACTTTAGCATAACTACTATTTAACGAGTTATTAAAAATATGTACACAAAGAAGGAAGAGGTTGTGCAAGAAATTACAGTAGAGTCACGTTGACTGGAAGTGACTGCTGGCTGGCTAACAGTGCAAACAACTGCCCCGTACAGTGGGCCCCTGCTTCTTTCTAGCCCGAAGAACCCGACGACCCCCCCCCCCCCCCCCCCATTCATCCCTCCCCACCTTCATCGAACCCGGTGGCCTTGAGACAGAGAGCGAAGAGTTTAAGTGGAAACAGTCTTTCATCATCATAGCACTCCCTGGACAGCACATCTGCACACAGCAGCCCACCACGCTGTGACACATCCGTCTAAATGTCCACTACACAAGGGACTTGCTTTATTCTTTATATTTGTTTGGATAAAAAGCTTTTATAATGTTTGAATGTAATATGGAATTTGAAAAAAAAAAAAGTTGTGTCCGTTACTTGATACCATAGCTATCAAAGTGCACCAAGAAGCATCACAGTATTTATATACAAACCAAAATACTTCAGGTAATGTAACAAAGACAATAATAATAATAATAATAAAAAATTGTTTCTGGAAACAAGATGAGATTCGGGCAAAAGTTTGGAATGGAAACAATTCGGTTCATTGCATATACGCGGGTGCCAAGACATTACATTCAAGTCCTTTCAACACACACACGTTGGGTAAATTTACGGCTAAATACGCTAACACAATAAAGTGACTAATCTAAATACAGTGTGTAAAAATAATCAGTGTGAAGAGAGTTGGTTCCTCAGGGAAAGCTAGGAGGCTGTACAGTTATCTCCTGTGGTGTCACTCTGAACTATACAACCTACTACCTCACCCTGCGGATGGACCACTCAAGTCAACAGCAGGAAGGAGACTTTGCAGCAGAAATAGTTCACCTTAAATGATTTCTTGCGGTTTGATTGAAATGAGAAAAATATAAATGTAAGCTTTAAATAAATTCAGAGTGATATTTTGCTACGTCGATCTAGTGCCCTAATTGAAGTAAATCTTCCTTGCATTACCATGAATTGGCGTGTGAGCTCTGAGTGGATACAAAGGGACACGTGGTGATTTAGAAACAATGCTGCTAGGCCAACACTCAAGGTCAACATGCTTTTAGACAGTTGCTGGGCAGGTGTTGCTTCTGCCAAGGAGACACGTACCTGTAGATACGAGCTTGTGCAGCCTGTCACCACAAGTTCGGATCTACGGGTTTGTGGCAGCTGGCATTACCACTTCAGGAACACGAGAAAACACGAAGAACAATTCTTGAATCCGGCAACTGTGAATGTGGTTTGGTTCAGTTCCTTTGCGGTCAGCAATTACGTTTTAGAGGGGAATATTATTCTGTAAAAATATTGTTTGTATGAAAAGAAAAGTCTCAATCATCTGAAAACCGGGATTAAAGTAAATAAGCATATTGATTTCACAAGAGTTGTTAAAATTACCTTGAACACTTAAAATGTTTTAAATATTTCATCGCTGGATCTCTCACATAATAGGACTAAAAAAAGAAAAAGACCGAAAATGTAATAAATACACTAGCAGTGCGGAACAAAGCTTAAATAAATTTTAAAATTTATAGAAACCATTAAAAATCAACCAATAAAAATTAATCTCTGTATCTGTACTGGCAAAATGTATCTTGCCTTTACTAGCTGGTATAAATTGTGAATCGATCTGGAAAAAAAATGCGTGGACAGAAAAGCACCCTCTGCGGCGCACAACAGGCTGAGCCGGACAGACGCGAGGATTGCAAACATACCAAGAAGGGAGCAGGCTGGACACTGACGCTCAAACATCCTCAAATGGACTCCGGCTTTGACATTTGCTGCAGGCCAGCGCTTTAGCCAAAATCAACAGGTCTGGAAGAAAACAACAGATTGTCACAATTAGACAGAAGCAAAAAGTCTTACGTTCACAGACACAAGAGCACTGCGTCTAAAACTTTGTAAGACCTGGAATTCAAACACACGAGCTGTCGAAACATTTGAGTCAAAGCATCAAAATCAACTGCCATACAACACGCAAAAGTAAGAAGCCGGCATCCCCTTTTATCTTTGATACGCCCTCCTAAACAAATCTTCAGTCTCCATTGTCCATGCTACAAAATCCTCAATTTGTTTTTTTAAACAAAAAAAAAAACAAAAAGGTACGGCGAGAAGGAAATGGCAAATGGTTGAAAGCGGTAAGATATGGATGAGGAGGAGTCGCAGAGCTGGCCACAGAGAAAGTGGAATTTGTGACTAGGCAAAGGGTGGTGGTGTTTTTTTTTTTTTTTTTGGTGCCTCATTTTGCATGGCTCTTTGAGATCCCAGCAGGATTCTTGGCTGCAGCTCCGTCTCTCCTTAGTGCAGCAAAAATGAGATGTATTCCTTTGTCTTTAAGAAGGAAAATACTGACGATACTTAAATTAAGAGATGAGACGGACAGCGAGGCATCTAAGCGCCACTGAGCAGAAGCAACAAAACAAAATGGAAATGAAATAAAAAAATTAAAAGGTGGAAAAATGTTTTTTCTTACTAACATTCTCTCCCAAGTAGGAGCTGCAAAATGTGCCTCCCTTACTACTACTAAAGCGGCAAAAGCAGCAGCCAAAGCCTTTCTACGCCAAATCTACGCCACGTAGTGAGAGAAGGAGAAGCAAAGACTTTTTTCCTCTCTCCAAAATGGCTGAGGGCCGGGCGAAAAGCAGCTCTGAGCATATGAGAGCAAGAGCCGTGCTCCCCGTCCCACATCGGGGAGGGCTGGGCGATTCAACCGGAATCCCTCGCCGGCTTTCCTTTCCTTGCCCAAAATCTTTGTCCCATTCACACCGGACTAAGCGTGGGTCGCCAGGCCAAAAGAAATGCTGCAAGGAGGATTCATCGACATTCATATTTGTCCGCCATAAGCAAGATCCTACCACCTCAAGTCTCTTTCAAAGCTCTGTGCTTCATTTTTTATTGTTAATCGTCTGCTGAACGTCTGAAAGGACGTGACTATATAAGGAAGAGTGTGACAAAGATATTCAGCACAACAATGACAGCGTTAGATTTTCACGGCTGCTAAAGCTAGAGTGAGCACCTTAAGCTTACATTCACTTGGTAAAAAGAACATTGACATCAATACTCACGTCATCATTTCACCACAAGCATTTTAGTCAATAATTCCCAAAAGTCTAGTTCATACACTACAGTACTCCCCTGTATGATCCATATAAGGTTTTGAAATGTTAAGAAACAAAGAACTGAACAAGACATGAAGTGTCCCGCATCCCGGTTTAGCCCCAGCGCGACAATGAGCTGCTGTCTGCTCCGAGGTCACCCCTTGAATCTAAATGAACAGATTTGACTTTCAGGATATTGCCAAAAAGTGTCAGAGTGGCGGCACCAACAAGGGCCTCTCCAAAACAGAAGGTTGAAGAGAACACAACCATTCACGTAGCCATAACCCCAATCCTTAAAGCCACTCTCAGAGCCTGGGAAAGAGGCAACAAGAAGAACGGCTGAACAAAAGACCACATTTTTAGTGCCAATAACATCAAGAGAAAAAAACAACAACTAATAAGTAATATTAATTTACTACTACTACTACACAATGTGAACTAGATGACAGTAAGAATTCTGAAAGTAACACCAGATGCATTATCGTAAAATACTGTTGAGCCTATTAATGAAAGGTCAAATGCGTGTGCTACGATCTGGTAGTCCTAGCACAACCAAGATTCTGCTGTCCACTGGAAAGCCAGCACAATGATGAGTCAACCATGACCTGTGAGTCACCATCTAAATTTGTGCTATGGAAACCAAAAAGAGTCTAGTCATTACCCTGTGAAGGAACCTTAAAGTTAGTCCAAAAACGTGTCCTTGTCCTCCATGGTTGTCTCCTAATTGCCTCTGGGCCCGAAGCATTTATTAAAATAATATCAGAATACTTTTTGGAAAACAGTAATTAGCAGCAGAATTTAGCACCCCGGGGGGCAGGCATAGTTGTGGCTCAGTCCAATTATTTGGATATATCAGTTCAAACATGAGATAACCGCCTACGGTCCAGCCTGCCATTGTTTGGTGCTGCCCGCACAATCGAGTGAAACCACTGAAACCACATCAATAGCACTGCTGCATTGGAAATTGTCGTCTATGGGTAATTGTAATCAAAAATCAATGCTAAGATCAAGAGTCTAATAATAGGGAGAGTCACATTAACCTTGAGTCAAACGATTCATTATAACTGATCACAGCATTAAACCCCAAACAAGCCTGTGTAACTCGTGTCCCAAAGAGCAAGTTGTAGACTTTTGAATAAATTTCTAGCCACATGAAAATGCAACCGTAGGCTGCCAAGCACATGCCAAAAGAACACGTGGTGCTATTTTAGGCAATAAGCCTGAGCAAAAGTCATTCCTGGAAAAAGGCACAGTCATAAGCAAAGAGTGGTAGTCAATTGGATAAGGCTCTTGATTGTCAATTTTTGTAGATGTGAAGAGCCCTTTGAGACTTGCTTGTGATTTAGGGCTATATAAATAAACTTGACTTGACATTACTTAAAAATATTATTATTATATTACCCCATGATATCATGAGAAAACAGCTCACAAAGTGAAAGCATACAAAAGGGAAGGTAGAAGTGTTGCAAAATGAAAGCCCAAGATTTTACAAATAGCTGTTTTGAGTTACCTCAAATTGTGTTAGCGCTGATGAAATGCCAAATTAAATTGGCAAGCTTGAAATGTGCGGTCACATTTATCCAGTGGGGCAAACATGCAATTGTTTATGAGCTCTGTATATGCGCTTATAAATTCGATGGGCAAAATGTGCTTCAACGATAGCAAGCAATAATTGGAGTGATTTTAGAATACATCTGCATCTGAAATAGGCATTAGTTTGCATTCATGAATTAGAAAAAGGTCCCATACAGTTTTAGGGGTGTTTGCAGTGAACTTGACAGAGGGCTCTGTTTAAGTATTCAGTGTAGGAGGCCAGTGGGTAAATAGTTTTGTAATATCTTGCGCAACAGAGGGAATACATAAAGCCTGCATTGAGCTAGAAAAAGTACCAGGAAGGGAGCAGTAGTATTTATTATTGCAAGTTCTCGATCAAATATCTGGTTTCTTTTTGGTACCTCTGCAGGCTTTCATCTCACCTATCTTTTGCACTTGCTTGTCCCATTCGCTTGCCTCCTCTCACTAGCCTTCTCAAATATTCTGCTCACGTCCAACTGCGGCAGCATTTCTCCAGTCCTCCCATTAATCCACACCACAGACATCTTGGTCCACTGTCTTGTCTCTACAAGTCTGGACCATTTTGACAGAGATTGATCACCTCTGGCAATACGATGAATACCTCATATGCTAAATCCATCTAGATAATGCAAATTAGGGGGAAAAAAAAGTTTACAGTCAAAGCTTACAATATAAACAGTACCCAGACAGCAATTCAACCTGCATGGTTCAATGCTGTTCCACAATTTTGACGATTCAATTAAAAAAGAAAAAAGCATTTCAGTTTTTCATCAGTATTTATCAGTCACTAATTACAATACAAGAAACAGCCACTTCTTTGTTTTGTATATGAGAAAATCTCACACAATGCATTCGCTCTCAACTCTTTAAGTTTAGTTTATAACCACAAGTGTGTAATCACTTTCTAACACTCTATCTTTACCTATTAACACCCAGCAGGATATCCTTATTAAATGTTGGTACGCTCCAGAAACAGGTAAGCGGACCATAAATTCTCACTGTGAGAGGACTTGCCTTCGCTTCAAGAACGCAGCCGTGATCAAAAAACAAACATCAATAAACAATTCCAAAACATACATAACAAAGGCAGAGAACGTATGTCAACAAAAACACAAAGTCAATCTACTTGCTCCAACGTTTTGTCTACCAGACTGCAGACGGAACATAACCAAAACAATACTTCTAGCCGGTCAAATTAGATATCGCCTCACATTTATATCCTCACCATTTTGCGATTTGTACTCTGTAATAGTGATTAAGGTAAAAAGAAAAAAGAAATTCAACAGTGCTTTGAAATTGCTCATAAGGCCTTATCAGCCACCCTCTGCATTTACAATCCCTTTGGCCCTCCACTCCTGCCATTTCAAACCTTTATTTCCCTGCCTCCTCTCCCCCTCTCTAATTCATTCACTTAATTTTGAACTCTGCATTGGTAGACGGGCAAAGAGGGTAGCTCCATGGTTACCTGGCACCAGGCCATCTCATTACACCGCCAATTGATTCTGGCCTGCCGCCATGTCCGCTGCCTCACCCCCACCCCGCCACGCCACACCATCTCTGCATCCCACAGTGTCTGCAGCACAGGGGGATTTCGACACACAGGAAGGGAAGAAGCAAAACCGCTTTACAAAAAGCTCATCCGATACTCGTGTATGGTTACAACTCCATGTGACAGAGAAAATATCCTGAAAGCTTTATCATTTGGACTTCATTCAGTTAAAATTCTAACTATTGCTCCAACACCAGCTACCAACAGCAAATCTTATCATGTAAGGAAAGGCATAATCATATTCAGATTTCAAATGCACAGTGCGTGAATAAAGAATAAATGGAAAGAGAATGGGATACATTGAGCAAATACCATTCGTTTTAATTTCCATAAATGAGACCGAGACAAGGTTCATAGCAGTTTCTAACCAAACAAAAATCCTTATACGGTATTCCTCACGTCTCTGTTACAAATAATCTTGTGCAACTTGGAGCCAAAGTCTCGCTCAGATGTCTGGATCAATGTCTAATGAGTCATGTCGCCCATGGAGACTCGGGCAGTAAGTGCAGGGCAGCTTCGCTACTCTTAGCGGCGAGCATCTGTCTAGGTGACTCAAAGTGGTACAGTAGCTGCCTACTCCGTCTGCCACAGCTGACAGATGCTGGGGTCACGGCCTCGAGTCCACAGGGAATTTTAGAGGATCAAGAGTCAAAGAGAACATCAAGCCATACGACAAGAATGTCTACGGGCTTTTTAATATCATCTCTATCTCTTCATATATCAATGAGAAAGACAGGCTAGGGTAGCTGTGCAAGCTTGGGACGTACTTTCAACCTGCAGGCTGTGCTCGACCTCTTTTATTGGGGGTATACACAGAATTTTGTACAAAACACAAAAATGGATGAAGCAAAACAATCAATGTCGCAGTGGATATTTTTATCTTACATGATAATGTATTGTGAAAAAAAAAGATAATATACATTTTTGGGTAAGTCGCCTATAAACTGTAATATTTGACATTTTTATATTTCAACTAAATTGAACTTGAATGACAAAAATCGAATGACAATATTGTCTTTTTTATAAATGATTCCTCTGTACAAAAATGACAAACACGATTGTAAAATGTTGATATAAATGACAAAAATGCAGTGACTGCTTGTGTGTTTCAGAGTGCAGATCAACATTTACAAACCATAACCAATGTATCTAAATCTGAATGGTAAGATCTTTTATCACATTATGTTTCACGGCTATCTAACATCATATTTGTTGCTGCAGCACTGTAAGTTGATAACTATACACATAAACATTTCTAATATATATATTTTTTTAAATGGTGCTTCCCTAACCATCAATGGTCTACAAAAGGCAATAAAGACATTTTCAAAAGCGCTCGGTCTTTGGATCCGTTTGCTGTACATGCGCATGGGTTGTTTAAGGACACAGTGAACTAAATGCAGGGAAGGGGCCAAGCATGGGGAGCAAAGACAGGATGGCCAAGTGGAAGAATTTTCATGGAATCCAAAGCGCCAGAGCCGTCATGCCAGCGAGGGCGGGGGGGAGCCCTGGAAGAAGGGCAGTGGATTGGCTGATCCTAAACAGAGTGGGAGGAGCTTGTTGCCCAAGAGGAGAGATGCTTTGTAGGTGCTGTCGACTCATACACTATGACAAAATACAGAGCAAAGATGAGCGCTGTCTTCTTTTTATTGGCTGACAAAATCAATGCTAGTTGTACAACCTGAGCTTCTACCTCATCCCAATTTGAAATACGCCCTCCACTCCCAGGGAATGAGAACAGCCACAAGGACTCTCTCCTGTTGCCCCCCTCCTATTCTACAGCACCCACTCCACCCCTTGTTACCTTGTCCCCCCTCCTCTCCAACGTCTGTCCCTCTCCTGTTGCTCCCCTTTCTGTGTGAGTGTGTCTGGGTCCTGCAGGAGAGGCTTTGTCTGTGAACACTGGAGCCCAGACAAGCTCACAGGGGCCAGATCCATGAATACCCACACTGTTAGAGCCGCTCTTTCACTTCACACCACTTTCTCTACTGGAATGCCTGGGCACTGAGGTAAGACACACACAACACACAAATACACACACATGCTAGACACAAACTGAGTGAGTCATGCAGTGATGAAAAGCCAGTGTTTTGTGTGTGAACCCTCTCACCCTGGACTCACATCCTGAGATCCTTTCTCCTCCATCAGTCCCTGCCAAGTTCTCCCTCTAATTAAAGATTATTTGGTCCTATAGTGCTGGCCCAATCTCCCCCAGACCATGCCTCATCTCCACTGCGTAGAGGTTCCAATAAAAGTAGAGCCTCCGTGGAATGTGAGTGACTGCGGTCATAAAACAACTTCTCAGGGTTGTTAATTGTGTAGTGTCAAGAGCCATGCTAGCTGTACAGCTGACACAACCAAAGAGCCCTCAAATACGAGATCCTGAACATTGACGTTTCTACTTATTTACGTGACACAAAATTGAGCAAAACAAGCAAGCAGAATGTGTTTCCTCCACAGAAACATGGCTTACAGTTGACTATGGCCTTTCTCTGTCGGTAATGGAGATTAGAGTACACTGCATTTTCTTTCCATGAATTTGGATTGGAAAAGAAACAGCGAGAGTGGAAAGACTCCCTTCAGAGACATGTGGGTGATGTAATAGACACTGGGCCTTTATAGCATCTCGTCTGTGCTCACTCGTTTGAATCTCAACAATTTTGGAGCGAGAACTTGCGTCACTTGGACATTTTAGTAAACAAATTAGTTTGGAAAATACCAAATATGACACAAACATTAGCAGACTGTTCCTGTTGTCTCCTGTGGAGGCGGATCAAGCCAGTCAATGATCTGTGTCCACGAGATGCCACTAATTAGAATGAAAGAATGAGGAACAACCAAGTGGCCATTAACTTTCTCAACTTGCCCTTCTCGGGCAATAATTGTTCAATGACCGCAAGCTCAACTCAACTAAGAACGGTGTCACCAACATTAGACTGCAAGTTCAACCATTTTTCATAGGGCCTTAAAGGTTAACAACTAGTTATTGGTATTTAGGAATAAACAGGATATGTAACCGGAGTACCAATGTGATCTTGTCAGGTGGTATAACGCTCTGGCTTGCAAATTGTATTTAGTACGGATAAACAAGACTTAACTCTCTAACTCATTCAATTATAGCACTTTGCCGCGTCATCTACCTGTCTCCATTCCTAATTGGCCTGCAGGTAGGTCATGGAGAAAAAAATAGTTTGAAGGATTACTCAGCAAATATTTAATCAATGCAACGAGTGTGTGTGTGTGTGTGTGTTTGTGTATATTTGTCTAAAATGTTGAGTATATTTGTCGAAAGGCCTTCGAGCTCACTATGACTTAGTGCCCCTTTTCTAAACTAGTACTTATTAGAATAACCTCATCCAAGTTATTAAAAGAGAGAGATAAGAGAGGGAAAATGGGGGTGGAGAGAGAGAGAGAGAGAGAGAGAGAGAGAGAGAGAGAGAGAGACAGAGACAGAGACAGAGAGAGAGAGAGAGAGAGAGAGAGAGAGGGAGAGGGAGAGGGAGAGGGAGAGGGAGAGGGAGAGGGAGAGGGAGAGGGAGAGGGAGAGGGAGAGGGAGAGAGAGAGAGAGAGAGAGAGGGAGAGAGAGAGAGAGAGAGAGAGAGAGAGAGAGAGAGAGAGAGAGAGAGAGAGAGAGAGAGAGAGAGAGAGAGAGAGATATGCAGGGTGCATGTCAACACCACCCCATTCTGGTTTCCTGCACTATTGTGTCTGTGTTTATATGACTCCGTTGCACTTTCACTTGTGGTGAGGATATGAAACAACTTTGTCATTTGATCACAACACCCAGCCTGATTTAAACATCTCTGCATAAGTTATGGAACAGTGAGCCCACTGCTGCAGTAGATTGGGCGTGTGCACGTGTATTGGGTGTTGGCTGGTAATAATCCTAAAGGGGCCATAGAAAATAGCATTTTTATTTATTTATTTATTTATTTATTTATTGTTTTTCATGGCAACGAAATGATGGGGGGCAGCATTTTTTTTTTTAAGATTTGGTATCTTATTCGTTTTTGCATATACAAGCGACTGTAAATGTGTTAAAAGTAGAGAATAATTATCTCACTGGATGCATTCTTACTGTAAGCCTTTTCATTTTCAACTCTGCTCTTGTTTCTTTTTTTTTACAACTGCTGCTGTCTTTGCTGCAGTGCGCTGTGATTGGCTGAATATGTGAATCAAGTCACTTCAGTGCTGTCAGGATACAAAGTATTATTGGCTAATGCTCCTCCTCCACCCCCACCCCTGCCCCTGCCCCTGCCAGATCCCCACATCTATCAGGCATGCAAATGAATGCATCAGGTGGGGCTGCTTTCCTAAAGCGGCAGAGAAGGGGTGGGGGTGAGGCACCCTGGCCCACCCAAGTTATCGTATCCTCAGTTTGAGGACAGTGGAGCAAATATATTAGCTTCTTAATCCCCATGCTGTATTTTCACTCACAGAGGGGCCAGAGAAAGGACGGCTGGAAGAGTCCAGCCACCTGCGTAGAGCGCACCTATAAAAGCAACACCACTAAACTAGGTCAAATGTGGAGGAAAAAAAAGTGCTGAAGTGTGGCTTGAGTTTTTAAAAAATGCTGTTCATCTCACATAGACCTCATAGTGACACTGTGTTAAAAATATGTGGGTCAGGTCCATGATCTCCCTTCATACGCTCTGAGTAAAAATAACACAAACACAACACGGACAAAATAAAACCTACGATACAGTGAAGCAAAGCACCAAATTGGACTAATGCAAGATGACGGTAGTGTAAAAATAACACCAAAGGTGTTGGGATGATCTCCACCGACAGTGGAGCCCAAGAAATTATGCTTGGTCTGAACTCACCAGTGTGAAAATGGCTGCTGCTCTTGATCCACTACAGAGCCACCTATGCACAAGAGAAAAATCAAAACATAACTATTCTGTAACCTGAGAAACGTATTTTATGTCAATGTCATCAAACAAAGGCTGAAAAGTGTAATGCGAGGAATGTATTGACATTGATATGGAGATTTTGAATCTGAGTGTCTGTTTAGCAGATTGAGGTCGACATTTGAGTGTTACATAAGCAGCTATATGGCCCTGTTTAACAGAATTACATCTGAGATTGCAGTTCAGCCAGAAGTCACAATGCTGAAAGACAGGCTGATGCAGACGTCTGCAATGCCTTCTGGCATGACTCCGAGTTTTCTTATAAGACTAATTATGATTCACGCTTTAGACCTTCACTTTGGCCTCTCCCTTTGCATGACCAGTGCTTCCAGCATTTGTTCAAATTTCCTTTAGTCCTGCACTCAAAACACTTTCAATTCCTCATTTCACGTACATGTGACAGATGATCAGATACACAATAAAAGACGGAATGATAGCTAGCTGACCGAATGATCTTTGTCCATCTCTGCTCCTTGGATTAAAATTTCATTGATTTGGGATTGACACTTTTTCTTCTTTTTTTTTTTTTTTAATCGCCCCTTTCTCTGGAAGGGTGGGATGTCTGAATTGGTTGCTATGGCACCAGACAGCTCTTCATTTCCTCAGACAACAACTAACTGTGATTGTTGTCTTTGTATTTGCAAGCGCGTTCACAAGAGCAATGGAACCACGTGTGAAGCTCCCCGAGGTTGGTTTGATGTAGTGCAGAAAAGCCATTATGATCACAACATACGTCTAAATTGCTGAAATCACCGCTGATGAGATCTAACCGGTATCATATCACTGAGGGAAATTGGGGGCAATGTTTGAATAAAAAATATTTTTCAGTCATTCACGAGATGTGTGTAAGCAAGAAGGCATGGATTTCATAGTGTCAGATTACTCTATGATGCCAGTTACTTTTTTTTCTTGAGGCCTCGTCACAGTGGAATGAGTCAGTATGGTCTCAAGCCGCATGCAATGTATGCTGCACTCATCCATTTTGACCCGGGAGTCTTTCGCCAACTAAACTCCAGCAGAGGGCAGTGTCTGGTTTTATCTCAGAGACGTAAAAAGGTTGTAAAAATAATAATATTAATAAAACCATATTTGTAAATCCACCCAATAAAATATTTTCATACAAAAATTCCACTAAGTTTTAAATGACAAAAGTATCAACGTAAAAAAAAACTCAACTAATAACAACCTTTATAAAAAATGCTGTACCTGGGAAAAAAACAGGCATGCTTTGTTTGCAAACAAACATTTTCTATAAATCACAATTCATAGTGCAGCCATCACCAGTTAAAGTAAAGAAACAGCAACAGGACTTCTGCTCATTCCTGAGCGTCTCAGTTAGAAATAAATATAAACTTCTCACCTTTGTATTGTTAGAAAAAGTGACATTTGCCATCAAATGATGAGGAAAACCTTTGCCAATCTATTGCAATACAGCAGTCCTGTTATTCTCTAGCTCGAAAGATGAGATGCACCTGAGAGAAATTTGAAATGACAAATGTCAAAATGTTTTCCAAATTCAAAAGAATGTACATTTAGGCACTGTCGAAACTAAGCTGCTCCTCTGACAGGTGGGCGGGTAAAATAAGACAGCACTTTAGCACTTGTCCATGTGTTTAGGTACTATACTGTACAAGAGCTTATATGTGAAGCTACCGGCGTTGGGTGAAAGAGGTGAGTTTTTTTTTTTTTTTTTCCACCCTGAGGGGCCTCAAGCTGGGGCAGGGTTGGGTGGAGCTTCAGCGAGAAGCTGCATGGGGGCGGGCTGTTTCGCCTGAACTCGCTGCACTATAAGAGCACTCGGGGAGCGAGGTCACAGAGTCCAGCATTCCTCTGGAGCGCTGTCTGTTTACACGACTGCTGCTGCTGAGCCTGGGGGAGGTGGCAGCACCGCATAGCTACTCACTCAGATAGCAGCTCAGTCACTTGCGTTCATCCAGTGGCAATCAGTTGTTTAATATACTCTCCTTTGCATCATTCGGAATTTTCTGCAGACGCGTTTCTGCATTGCATGTTCGGTCTGTGAGGAGCAAGCCAAAGCAGGACTGTGGTGTCCGTGTGAAAATATATTAGAGAAAGAACGAGTGAATCAAACCGGCACAAAAAGGTCGTCGGATTAGTTTTGCAGAACCGATTTTGGCAGACATTTGACTAGCGCCTCTGTGCTGCTGCTGCTTTCCGAGCTGAGAAGCCAGATGGTCAGCTCTTGGGGAGCACAACAGAGATGGGGAGTGACACCCAAGCCCTGGAGAAACACTACACTGACTGTACTGCGGACTGGGGAGTGGGGCTATGAGCGTCAAAGGCGCCATTGTTACACATACCAGCGTGGTTTCACGTGCAGCGCATGATTCTCACTACAGGTCTGAAGTAAAGCCCGGCCTGACCTTAACTGTCCGAACGATGTGGCTGCAGGTTAAATTGTAACCGTGTCCGTGTTTTCTCAGGAAAGTGTGTTTATCTAGAGGACCAACGTGGGGGCCCTTTTGTTTAACTAAGTAGCGAGGCTAGTCCTAAAAGTAAAGCTCTGTGCAAGGCGCAGGAACCAGGTGGCCCTTCTGTATTTCATTTACTACACGTTGGGTACAATAAGGGTGAGAGTATGTTTGCTCAAATATTTGTTTGCTTGTCTAACTACAATGTGTGAGTGTGAAGCAGTGGCTGAGATAACAACGAGGCTGTACATACAATATTTCCCTACTTCTGCTGCTTAACAAAAGTTTGAATTTACAGAAGGAAGACCTCAAGAGTCTATTATAAGTCCTCTCTGTTGGAATAAATACTGCTTTCTATTTATATGAGTTATTTTTCCTCTCATGAATGTAACAGCAGTTAACACATTTCATTATAATCAATTCAAATCCGTATTAAAACATCTACAGTGAAGTAGTTTTGTAAAAGAGTTGACAAATTCTTTGGTTTTGATATTTGCATGTCAGAACAAATGCCATTTTGAGTTGAAAAACTGAATTATTTCAATAGTTCTAAAACAACTTGTGTGAAAATAAAATAAATGAGATCATCTTGTGATTGTACAAGTCAATTAAGCTCTGCAACAAGTTTTATGAAAAATAACAATAATCATTCATTATCTAGAATCAACTTATGCTGGAGCCTATCCCAGCTGCCTTTCAGCACAAAGCAAACCTCACCCTGGACTGGTCACAATTATAAAAATATGACTCACGTTACTTAAGATACAGAACTGCATTTTTTTGCTTTCAGATGATTTCATCATATTCACAAAATTTCAGAGCTGGGTGTTGGCGATTGTTAAACAAAATCCCAACAGCTTTTTGCTTTCAGTGGTACACAATCATGTATAAAAATCTTGAAGCAATGACAAGTTTCCTATTTCACAACTTCACTGATTGAAATGAATGCTTGCACGAACAAACCAACCGCAAAACAAACACGGACGTATCGTTTCATTCACTCTTCCTCAATGCCAGCACATTGTTGAAAAAGGAACGGGCCAAACTGTGGTTCGTGATTTACATATATCTGTCTCTCACAAATTGAGCAGACAAGTTACAGCTGCAATTCAATTGGGAAGTGGGAGGAAGTTTGGAGGAAAATTGGAGATCCTTATGTCTTTATGTTTGAAAAGTGGTTGTATACGTAAAGCAAGCACAGTAAGCAGAGTGATGGAAAAATGATTATACAAAGCAAAGCAAAAACAAATATTATTGGTATGTTGCATTGACAGGAATATAAACAGGAAAGGTAAGCTTGTCATTGCTGAAGAAACAAGGACAAAGACCAGAAATAAAAGTTACAAATCACAAGAAAAGACCCGCCAACAAAAAGACAATAAGTGATTTTCCATGATGGAGTTGTGATTATATTCAAGGTCGAGTGGTGGGAATGTAAGGGGATTCATCTTTACTGCTTATCACACGTTTGTGTATCTGCAAGATACCACAGGAAAGAGCAATATGGTGACGTCGAAAAAAGCCAGCGACAGAAATAAAATAAGAGTAGAGAAAGATGAAACAAAGGAGAAGAGGTCAAAGGGACAGAGAGGAAGAAGAAAAAGAGGAAGCTGCTTATTGTACAGCTGATGGCAGATGTAGCGAGGGGTTGAAGCTTTCTGGCTGTTTCTTCTAGAAGGAGATGTTGGGATTCAAATTGTCCTTACTCTCTTGTATCATACAAAAATGCACTGATTATTTGAAATAACTCAATCAACTCAAAATGTAAAAACTAACATCGACTCATTTCACTGTCTACTAAAATATAATATTGTAGCTACCGAAGACTTCAACAAAGGAATGGAATTTTTTGCAACATGCAGTCACATTGACAACAAGAAGCCAGAGCTTTGTTGTTTGAGAACACTCCAGTTTCCGACTAGTACTTGGTCAGAGGTTGAGCTCCAACTATAATGACTTGTTGAAAACACACAGCCCAGCAAGACTTTAACCTTGGAACAAGACAAAAAGGATGCTGCTGACCTCAACTTGTCCAAGGCACTTGCTGTTGCAGTGGCAAAAGCTGTATGAACGCTGTCAAAAGATACACAGCAGACCAAGGCCTAATTCACTGCTGAAGTGGCTAGAAAAATTCAACACGTCGCTCTTCAAATGCAAGCTTTATGCCATAAGAGAAATCCTTTCCAAACCATCCTACCATCAATGTGACTTACAAAATGTACAACTCGATTAAAAAAATGAATAATTCTTTCAGAAAGTGCTAAGTAAAATTTAAAAACTAAGATAATGTGGTTGCACAAGTCTACACCCCCTCCCATAACAGGATGTGGCTGGGGATAATGAGATGGGGAGATATAGTAGGTGAGAGAGTAATAAGTGGTGCCAGAAGCACCTTTTAAACTGCTCGTACAAGCCACAATTTTCCTCTTTTTTCTGCCTCACTCTTCTGAAAAAAACAGCACAGACACAAGAGCCAGCAATTGTTAGCTTTCTGAGCTACTATTAGTGTCATCACAGAAGCGGGAAGCAGCCTGGGTGGAAGGATATTTCATCCACTTACCCTGTGTTGTATGCATGAAAGTAATTGTTAGTGTCCAACAAGTAATAGAGAATGTCACACCACATGCCAGTGACTGCAGGATGCCACATTACCGTTTTTGAGAACTATAAAACCAGAAATGGAACTTCATGTGACACTGGAACGACATACAAAGTGGTATCGTTGAAACTTATCATATTCCATCACGAATACAGTGCCCGTTCTAACAGGGCCACCAGAACTAAGAGCATGGTGGCCACACGCTCAAAAAGGCCGACTGTCGGAGCCTTTGAACAGCATCACTTTGTTTAATAGAGTAGTTGTGTGTACTCGTATGCAATGCTGTTGCAGTCATAGCAGCCGCACTGTCAAGTACGGCTGTTCCTATTTTCCAGGGGTCAGCTGCGAAGAATGTGAAGCATGCAGCTCATAACCCGTCCTTTCTTTACTATTACCCAATTTGTTTTTGGATGTCGTCAGAGAAGAAGCAAATCATGGTTTTATATTTCTTGCATGGGGTTAGAATGAATAGTGCCTCACAAGGGACAAATGAAGATGTACACCAACTCTGAGGAGCTATTTAGCACTTTTTAATTCATCTTTCCGCTGCAAATATATGCAAATTTATTATGGGTGTACTTTCTTAAAATGAAGCTGATAGAAGTCTAAAAAAATTGTTAACACCTTCTCCTGATGGCTATCAAGTGATCAAGCTCATTTAGCTAACACAACAACAGCTAGACACACTTGCACACAAATCCCCCAAGGCTGAATAATTGCAATTTACAGATAGCTGCCTCTCGAAATCCATGAATTTCTCCATGACAAATTTAGACGTGATAAAATACATTTTTTTTTATACCGTGACCAACTACTCCACAGCTATTGTGAACTGCCAAAAATAAAAAGGCACTGGAAAAAAAATTGTATGACAACCATAGCTACAAAAATTAAATACAAAAGTTGAGCCTCGAAAGGCCTCTGTTTTTATTTCATTATTATTTTGTCAAAATTAATATTGAACAAATACATAGTTGACCCCAAATGGCAGGAAACATTTGAAATTCAAATTACCACAATATATTTTGTAGCCCTCTTTAATGTTCAGTTGCCCACATAAAGCCATCCTTATAGCATGCTATCTGCTAGCCAGTATGGAATCTCTGTACTGCAATCAGATGTCAAAAAAATGGTAATATATGTGTGCTTCTTGGGACTACTACGAATGCCTTTTATTACTTTCCCCGCGACAAAAAACCTTTCAAATATCCAACACCAGTTGGTTGGACTATTGTAATTCATCAACATGAAATATTAAGTGATTTGTAAATAATATTTTTATGCATGTGGGTAGCAAAACTAATCCAGTAGAGTTATCATGTTTTAAAAACACAATTGCAAGTTAGACCCGCAGCAGTCTGTTATGAAGCAACACACCACGCTGTCATTTTACTTCCTGTGTTTGCTAGTGCGTGCATGTGTGTGTGTGTGTGTGTGTGTGTGTGTTTGTGTGTCTGTGTGTTTATTTCTGTGCACAAGTGATGTAAATAAACTGAAGCAGCTGAGTTTAATCCAAAGGTGAACCCGAGCCCAGTCATCATAACATTCAACAAACACAGCACACACCCAACAAACTCAAAGCCACATATCAGCACATGCACACAAAGCTCACGTAAAGACCTGTGAGGTCAATGCTTAGGTTTTAAATCAAGTGAAAAGCTCGAAGCATTCACAAACTAACCCTCGAATCACTCCAGCTGTTTGCAAGTAACTCACCATTCACTATACGTCATCTTGTTGCCAGACCTTCACCGTTGTGAGGAAAGTTGGTAACCCTCAGATTTCTTTCAACTCAAGATGGAGGCAGAAACTTCCCAAATACATTCCTTTGTTCACGTTTTGTTATGTTCAGTCTGTCAAGTCCAGTTCTGCCTCTCCACGGCAGACTGCTGCGTGAGCTGCTAACATGACAGCATGGGTAAACAACCAGTTGGATAACAAGACACACACACACATACACACAACACACACACATACACAGGTGCATGCTGACTGCCAGCGAATACAAACAGAGATGTACGGAGAGCCAAGAGCAGCACAGTATGAAGCGGCTCCTTTGCCAGTCCTCTTGTGTGGAACTCCAACCTTACTCCACCTCCCTTCTCCTCCTCCCCTCCCTTTCTCCCAACTACTCCAAGACAGGACACAAATAAAAAGCACCCAGAAAGGTCCAGGATTTTTTTTCATATTCTGATGCTACTTGCAGCAACATAAAAAGAAAAGGTTAGTTTAGTCATTGTATCAAAAATGAAAAGATTATCGTTTGATCTGATGAGAGTTTAGGCCGCAGCCGCCATACAATAACAGTGATGCTATGCCAAAATCTGTTTTTATGTAAAGGGACAACACGGAGAAATATGTTTAATGTTGAAATATAATAATTATTGTTATCCTTACATATTCAAATAAGCATTTACTGAAGAATCACTAAAGGATATTATTATTTTTTGATTGGAAATCAAATTATGATTCTTTATTTGCATTGATGAACACAAAAAAATGTTAGCAGTTGAAGGTTAAGCATGATTCCAACTTCGCAGCCCAGTATGGTGCCTCAAATTTGAAAAGCAAATTAAAAAGGCAAATAAGTTTCGAATAAAAAAAAAAGATAAAATGTCAATAGCTCACAGAAATGAAAGAGTCTGCATTAAAGTGCTTTACGGTGCTGAATGACCGCTTCTCTTTTCTGTGTGGTGTCCTTTTTTTTTTTTTTTACCATAGTTGTCTAATAAAAAAAATTTCTTGAGGTCTGCATCTGTCTTTTTTTAAGCTTCTGATCATGGGAACCAAGTAACAGTCAAATAGCCATGCCTTGCCTTTCAGAAGCTAGTTTTAGTTTGATTTTTGTTTATTGTTTTGATGTCAATAGTGGAAAAGGTTTATTGTCTAAAATACCAGGGACATTTTTAAACTAAAAATGGAGTAAATGACAATGTTTTTAAATACTTATAATGTGCGGACATTGCATTATTTTACTCACGAATGGCAAATTCAAAAAGACCAGTCTTGTTAACAATATTTGTTAACAATAAAGCTGGTCTTTTGGGGTTTAATGTAAACTGATTCAAATGCAAATAAAATGAACAGCCTAGATTATTCACAAATTCAACATGGGCATTTTAGTTAATGAAGAATTTTGAAGGCATTGCTGTTATTGAAGTCGACAAGCTCGAGAGCCATGTGTGTGTGTGTGTTTGCCCCACACAGTTGGACTCAGATGTGCGCCTCTCGAGAGGGAATGAGTCAAACTCCGTTCACAAAGACGACTGGCCCTGATTTGTCCAGCAAAGTACAACATTTCAAAAAAAATTAGAGTGCTAAATATGACTTATTTCTTTAAGAACACACAGGGCCAAAATGGTTAAATAAAGGTCACTATGACCCGCAAGTATCATTTCAGTTTGTTTGTTTTTCAGAAAAAAAATACATAAAACCTGGAGAATTCACTCCTTTGACACTATCTCTATAGAAAGCAGACTTTTAGTTCCCCCAAATGTCCTGGCTGATGTCATTTGCTGCAAGAAGCCCAGTCCGACTTGCAAGATGGTCACTGCACAAACTATGTCTCACCTGAGATGAAAGGTTTTCAAAGACCATTCTGAGCCCTGACAACAGGACCGTAAGAACCACACGCCAATTTAAGGATGGGGTTCGACAGATGTCAAAGTGTAGAAATCATTCAAATTGGGTTGGGAAAATGTGTAGGCTTATCACATGAAGTTTCCTAAAAAGAACTTTAACATTAATAATACAATAATAAAAAAAAGAGTGTAAAGGCACATTATTATGTCGGCACAGTGTGATGCAATTTTGAAAGTAGCACATGATGAAACTTCTTTTAGCTTCAAACTAAAAATCCTACCTTGCCCATTCCTGAATACGAGATGCTGCCGCTGTCCTCTGCTGGTCAAAGCCTGAACATCAAAGCAGGTAGTATAAGGAAACATATGTCAGAAAAGCAACAAGAAAAACACCGAATATTCAGTAAAAAAAGGGCATGGAAAAGCTATGAAAAGCAATATCTGCCTCATTTTTTACATTGATAAACATTTCGGCCCATTATATCACTTAATGTTAATGTTGAGCATTACGTTGGTACTTTTTGACTTGATTTATATTTAAAGTAAAGTCTGACATTTAACATTTAAAACATAACGTGGGAAGTTTATAGAATGATAGTACTGTATTACTGACTGACTTCTTGGTCCACGTCTCGGGAAAGCCTGTCCACTTGGGAACACTAGAATTGAGCGACATCTAGTGCCCAAACTACCCACTCCTCCCTTAGCTTTATGCTTAATATTTTAATGACTTCATGATTGTTTTCGACTGCTTTACAAGAGCAATACATATATGAATGTATTATTTCATGTCGGTCTTACCTGAGCTGGTAAGCACCTTGATGATGTCCAATTTGATGTCGCATGACCATCCAGTGTGCTTACCCAAACAAGTTTGCGTCCAAAACTAAACAAAAAATACTGTCAACTGACAACTGTCAAAAAATAAATTGTGTTGCAAGTGTCGACGGTTGCAAAGTTAACATGGAATGCGTCTTGTTTGTCAACAACGCATGACGACTAAGTCTGTTTCAGCAATCCTCGGTTTCTAAATACCAACAAGCTAGTAGCATCACCTGCAGACGCTGTCAAAACAAAGACAGTTTAACGTAAAAGTACGAAAATAAAAGTTGCAAAGTTAAACTCAAAGTTTACAATTGCAATGTTGTTCAATTGGCGTGGCAAAACTGCAGGCGCGGTGACTTGACTGCTAAAACTTCGTCACTTACAGAAATAGTTGCAAATAGTTGCTCCACCCATCTTTATTCCGTTTTAAGCGCATGAATGGGATATTTGGATTTATAAAAGTCTTTCTAAATGTACGGCTAAGTAAAATGTGACTAAAGTGGATGAATGAACAACATTTTTAAAAGCATTATAATAGTATCACATTGCAGCAAGAGCTAAAGAAGAAAAAAAACATGAATTACTTCATTAGGTTCCAGTGAGGTTATCAAAACTGCATTGGGTTCATACAATAATAATAATAATAATAATAATAATAATAACAATAATTCATCAGAAAACAAGGACTAATGATATTACTGGAATAAAATCAGGTACAAAAAACCCAAAACGTTTCCACCATGAAATCAATGATAATTTCGTTCATGTTAACACTCCTTTTGTGCTTCTTCCTCAGTAGAGCTGTAGCCACAAGTCAAATAATAGTTTCTGAAATGTTTTTCTGTAGTCTCTCTCATATAATTCTTGTCACAGTGTATATACGGGTGGGAGAATACAAAGACATGAGTCCAGCTACTGTTTGCTGTTATCATCACATTCCTGAGCTGTGCATCTCAATACATTTGCTCCCCCAAAAAATGCACGTTTTTGACAAGATGCAGTTCATGGAAGCCAGACGTGGTTTTTTTTTTTTTTTTTTTTTTTTTTTTGGTAGCGGTGTGGTTAAAAAATAAATACTGATTCTGCATGTCACAACGTTGAAAGAAATGTGTGTCATTCTTCAGTCCGGCATGAGCATTTCCCTCCAGTTGAAGCTGTGATTGGGTCCATGTGTCAAAGGCAGGATGGGGGGGTCAACCAGTTGCCACACCCCCGTCTCGCCCATTTCTTCACAAGCACAAAATCCCAAGTAGGGAATCTGTCAAAATGCACAGAGCAGATGCACCGCTGTGTTATTGAGGGAAAACAATGAGACATCTTATTCCATGTGATGTAATCGGCATCTGTCCGACCTTTCGCACAACTTGCACAAAGTCCTTGGAGTTTTGTGGGCTGAGTCCTTGTATCTGGCGAGTGCAGGCCTCCAGGGAGGACGCATGGGCCACAATCAGAACCTTGTTTCCTGTATGAAAGAGGTAGAAGAAGAACCAAAGTCCACTGACACCATTGTTCAATTGCTGGTGAATGACACTCAGCAATTCATCATACATTTGCAAAATGAATGCTGACAAAGCACAGTGGCCACATTTATAGTGGCTGTCGGAAAAATTATATTTAGTGTGAGAGCAAGAGTCCACTGTACCCAGATTTTTGCACTCTGATAGGATTTCTCGAGTCACTTGGAAGCTCCGGCTGATGTAGGTGTCATAGGACTCAGAAACCACTAGCTTGTTTACGGGTACATGAGGTCTAAGGAAGAGGAACATAAAAAATATGGGAAGGGAATATGTTAATATGCTCAAGTTCCAGCATAGTCTCTGTGTCAGGGTTTTCCAGATTATCTTTATCGTATGATTATGTTGGAATGCAACCTGTGATAAATAACCTAGCTTGTCCCATCCTACACAAAGTCGTAAAACACCCCATGCTATGTTTTGACAAGAGGTCAAGGGCTTTCTCTATTCAGTCCACTCTTACCCCCACTCTGTTTTTCTTAATAAATATGCTCTTGCAGGAGGGAGAGTCAGACTTCATTCGATCATCGCTGTACTTACAGCGACGAATGGACTCTCCACCTGCAGGTGTCTAAAAGGACTTATTTGTCTCCCGTGTGGTTCTAGCAAAATAAGTTGGAGTGAGCACAACTCTAACACTCTGTACCTGTATGTTGTGTCCACACTCAAATTGGCAGCAGCCAGCTCTGTTGGAGGAATCCAGGTGGGTAAACAGGTGCCTGAAACCCACTTGGTCCATTCAAAAAGTCCAGGCTCCACACGGATTTTTGTCTTCCCCTCCTGTTGGAGACCTGAAACATAAAATCCCACAAAGAAACTTTCAGAGAAGACTTCCCAGAGAATCGAGGTCACGTTCAAATGTAGTATGTTAGTATTGGAGGAGTCCTACCCTGCAGAATGTGCTGAGCGGTCTGGACGCACCGAAGTGAAGGAGAGCAATACACAAAGTCTATTGTGGTATGGCTTTCCAACAAGGCTTCACCTGAGATAGGGCAACAATATTCTAATTATATCTGCAAGAACTCCCAATGCCTGTATGTGACTTTTTTTTTTTTTTTTTTTTCAAAACAGAACTAACCTACAAGACGGGCCTGGGATGAGCCAAACACAGTAATTGGACAATCTTTATCATAGTCTCTGTGTCCGTTGCTTCTGGTTGGCAGGCTGGATGGCATGTTGAGATTTGAGCGAACATATCTGCCTACACTCAAAAGAATCAAAGTTAGTGGCTACCATATACAAACTTCCCTCTGTTCCCTCTGCGTACATATACCTTTGGCATCAAAGCACTGAGTGACCCAGTGTTTCCCAAATACAACATCCATCCTCTCCCCGTGTCGGCACACAAACAATCTCATCTTGGACAGAGAAGACTGACCAGCTCCCCGTGTTACCTGGAAAGAAAATGGAAGGTTGAATGATTACTTCAGTAATCAAGAGGGGTATTCCAAACCCTTTGTCTATCTAGTCAGGAGGTAATATGTGTGAAATTTCTACAAGACCGACAATCTCTTCTCTGGTCTCTTCTCAAGGTTTCTCATTTCCCCTAGTAGGAGTTCTGAGTTTTTCCTTGCCATCCTGGGAGTTTAAGATCAGGGAATGTTTGAGAATAATTGTCAACTTTTGCACATGTTGTCCTGAATGTTGTTAGCTACCTAAATGTTGTACAGAGGGCGAGATGTATCGGAGTCAAATTCCTTGTTTGGCATGCTCAAACATGGCAAATAAAGATTGATTTGATTTGATAAAGGAATACCATACCTGCATGGGAGGACAGAGGCCACCGAGGCTTGGGGGATCCACCAGACTGTCAAGAAGACTATCAGTGTGCTGTTCATCAAACAGTAAGCCACCTAGGGTGCTGCCAGCATTAGACGGGGAGGTGTAATTGAGAATGGAATGAGACCTGAGGATTGGACAAAAATATCTTTCAACATTATGTCGAGAGGCGTCACGGACGAGTAGGACGTATCTAACAATTAATTGTGTTATACGTAGTCTTTATTAGAGCACAGGTTATGCTATGCATTGGCACAGGCCGTAAGGTTCTTATCATGAAAGAGAAAGCAAACACTTGTGTGAGGTGCTCATTCTTACCCATGAACAACCCAAGTGTCAGACTCATCAGCGCGGCTGACGTAATTTTCAGGCAGCAGGCCGGACAGCCCCGTGCCCAGGGACGTGCCGTAAACCCAGCCCTCACTGGCACTGCTTTGCTCCATAGGTGACATGAAGATGAAGTCTCCAGGCACCAGTTCGAGCTCGTCATCATTTTGAGGCACATAGGGATACATGACCTGCAGTGTCTACATGAGAAAATCAGTCGTAAATAATTCAGATATAGTGGACTAAATGCAGACATTTGAAAGGCCACAGTGAACCATCGGACACATTCCTACCTCATGATTGGCAAAGCGAATATCCCGGGAGAAGAGCACAGCTAGCCAGTCGCAGCCTGACGACACATCTACGTTTTTGGCCAGCTTTTCTAAAACTGGAAGATGGCTGCCTTGGAAGTGGTACGCCAAGGTGACATGCAGTTGCTTCTTATGGTGCTCAACATGCACATCTGGACAGAGAAAATGTGCTGACAGGTGACATCTATGCAATTTTCCGTTTTTACTTACAGTGCATTAAAAAATAAATCCATAAAAAAAAAATCTACCTGCTTTAGTTTCTGCTTCATTTGCAAAATCGGCTGCAAAACTCTTCAGCACCTCCGCCACCTGCTCCTCCACAAAGAGCCCAATGAAGGTGGTGGACGTGTACAACTCCAGGGGAAGGGGCATGGGTATACGACCTTTCCACTTAGCAACAGAGGTCTGGAGGGCATCTGACAGAGCCTCTACTTTCCCGTCGGCACACTGTATAGTAGAATTGACAACAACAAAAGCCGTCAAATCCGGGATGAAGAATTACAAGGGGATGAGTTAATCCAAAGTCTTGACGCTTCGATAAGCCTTCACAATTTGACATGAGATTGAGACTGACCATGAAAAACTGGCAGAGGGTGATGTGGGGGAAGATGTTGTGTGCCTTATTTTTGCCACATGAGAGGCGAGATTGCTGCCAGAAGAGCGAGAGCTGCTGCAGCAGAGGACCACTGGGTCGCAGATACAACACATATTCCCGAGGCAGAGGGTCATCCAGGAAAGGGTCATCCACATGCGAAAAGAGCCTGCACACATACAAAATGGCAACAAGAGTTAAAAATAGAAAAATGGCCCAAAAGACTATTTAAAATCAAGGACCGTACGACTATGACTATGAGAGCAGTGTCACTTCCGCAATTTGCTTACCATTGTTGAACTTTAGTCACATTCCAGTGGTGAATTAGTAATGGGTAAACCGGCAACGTGTGTGTGCGTAAGTGTGTGTGCGTGAGTCTCACCAGTCACAAGCTGCCTGGACGTTTTTCCCTCCTGTCGAAACCAAAGCTTTCAATCTGCAAAGACACAAAGATCAAGAGAAAACTCAGTCACAAAATCAATAGAGCCTCTTCCGGCCAAAGTTTATTAGAGGGAGATTGAAAAAAAAAAAAAGAAGAACACAAATCCCAAGAGAGAAGTCAAATGACAAGATGTAGTCTCAATAATTCATACCAGGAGGGCCAAAAACAATAGTGACGGTGAAAACATAGAAAACATTGATTTGGATGGAACACAGAAAATTTTAGGGCTAGGTTGCAATATTGAAAATGTTTTTCAAACACACTGCCAGCCAACATGTCGAGATAATCTTACTTATTCTTTCGTTCTCTTGGGGGGAAAACACAAGTATGCAATTAAACGTTTTTCATGGAATGTCTTCTTTTTAAAACTTGGTTTTTAATGACTGAAAATCCCCAAAATGAAATTTGTTTCTTAACTGGTGCACATGTGTCCAGTGTCGATTGTGTTTTGGCCCCCTTGTGAATCACATCTGCCATTTAATCCTTTAAATCTTTTTTTCCGAGATGAATGCTTTAGTTGTATGTGCTCCACATAGTAAAAGCAGCCATGCACCAACTGTCCTTAATAGATACACACACCAAAGTCTTTTCCCTTGCCCTTAGCAAAAATGAGCATGTTATTTATAAACTGCATTTCCTGTTCACAGCTAGACAAAGATGAGTTGAGGGGGGAAAAAATACCTCTGGATTATGTTTGACTTCCACCTAGAAGTGACCATGATTAGATCAAACAAGAGTTGAAAGTGTCATTCATTCCACCAACATGTGGTAACATTTCAGTTACACATTTAACATAAAAGACCTGTTTAAGTTCTCTGCCTATCCTTTTGTCAGCTGTCTTAGCAGAATATGACAGTGTCAACTTAGACTGTGCATTTGTTTCTGTTTTTTTTTTTTTTAGTCACAATACAGAGGGTCATAAGAACTCAGGGCATCAAAACAGCTTGATACTTCCATCGCCTACGCATGAATGTGTTAAGCAACAACTTGAGGGCCGCTCCATGACTCAGCTCTCAAGACAAATGGTCATGATTGTCAGATTTAGCTATTAGTTTAACTATCAACTTCAGGACATGCCTGTATGTAACAACCAAGGAAGATGACTTTTCTCGCTTCATTATTTCTGGAGCACACATTCAAAGTCACATGTTATAACGGAGCGCGTCTGAGACACCATAAAGGAAGTGAGTGGGACATTGTGTGGGTGAAGTGTGTTGTTTTATGTTCCCACTTTTTATTTGACAAACGTGACTTGACATTATCTTAAGCTCAACACGAATAAGAAGCATTTTGGAGGAAAGCTGCAAAATGTATCACTTCAATCTAGAAATAGAATAATCATTAAACAAATGCAAATTCATCATGTTGATGATTGTCTTTCTTATGTAATTGTTTAAACAATCTGGATCTTCAAACTGTTCAGCACCTGTGTCATTTTGTCTTGTTTGAAAGTGTGAGACATTGCAGCGTCTGCCTCAGTTGCCCTCAAACCACCGTCGCAACAGAGAAGGTCACAAGCCACTTCAGGAAATGGGCAACTTCCGCTTCGACGCCTTGAATCCAAGCTCAGAGTTTGCCTGCAGTGGAATGTACCTCATGCATGCAGAACTTTTGTATCGGGAATAGTATCGTGGTACTATTTGTACATATTTGTGCTCGTAAGTGGCCCTAAAGAAAGCTTATGGTTTCGGGGCGTCCCTCGTACATTAGAAACTAGTTTGTGTAATTTTCCATCCACTTACCAATCTTTTCAGTGATCCAACCGAATACCAGCTACATTGTTGATTTATTAATGTGAATTAAAAAATAACACCAACACTCAAGAAGCAAAACAGTGATGAAATATAAATGGGAACAGTTTTCTTCCGGACATTGGTCATGACCAGTGAACAGAGTTGCTTGCAGCTCCTATCAGATTGCACCGGTCAATTCTTGAATGACTCAGCAACGATATCACTCGATTTAACAGAAGGGTTGATTCTCGTACACGCGGGTATTTATGCGTCTGTGTGTGTATTTGCGTTTCATACTCCCACCCTCCAATACAATAAAGGCCTTGTTCCCTGAAGCTAGGCCCTGATGATAGATTTTTCTGTTATTGCCTCGCAAACTGCCATTTTGGAAATAACCTGGTCACAAAAAGGGAAATTTTACCACTTTTCACTGTAAGATTTATTTACGCAAAATGGCAGTCAGTTTCAGCTTGTGCATGACAACACAAACTCTCTTTAATTCACAAATAATAATTCATTTAACAATTTTCTCTCTTCCAAACTGGCCATGGCAACTGGCTTCTTGAAGGTCACCACACTGAGTGGCCCACTTGATTCGTTCATTCAAAAAATTTTTTTTAAACTTTTTGTAATTCTTTACACATCACTGGTAATAGTATACTGTAAGCATTCCACAAAAAATGACAAAAATCTTGGGGAAAAACATGAAAAATCCAAAATGTGAAAACAGGGGGGGAAAAAGAAAGTACAGTAATCCCTCGTTTTTGACTGGGGTTACGTTCCGAAAAGAACCCATGATAGGTGAAATCCGTGAAGAAGAAACCTTTATTTTTTTTCCACCATTATTATACAGCTATACCATTGAAACCAAGGAATAAAACTTGATTTCAGGTCCAAGCATTTGTTTAACAAAGTGAAGTAAACACTTTCTTACAAATAACTACAGTAAAATAATAATTTTAATCATCAATACGAAGTACATACTGTATAGTAGGACAAATTGTGACTCACGCCTATTTCACTGCACCTCTCTGACTGTGCCGCTACGACATGACTCCGCTCTGTAGTGTCTTTTTCTTCTATAGCCATAACACAGTGCACTGCGAAAAAAAAATCCGTGAAGCAGCGAGGCCGTGAAAGGTCAACCGTGATATAACGAGGGATTACTGTATACAGGGGTCGACTTTTTTAGTTTGTAATGTCAACAACCACCACTAGATGGCATAACATGTCTTAGTTACTTGCAAGATGAGTAGGCCTAACAGTTTTTGCAGATATGATATGCAGGAGAAATATATAAAAAATAGTATATATTATATAATTATATACTATACATGTAAAATTTTCAGAGAGTTCACCAATTTGAAAAAATGCAAGAGCAAAAGTTGGTTTGGTGTTCAGCGGTTTTGTGCCATGCTTGGAGTCATTTTTATGTAAAAGAGCCCTTATGCAATGGGGGAAAGGTGAGCTAGTCTATTCCAGGAGCGTTTGAGTCAAAGGTGGGGTACACTACACTGGACTGGTCACTAATCACAGGGCACATACATACAAACAACCATTCTTTCATTCACACACATGGACAATTTAAGTCCTCAATTAGCCAAACATGTGTGTTCTGGGGATGTTGGAGGAAGTCAAGAAAACATGCCTATGACTTCATCCGATTTCAAAAAAGATCGAGCCTTTGTTGTTTGGAGTACATACTGAGAAATCAAACCACTGTACAGATGCTCAACCTCAATTTTCAATGACCTAGAAACAAACCACAGCTGCATTCAGAGGAAAACACTTTACTCATTTATGGGATTTTTAACACCATTACATAACCTCCATATTTCATTCAAACAGGGCTTGTTTCTTGGCAACCCAACCCTCTCAAAGATGAATGGAGTGGAAAATAAATATTTGAGCAGGAGCCACTGAATCCAAGAGAGACTGGCAAGTGCAACATCTGGGTCACACAATACAGCATCATCTTTCTGCAGGAGTGCAGCCAAAGTCCTAAACGCCACATTAAAAACGTAGTACATATAGAACAGTAGTTCTGAGGATTAGTGTTTGTGTGCGTGTGTGTGTGTGTAGTGGTGCAGTGTACTCACGCCCTGGTCTTTGGGAAGCCCATGGACAGCAGCACGTCCAGAGTTGACCCATGTTTGACGGTGCCTACACGAGTCTGGCGCTGTCTCCGCGGGGTCACTTTGGCGTAGAGTTCCTCTTTAGCTGCCATCATTTACTGCTCCAACGGTATGCACGATTCTCTGACGTATTTCATTTCATTTAATTCAAAAACGGTCTATTTTACGCCCAAAAAAGATGGGAAGTCTCATGGGTCTTAAGTTAGGTGCAACCACGGAGATCGCAGCTCGGGTCAGCCATGCCGAGTCACCTGGACTGTTTGGGCCAGCGGTGGTCGCGAGCTACCGTACCCGGCCGCGGAGAGGAACATATCGGGGTCGAACTCGCCTCTCGCATCCGGTCCGCCGGATGACAAATCAAATGCAACTAAAATGCTAGCTTCGTTCCTTCCACCGCGGACTTGTCCCCGGGAGGGAGGCAGATCCTGTGCCTGGAAGACAAAAATCGGCGACCCGTCGAGTCAGATAGCCAGTGAGGCGCTGTAGGACGCCCATGAGCTCGCTCGTGGAAATGACAGCATCGTGATAAAGAACTACAACGCTATTATTCAGATGGGTTTGAGGCGGTGTGATGCAGATCCGATCTGGGGGCGGATGGTGGAAAGAGTGGTTCACACTTCCTGTCTTAGGGGGCGTCAATGCGCATGCGTAAACGAGACCACAGCAAATACAAAAACATTATCGGTTGCCATAGTAAAGAAGCAATTTTTTGGTAATTTGGTCACCCTTTTCTTGTCTCAGTAACCTGTTTATATTGTAAAGTGTTTAAAACATTACATGTTTGATTAGACAATTTATTCAAAACATCTGGCATGTACTGTATTTACCATCATACTGCGTCATGATGCTGGAAACGAATATTTAGTTGAAATTACAGATCACTACTGTTGAGACATCAGCAGACTAACACATATGAAAACATTTTATTTACTTTTACCGAAAAGTTACATAGTTAGGTAAATCCATCACTCCAAACGCAGCAAAAATGTGGAAAACTTGCAAGATTTCCCAATAAATATTCAATAAAACAGATATTGCATTAATTGATACTCTATCATCTGTCTATATCAATGCTGCAAGCGCATGATTGTTGGAGGATAAATTACCAGAAAGTACAACCAATCTTCAAGAAGAGTTCATAGCTGTGATAAGACTAAAAGTCAATATCAAGATTAAAAACAAAAAAGTAAAAATATAACAATGCGCATCTCTCAAACACTAGTACTGTGCTTTTCACAGGAAATACAATCACAGTTCGGGACAAATACAGTACATTACCCTGTTTTCATTATTTTAACGAATGTATTTCTCAAACTGGAGTCATAGACAAACAGAATTTGAGAACAAATGTAACAAGTTAATTTCTGGAAGAATTTTTACAGTATTTTCGATGGAATGTTAAACTAACAAATTACAAAATGTCAGTCACACCAAAGGCCAGTAAGAATGATTTCGGCACAAATAAAAAATAACATATTTACAGAAGGTTGCAAAAAAAAAAAAAAAAAAAACAGTTTGAGAGAGCTTTAGATCATATAATATAAAAATTGCCAGGATGACATGTAAAAACCACAAAAGGTCACACTAAAACAGTTAAAACCAGCCATGACTGTTGCTTGCAGACTATACAACAAATGATGACTTCTGCTTGAACTCACCCTATGAACACAAACAAATAATTTATATGATATACAGTATTTAAATTTTCCCGTTTGGATCTAAAACTGATTAAATAAAAGCAAAATCAACATTTGCAGGCATTTACAGAAAACAGTTTTGGAATTTGCCAGGCAGTGTCATACTTACATCATCATCCTCACCGCCATACATAGAAGGTGGCTGGTAGACCACGTTGGTTTTTGGCTTGCTGCAAGACACATTTGAGAAACAGAACCATTTCAAACCAATTGTGGTGGTGTGTGTGTGTGTGTGTGTGGGGGGGGGGGGGGGGGGGGGGGGGGGGATAAATTGATGTAATCAACTGTGCCTAATAAAAATAAGAAAATACTCTTACCTTTCAGTCATTTCTGTAATCAGAAGGAAGAATACCAAGTCATCAAGCTATACAAACTACAATGCTCTCTTCTGCTCATGATCTCACAATTATCACAAACATTGATACAGGATAACAATCCAAAGAAGGCAGCTGTGTACTCACGGGGCAGGTATCCTTTCTTGTGAGCATACCAAATTCCCACAATGAGCAGGGCGAGAAACAGGAGACCCACGATTACCCCAGCAACAATGCCCCCGGTGTTAATGTCACCTTAAAGAATAAAATTGTGGTAAAACGTCATCTGGAGGTTCTTTTACAACATTAACATTAAGCATTGTCCGGCACCAAACTGCATAAGGTGCACTTACTGACTTCCATATTCACAGCTCTACAGCGCTGTGGAGGACCAGCGTTGTTGAAAGCCTCACAGAAGTACTCTGCTGTATCTGTCTTTCTGACAGCGGGGAACTCCTGTGAAAATATAAGAAAACTGGTTTTCGAGAGAGTGCTCGAGGTTGAAATGGTGAAGACAGCAGAGCGTCGTAGCTTACCAGGTTTCCATTGGCCGAGTTCAGCACATAGGTGCTATTCTGGAAGCCGGACATCTTGCGAGGCTCAGGTGGCAGAAGAACATTGTTTCGGTACCACCTGTATTGGGGAGGGGGTGAGCCATCTCTATCGTGGCAGGAAAGAGTGGTACTCTTGCCGGTCGTTATGGAGGAGGGAATCCTACACAAGGGTGGCGAGGGAGGCACTGTGGGGAAATAATGCTGTTTTCTTTAGCATCACTCACCCAATGCATTGAAATTATATTGCAAAACAATTTTACTCCATTATCTGCAAAACAGCTAAAATGCCCATGGAAATATTTACCAAGAACTGTGAGCTTCACCCGGGCCTCCCCAAATTGGCTGTTAACACCAGACACCTCACAGTCATACACGCCGTTATCCAAACGGGTCACTTTACTGAATCTTAGATTGCTGCCATATATTGTCACCCGGTTGCCATACGATGCTGTGGGAAAAGTTGCACATTAACCGCCACGCACAATGCACGTCACTGCCAGCTTGCCATGTAGCATGCTTCTTTGTTATTGATTAACAGCGGTGGGTTCCTGATGGCATCGGGGAGTAGTGGGGAAAGTTGGAGATGAAAAATGACCGTTTGGTACTGCTAAACATGTATCAAGTATATTTGGCCAAGCAACATTGGAAATATTTAGTGTCAAAACAACTTACATGTGGTTTTGCCGTTATAATAGATATATTTCTGTGACCCTGTAAGGTCTTTGAACTTCCACTCCACCCTGGCACTTTGACCAAAGTCCGCAGAATATGAGCATGTCAGATCAACCCCTGAAATAGTAGTAACCACAATAAATAAAAACACTGAGAAGTTTCAACAAACAAACACCTAAATGTGCAACCACTTGTTGACTGATAGAGCTCATGTGGCAATATTAAAACTGCCCTCAAATATGTTAAAACTTACCTTCATTTTCTTTCACTTCCACGTTTGCATTGGATGTCGTAACTGAGAAGCTACTTACACCTGTTGACACAAATACAAAACATGGGTTCATGTTGTTATGACGTCACTGCTCTTACATGGAGGGAAGGTCAGCTGTTACTTAGAAGAATATGAAATATTGGACTGATTACAAGATCAAATCACAATCACCCGCCACTGATGAGAAAAGTTTGAAGGCCGCTTGTCAGACTATGGGCCGACAGGTGACTGACTGTGGCAACAAGCCTACAGGGCGTAGGCACGGAAAAATGTTCCACTTGCTCCAAGTTGCTGAAGCAGCATCGAAACTGTAACAATCTAAATGAAACTATGTTTTAATGGGGAATGCCAAACTAAAACTTACCAAAAAAACCTCCAATAACAGTGTGAAAAAGTATTTCTTTATTGTGTAATGTAGGAAGGGAATCAGTTTTAAAGAAATATGAACATGTTTTAATTTAATGGTTTTGGTATGGGTGTAGAAGCGGCGTAGAACTGCACTGCATCATAGGGAGAACAGTTTCTAATCATTTGGTTAACTTGTCTAGCTACATGTCAAGAAAATTACCACTTTTGTAAATTAGTAAAATACCTGATATCATTCAACACCGAGAACATTTAATTCTTCGCACAGAGGTTCCTATTGTTGTGACCAGAAAAGCGTGACGACATCATGCATATCGCATTGTTGGGATTCAGAACCGGTTTCAAGTTTGAGTTGACGAAATAATTTAGTTCCACAAAGATTGTGCGAGTCCGAGATGTAGACTCTAAAAAGTAGATATACGGGAGTGTGAATTGTTTTTGACTTCCTCAACAGAAGAGAAATATGCAGGGCCGCATTTTGAAGATCAGTTTAACGCTTTAAAATTCTTAACGTAGTCTTTAATTCGCGATTGTATGTCAGGCTAACAACCACATAAATGTTTTAAACATTAAAAGAAAAAAAGTCGCGAAAACAAATTAGTAAGTAACTTACCTGTCGTCGCAAAGAAGAGCGTCGAAACCAAGCAAGCAAAAAACATATTTGCGCTTATCTTTGCAGTTTGTTTTACTGCGTTCCTCCGTCTGGTTGAAAAGGAGATCCAAAAAACAGAACTACTTAAACTAACTCAGACAAGAATTCCTAATCGTGTGTCGTGTAGTTTCGGCTGAGATGGACGACAGAGGCCTCCTCAAATAGACTCCACCTGCTTGGTCGGGTTCAGGTGACAAGCGCGCACCTCACTTCCGGTGGGGGGGGGGAGGGGGGGAAGTCGCTCAGGTGCAAAGACGGTGCAAGTCATGCCGTACAACAGGTTTGACAACGACTCAGCACCTGTGGAATTGCTGGAAAAAGAAAACGTGTGGGTTGCAAGTTTTCATCAGCCTTAACTGATTACATGTCAAGATTCTGAATGATTATTCATTTATTATTATGGTAAACGATGGACACAAAACAAACATTGTAATATACTTTGGATGATAAAAAAAATATAATAATCCATAAACACCGCCATGACTGATACAATACTAAACTTCCTGTATAAACAACTAGCTTATTAACTGTCAGACAACCATCTGTGCTTTGCTTTATTGATGAACCATTATTTGTAATCCCAACTGTAGTTGGCATGTCTTCTCTTCACCGTACACATATTATAAATCCAAACATGGCAGGTTTCATGCAATAGCACTTTTCGTCATGTGCTCGTAACAGCAGCTATAGGATCATGTAAACATTCTTGATTTATCTACATACCTTATGCATGCATTTGAAGCCTATATAACTTTTAGACTAATTATTGTTTGGCTGAGTTGGGCGGATGTCTTGCATCACTTGGTTAGGGCAAGCTGATTATATCACTCCTGAGCTAAGATTCTCTCATGATGCAGAACAGAATCACTATACTGATTCATTTAATTCTACAGAATATATCACATTTCACATCTATATTCCTGAGATCGTGCTTGAACTCAGCTGAGGCTACAGTAAATGCAATTGTATTTTTGCACACTAAGCTTAGATATGACTTGATGCTGCATGTGCAGTCAGAGTCCAGTGACAGCCACCTAATGATCGGGCAGAGCAGCTTGGGTATGGCGTTCACAGCCAGTCAAATTCGAGCACCATCGGAAGTGTCATCAAGGTCAAGAGTAGGCCACTGCAGCTTTGTAACAGGACACTCCAGGCAGAACAGGGGAGGAGGAGCTCTGCAATAAGAATGGAGAAAATTTTTTGAATGGGATGTTAACGATATGTTAACGGCTATGGAAACTTACTTTTCTCCACCACCGAGGTTTTGGATGCAGTTGCTGAGTCGGCCAGTTTGATGTTGCAGGTGAAGTTGGACTTGCCATTTGGCAGGTTTTTAAACAGCAGCCGGCAGATGTTGCCAGGGAAGATGCGGGCTTTGGCTCTGTGCTTGTAGGGGGCATGCTGCTCCTCCTCCGGGTTGGTCGTGTCCAGGAGTCTTTCCCCTTGTGTGTACTTGCAAAATACTTCGGGTGACTCAGCGGGAAGCGAATATTTGCAATCCAGCCTGACGTGGTTCTCATTTATCGAGCAGTAGGATACTTGAATCACCTTCTGAGCTGTCGCAAAGCCTGCAATGCAAAGACATGCAATGACAAATTCAGAAAAAGATAACTATCACAGAAACACACTCAGTTTAGAAAAGATGTCATGTATGACCTTACCAAATAAAAGAATTGCGGTAAGGAAGAACATTTTTGCAACTATCCTGGAAAAAAAAACACTGAAATTAATGTACACATGCATAGCTTCAAACGTATCATTTGATAATATTTTCGTTCCAATAATGCTGAGTGAATTCCGGGAAGATGAGCTGGGCTTTATTTTCAAAACAAATGTGTGACACTATTTGGAAGAAGTAGGTGCATTGTAGCCTTACTTCTCATGCTGTGCAGTGAAGAGCTAGAAAGTTCACTGGACACATGCCAACAGTGATGCATTCCTTTTCATAACCACACCTACAAATTCTGATTATTGGCCAACTTCAAACTCATCAGCGAGCCTTACAAATGAACAATCAGTGTGTAGATAAATTCGACTGATATTTTTTTCTGAATGTAGTTTTAAATAGCATTGCAAACTCATTCAGATCATAATTTGCATTCAAAAGTCCATGCAGAATCATTTATGCCATAAAAGTCCGTTCTTTACCCAAAATAAGATTCTGCCAAACAAAAAAAAAAAAATAGCGTATGAATTATCCTCACCTTGTCTGATGCAGTTTTATTGCTCTCCTCAGCGCTCTGCAGTGATGCCAGGGGTTGTTACAGTAGAGGTCGGCTCCGAGAAGAAACACAGGCGAGAAAAAGGGAGGGGGACAGTGAGGGAGGGGGAGAAAGGGCTGCTCCACTCCAGTTAAGGGACATTTATCAACATTACATAGGCATTTATTGATTTTTTTTTCTCACACCGTCTTTTATCAGAGGACAGAAGTTGATCAGCTGACACGCTTCATTGGCTGTACTGTAGATCCTCATTTCATGCTGGGAAATGTACAGCAGGTTCTTGTGGCCATTTAATCATAATTTAATGCACACTTCATCATAATTTTCCCGCAATTCAGCTCTACCTGTTCAACATAGACACAAAATGACATGGCAAAAAAAATATTTACCCTATTGTCTCCCTACTGCCGTAAATGTGCTGTACCTCACTATACTTTTGTAGTGTGAGTTTTTTTTATGATCCACTTGTTCTGCTGTGCTGTTATTTGTCTCTTGGGCAATTCATTGCCTTTTTTTAAAGCAACTGATGTGTGACACTAATAAAAGAAAGGTGCAGCTAGAAATTATTCAGCACAGTGACATTGACTGCCATAAAAATCTCTAATGAGGGCGGTGTGCACACCCCACGCCCCGACCATCGGCAATTTTTGCAAATTGCATATTTTATGTGCAAAATTTGCATTAAAACCAGTGTGGACATTGTTTTTAAATATCAAGGACATTAACGCTAAACACATTACATCCTCTGTGGCACATTCTGTGCACACTGCTCATCCATCTCTTCAAGGACATTTGCTGAACACCTCCCTTGCCAAAGTAGTCTCAAAGGACATTGGCAGCGGTGTTGCAGACCTCTCAAAGACACAAACCCCAGCAGCTAATTAAAGCAGTTCTGCAATGTACTGTATGATGCAATTTAGATTGTGTTAATTCATGTCACTACTCACAAAAATCTTGTCCATTGAGTTAGTAAAGGGACTAATCATAAAAAAGGACTAAAAGTAATGGTGGAAAAAATCATTTACAATCACAGATCGAACTGTCAACCAATATTTGGTTTGCTAAGTTGCCTTCAATTTCCTTCTTGTTCTTGGAGCATTTTACCTTCAATTTTGCCTGGATGAGTTTGGTGTGGAATAACCTCATCAAACACCTTAGTGATAAACATTCATGCACACACATTGCATAGTTGTTATTGCAGTCAAGAGGGACGCAACTTCATATTTTTTGAATGGATATAATCATTTGTTTCCATTCTATAAGCTTCTGACAATACAACTTCTAAATAATGTTAAAATATTGTCATTGATAGAACTAAAAAATAGTCGAAATACAAAAAACATTTCACTGCCGGGTCACATAACTTTTTTTTCCAGAGCTGTAATTTTTTCCTTATTAATCTTAACTATTTGCACATTGTCTTTAGCAAAAACAGTCTTCACACTCTTTTAGACTGCATTACAATATTTATCCAGCAGAGAGCGCTCGTGTCAAACTGCGGCATTACGCCACTGAAAATGGAATGTTTAGTAATACAGTATTTCTTTTAATTTCATTTTTGTGGTGTGGGCAGATACATTTATGCAAATACCTTCAAATAAAAGCACTATAAATACAAAGTATTGCATCAATCATTGTCAGTAGGTAGAAAGAGGGTCAATAAGATAAAGACAATTGTGCGTGTGCGCGTTTGTGTGCGCGTACGGATCCATCCAACTCGGAAGCAGCGCCCGTCCCTCGAAGCAGGTAGGACACTCAAGTTGTGCAATCCTGTTTTGAGATCCTGCGAAATATCCTGGCATTGTTTTTTGGGGGAAGTGCACGCACGGGGTTGGAGGAGGGGGGGGGGAGGTTTTAAGCCTGCACTGTAGTATGTGAGTATGCAGCTGGGTACTTTGCTGCAGTGCAAAGTCACTGCATGGGCGTCGTCACATCTGCAGCCTGCGCTGAGCCGCTATTTTTGGTGCTAGCGGATTCTTCCAAGGCCAAGATGATGCTGCATGTTGTTTTTCCTGCTGCTGTCACTGTTGTATTCAGGCAATTGTAGAACTAGTCTCATGAGGTCCCATGTTGGACTCTGTCTGCAGGTCCTGTGAAGGTTATTGATGTGATCTGGAATTCAGTGCACTATACTGAACACAAATGGCGCCTTACCTGCTCACCACAACATGCCTTCTCTTCACCAGGATCATAATAACACATCAGCAAACTCACAGTAAGTCCTATAATTTAATTTTCTCTGCTACGTGGGTGTGAATTTCAATGAATTGTTAAGGCAACAAGATTTAAAGACTGAATCCCAACATGTATGCTGTGAAAGAACAGAACGTTTAATCAACTTGCATGATGTTGTCATGACTAGATGTGAGTCCAAAGATGTTGGCGTTAAGATAAATTTGTGCCATTTGTTTGATTATGTTCCTGCCAAATGCAGTCTTAGCTGATTGGATGTTTGCAAAGGAGTGAAATCAGTAGCTAATGATGATGACATCATTCCCAAGAGCCTGCTTTCCAATGAAAACATTATTTCCACCTTATTCAATCGGACAATCAATCCCAACTGCATAACTGTGACTGAACCACATTCTTCTTCCGTCTGTGTCTCTCTAGTGAGTTCCTTGTACACGTTTCTTTTCCCTCCGCGTGGGCCGCAGATGTTTCCATGCCTGACTTATTTGGAGAGGAACATCAGGGTGGACTGTGAGTTTCCCGACGCCAACGAGATCCCGGGCCCCTACTGCGAGTATCGTCAGGATAGCAGGCTGGTGGGCAGCACCTACCCCAACGCCGTTATCTACGTGTCCATTGAGGACCGCAGGAGAAGCAACGTCAGCCTGTTTGCCCCAAACCTCTGCCGCCTCACCTGGGCGCCAATGGCCGACGAGAAACCTTACACATACACGTGCAGGGTTTACCAAGGCACCGGTTGGAAGGAGAACAGCATGGCTGTGCATCACCGTGAGTCAACTTCTTGCCAATTCCCCTCTTTCAAATAGAACTAAATGTCATATCACATTTTGCTCTGCTTGCAGGGTTTCTACCAATCTGCTCAGCAATCAGCGTGATGTTTGAATCTGCGCCGTGGCTTTTGTCAATAGTGATGTCACTTCCTGTGGCAATGGGGCTTTTGAATCCTTGAACTTTTCCTGACGGCACAATCGACCTGGTTTGTGGCTCACTTTAATGTTGAATCGATTTGAGATGATCATAATGTAGAATATTTCACAACAAAATACATCGCCGGAGCCTTATAGACGCAACATGATTTTTTTTTTCGATCTTACTTTCATTCCAGAAACATCATTATTTTTTTTATTTTTTGCCCCAGTGAACATGACAATTATCCTATACGAAGGTTATCTTAAAACCACATTCATTTTGTTTGTGGTCAGGATTTGCTTTGTTTTTATAAGCATGTCACAATCATCGATTAGGATATGAACTCATTATGTTTAGTAACACAAACATTGCATGTATTATGGATTGGAATGGATTGAAATGGATTAACCTTCAGCATATACACTTACTGGCCACATTATTCGACATGCCTGTATCAAAAATCTATAGAACGTTACAAACAGTATACACTTTTGCAAACTAAAACCAACATAATTAACAAATACATAAATACATCTCAGTGAGTGCCAATAGCTTTTGATCTATCATTTTAAAATTAGATATTTTGATAAAGCACATTTGATTTTAAGGTGTACCCAATCATGTGTCCAGTGAGTGTATCTGCACACTTACAAATTTGAGTTAGGGCTTAATACAGTTTAAAGTAAGTTATGAGCTTTCCTTTCATTTTAAATGCTGTTTCAAATGTATACTGGAGACATTTTAGCTTTGTCGTATTATAGTCATATCAGTAACACAACTATGTAACAACAAAGTAGTAACAACAACTTGCATTAGGATGCAAATTTTACAATGGAATTTTTCTTCAGAACATGTCAGTTTTAATATGTTACATTTCAGTTAACAGTCAGAAATTGACTGAAAATGTTGCCGTGTAAATGTAAACAGTAGTACCCATACGCTCTTCTTCTTGCACAAAAAAAATAGATAATGGTACACAAAATTACTTGAAAGTTTGGAAGATGATTGAATATTTCTTAATTTCATCCATTTGTGACTTCTTTTTAAACGTGTTTGCTATAATTCTTCAGGTTTGATGCTATATTATTTTCACATAAGCACTTTTAATCAAGATAGTATTTTTTTTTAAACACAGCTTTAACTATGTATTACCAAATACAGTATGTACTAAATGCTATAACAAAGTTAAAGCAATAAAGGTGTAAATCCACACATAGTGTTGTTTTTCTTTTTCCATATTTTGATATGGCACTCACTGTATGAGAGCAAAATTTCTCTTTTTTTTTTTTTTTGCACTTTGCTAATCTTGTTACGTGATTGATTACATGTTACATGATCCACTTCAAATTGGAAGCAATAGCATTTCGGGAAATAATTTAAAAAAATTAAACCCAAACAGCAACTGTGAAAAATATTTGCTGTCCATTTTATTTAGACAGCAATAATTTAATCGCATCTCCTAATCGGATAGCTGGATCTGCAGTTTTGTTTTAGATTCGTGTTGTACCTCTATCATTTGCCCTGAAGAGAGCGCTGTTTGCTAATGGTTTGAATTCAGTCATGTTATTGAGGTCATATTGTAAATACTTAAAAGGCTTCAGGCCACACAAATTCATCATTTTCGTTATTGGCCTGGAGTTGATTAACCAAAGTACCACTTGTAAGTGGTACTTTAAAATAAATTTGCGCAGTCAATACAGCTTTTATAATGGTGACCATTTCAATTTCTTTCAAAATTTAGACAAATCAGCAATTGTTCTTGGCCTCAGAGGTTCCACTGAATTTCGTCATCCTACAACATGTTTTGGTTCAAAGTACAACAAACAAGCGAGAGTGCCTTGAACTCACTTGACCACCCACTTTGAGTCAACTCATAGTCTTAATTAACCAGTCAAGCAAGAGAGATGACCTGACGTCCAGTTGAAAACAACTCCCACTAAGGAAACATGCTGGGGCTCTGCCTCTTTGCAGTTACATGGCTAGTTACACATACATACATATACATACATATATATTATATATATATATATATATATATATATATATATATATATATATATATATATATATATATATATATATATATATATATATATATATATGTGTGTGTGTGTGTGTGTGTGTGTATGTGTGTGTGTTTGTATGCCTCTTTGCAGTTAGTACACATATATAAATATATATGTATAAAAAAACAGACAAGTCATTTTACAAAACAATATATTTTAGTTTATTGTTTTTATTGTGCAGGAAAATATTTACTATAGAAACTAACAGCTAAAAAACACATGCAATGCAACAGGTAGAGAGACAATATACTGGATAGGTCCTTAAGAAAATGATTTTAGATATATTTAGCTGCAAACAAAACTATATGTAAGAAAAAAAAGTCAATAACATTACAGCAATAGCTAAATAATCCCTTCAAAGTTTAAGAGGTAAAAATATTTTGAGGTATTGAATGTTTACATACTTACTGCTATAGTTTGAATTGATAAAAAAAAAAAAAAACACAAAATCATACATACATTATGTGGATATATTCCTGAAACAGATTAGAGATGAACTACTTAAGAACTGAATATGTACAACGGTTTTACAGCACCTGTGTGAAGGCACAGTGAATTGGCTTTTTTTTTTCAATACGATAAAAACAAACATTGCATAACAGCTATGTGTGTATATATATATATATATATATATATATATATATATACACATATACACACACACACACACACACACATATATATATATATATACATACACACACATACACACACACACACACACACCTACTACACAAATCCAGTGCAGTGCTAGCTCAACTCCAATGAGAAGCACCCATCTAATTTTACATAAAACATATTCCAGAAAAAAACAATGGCAGAAGAATTCCTGAAATGTATTTGTAAACCCTGCAGGTTGTTGTCTTCACATAAATACAAGGAAAACCCCACAAAGTTGTGGAGGGATTTGGTCCAGCTATGTACTGTCAGGTCATATTTACACATCATTTTAAACGACAAATGCATGGTTGTAAATGAACGCGCTGTATCCTGCCTTCACTTTAATCATTAATAAGACTGCATGGACAACATATAGCCATGGACAAAAGTTTTGGCAACCTTTAGTACTTTCAAACTTACAAAAATAATATTTAACATTAACACATGAAGACGGAACATTGCTTTCCAGTTGTGCTCTAACAGAATAATTTCATAAGAATCATTGAAAATTGAGACCACCAAAACTTTTGCCCATGTGTGTATGTACTGTATCATAAAAGCTCTTCGTCAAAATGGATTTCCTTTCAACTTATACATATATATAGACTGACTGGCCACCTTCACTATCACCTTCACTATATGATCACACATCAAAAAATACAATGATGATAATAGTCTCAATTTTGTAGAGGTATGCAGTGCTGTGTATGTAATGTTTATTATCGTGATTGTAGTTTGCAGAGGCGTAGAACTAACTGCAATGTGCTGAGAGCTGGATATAGGATTTGGACAATCTCATGTAGCTTAATTAGATAAGAGGAAGACCTCGCAAAATGATGCAGTGTAGCGCAACAATGCACAGTACAGCAGCCCACAGCTCAAATGAAGAAAAAATAAAACTGTCTGGGAGCAGAAAACATGACAAAACGTCATCAAATGTTGTCAAATAAAGCGTGTTTTACCTGTACATTGCATTGGCAGACATCAAATGGCAAGTGAAGACATGCAATTTAGCTTTTGAGGAGTATCACAAAATATTTTTGTCTCAGAGTGAGAGTAACAATTCTGGATGAGGAGAAACATTTTCAACGATTGGGAGAGCTACCCTGACTTTCAGCTGTGTGAGGTTGTCTTGACCCTCTGGGGGAAAACTTGAGACCCGGCCGCAGGGTCAAAATTAAAGTCCAGCCCCCCGCCATCCATGAGGGTGTCATGGAGGACAGACTCCATGTCACATTCAAACGTCTCAATGGACATATTGTCCAAGTCGCTGGGCAAGTGCTCCTGGTAATGAGTATTAGGGTGAAGCTCCCTGTAGCTGCTGCGGTAGGGCGCTGTGACATCATGAGTGCAGGCAGGGTGCCCGCGAGATAGTTGCATGTGTGTCTTCAGGGTTGTCATTTGAGGAGGGCGCCCTGAGAGACCGCTCAAACAGGTCAAAGGCATCAAGTTGCCGCTATTCAAGTCTCGTGAGGTTGGAGGACCCTGATTATGAATAGAATGCGTATTTACGTGACGGGCGGGATGGACCATTTTGGTGCCATTATGGGCCACCAATTGGCTCTGATTGTCATAGGTGGGCACTGGACAACGGCCCCTCCCAACGTGAGAAATTGGTGAATCCTTAAAGGGAATCATGTTTCTTCTAGTGACTGCTTCTGAAGACATCAGCTCTTTAAGGAGGTTGGCGGGGCAGATATATTGGTTCTCATAAACCAAATAGTCCTGCTTGGTCTCTTGCAGCGGATTCAGCGCGACAGGGGACATGGAATCGATCCTGGCCTGAGGGTACATGCACTTTCGGAAGTCCTGTTGCAGTCGGGGGGCGTTATAGGGACCACCCTGAAGCATGGCGACATTAGAGGAGTCAGAACCCATTTGGGGGTTCTTTGGGAACATCAGGTTCATGTTATCCGTCAAGTTCTCCATGACCATCTCTGAGCCACCCATGGGTCCAGACACTTCAGAAAGGCTGGGGAGGGGTGGGGCAATCTTACTCCCCCCTGGATACATAAGGTGACCCTCAGGTTCCCCGAGGTCGTCCTGCTCGGAGGGGAAAGGCGAACGCCGGCCACTCAGTGTGCTGGCGTCTGAGCTGGCGCGGGTTCTGAAGGAACCCCAGGACTCAAAGTCCTCGTTGTTGTGGGAGCTTGGACTTCCCAGCCAGTTGGAGTACTGGGAACCAGGACTGCTTGCTCCTGCTTCCGCCCCGCCATCCTGGAGAGCCATCTGGATTTATGGAGGGACACAAACAACTCACAAATACACATTCTATCTGGCCTTCTTAAACTTATATCAGGCAGGGCTTCTTGAATTTTTGAGGTCCAAACTGTGGCAGCGAGTTTACTTTCTGAATCGGGATTTGCCAGCTTTGTTTCATACAAAACATCTTATTGTACCTACTTAAGCGCAAAATAAAGTACGTACATGGTTCATAAACTGTGCTGTACCTTTTTCTTTGTGGCTCTTCCTCGGCTTTTGGTGAACTTGCTGTTGTTGTCCATGGAGGCAGCTCTGCGTCGAGGTGACTTGCCATTCTTCCCCCCCTCGGGGTTCAGCATCCACCAAGAGCTTTTGCCTGTGCCCTCGTTCTGAATGCGCACAAAGCGACTATGCAGTGATAGGTTGTGTCTGATGGAGTTCTGGAATGGTCAGAGGGCGAATCATTTGAGTGATAGCTCCCATGTGTGCCTATGCTGCTTACGGCGATTTGGGAACATAATTTGTCTTAACAAGCTGTAAAGACCTTCAATAATACATTTTTTTCTGGGATTTGGTTTAGCAACAATTAACAGCATTCACACACAGTCTCTGAGGGCTTTGCAGTATCTCGTTATTTATTATGGTTGCCATTCTCCTCCCTCTTCATGGGAGGTGATGATCATATGTTTCCCGTGATGTCAGTGGAGTTTTATCAGGACATCTCAATCCCACCCATCTGCTCGGGGCAGAAAGTACTCTACCAAAGTGGAAAAGCACGCAGAGAAAAAAAAAAAAAAAAAAAGTGGGAGTCATTTACTCACAGGTCAACATCAGTAAGGGAATGAGTTAAAATCGCCACAGAGAGGGCAGTCTTGCAAATAAGAGACAGACAAATTATTTTTGGTTCCCCCCAAATTGCTAATTTTTTGTATGCAGCCATTTTTAGTTACCCTTGTGTACACCTAAAGACTCATATAGTTTCTGAACTTCTCTCTAATGATACCATACAGGTCTAAAAAGGGAGCCAGCGGCGCCTCCTGTCATAATCTTCAAAATGAGTGGGGAAAAAAAAAGGAGTTAAAAAACACTACCATGCAACTCACATGTATTGTACAGTCGAGGCCTCTCGGGACATAAATACGACAATACGTGTCTGCTGAACGAAACAGACGAGTGGGGAAGTTCCCCTACGTGGCCACAATGAGACTAAAGCAGCTCATTACAGTTATGGTGGTGCCAGATGTCCTCAACCACAGAATTTATCAGGGCTGAACAAGCAAGGAAGTTATGATACGTACAATCAAAACAATAGCTGGACTCTGTATTTTATTGATTTGTTTTTTAATAACTGCATTAAAGTTGCTTAATGCTTTATTAGTCAGTTTGAAGTGGACGTCTGTGTTAAAAATGCCTGCATGCCTCCAAGTAAAAAAAAAAAAAAAAAAAAAATTTACTGTACAACTACTCGGTCTATTAATTTAGATAATTGTCGCCACTCAACACTTAGCTACAGCTACTTTCCTGCCAGGATGAGAGAACATTTTAGCGGAAAAATGAGAGCAGGGTGGAGGTTACAGGGTTTGCATGATGAGAGGGGAGGAGGGTGCGGGGGTGAGATGTTGTTGCTATGTGGCCTGGGTCAATGAGTTCACACGAGGCTCCTCGGCCCTCGCTGACGGAGACATGCAAACAGGTCGGATGGAGGTTCAGATGTTACCAACTACTTTCTGACTCAACTTCCCTTCTCGGCCTGACTTTTGTGTAAAAAGTCGTCCGGTGAAGGACATCCTGCAAATGTGGAATGGAGAGAGTGAGCTGGCATGAAAACAAGATTCAATCTGTCTGTGTTTATTTGGATTAAGACTTTTTCCTTGCTCAATATGGGTGCAAACAGGAAATAAGCCATTAAAGCTGAGTGGCGTGGCCTCACTCACAAACCTGAAACGAAAAGCAAGCAACAAGTAGAAGCACAACCAAGATAGCTGGCAATATGCAAATGGTTGCACCCTCTGATTAGTTTGAACAAAAGATCACAAATGCATGACTGGTCCTTGAGAAGAAGCATTCCCTCCTCAGTCTGGGATAATCCTCGTCTGAGACAGACCTCACCTCAACCTAAAGAGAACAAAAGGCAACCCCAGCCTCGCTAATTCAGAAGGTGCCCCTGTCACACACATTAGCCCGCTAAAAGCCCGACCTAAGGTGGCCTGGATGTTTCATTGTCACAGCTCGTCTTTTTAAAATCACTCAGCTATGGCCCACACCCTGAAGCCATGCATTTAAATACCTGAGGCTGCGTGACAACGTCATCTGAATGCGAGCCATTCATAAATTGATTAACTTGATTTGACCTCTTTATAGGCACCAAGGTAAATTCCCAGGGCCAGATTAGGGAGGCTTGAACGTGAGAAATGCTGAGTGACAACCCCTACTGAGCAATTTGAGCCGTGATCCGTATATTAGTAGTAGTCATATCATACTATTGCTGTGTAAAAAAAAAAAAAAAAACTCATTTTGTTATTACTTCCACCGAGCACAAAACAGCTGTTTTGAAATGTATTTGTTAGTGCGTTAATATATATCCAAAAAAGCTTCAGGTCCCTCCCACTGGACGTGAAAACAATCTCATTGAAGCAGCTGCTGCTCCTTGTGCAGTCAAGCATGAAGCTTGCAGTAACCGTTACAGGATGAGCAAACAAACAGGGCCTGGTCTGCGGGGTCAGGTGCAGCCAGAGTGAAATTGGACCCGCGTGCAGTCTGTACAGGTGCTGCACATAGAGACCCAATTACAGATGGTCGTAATTATAATTTTCATTCTTGCCCTTGTGACCAGTCTCGAGTGGCCCTCTTGCGTAAATTCAACTGTGATAGGTTTCAACTGACCTGCAATTTTGATATGGATAAAAAAAAAAAAAAAAGATAGATGCTGAATGATTTATTTAATCTATGTATCTATTTATTTATTCAAAGAATGCAACCTGCAGATGAAAATGAAGAACATCTCATCTGTTAAGGACCGCGTGCATACACAAAGCATTGACATAAAGCATCACGCTCCAGGGCTGCTCACTTCATCCACCACATCAAAGTAATACTAAGAAGAGAAAGAGGTGCAATAACACATGGGCCAATTGAGGCAAAGTACATTTACATGGCAACAGAGCAAAAAATTGATTATAAAAAGGAGTACTCAAGTCAAAAAGCACACCAAGTGTTTACACTTTGTTCAAAAGGTTTTGCAGAATTCATAATTTTGCGAAACAAATGCTTGGGTTCCTTCCTAACTTTTCTAAACAGCCCCTTCATTCATTTAGATTTCACTTACTCTTTACGAGCACCTCATGTGGTGGCTTCTTTTTTGCATAATGGTTTTAAGCAAAGTTCTTTATGTGAATATAAGATGCAAGGTGGGAGGGGATATTATTGTTCAGTCCAGGCTGGCGGACAATGCGGTGGCGCACATGCCAAGGATTCCACAGACGCACACATGGGTAGACAGCAGACTGTATGCAGGCCTCTGAGTCAGCTGAGTGGTTCCCTCAAGCCAGAATCATTCTTAGAAAAAAAAAAAAAAAAAGGCCCCTGCCCTGAGCCTCCCTTTCTTCATGGGGTTACTTTAAACTCTTCGGGCCTCTTAAATTCCCAGGCGGGCCTCTCCTCTTTTAACCTTGTGAGTCCCAAGACAATTGGCTGACAGTTACTCAATGTGTCACTTTATATCTCATCTCTCATCAGAACCGTGTCCCGGAAAGTCCGAGGCCAAAAATGTGTTGTATTGATAGAATCATCATTAACACAGAAAAATATTTGAACTGAGGTCAAATAAGATGGGGTTTTTTTCCCCATAAAATAATCTTTGAATGAGTTCCGAATGTGCAAATAAGATCCAGAGAAAATCATACCAAAGAGGTTGCAATTCAGTTGCACAATGTTTACGATGTATATTTTACAAGAAACTTCAAAAACTTAAACATTACAGACCCTCGTAGTCTGTTTTTATATCGTGGTATTTTTACCAGCCGAGATGTCACAACGAGCTTTGAAAATCTATTTAAAAAGTGCCAGGAGTTCCACTGTTGCCCACACATGCCACAAGAAGACGTCAGTTCGCACGACTTGCACAGAAATTAAGGGACTAAGAACTAAGCGTATGCCATGCTTTGGTTTCTGTTCGCATGATTAAAAAAAAAAAAAAAAAAAAATCAAAGTAACTCAAAATGCAACAGCTCTTCTTATTTTTGGTCATGAAAATATAAACAGGGAGACCATTTGGCCTATTGACAACAGAAACTGGTTTTGGTTAATGGGTTCACCTGTTTGAGGTCAGGTCGCTTTCTCATCATCAATGAACCTCTGCATTTGTTTGGACTACTTTGTTTTGGTTGGTTTGGTTAGTTTGATTGTAGACAACTATTTGTGTTAGTTTATGTGCCCAGGACTTGGCTGGCAACCATCACCAAACGTCGACTGAGATAGGCACCGACTCAGCCACAACTAATGAGGAGTATACAAAATGGATGGATGGATGGATGGATGGATGGATGGATGGATGGATGGATGGATGGATGGATGGATGGATGGATGGATGGATGGATGGATGGATGGATGGATGGATGGATGGATGGATGGATGGATGGATGGATGGATGGATGGATGGATGGATGGATGGATGGATGGATGGATGGATGGATAAACTATGCCAGCGAAACTCAGGGGGCTTCTCGCCCCCTTACTTGAGGAAACAATAGCCGTAGTGACACTGTGGTTAGGCCGGGTAGCGCACAGCTATTCTCTAACCCGGGGACATCCCAAGGGGGTACCACGGCCCCTCCCATTCCAAGCGAGTGGCCTTCTATGGTATACAAAAGACATCTTGAGATAGCGCTAAAGTTGGAGAAAGTAGCGCTTAAGAAGCAGCGGTATTGCGCTGGTCCTTCTCTCCACCCACCTCAGGTCGCTTATAGGCGGAGCCGCAGAAACAAACTCAACGCCCTCCACCTACCAGGAAGTGGCTGCCTGCACTCTATCTGTCATTACTCAGAGGGATGCTCAAGCATGTGGCTACTTAAATCAAAATAAATATCGGAAAGCACAACAGTAAGAAATGTTTAAATGGAATAAAATGGCTCAGAGTCAAATGAAATTCACAAAACATGTACAGTTCCTCCTCCTCTTTTTTCCAAACCGGAGCCTCGTGTTTTGCCGGGCGGGGATGTTAACACATGGCACTGTTTTCCATCCACTTGCCAGGAAATGCGTCATAGTTCATTGTAGGGGGGACTGCCGTGTTTTTTTTTTTTAACAGGAAAGTGTAAAAATAACCATTAACAGCAGTTCCAAGGCCCAGTGAGTGAGCCAACAATAGAGCGGTTAAGTGGAGAGCTTTTGACTTGAAATTAATAATGTAGCTTAAACTACTAGTTTTCTTTTATGAAGATGACATTAGTCAGGTAATTATACTAGGTTATTCCTATTTTCTTGGCCCATTATTTTGACATGCAACTACTTCCACATAATCCATCCCATTCACATTATTCCAATAACATATTCGCCCCTTGTGGATTTTATTTTTCAAAATTTTAACCAATAATTACCCATTCATTTCCATTTGGGGCATTCAAAATAACAGATTCACATTGTTTGTATTTAAAATTCAAAAACATATTAAAACCAATTTGCCCAACACACGTAATTTCAGTAGAAATTGCAAATGTCAAGTTTTTACAATAATACTAGGTGCTTTTTTTTTTTTACATGTCATATTAAACTAAAGCTTGTATTTGCGGCAGGACTTTCTGCAGTTAAGCTTCTTAAAGTCTCAGAAGAATGTCATGAATGTTTTGGCAATAATCAGAAGGTGCTATTTGATAAGACCAATAAGCTATATATGTTTTTACGTTTGTGGGTGAACTGTAAAATTTTAAAGCCGATATACATTTAAAGGTGCAGCAGGTATGGGGGGGGGGTTGTCATGCTTTAGACCCTGTGGCCTAAAGTGCTTGTTCTAAGTTGGGTAAAAAAAGAGAGGTTCAGAGAAGGAAGTGATGCAATTAAGAGTATCCCTCTCTTTCTCTCTGAGCTGTAGCATCCGCTAAGGAAACTCTAGAAGACAGACTCACAAGGATGTGAGCACATAACTCAGGAATGGAGGATGTTTGACGTTCTTCCCGGCATCCCCCTCTTCCAGCCCCTTTCCCCTCCGACACACGACTCACCAAACACTCACTGAACTTTTGGTGTCAACTCCTGTTTTGTCAACTATAAGGACATGATGTCTGTATTTTGACTTAATATTGCAATAGTATTTAGTCGCAAATGTCTGCCCAAACAAACTGTGATGATTTTTTTTCTTTAAAGGGGTTAACAATGGAAACTATATTTGATTGCGAAGGAATTTCCTGACATGGACAGGCTCCAGGAAGTGAGACTGGATTGAAATATAAAAGGTTGATGGTGGGTTTTCTCTCACTGTGGGGCATTTTCATTCGCACACTTTGCGTGTTCACCCAATCTTTGGCCCAAAAGTTTCAGGGTAGATATTATCTTAGACTGTATACTTTCAGATGTCACCATAACGTCCACGAAGAGTTGACACAATGAATTAGGGGGGTCTGCGGTATACTGCAGTAACAAATCCTCAAAGTTTTCAGTGTTCAACAATTTCATTCACTGAAAAACATGAGCATAACATCAGACAAAAATTCCAATATGTATATTTAAGATGTCCATATCATGTGGTCATCTTGATGGAAGCAGTCGGTATGGCAACATGAGGCTCCACTGAATGTCTCTGAGGAACTAATGGAACTATCTTTGTCCTGTTAAATTGATGCTTTTTGTACACTTCCATTAGCATGCTGAATTTAGTTGCCTTACAGGCAGGCTGGGGTTGAGATTTAAACCTGAAAACTGCGAGGCAGATGTGCTAACCAATTGGACAATATACTGTATGATAGATGCCTTTTTTATAGTGTGCCCTTATTGTGAGCATCTCCCATGCTAACTGTGAGTGAGGGGCAATTTAGAGCAAACGTCACCAACAAGGTCCCCCCAAGTGTCACTGGAGTAGTCAGCAGGCCTATTTTAAAAATATCTTGAGACATTGTGATATCCAAGAGATGTGATCATTAGAAAATGGAACCAGATTTATAGAAATTAAGACGTGCATACTGACAATCATTGTTGATCATTATTAATAAATCATTCACATAATCAGCGCATTTTCTTAGATTATATCATTAATTGATAATGATAAGAAACAGTACACTCATTCATTTATCTTCCAAACTGCTTTGATAATGATGGAGCCGCTGGTGCCTCTTTGTAGTTTGCTATTGACTTTAGGACATTTTTGTAAAACTATAGGGCGTGAAAATGTGAGTTTGATGCACCACCTCAAATAACGAACAAATAAAAAATGTTTAAAAAGTAAATAAATAAATAAATCATCAGTTGTTCCCTGCTTGCAGCCACTCACCTTCCACCCCGCAGAGCTGTTGCTGTCTCCTTTATCCTTGAAGTAAGGGACGCTCTTCACCATCCAGTCGTAAATCTGAGACAGGGTCAGTCTCTTCTCGGGTGAGCTCTCGATGGCCCTGGTGATGAGGTCGGCGTATGACATGTTCCCCCAAGCGTTGCGACGGGACGAGCTGCTCTTCCTCTGGCTGGAGCCACCCAAGGGCGCCGCGCCATGAGGGACCACCTGTTGCTGGGACGCGAGCAGGGGGGGCGGCTGCGGCAGGTGCTGGTGGAGGTGCACCCGTGCAGAGTGGGACACATGCAAGTCGTGCTCCAGGTCCTCCTCATAGTCCTCCTCCAACAAGCACAGGTTGCGGGGGAACTCGCCGTTTCCTGGCGGCTCGTGCTGGACAGACGGGGCCGGGGAAGATGTGGTGGAGCTGGCCGGGTCGACGAGCTCCGGCAGCGGCCAGGTGCAAGAGCGCGGCCGCGTGAGAGGCTCAAAGTCCGGGTCTACTTGGAGCGGTGGAGCCTCAGCCATGTCACGGTCAAAGCGGCTCTCAGGCACATATGCACTCAAGCATTAACGTGAATGACAGCGAATGAAGGCTTTTAAAGGATTCGGACAAGGTAGACTGGGCTAAGCTATGTTGTTTTAAAGTCTACTGTGACGTCCACAGTATTCCTCCCTTGACTGGTTTCAACTTCTCAAGCGTGGCGCTCTGTGACAAGAACAGCCCGCATGAAGGGTGCGATGATGCCTTCACGTCCTGTCACATGCTCGGTCATCTGGCATCTCTGGCGAAATGAATAGAGGACTTATGTATTGTTCTCTATAAAGTGGACTGTGAATACATTAAAAATAACATAATTCAATAAAATAACAAACAAACCAATTTCAACCATAAAGAGCGAGAAATTTAAACGGAAAACCTCTCACTGTAAAAGAATTTCAGGCTATACATTAATGAATCATGCGTCTGCATGACTTTACACTATTCCCATTGAATATTTTATTTGTCAATTTACTGCTAAGATTTAGCTTTAATTGCTGGTTAATACAGCTACCGAATGGTTGAATATCAGGTACGTTTCTTATATATATATATATATATATATATATATATATATATATATATATATATATATATATATATATATATATATATATATATATATATATATATATATATATATATGTACATAGCTTGTGACTTGAACACCTTTACCAGTGCTGCTCTCTAGTGGTACATACTAAGTAAACAAACGCACAGTAGCGCAATACCAGAAACACACGAGACTTAGAATGCCACACTTTTATTTCTAACATAAAAAGTAAACGATAGACAAATACACTGATTTTATAATGAATGGAATTCAAATAAGAACATATTTGATCTAATAAGGTATCCCATGACTTTATTGGAAAGGAGGAACACATACATGGGATACATGGGATTTTTTTTTGTGTTGCAAATTGAATAAATAATATCAGAGCTTATATTCAAGATTGTCTTCAAATAAATGCATAGGAAAAATATGCGTAGTAGCAATCTAGGAATTCTAACAGCAGTGGAAAATTGGAAATCAAAGTCAGGCGCATCGTTAACAAATCATCTAATGAGGCTTTTCTCAGTTAATTTGCTACAAAGCGACGACCATTACACGCTACCCGCTCAACATATGTACAGATTAGTGCATTTAGCCTGAGGCTCATGAACCATATTGCATTAATAAGAATCCTGATTCATCCCAAAATCTACATTTTTTTTTTCTTTCATAAGGTCATGCAACAAAAGCAAAGTTGTCATTTCTAACTAGACTAACTAGAAAAACAAATGCTAAGTGGAATATTTTTAAGGTCACATGGAAGACGCATGAATATATTTTTGCAATTTAGGAAGGGCAATATGGTTTACTTGCATGGGTAGGCAACTACGGTCCTCAAGGGCCGGTGTCCTGCAGGTTTTCTATGTCTCCCTGCTGCACAAACCTCACCTACCCATGGTTTACTCAATAACAAATTGTATATCCTGAGGTGTAATAATATACTGGATAATTTGTGTACGATGGATGGGGGGGGGGGGATAGCCAAATATATGAAAATATCTTCACAAAATCAAATTAGAATCAAGAAAATATTAAGTGTGACCAAAACGGGCAAAAAGCACCTGCTCAAAGCATTAAAGCATTATTCAGTAGTGCTGCAGCCTGCATCAAAGCCAAAGTCAATTAATGCGCTCTAAAATTTAAAAGCTATATTTACAATAAAATAAAATGGACTATGCATTAATATTGAACATTAAAAAAGTATGCTACATTTTTGTTAAGCTTATGAATGGGTAGCATTCAGGTCAATTAATTTCCGAGACACATTTTGCCTAGTTTCAAATGTTGATAAGAAGTCAAATATGATTTAAAAGAGAGCAGTAGAAATGTTTTAAGTTTGAAATGAAGTAATCAAGTTCCACATTTAATTAACATTCAGTTTTTCTACAATTTTTTTTTTTTTTAAAAACGAACAGGGAAATAAAGATTTACTGTTGACATCAATTCCAATGTAAGGCTAGTAAAATCTTAACCCGCGTAATGAGTTTTTTTTTTTTTTTTTAGTAATTTTTTAGTTGTTTTTTTTAAGATTCACACATGACACAATGATTGTCATTACAGCATTGCCTGCCTCAAGAAATGGAGTGTGAAAGCAATGTCACCATCGCTTCATGCATGATGGATTCAAAACAAAGTGACATTCAATCCTGGACAATCAAAATGACATAAAAACTTCCCTGTTCTGATTTCTTGGCGGGACTTTGGGGTTATCCTGTTGTGTCCTGCTTTAGCCTTTGGCTTCTGGCTTTGTAAACTTCGATCAGGAGGTCTTTGACGTACTGGATTTCACGCTCGACGGACTCTGCCTTGTCGCGCAGCTCACGGTTCCTCCCTTCCAAGCAGTGCAGCTGCTCTTCCAGAGAATCTAACTCTGCCCTTTTTCTTTGCCGATACCTACAAATGAAAGATTACATGAAGACTTTCATAATGCAAATTATGAACCTGTAGTTTACCTATGAGCAGCCGTTTTGTTCTGATCCCTCTTCTTCTGTTTGCGCTCTCCTCCGACTTCTGAGGGAATGACGTCAAATTCGTATTTCACAGCACAGTGGTCTTCTTTCAATCTGCAAGATTCCAAGTTCGGACTGTCCCTTGCCATCAAAAGACACTCTGAACCCGGATCCTCCAGGAAATTGCAGTGCAAGTCATGCTGCCCTATCTGCAGATTCTCCGCTTTGACCTGCTCGGTGAAGAAGCTATGATAGGTCTCAGACTGGGGTGTTGTCGAAAGATAACAACTTTCACTGCTCTGGGCTTTCCAGGAAACTGTCGCTTTTGTCACCTCCACGCCAGGCTTGATGCTGTTCAGCACCTCACTGTTAGCCGTGCTGCTGTTAGCGGTGCCGGCGCTCACCTCCCTCATGCTGTACATCAACAGATCTTCTTTCTTTGACGAGTCGTCAAGTGAGGCGCCAAAATGGAATCCACCACCGAGCTTTGCGTTGCCAAGAGCATTGTGACTGAAGCAGCAGTTTCTTTCTTCTTTTGCTAAAATGGCACATTTTCGGAGCTCGATGGCATTGCCCAGGCAGTAGCCTTTCCCCACTGACTGCTCCTCTTCCACGCAACAGTAACTGAGTGACGGGTTACCTGAGTTGATTCCTTTGGAACTTGCACTGTTGTCGTAACTTTCACTTAATCTCACACTGTCTGGGATTCTTTTTCTAACGCACGGGCTGGGGCGACCGCAGCTATATGGCGTGTGCCTGGGAATTTTGGACCGCCCTACCGGCCCCGCGCATACGCCGAGCAAGTCCAGTTCTCCGTTTGCCAGGCTTAGAAGAAACGGGCTGGTTTCCGATGAGGTGGGTGCGGAGTACGACGCATAGGGCAGCTGATTGAACGGTTGAGGGCCCGTCATCAGCGGACCCCGGTCGCATTTCCCCAGCCTGAGACCTTTCTCCGGCAGTGGCTCGGACAGGAAGTAGTCTTCCAGTTGGGCTAGTTCCTCTTGCAGCAGAGAGGTCATGACCTCTAAGTCGGAGGGCACCTGGATGTCATTGCGAAGGGGTGACGGGGGAAGGGAGGCGTTTGTGGAGGAAGGAGGGGAGGGAGGGTTCGGGAGGTACGAGGAGAAGTCCACTTCTTCCGTCATCCAGTCGGTGAGAACATCACCTGTTGACAAATCCCACAAATATATAGCAATGCAAATATTGCATAAAAATACCTCAAATTACGCTCAAAGGAAGTCTTGTTCTACTTGAGCCACGTTACTGTCTGGCAAGGAAGGATGTGCTGCAGTGCCGAGCCCACCTGAGATGTGGCATAATATAAAAAAAGCCCACCTAGTGCAACTCACCAATTAAGTGCTGACTCCCCTCTGACACCTCCCCCCTGCACCCCTGTGATTGGCTGGGGTTAGCCTGTGGGTGAGAGAGAGCGAGGGGGTCTGCCGGGCACGCACGAAGCGTCTTCCAAACAGGAGACGGCGTCGCCATCATCATTCTGTCCATCGGCACTTAGGTTCAGGCCAAGTCCGAGCATGTGCTGGGAGCAGGTGGGGTCTGACAGCTGGGCCACGGAGAGCAGGGCTGGGTGGGCATAGTGAAACCTAGAGGAGAGCAAAGGACCGAAAAAAAGTGTTGAGACTGGCGCAAGTGCAAAACGTACCATGCAAGTGGATGGGGGTGAGAAATCATAAACATTTGACAACAGCCAATAGGTCTGTCCCACAGGCTTCTTTAACCAACATGCACTTGACACATGACATCCTAGAGCCACTTGGGAACTGTGAGTCGAGGGCCTAATGGTTGCCAAGGGGGCTCCTTGCGAGTGAACGACACACACAAAGAATGAGATGATCTTTAAATTGGATTAAAGCTGCTCGTGAGTCATTTCAAATTAATCACTTAACAATTTCAGTTGTTTAAATGACATCCATGTGATACCATATTGGCTAGAACTATGAAAAATGAAAGTAATGAGAAGGAGGACATTTATACAATGATGCCATGCTTTGTTTTGTACTTTGAGTGTATTACATTGAAAACATGTACTTTATGGTCTTATCAAAACAGCCCAAGCAGGAACTTAATTTAAAACCAATGGAAACTATATAAAAAGCAACGTGAATGGACGTGTGCAAGACAGGAGCATAGCATTAAAAAGTTACAGAATAACAAAGTAGGCAAAGTGAGCGTTACTTACTCCATTCTTGCTGAGAAATAGTATAGAGAGCTTGGGGGTGCGTTGCCAAAGCAAAGCACGGCGTCTTCGTGGTTACAACTTCTTGTAAAATTCAAAAAGCCATTCTGTCAGCTTGGCGCAGACAAGGACGTAGAGTGGTTGTTGCACCGCGGCGATCTGGTTGTAAACTGAGCAACAGCATCTTAGTGTAAAACCATCAGGGTCATTTCGCCAAGCAACCAATGACGTCACCGCTACCAGGCTGCGTATCCTTCCGCCTTCGCCGCGTTTCATACACACTCAACCGTCCAATTACGTATGGCTTTGGGCAAAAAAAAAAAAAAAAAAAAAAAAAAAACACTTGAATGATAGTCATTTGCAAAGATATTCAGCCACATTTAGTACGTCAGAAAATTTTGCACGATGGAGGGAGACGTCATTTTAGTGTTGAAGTCGGGCAAATGTACATGGCAGCACTCACGTTGTCATTGGAAGGCAGGGATACTATTATTATTATTATTATTATTATTATTATTATTATTATTATTATTATTATTATTATTATTACGACTACGGATGATGTTGCTGTGCGTGTTGTCGTCAGGTTCATCTCCACTTCCGGGAAACAAACCTCGCGAGAACACAACCACTTGCTTGGTCCAAGACCACATATTAATTATCGCCGCTTGGTGTTATCGTTTAAAAGTAGCCATCATCGTTTCAAACTTCTACAACTCCTGGTTGATGGGTAAGAAGTGGGATAGCTGTTGCATCTCGCTTGCATCAGTGGTCCGTGCTCAACGCCTATTGGCCGTGCGTGGCTAAGCTACCGCACCGTGATTGGTTGGATGGGTGCTTAAGTGAATTATGATTGGTCGCTGGTAGGCAGGGAGAAGGACCGTGCTGTTTTCTTTATCTTTCTGGGTGCAGCGGGTGCACATGGCTCGCGTAAACAAATCGGCGGTTGAGATGTTTAATCCGCCGAAAGCTTTCACTTGTTGATGTTTTCCTAAAATAAAATAAATAAATCAGTGAACACTGAGTACAGGCCGACTGAGCAAAATGAATAACACTGTCACTTATTATCACAGGCCATTTGCTGCAATGGATCTACTGTTATTACTCGCATTTGTATTTCAATATCAATAATTTGAGCTAAGAATATCAGTTGACATCATACTCATAACATCAAAAGCACCTTGAAAGGCTGATGTATAATTAGACATAAAGTGAAAGTCATTCATAAGAGTTATGTGAGTACTATTTGTTTTGTTTTTTTCCCGCTCACTCAGCAGATCCCATTTCTTCTGTTGCTATAGTAATAGTGGACACTGCCCCTATTTTAGACTTGTTTTCCGGTCGCTGTTGCCATGGGATTTGCATTCCTCTCTCTTCATGGTGTTTGTCATCCACCTCACCTCTGTTTCCGCTCCTCCCCTCCCAACCATCTCATCTGCTGAGTTGCATCTCTGTGTAATTATCATTTTGCCAAAACCAATAGGCCTTTCCCTCCCATCTTTGCAGCAATTTGCATAGTGGTCACATTGACAGGATGACACATTTAGCTGGTAGTTACTCTGCCATGTCTGAGTATTGATTACTGTTAAGCAAATTGAGTTGTCTCACTTGAGTTGATTGCACAAAGTCACATGATCCACTGTGGCTTGACAGAATAAAGCATGCTTTCTGAATACAGATGGAATTGGGAGACTGAATAAAGATTCTCCTTGATGAATGTCCACACCATGTTTTAGCTATTAAATTATTCATGGAAAGTCTTCTTAAATACCATCATAGACAAAGTGTCTAAAAACTCAATCCTCAATGTCTATGTTAATCTCTAGTCAAGTCCAACTTTATTTGAGATGAGCTGCTGTTATGTCCACTATGTAGTATCAAGTGTGAGATTTCTAGAAACCTGATGCAATGGAGATAAATGCGTCGTAATGAAGACTAGATTTAGATGGGTAGTAGATCCGAATCTCCTAGGAAATCGCCCACTGCCTTGCTTGTCTGCATTAATTGGTCCACTGAGAATATCCTGTTTGCACGTTGTTGCGTTTTGTTTAACGTCTTGAGAAAAAAACTAAGGTGCCGTTCATGGCAGCACTTAAGCATCTTAAAAACAAAAAAAAAGTCTTATCATGTCATTTTGTGCTTTGTTCCAGGATGCAGAAGCAACTATTTTTTTGCTGATACATTTAATGATGATGATGATGATGATAGAACTATATTCATCCCACAGCGGGGAAATGTACTTGTCACAGCAGCGCATACGAGCGCCAAAATTTCAAAAAAGGATAAATAACAGACAAGGATAAAGACAAGTGCTGCTAGTAGAGACGAAACACAATTTTATCAGGTGCCACGCATGTTGTAGAGTCTGACAGCAGAGGGAATCAAGGACCTGCGGAATCGTTCCTTCCTACATCGTGAGTGTAATAGTTGCTCAGCAATCTTTTAAACCAGGGGTGTCAAACTCATTTTTTTTCGCGGGCCGCATTGTAGTCATAGCTTCTTTCGGAGGGCCATTATGACTGTCAACCAAATAAATGTATGAGCACCTCATATTATATACAGTAAAAGCTACAAAACAAACTGACAAATAAGATGAGTAAAAACTGGTCAAATATTAAAAAAAGATATTAAAAGTGAAGACAATTTGCAATTCTAGTAATGACAAATGAATTTGATGCACAATTTGTCTTCGCGGGCCACATAAAATGATGTGGCAGGCCGTATCTGGCCCCGCGCCTTGAGTTTGACACCTGTGTTTTAAACCATGGAGTAACTGGCCCGAGATAAGCAAGACACAGGTTTTGTTGGTTGTGTAAGATAGCAGGAGAAGTCAGAAGAGTGGATGCTTGCATGCCAAGCGCACGTATGGCAATTTAGGGAGGGTTACACCACCGTTTCATCATCAGCGCGCTCACAATTTATTGTTCTCAACTTTTGACAGTCTTTGAACACACCATGAAAACATGGTACCGTTGCAAACTGTCAATTTGTTTGTTTGATTTGCTTTTGTTTTTTATTCGGAGTGTCAATTTGTTTGATTTGTTTTTATTCAAGGTGTCTACCCAACATTTTGATTGAATTTTTAACATACGGTACAGTTAGAGACGTCAGAAATGTATTGAATCCCACGTTGCTTGCACACAATTGTAAGGCAAAGTCCCCTTATACTCAATTCAACTTTTCACTTTATTACTTTTACTGCATGACAGTTTCTCAAGCAAGAAATCTAGCGGCGGCCGAACAGTTATGCCCCATTCTAAATTTGAAAACTTGCTGCACGCCACTTGGAAAAAATAAATCCCATCGGGTCTCGGCTGTGTCTCTTGTAACACTCAATGAAACCCCAGAGACTGAACGTCTGTCACTTTTACATTTTACACAGACAATATTCACTCATCACATACGCTTCACGCACACGACACAACATGTAATAGCAGTACAATCATGGCATGAGTTCATACTATCCCCCCACCTTCTTTTTTTTTTATCAGTAAAAATCATACTGGCTCAACGACTGTATAATAGAATGGAATGATTATATTATTAGACTATAACTAATACATACGAGGGTTATACTAATAGTTGTACATTTATCATCATAGGTTGGCAACAAAAGTGAGTACAACATAAAACATACGGCAAAGTGACAAGCTGCTATACTTATACGTATATCCATCTATTTTCCATCCATCCATTTTCCATACCGCTTGTCCCCCACGGGGGTCGCGGGTGTGCTGGAGTCTATCCCAGCAGTCATCGGGCAGTAGGCGGGGGACACCCTGAACCGGTTCCCAGCCGATCGCAGGGCACACAGAGACGAACAACCATCAGCACTCACACTCACAATTCGTGCTCAGTTGGCCTACCAAGCATTTTTTGGGGATATAGGAGGAAACTGAAGAGCCCGGGGAAAACCCATGCAGGCACAAGGAGAACATGCAAACTCCACACAGGGAGGGTCAGAGGTGGATCGAACCGGCACCCTCCTAACTGTGAGGCAGACACACTAACCAGTATATTATCCATCCATCCATCCATTTTCTGAACCGCTTATTCCCCACGGGGGTTGCGGGTGTGCTGGAGCCTATCCCAGCCGTCAACGGGCACACCCTGAACCGGTTGCCAGCCAATCGCAGGGCACACAGAGACAAACAACCATTTGCACTCGCACTCACGCCTAGGGACAATTTGGAGTGCTCAATCAGCCTACCAAGCATGTTTTGGGGATGTGGGAGGAAACCGGAGTGCTCTGAGAAAACCCACACGGGCCCGGGGAGAACATGCAAACTCCACATAGGGAGGTGGAATCGAACCCGCACCCTCCTAACTGTGAGGCGGACGCGCTACCCAGTGCGCCACCGAGCCGCCCCTTATATATTATATACTTGTATATTATTAGATTATTATATATTTCTTATGTCATCAGCTGAGGTACTACTCCTCCGGCAGATTACCTCTAAATGGAGTCTAGAATGTCATCAGGACCCTCAAGTCAGGAACTTGGAGTTGAACACTGTTTAGTCTCAATGATGAAGTCAGCACAAAAACAGAAATCCTCCTGTGGTCATATAAATGCTCCTACGTATGCTGTGAGTGAAATTCAAAGAGATGGTACTGTGTGGAGCCGTCTTGTTTGGAGAGATGTTTCGGATGGCCTCATTAGGTCAGAGCTGCACAGTATGTGTTGCTTTCCCTCCGGGTATAAAAACGTTGTTGCTGCCATGAAATCCAAAAACAAGTCTTTTGTATTGTGATTTAATGATTTGTATATCCCATTTTGAATTAATGACATTTATTTAGCTTCGCCTTCAAACAGAGAGAAAGAGGCTAATGCTGTGTATGGTGAAAGATGCTTTCATCTAGTGTTATGTCTGGGGCAAGACAGGAAATATTTCTCCTTAATGACCCAAATGAGTCTAATCCCATGTTGTGCTGTGGAGCTTCATATGTTCTAAATATATAAACCGTGATACTATCTTTGAGGCCAGTGCGTGCATTTCACAAGCCATAAGCCCGGGTGTCAGTCCTACTTATAACCAGCTAATAAGCTCACACGTCCCTCTTAAAGGTCTGTTTGTTATTCTGCCGGCTGCAGCGTGAGGCTCAAAGATGTGCGAAAGCTCTCTCAAGGTCAAAGCAAAGCCAAGTGGTGTGGAAATGGTCTGCGGAGACGGAGGGTGTTCGGAAAGTCACTATGAACTTTGATTTTTCTTGACAGAATAGAGAATACATGGGGCTGAGGTGGTGGGGGCGTAATCACGGCAACCGTTTAGCTCGAAAAATTTAGCAGTTCATGTAATTTAGTACCTGTTAGATGGATTTCTGTTTGTTATGTCTCCTCAGGTATTGCCCTGCTGTAAGTTCATTACACACATAGGCCACATGCTATACAACAAGGGAATAGTTGCATGCGTATTATTTTTTCGCTATTTGCTGAAAGAAAAGGAAAAGAAATTACAAAATTACTTGCGATTGAATCATGCACATTTGGTTGATTGAAGTTTCATTTGTTTTTATGCATTCTTTAAGTATTATCCTTGAGTTAGTGGGATCCTTTAATTAGATTCACAAGGTCAATAACTTGACAACAGCAGAGGTAACGGAGCAGTTGACTAATTAAATAACCTCATTGTTCTTAAGCACCGTACGAATATTTATGTATTTTTTAAAATGGGAACACATTCAGCTCTTTTTTACTTTAGGTTATTAATATGACTGTGATCATTAGCGCATTAATTAAGAAATATGTTTTATCAAACAAACAAAAGAGACGCACCATACTTTTTTTATATATTTTTACATATGTAGATTTACAATTACATTATAAGACTTTAAAATGTAATCTGGATTATTTTTTACATATTTGTGTAGAATAAAGACAAGTATGTATATAATAATATCTTCCTCAAAGCTGCAATATAAAGATTAAACAACAAAGTAATTGGCAGCTAGTTGCAAATGAATAATCAACATAAAGAATAGCACTTTTCCTTTACATTGTAGTGTTTAAAATTATTTAAAAGTAACACAAGAGAAAATAGAAAGGTATAAAACAAGAAAGGGCTACAAGTGACCACACTGCAATCAAAAACGATCTGCGTTGTTTTTACAAAATAATGTAATTGTCACAGACGAGATGGATGGAGAGAATCGCTCCCTAACGCTGGCAGATCCCCCCCCCCTTCATGAATTCTTTTCGATCACTTGTGTCAGGACTTAAAGCCCTCGGCGGCCCAGCAGGCCTTCACATCATCGTGTCCTTGTGACATCCATTTCACCTTCGGTCTGATTCGCTTTCAGGCTCTTCGCCCTCTGTCATCCTTCCGCAAGGTCCCTCAGCTCATGAATTGCGTGTAGCCCTCGGCACCCGTTACTATGACATCCATCCAGATCCGCATGGCCTCCGGGGATGGTGCCACCATGTAGTAAAGGCGGTCGTGAGTCTTCACACAGAAGGTCAGAGACGGGTTGGGACTCTGGGGGATTTAATGGAGAGGGGCAGATTATTGTTTTTTGTCTTTAAAGAAAGCAACATGCAGTTGTTCATCTTTCCCCTCTGAGAAATGTCAGATAACAGCCACAACAAACATAAAAACATATCTTGTTGCTTACTTTGGCATACAAAATAAACACCATGCCAATCTGGGTTGGGTTGTCACGGTAACAGTATTACTTCCTCAACTCAATGAATGTATTTGATATACTGTGCACCATTTATTGATCGTTTCATAGCTAATGAAATAGATATATTTGATTGTGCAAGTGTACCGATGATGAAGTGGCTGCATAAGCACAGATTCGATTACGCCTTTGGAGTGTTATTATTGGAAATCTTTCAATCCACACACTCAAGTTGGCCATTTCTGATGAATACAGAATAAATGGAGAAGCGGCAGTTACCTTGGTAGCAATGCGTAAGTGATCATAATAAACCTCTTCAATGGCCTGGAAGTAAATGAGTCCTTTCATCTTGGTCTCGTGCTTGTCTGGGAGAGAAGAAAAGGAAAGATGACACATTTTAACACGGGATGCCAGACAGGTAAGTATGCACAGATACACAAGACAGAGGTAGACTAAAGTTTTTTTTCAAAGACATGATCCAAGCAGGGCTGACTAAATGTTAATTAGAAGTCTATTTCAAGCTTTGCCTGAAGTCTTCAACATCCCATTAATCTGACTTGTTTTTCCTTCAGTCAAATGAAGCTTCAGGATGAAGCTTCTGAGGCGGCTAGACATCTTTTTGTCAACAAAAAAGTGTTTTGATATTACACCATTGTTCAAACAAGCAACAAAAAAGTTGCATGAAAAAGGGACAAGCATCCACTAAAAATTAAAGGCAACCTTTTGAAATCGTGCCAACGTTGTTTTTTGTTCTCCACCGCTTTGCCCTTTTTTTTTTTCCGTGAGCCAAAAGTGCTTAGTAATGAGATAAATGTTTTTCAGACGCAAGTTTCATTTTATCAGTCACGAACAAGCCAGGAGCTAGCCTTCACCCAAGAAAAACACTTCTCAGGAAACCATTGCATCTTATTTCATCACCATCATCATCACCATCACCATCGTCTTCATCAGAAGCGAGGTGGGTGAAAGGGCTCGACAAGTGAGCTCACACGCACGGGAACATGGCCGCACGTGATTTCAATAGACTCACTCATTATTTTTGGCCTTGGTTGGAAGGTAATGTGTCCAAACACATTGTCGATGTATTCGGATAACTTGCTGTTCTCGTTTAAAATCCAGTCGCTCATTTTGACGTCGTCAATTTGGACTCTCGAGTAGGAGAAGAGTCCATGTAGTGCAACTTTAATTAGCCTCTGCTTCCAGATGAACATTGAGAAACATAACAAGATCCAGAACACCCTCGGTGTTGCTTTTGGCTCAAGTGCATTCATTACATTTGGACCAAAAGTTTGTAACAGAAAGTTTATAAAGAAGAACGGAATCCAACTTGATCCTTTTAATCGGGGGCCTTTTCTAAATGAATCTGTGGGCCTAATGGATTTAGTGGAAGAAAAGAAGCGCACTTCTTTTCATCCTTTTTTCTTTTAGGAATGGGAGTTTTTGTCTTGTCTCAATAAATATTGAAAACAATTCGATCCAATTTTTACAATGTCTCTCTTACCTACGTAGTAGCAGAAATTCCTCTTGAGGCGGTCAAAAACGAACCAGCGTTTCTTCCACGATTTGATTTTGCCGCCCATCTTGACCAGATGACCTTTGCACATCTTCTCGGTGAGGATGACGAAGGGGCACGTGTCGATGCTGTGGCCCGACGACTCCACGTGCGCGCGCAAGTCAAACTCCTCCTTCAGGTTGGGCAGGTAACGCGTCATGGGACGGGCCTGCAAAGTAAAAGCATTTGGTAGATGTTACGCATGGGCAGCGGGCACCAGAAAGGGGAGAAAAGTGAGAACTGATTTGAAGGGCCCGCTTAAAAAAAAAAAAGCATTCAAAATGAACAGAGGAATCTGAATATTGATGTTTACTGGATTTTTTTCAGTGCTACCATCTTTGTGCATTCCCCTCCACTGACCTGGGAAAAGTTTTTCTCCCTCATCTTGACCTCCTCCTCCACCAGCCTCCTCCTGTGAGCCGTCTCATCAAAAAGCCTCCTCTCGGCCTCCTCACGCCTCTTCCTTTCCTCCTCCAGCAGATGCCGTCGAGTCTGCGCCTCCCTCTCCTGGGAACGTCGAGGAGCCGATTGGGAGAGGAGAAGACAAAACAGAGGGCGGGAGGGAGAAAAAGGAGAATATGTTAACGGTAGGCAAATATTGCAATACAAAGTGAATCGGAGCCACAGGAGAGTTGAAATCCCAAACGCAGATTTTGTCAAATACATCCCTGAAGTCTGTGGATAGAAGAATTTGCTTTGCTGATGTAAAATAACCCTTTACTGCTTTTACAGACTTGCAGCTAAATGTACGTTGTGTCAACATGTAGAAACCATTCAAAGAGGCAAAATAAAACTTACAACAGCATTTCACCACCTTGAGACACCCTAGCTCAATGGCGAAACGTCACACTTCAAAGATTTAAGAGTTATACTTGGCAGCATGGTGGGTTGGGTGTTTTGCACGTCTGACTCATAGTTCTGCGGTTCTGGGTTCGTCCACATTCATTTGAGCAGGGATGGACAATTTAAAGGTTGACGGTTCGGCAGGGCTTACTCTGTGCTCAATGAGCCTGGCTTTCTCTTGCTGTGCCTCCTTCAACATCTTCTCCATCTCTTCCAACCTCTGGGTCTCCAACCCGGAAGCACTGGGGGGGGCATTAACTTTACAATTAACTTGTATTGACAAGAGACACTCTAAACAGAGCGTGTCACCTTTCTGGGGTGCATGCTGAGTTGCTGGTGGAGATGCTGGTCTCCAAGCTGTCTGAGCTCTCCAGGCTCAAGGTGTCGTACGCCTGGTTACCGCTAGGTGGACAGTGATGATGCAAGATGGAGTGATGTACTATAGGAGATGGATCTGTGCAAGAGAAAAATGGGCAGACGCCTGTCATAGGAGTATAGTGCCATCTAGTGACAATGTTAAGTCATTGCTACGACTATTACAAGACAAAGTACTTGTACAATTTCTCCAGTTTGTGTCAAAATCGCCTGGTTGCGGCCCTTATTGAACTCAAAGTACCTTTATTCAGCTTCCTGGAGTCCATGTCCAATGGATTTGACTCTTCTTTCAGCATTAACTGTAATCCCTGAAAGACGGCGAGAAGGATCAACAATGCCAACAACACCAGACAACCATATGATTCTATTTGATTTGCGACATGCTCACCTTGGAGGTTTTATCACGTGTAAGAGTGGAGTGAGGCACAGTGGTAAGGCAGCTTACAGGGGGACAGGATGCCGTGTGACCAACTTCACCGTCTGATTTGGACTTCAGCAACTGAAAGAGCAAAAGTTACACTGGTCATGCTATGAAGCTCATCAATGCAATACTTTAGCAAACACAATTTATACTGTAGTCAAAGTCTATGAAATATGAAAGGATGAAGTGTGTGTGTGTGTGTGTGGGGGGGGGGGGGTGAACACAACCCTGAAAATATTCATCTTTTATTTAGAGGAAATAAAGATTATTACTCAGGATGGTAATTTGTTTCTGCAGAATTAAAATAATAAATGATAATGTTATTGTGGTTGACATGGCCAATGTAGTTTTTCCCTTTCTTCTACTTTTACTACCGAACAAAAATTAGCGCTGTAGTGATGTTTGTTCTCATTGTTCTCATTTGTTCTCTTTTAGTGCAAATTCTAACTGGTTACAGCACAAGAAGCAGGACGAGAGTGCAAGTCATAAGTTTACCTGCCCATGCCTGCGTGCGGAAAAAGATTTTGCAGGCAGTGGTGGAGGGCATGATGGAGGCTCCCCAGCAGCCATGATGTCCTGGTACCAGCGCTCGAGGTTAATAGGAGCCATTGCATTCCTACTCAGCTCGGGCTGGCTCTGGAGTGATGAAAAGCAGACCGGCCAAAGGAGAAAGAGGCAGTGAAGCAGCGCGGCGTGCCAACATCAACAGGAGCGGGCCATTTAGGCAGAAATAGCAGAAGAGGAAAATCAACAGGCTAATTGATGTGGCCTTAATGGCTGGAGGAAGCGACAAACCTTTGCAGAGACAAGGGAGGAAGGGCCACTTGTGTGGCATGTGAAGGTGGAATCAGAGGAGGCAAGTTGGAATAGTGTAATAGATGAGGAAGAGGAGGGATCGAGTCTCTGCACTCCAATTATGTGGCTTAACTGGCCGACCGTGATGTAGTCCTTCAAATGGAGGCATGAGGAGAGGGGGAAAAGTGAAGAGCGGCGGAAAGTGGGGGGAAAAGGAAGAAGCTTGCATTAGAAGGACTAAACAAGAGGGAGAGAGGGCGCGGCCGTACGGCAGAGATCAGGCAGGCTTTCTACCTCACATGGCACAGCGTCAGCTACAGCGAGGGGAGCGGGGGAACAGGAATGAGGGTGCACACAAGCGTTTCCATACATCTTATAGACATCAGACATCCTGAGGTACTCCTGCATTGACAGCCAAAGATAAGCAGAGATAAACCTGGCTAGCCGCCACTTTAGGCACAGCTACATCATACTGTGAGATCCAATACAAGAGAAAAGAGTAACTCTCACAATATCAATTAAAATATTTTTTTCACTTTATATAGACAGCTCTTGTTTTGAATCTCATTACAATGTGCTGGTATACCTAATCATGTGGCCGGAGTGGTAGATAAGACATGCCCACCAATCAGAAAGCAAACACTAGGCTTCTACATTTCAAATGAACATGCTAGGATGTCACTCCATAGTCTGTTAATGCTTTCAAAAATAAATCTGTTTGCTTTTACCTCCTGTAGCCTAACAGGGTAGACTTCAGGGGAAGGGACGTGTAAGGTAGAGGAAGGACAATGGCTAAGAGAGGGCTCGTCCTCATAAACAAGCTCGGGTTCGTTGATATGGAGTAAATCCTGTTCAAAAAGGTTCTTCAGTTAAAACAATGGGCGTGTGTGTGGGCGTGTGTGGGGGCGTGTGTGTGTATGTGTGTGTGTGTGTGTGTGTGTGTGTGCGTGTTTGTGCGCATGGAACTCCTTCACTAACACTTTCTTTTGATCCAGCTCACCTCTGTCATTTTACTGTTGCTCTTTGGGAAGCTCCTACCAGAAGTCATGCTGTGGTACCTGTTCTCCAGGGCACATAATTTGTCCTGCTCCTATATGGAGAAGGATATTTTAGAGTGCATTTTGTGCCATGTAGTTCTCACTTGTAGTTGGAGTTGCAACCTTGTGTAAGAGCTGCAGGGTGGCCGCCCGTTCTTTTGCCATCCTCTCACAGTCATGAGTAGCTTGTAAGCCCAGTTGCTTCACCTGAGCGTCCAGAGTGGCCATTTTCTCCTGAGAAGAGAAGAACATTTCAAAAATATGAGAGCTGCATTTTTGGGGTTCGTGTTGCTTTTGTCTCACCTTCCTCTTGGCCACGCTGCAGTGATACTCAGTTTGCTCCTGAAGAAACTGCGAGGCCTGAGTCTCCTTTCGCTCTTCCAGACTGCTCTCCTCCTCCAGCTGGCAGAACTCCAGCTCCTCAAATCGCTTTGAGCCAGCTTCCAGAGCTTCAGCTTTCTACCCAGCCACAGACACAAGGTTGAGCACAATATTTAGCACTGAATCATCAGCAATCAAGAAGCATCATTCATCTGTTAATCCTTATGCAAAATAGTTGAAACACCAAATGTTATGAATTCTGTATACCCTGTTTCTAGACCACATGGCAAATATCGCCATATTTTTGTACCTCCACATTACATGCATCTGGTAGTTTCTGAAAATATTAAAAGATTAAAGGGGGTTGTTATAGTGACAATGCATGCCGTTTTAGCGCAAATATGTTAATAAGATTAATAATGACAGATTTGGTCTTTCATTTTGATAGAGGGAAGTAAAGCGATTTGCGTAGCAAAGGCATAGCCTGCAGCATCATACTTACAAAAGGCATTGACTAGTAAGATATTTCAAGAATGATAGGCAGGACAAAAGAAGAAATCAGAGCACAATGATTATTATTCCCATATTAGCTACTATATTAAATGATGCCTGTCTGCATGTGCCTCGCCCTTTGGTGTTCAGTACATGGTAACTCACTGTAGCCAGCCAGTGGGCTGCGTGAGAACACTGACCCTGCTGAGCTGCTCCTGTAACTGTTCCCTTAGAGACAAGGGGCACTTATCACACTGCCTCTTCAGCTCATTGTATTCATTCCTCTGCTTTTCCAGGACCTTCCGCTCAGCTGAGACATTAGCCCTCCCCTAAAAACACATGGAAACACACACACACACACACACACACACAAACACACACACACAAAGATTGGGTACACGCTAGGAATGGGCAGGTGTCTGTTTTTCAGTTGGAGCTCTCCGTATAGGCAAAGCAATTAAATTCTCAGAAGCAACCAGTAGAGGGCGCAAGCAATCGCTGATGGCGTTTTTCTTTCCCCCCTATTCTCTGGTTGTATTGTTTTGATTAATAACGAGTCACTTGGTAGTATTTATAACATGGTGACAAGCTCATAACTGTCAACAAATTAAGGCTTAAATTACTTTTCTTTTGCTCAGTCTTGCCATTTGCTATTCCTTTTAGATATTTATAATTTAAGAGAAGCTTTCAATAAATCATTGCATTTCTTTTGGGATGGAATCGTAGAAACCTATTTAGTTTCCTATGCCATGTGCCAAAAACAATGCTAAAAAATGTTTTGTATATCAAAACCAAAATCTTCCATTTTTATCACTCAAGGAATTCCATACAAGAGCCCATCCCTAGTCTACACACATTCATTTGCAAAACAAAAAAAACAAGACAACTCAAAATCATGCAACCAAGCAATGCGGGCCAAGGCAGTTTAAGTAAGCAGAACAAAGCATGTTTTCATATGGTTAGAAGCTGAAATGCTAGTTATGTTGCTCATTAGATGGAAATATACATTAAAAAACACACACAAAGGCCTGAATCAGCAGTTAATCAAATCCAGTTAAGCATGTGCGGGAAATGTCTGAGTCATATTCCAAATGCAAGAGCAGCTTTGCTTCAATATCACAATGCAATCAGTTGAAATTTGAGAAAGTGGCACTCTAGCACATCCGGTGTTTATTGGGCTTCATGGTGTTGTGACTGTGAGTGCAAACCTTGTCCTTCTCCCTCTGAGTGGCCTTGTTCAACTGGCTAAGTTTGAGCTGAAGCTGAGAAATCTGCTCCCGTTCGGCCTCCACCTGCTCCTGCTCTGCCTGCCTCTCGGCCTGCAGCAGAGCCTGCTCCATCTCCACCTGAGGGGATGCATGAGGAGGAGTCAGTCTGCTGCGCGCAGGGAGGGCAAATAAAGGTTGGATAAGCTTTGACCTCTTGTTTGGTCTCTTTTAGTTGCTGCTCCAGCTCATTGACTCTGTGCCTCAGGTCATCCACCTTGGCCAACATCTTGCTCCTCTCCTCTTCGAGGTAGATCTGCTCCTGACTGGCTGGCACCTCCTCACACTAATGTCAAATTGATCAGACCCAAAATTCATATTCAAAACACCACCGAGTATAAATTAAAAAAGGACTTGATCACCTCTTGATGCGTGCTCTCAGTGCTGCTGGACTCCTCTGCCTGTGCCTCATCATCGTTCTCCTTGCCTCTCTGCATATCGCCACTTGCACCCCTCCCTCCCCTTAGTAGTCCACTCCTCACCACCTCCGCCAGCTCTGCCGCGTTGTCCTCATGGTTATACCCTGCACACAGATTCAGGATGGTCTCCAGCCGCTGGCGCTCCTACGTACGAAAGAGGGGCGAGACATCAAGAGGCTTTCATACTTGGGACATACAGTAGATCCTGTTGCGCTTGGGAGACACTGTCCCATTTGAGCAGCTGTCGCAAAGCCGCAATGGCTAGACGAATGTAATGTGATAGCAGGAGGCCCTAAGATGGTGTATTTTGTCTAGGAGGGGGCAAGCATAGTTAAGTAAGGTTTGATTTGTCATGACTAATCATTGTTGGTTTATTATTTGACGAATGAGAACTTATTCTATGTGTATTTTTTTTTTAATCATTGGTACTGAATACAGTATACAAAGCATGTGTAGTCTAATAAATGAACAAGGTTGGCATTTTAAAATCCCAAGTGCCCTTTATATCGTTCAAGTGACAGTCGAATGACCCTCATAATTGCAAACAATTGCAAACGGCCACGTTTACCAAAATAGGAGAGCAGAATCATCATTATCATTCCCGTTGCACACAAATTAGAGTTCAGGAATTGAAAAAAAACGGACTAGCAAAACAAACAACTACTTTTGGCCAGCTGACTTTTATGTGATCTCGGTTGTAAAAATAACCACCAAACTGAGAGCAAAATTAACAATTCAACTTGCTGAGGTCTTGTTTTATTATAAAAAGCGGTCATAAAATTACATCTTAAACTGCAGTGAATCGAAATGTTAAATACATTTTGTGAGTCATTTAGTAGGTGCTGAGATAATATTAAAAAAAAGTTAGGCGACTTCCCCTTTGTGATCATTCTAAAATGACCTTTTCTATTCTGTGACTTTCTCTCTTGCGGTGACCTTTTCTTTTATCAAGAGGTGAATTGTATTGTGCCTATACAGCCCTAATGGTTTGCACACTAAGAGGAAATCCTCTTATTGTCCTCACTTCTGTATTTTTGCTATATGTTCTTCACCAGTTTTTATCGCTCAAAGCTGTTAACAAAGCATGAAATGCTTATGGTAGAGCAAATAGATGAATTAGAAATCCAATTTTGTATATTTATGGTGCACAATGGTTACAATTTCCTGTTACTCTTGTCTCATCTTCTTCATCATTCAAAAATTTGAGCCACCATGAAGAGTAACTGCATACAAGTGAGTAAATAAATGTCTTTTCCTGATTTGTTCCTGGTTGCAACATTTGGTAGTAAAAACTGTTATGCGTCCCAAAAGAACGAGAATATTTCCTGCAAATTGTTCTCCCATAATTTGCCCTTAAGGTTCCAATAAGCACAGAATGGAGAAGTTTACTGCATAAAAATAAACATCCTTTGTTTGTATTGGCATAGCCAGGATGGAAACATTTATCGGATAAATCGCGAGCATCTGGATGCTATTCTGAAGAACTGGTCACTATACATATTCATACAATTTCATAATATAACCATATATGTACGTAGTCTAGAAAACAAGCGCCACCCTCTCCCTCCTTTTCTTAGTTTTACGTTTAATGAGTGCTTCTCATTAATACATGACTCAATCAAAATGTAGCAACCACTTGTTGGTGGCTGATAAATGTGAAGAATGCATACCCATCTTTGCCTGTAAATTGTCCAATTCAATTGCATATTGCCAGTAAGTCCTATTTGTCATCAGAGACCTCGGAGTTCCTGAAATAGCTATCAGCCACACTCTGGCCCCCGTAGTCGCCTCAGCTGTCAAAAGTCAGCTGGAGCCGGGGGCTAGAGTGGGCGTGTATAGAAGGATGATGGAGAGCAAGTATGTCATCTATAGTCTATGACACTTTGGCATGGGCCCTCGGTCAAATATATGCTGCTTTGAAAGTATGAATGGTATTTCATGTTGCTAGTAAATATAGTGTTGAGTAATAAGCCAACTAAAAGATCAAAGCTCCAATTTGAATTTGATTGAGATCAAATTATTTCAAAATGAAATTTCTACAATACACTTACCAGCTTCTCCATTTCCTGCTCACGCAACCTCTCCTCTCTCTGCCGGCGGTGGTACTCCAGAAGTTCATCCTCATTGTCGCTAATGGCAGATATGCTGTTCTTGCGCTCCCTGGAATAAGCTTTCATAGTGTTGGAGAGGATGCTGGATGATTCGATGTTCTCAAAAGAGGTCTTTCTTTGGCTGCGAGGACTCGTGGCAGGAGATGAGCGCGACAGAGGACCCGGGATGAGGGTGTTGCTCTGATGTCTGCTTCCAGTCTCTGCTGCGTTCACAGGGGAGGGATTGTGGGTGTAAAAGGCCCTCATGGCCTCAGCCTTTGAGGGGGCCGCGGCTTTGCGATGAGTCTTCGGGCTCTGCTGAACGGGTTTGACGCTCTGCGATCCTGGAGTCCCTCTGCGGGACATGTAAGGACTCAGAGGTGGAAGGCTGGTGGATCCGGTCGACTCGGGCATCCGGAGCGGTTCTCGTCTAGGGCTTGGGTGTCTCCTCTGAAGGGAGGAACCTCTCAGTCCAGGGCTGGACGGAGCCGCCGGTGAAGCGTTGTGACTTAGGCCCTGTCCGGATCCCCTGCTGGGCATTGTGGGGCTTGATGTGACCTCTGACCTGACATTCCTAAGAAGCTTCGGGCTGTCTTGTGCTCGCTGCTCACTGCTTGAGGTCGTAGAGAGGGATGTCCGCGGATGAGGCACAGGCATATTGGACCGAGGAGGCACGAGTGGAGAATTTCCCACAGAGCTAGCGCTCTCGTCTCTCGTGACGCTGCTTATACCATTGAGCATATTCTGAGCGGGCTGAGGAAGTGACGCTTTCGCCGCTTTGGGGGACGATGGCACCTTCTGTGAGAGACTCCCATGGACATCTTTCACTAAGGTACTGATTTTGGAGCTGCCGTTGCTAGAAAACGTCTGGTGGGTCCCATTCAGGATGCTGCGGGGGTCTGCAGGAAGGGGGCAAGTAACACTTGTGCTTAAAGACTGCTGTTAAATAAACTAGGAGACACACTCAGAAGAACAGTTGCACAAACACAAGTAAACAAACAGAGAAGGAATGTACACTGTTGAATTTGGCAGCCCCTAAAAGGGAGAATACGCCTGCTTGAATATGTTCTTGCACACACATACAGACATTGTTTCTTTGTTGGCTAAGATACTCATAAATGTCTAGGGGCCCGTGTTATGTGGTCGGGATGTGATGCTATTCGGTTGTGTAGTAATCCTTCAGGGATCTGGAGCTGCTAAATATAAAAGGTGCAGCCATGTGCCTCACATCAAACCGGGGCTTGGTCAGAAAAGAATGGGCCCAACGCTGGGCAGGGTGTGGTGCCTTTTACGATCCTTTATGTCCAGTAAGGTCAGCGTAGAATGAAATAAATACCACTAACTACATAAAAAGTTACACCCACAATAGGTTAGACTATTTGACAATCGGGGCACACCTCAAGTGTAAAGCAGCGATTTAAATGAACCACATCTCAAAGAATCTGGGTCGCAGATAATTAGTTCTCAACAAGCTATTTTGGAATCAAATTGTGGATGACGACTAAAGGTTCTAAGACTAAATAAAACGGAGATGTGGAAGTCAAAAATCAAACCACAATATGATTGTTTGCTTTTAAGGATGGGTGCGTGTTTTTGTTACAGAGGTATTACAAGTTGGACGCAAACGCCCAGAAGGAGCTAATTAACGACACATTTGTTGCCATCTTGTATGCAATCTTTACCAGAATGTTGTGGCTTTGTTGTGCTTAGTGTTTGGCTTCCCCCAGGCAACATGTTCTTCATCCTCAGGGCCTCTTCTGGATGGTTGAAGCGGAAAAAAGTTGACTGACCAAAACACAGCATGCAGCCTGTCAAGAAAGAAAAAAATCATGTGACTAAGTCATTGTCTTCTTAAATTGGTGTTCATGCCACCTTAAAAACAAAGTTGGCATATTGTTATTATTTTTAGACTGCCTAGCCAAAGTCTTTGGTCGTCAAAAAGTTTCAACTCACGTGTAAATTAATCAGTGAGTGACTTCTTGCTCAGCTTTTCCAATGGCATGTCTAATTCTTGAGATGATGGTTTACATCCAATGGATATTCCACACGGAATAAAAAAGAATTAAAAATCCACACGGGATCCTTATTTTAAAAAAAATTCCTCTTTTCTCGAAACATTGGTCCTCCGAATATTTTTTTTTGTTGAGCAGCTGCTGCTTCTACACACATCGACTGATGGCAGGCTGCAAATGAGAAACGTGTAGCTGCTGGCTCAGATCCCAAGAAAAGATTCAACTGAGTGGGCGGGACTGTGTTGATGCCCTTTTCATTGTGAGTATGAATGTTATTGTAAACATAGATGCCAGGACTGGGACAGCCACGAAAGTAAGAGAATTTGACTTAAGAGGACAATTTACATTCAACACTTGCTTTATGTTTGCATGTGTGACTTTGGCAAGGCTGTCTTCTACCTTGTGACAGACGGTAAGGTTTGCTGACGGAGAGTCCATCGATGGCACACTGGTTCCCACACGGGTACAAGGTAATGGTGCCCGCCTGATTTTCAATGTAGCAATGCTGAGCTTTAATTCCGGGGCCCAGTAGAGCAATGTCCGTGCCTCCGCTGCCCAGTGTGGTTCTCCCTGCAACAAAAACATTTGCCCAGCGTCATTTACTGGAGGTCCACGTGCACCCGTGAATACCTCAGTGATGTATTCTTAGGCATACCAACGACGGAGTTTGCTCATAACAGAGGTCAACGCTGGGTGGGCGGGGTTACAAATGTCGTCAACACATTGCTAAGAGTGGAATGACAGGTGCTACGCTCTGGATATCTGATGTCATATGATTGACTCAGTTTGCATTGGAAAGTCGGGGTTCTTGGAAGCGAGGTTATTTTCTGGAAAGCCACGACTGTCGGTATTTCGTTGTTTTCTATTATACGATCAATCAACAGACAGACAGACTGATGTAGGTAACTAGGTATGATACTGCATACAAATAAAGAACTAAAACTATTGGAGTTGTGGCCAATATTATTGATACTGATTCCTTATCACAACAAAAAGAAGTTTGTAGCACTCATTTAAGACACATATGAAAACACATATTGAACACAAACAAATCTTTACCTTCCTGCAGTGGCAGCAAGGTGATTGCTGTGCTCAAGCGTCCACTTCCCAAACTGACCAGGTGAGGGCGCTCCGCTTGGACTTTCAAGGATTTGCCAGTCTCAATCAGGTCTAAAGGAGTACTCTGTCAAAGCAAAATTAATTGGAATGATTGACTATATATATATATATTTTTTCAATTCCAAAATGACCTTATAATTAACAAGAATCACAATATCTTATTACAATTAGCACCCAGTTGTATCTTTAATTGTCCCTGAAGTGACAAATGACTCACCTGCAGAACTTGGTGTGTCTCTCGACCACGCTCTACTTGACCCCCGTCCCGCCGTTCCATGTCCGCTGGGCTGACGTCCGAATGATCTGACACCTGATGCGCCTGAAGGCAACGCGCCGATAGATACACATGGAAAGAGAGGAGTGGAAATAAATGAGAGAGTTGGGAATCCTGCCACTACAGTTGTACTACAATGGGAACAGTGCCTTCCATAGAGAGCCTCATGCCCCACTTGTAAGCCCACGTGACGCTGCCTATTATACTGGGGGATTGTTTCTCCAGAGCTTGCTGGCTAGAGTGGTGGCACCAATTTACGTACGCCTCAATCTGAGCAAAATGATGATGAACACAGATTTGACAACAGGAGTGGCTTTTTTTGCAATCCCAGACTTGTCACATCATATTTTCTACCTTCAACAAGATGACTCACACAGATACAAACGCTGTCTCTGCAGACAGATGTTACAGATTACACCGGCTGTTTGCACATCATGGTCACATCAGAAGAGAGGAAAAGAGGGGAAACAACAGTCGACAAGATCCAGACATGACTCAAGCAGCCACATCTGGACACATAAACAGCTATGTTACTTCTCAAAATAATAGACAGCATGCATTGTATTTTCCCTTTTGGAACCAGCACTTTATCACCAAGCTGTTCAATTACTCTTGTGAATTGGATGCCTTGTAGTACTTGCTTTTTTTGTGAATAGAAATGAAAGATGGCAAGTGTGTGTGTGTGTGTGTGTGTGTGTGTGTGCAGTATGTGTGTGGCATAACACTGAACTGTCATACAAGTGTAAAAAGAAGTTAACCCCTGAGTCCTTGGATGATATACAAGACTCACCAAATGACCACACCAGCTTCATGGCACAGCATCACATGACTTATGCAGTAACCAAATGCCTGAGTGCTTTGTTGCTATATTGACATCAGTGGGTGACAAAAATGCATTAAAACGCCCCAAACCACCCGCAGCTGCCGGCCTTCTAAGTTTAGCCTGGACTGGCTGAGACAACAGGGCGTTGTGTCTGCATCTGATGTCACTCCAGATGAGAATGCCAGGCAAAACCGCTTTATGTGACAATCCCGTCCAGTGTGTTCTAAGTTTGAGTAGGCCCAGTGACACAGAGAACAGAGCGTGCTCTGACACCGGAGCCTTCGCGTCTCTCCTGCCAGCGCACGACCCCCCTCCCCACTATCTGTCATCGCTCACGGCCTCATGCCACGCAGACACACACAGTAGGAGAGTGTGACTGTGGTCGGTGCATCTTGTCTTTGTGACTCACACATGCACACACACATGCTCCCGCCGCCTCGCTCATTTCAACGAACACACCCAAAGCCAGAGAGGAGTTTTAAATGCGTGCAAATGCGAGGCCTTCTAAAGCAACCTGTCATTATTGGGCCGAGTACGTCCTTCAGAGCGGCCATGAGCTTCTGAAAATAGACAGCACCAGCCGCACAGTCTGGGCTCTGACTTTTAAAGAGAAATCACATCTGCTTAACAAGGCAAAATAAGGAAGAAATTAAGAGAAATATATGCTTTGAAAAATGAAATTATGAGGATAACGCAGTATGGTAGAAAAGCAAAGCCGACAGCTCAACATTCTGCAACAATTATACTTCTTACTGATGCACATGCAGCACATACCATCTTACTACTCCTTCACAGAGTCCCCAAAAGAGTAAGATCCATGAAATAATGTGCAAGCCAGTATTCCATACAGCGGTGTCCACATTATTGTTAATGTCTGGCCTGAAGCTGTTTTGATTCTCCCACTGAGTTCCTTGACTATTTTCCCTCCTCCCAACCCCTTCTCCTCCCCATCCTGGTGCAGAGTTACTTCCCTGACCTTACAGTAGATTTTTTTTTTATTTTACTTGTCCTCCATTTGGTGACAGAAAATCCCATGTGAGAACTTTCAAGGACCACCTTGTGTGATCAGAAAGGGTTCAAGTCAAACTCTTTCCTGTAAAATGTTTAATGGTGAAGCAGGTGTTACCAGCCCAACAGAAGAGCAAGAGATTGTGCTATAGGAATGCTGGATGGGTGGGGGGGGCGGGGTATTGAGATGGGGTATTTCAACCTAAAATGGCGATTTCATCATTCATGGTGACATAATCATGCATGATGGGCTAGTGAAATACCACAGGAAGGGAGCGAACTCATGCTCTATCTTTCCAGGCGTCCCCCAGGAAAGGATGGGCTCAAAGGCCAACAGAGAGAGTGGAAGTGAGTGGGAGAAAGAGCCCACTTTTGGACCCTCTCGTCTTTTCCCATGGTCAGGGCCAGAGAGGAGATGCAGGAAATAAAACGGAAATAAAACAGATGATGAGTCAGTATGGAAAACTACACCAAGAGAAAAAAAAAAAAAAAAAACTGTGAAGAAAGCAGACTGATTTGTAAAGAAACGTCTGTTGCGAAGCTATGTAACTTTCCAAAAACCTTCATCCTCGTATTCTCTTTAAAGTTTGAGCTGGACTACTGCATGGACCTACTCACCACAGAGGTTTCTGAGGAATGCTGCTTTAAATGAGAGATGTAGACAGTTGAACCGATGTGACCTGCTGTCATAAAAATTATTCTTCACTGAGCAGGAGACCAGATGTGTGCAGGATGTCTGCTTGAATGCGCGCACATAGGTGGGAGAAGAGACTAGACCAGATGGCAAAGGAAACGGTTGGCTTTTATGACCGCGAGCGACCGTGCACGTCATTATCAGGGCGGTGCAGACAGTTTCATACACGTGCAGCAGTTTCTACATATTTGTTAAACACTACATCGTCATCCTGCTAAGGGGATCATGTTGCTAAGCAAAGGTACATCATGTACTTATGAAATGCTAACATTAGCTGGAAACGTCCACCCTGTCACTGTCCACCCGGTTAGCAATCCCAAAAGATTAAACTGCACATCTACGAATGGGCATTCACAAAATTTTCATCTCAATACATTTTTAGTTTATAAATATACTATACTCACTCAGGCACGTGTGGACTTAATCCTGTTCAGCAAATTCTTCATCCGTCGTAACTCCTCAACAATGCATTACATGACCTCCAAAGGCAGCCTGAAGAGCATGCAAACTCCTAACAAACGCGTCCATTCATGGTGCCTCCAGCTCATGATCTCACTTGCTCTGAAATGAGGTGATTCCATCTGCTTTGAGTGCACTTTAAGTCAGCAAAGCACCTGCAAGATGTGGAAAACAATAAAACAATGTTTAAAACTCACACAGATATGACATAGTAAACAGGACATAACCGTTTCCTAATTGGATAAAAACCATGAGTACAATGTCATGCTGGTACAATAGCCCCTTTATCTTATCACTTTCCCACATGCAAACGCTGCCATAATCCTGCAAATAAATATTTTAGCTTGTCATTACCCAATCTGGCTGGGAGCATCATCCTGTTGCCTGTGAAGCCATTTAGATCAAAGATGATGCACAAACAAGACGAGACAGCTGCTCAAGTCTCCTCCTCTTCCAGAAGAGGAAAATATGCTATGTTCCACTCAGTGCATCCACGCGCATCTTGCTGCCAGGCCCATCCCTCTTTCCAGCCCTTACTTGCCTCACCTATCATTTCCTATGCTATGGTTAAATCCAACCCAAAGTTGCCTTATGGGCTCAAAAACTATTTGACCTCTAGATTTAATAACTTTTAACTCATTTACTAGAACTTTTATCCTCTTTGGACGAACATTGTTTGCAACACTTGTGAAGCAGACATTTCCAGTGTTAACAAGTCCGACTTTTGCTTTTGTCACAGTTGAAAAGTGTACAGCTGGAAATTACAGTCATCACAGCCAAAGGATATTTTGAAATTTCCTCCCCGGCTGGAATTTTTAGCTTGGCATTTTGCATTCGTGGACACGTCAAAATCTGAATAATTGGTTCAGGCTGTCCTGTGCTGTTTTAACTAAATCAGTGTGTGTCAGGCTGCTTTTTGCTGCTAGTAAAACAGACATGTCAGAAACGTCTGCAATTGCTAAACTTAGTATATTAATTATTTAAACAGTTCTTTTGGTCAGACGGGGAAGATTATTTCATTTTACCTGATTTAAAATCCCATTATGGTGCAATACTAGAAACCTAACACCAAGTCCTTTCAACAAATCCTGTAGCCTTCCTCACAAGCATCACAAGTGGGGCTCACGCCCCCTGCTGTCTGACATCTTCGCAATATAGTCCAAATACGACGACAGTATGAATCTTCACAAACGTAGTATATTAAATTTGGTTCATCCACAACGAACCAAATAGGCCCAACGACTTTTAACATTTTTTCAACTCCAGTAATAAGCCATTGGAAGAGTCAGGGTCAGGGGTGAGCAAAACGTTTGGGCTCAACGGCGCCATTTGATTTTTAAAACACTTAGGCAGCACAGCTGGGTTGTTTGTTGGTGAGTCAAGACCATTTTAAATGTGCATGCAATATTGTTTATTTTTGTAAAACTGTCGTTTTTAAATGTCATTTGAAATCAATGTGTCTAACCAGTTAAAATGAGCAAGTAGTTTGATTAGCAAATTCGAGAGGATATGCTACTAAATTAAGGAGTCAAGTATTGCAGGACCTTTGATAAAACGGATTGAAGAGCAGTCATACGCTGCCCACCTCTGCTCAAGGTGGACACATTTTACGCCGTTTAAAACTCTACAACGACATCTAGCGGTAGAATGGGCGCTGAGGTGCGTTAGTTTCTAGAGGCGCTGCCACATCAAATATGGCGGACGCACACGTTCTAAGAAAAAAAAAAAGTATAAACAAGACAGAAAAGTACTATTAGACTATGTATCGATGTCCATGCTTGAATAACGACCACAGTTATAAATCGTATCGTTTCAAGTTGCCCATGGTGTCTTATCTATGTTTTATTGACTAGCATTAGTTGTGCTAAACTGTCCGGCTAACCCAGATCACACTCATTTCACTGCTTTTAGTGTACATGGTAGAAAATGTAGTTATCTAGCTGGCTTAACGGTACGTGACCAGGGCTGGCATTCAAAAGACTTAGAATTACAAACCTCGAGTTGGGCCTCAATGTGATCATCTCATCTTTGTGCAGCGAGAGTTAAAACACAAAACGAGCTAGCGGCTAGCAACTTTACTCGCCAATACACCCAGAAATGCTAAGCTTCTGCCGGAATCAGCGCTTCGGTTAGTCGATAATAGCAGCCCCATCATATTTAGTCAACCAATTTATTAGCAAAATGTGACGAGGACACACAAAGGACATTTGATCTTTAGACGAGTTTGGGTGGCCCTTAAAAGGGCCGTTGGGATGAACGTTAGCAGCCATGCGGCTAATACTCTTGTGACTGCGAGGTAGCCTTCTTTCCCGTCTTGCCGGAGCTCGGAGCAGACTGTCCGGTCTTCTTGGGCAGCAGAACAGCCTGGATGTTGGGCAGAACACCGCCCTGGGCAATGGTGACGCCGCCGAGAAGTTTGTTCAGCTCCTCGTCGTTGCGCACAGCCAACTGGAGGTGACGAGGGATGATTCGAGTCTTCTTGTTGTCCCGGGCAGCGTTTCCGGCCAGCTCAAGGATCTCAGCGGTGAGATATTCCAGCACCGCTGCGAGGTACACTGGAGCTCCGGCACCAACACGCTCTGCGTAGTTACCTTTGCGGAGAAGACGATGGACACGACCGACTGGGAACTGGAGACCAGCCCGGTTGCTACGGGTCCTAGCCTTCGCACGGGCCTTGCCACTTTTACCTCTTCCAGACATTGTTAGATTTTGGTTTGAACACGCTCTGTTCCGTCCTCTACAATTGCAGTGGAATATTGTGAATTCGTTGCGATACCCGGATATAAAACGCCGGGCTTGTCACGCCCTTTTACGTGATTGGCTTCTATGACGATAGAATACCGTGTGGTTGGCGAGGTCGAATGAAAGAAAATAAATCTCAGCAGCGATTGGCGTATTCTATTCTCAACCAATCACAAAAAGAGAAAGGCGATTGGCTCTTCACTGCTATATGAAAATCTTAGCCAATGGTGGTTATTCCCTCCTGTTTCAAACTTTTGGCGGCGCTCAAGAAGGAAGAAACGGAGTGAAACTGAAAAAAGGACTGGCAAAGACAAGGAACATTGAGTAAAAGATTTTAAGACCCAATAAAATACAGAAAGACTAATCATATTAGAAACGGAGGATTGATAGAGATATTTAAATACTTACATGATAAACTTGGATTCATTATAAAAGCAAAGTATTGAGATATGGGAATTTGTTGACGTGTTAAAAAATGAGGATCAATGTGGAAAAGGTATCAAACTGAAATTTATTTGCAGAAAGGAAATTACTGAGGCACTTAATGAGTCCCCCCCTTCTATATATGTTGTAAGATAGATAGATAGATAGATAGATAGATAGATAGATAGATAGATAGATAGATAGATAGATAGATAGATAGATAGATAGATAGATAGATAGATAGATAGATAGATAGATAGATAGATAGATAGATACTTACTTACTTACTTACTTACTTACTTACTTACTTACTTTATGGCTACATTATGTAACTGCTCCAAAAGGAGACTGTCACCTTTAAATTTGCTGATTAAATTTCCTCTCCATGATTGTTACTGCAGGTATGCAACATTAAATGAGGTCTAAAGAGAAGTTTAAAATAATTTATTTTGAAATAAATTAAGTATATCAAAATACCAGCAGAAATCACACGTGCCACATGTTGCAGCCACCACTCCCGGTTTCACATTCCAGCCAGGCAATGTCTTTATACTTCTATCTAAACAGCAATTAAGAATTGATCCTAGTCTCTTAAAGCACATTGTACACAACATATCACCCTATGACTGGAGCTGTTCAGTCACAGTACTGTCATAGCAATTTTATCATTTCTGAGAAATACCCCCTCCCTCCGATAGACGACAAGCCTGCTTGTTTCCTCTTGAGGAAACGCAGACATGCTTAAAATCATATATATAACAATTTTCTGTATTTTTAATCCTACATCAAACAATTTCTTAACACAATGTAGAAGCAAATACAAGGAATTAACAAGGAATTCAACTTGATTTTAAATTTACTTTCGCATTGAAAAAAACCCACAGCAATGTCTCTATTTTATAGCATAATGCAACTAAAACAATCCATAGTATGGATAAAATAAATAGCACTTCACATAATCATAAATTACCAGTATCTTCATACAGATTCTATGTGTTATGTAGAGTGTAAAAAATGTAAATTCCAAAGTGCAGCAATGCCATTCTTCTGGCATCCTCAAATCATTTCAAGAGTTCCCAATATCTGTCAATCAAAAATAAACCGTTGTACCGTCTTGCAAAGACTTACACCCCAAACAATAAAGGTCATCTTATTTCTGCTTTAGTGATTTGATAAAGAACCACTCGTGTCCTGAAGCAGCAATATTTCTAGTCCCCCCAAAAGCACTCCCAGAGGTGTCCTCCATCCAAGGGACATCAGACTGAAATGAGAATAGTCTTGTGCTCAGACAGCTGATGGGGTGACAGCAAAAAAAGATCAGTTATTAGCTGAGCCCGCACCTCCATTCGTGCTTGTGGCTTTTCCTTTCCGTTTCCCTGATGAGCGGAAGGAGAAGCGCTTGATGAGACGTCGTGAGAAGCTACCGGACTTCTTTCGACCACTGTCTGCTTCCGCAGTAAAACTATTGTCCATTTTGGAGATATCTTCGTGGGACTGGCTGAGGCAGGGCTCCTTCTGGCGATGTCTTCTGCGGAACAACAGCTTCGATCCGCTTTGCAGAAATCCCACTGTGGGATGTAGAGAATACTGCATTAGTGTGGCTATTAGCATTTGCTAATACCGTATTTGCCGGTGTACAGGTCGACTCGGTGTATAAGTCGACCCCCTAAAATTCGACGGAAATTTACGATTTTATGATATATCCTTTGTATAAGTCGAGCTCAATTGTTGCATTATATTAAACTTCAAAATTCAACATGCGAAATTTATTGACGAAATGTGTTCAAATTCCGCGCACCAACGGGAGGTCGGAAATAGCTCCAAGCCGAGCGGATCGGCACTTTATAAGCACCGCGGAGGAGATCGCGGCCGGCGAGCTCGCGCACGCCACCCGGCACCAACGGGAGGCCGGAAATAGCTCCAAGCCGAGCGGATCGGCACTTTATAAGCACCGCGGAGGAGATCGCAGCCGGCGAGCTCGCACACGCCGCCCGGCACCAACGGGAGGTCGGAAATAGCTCCAAGCCGAGCGGATCGGCACTTTATAAGCACCGCGGAGGAGATCGCGGCCGGCGAGCTCGCGCACGCCGCCCGGCACCAACGGTAGGCCGGAAATAGCTCCAAGCCGAGCGGATCGGCACTTTATAAGCACCGCGGAGGAGATCGCGGCCGGCGAGCTCGCGCACGCCGCCCGGCACCAACGGGAGGTCGGAAATAGCTCCAAGCCGAGCGGATCGGCACTTTATAAGCACCGCGGAGGAGATCGCGGCCCCCGGCACCAACGGGAGGCCGGAAATAGCTCCAAGCCGAGCGGATCGGCACTTTATAAGCACCGCGCAGGAGATCGCGGCGCCTCATTGGACTTCCAGCGGGCCGCGCACTCGCGCACGCCGCCCGGTTCAAATTTTCTAAGTGCAACGCACAATGAGATGCATGAGAAACGGCCTTGGTTACCATCACATTTGAAGCGATGAATACGAAGTTAAATTTTATGACTCGGTGTATAAGTCGAGGTCGATTTTTTTCGGTCGATTTTGGATCGAAAAAGGTCGACCAATACACTGGCAAATACGGTAGTTAAAGTTCGAACCCTTAACCTTAGAGTAGTGAATGAATTGTGGTGCACTCTCATGCCTCTGCATTTTTTTGTACTGGCCAGCAGGTGGCAGCAAAATATCTTAATTGTATTAGCACATTTAAAATATGATAGCGCTACCAAGACAATAGCAGTAAAACCAGAAATCAACAACAAAACTATCAACATTGTGATTGTAACATAAGATAAGACCATCACCTTTATGATCCTTGAGGCTGCGTGTTTCCAAACCACCAGTGGAGCCAGTATCTGAGTCCACATCATCCACAGAGGGACGCTCAGATACATCGGAAGGTGTGGTTTCATCAAGCTCTTGGTGGTGTCCCGCTCCAAAATGATTGCTTTGCATGGCGGCGTCCATTGCTGCGGCGTAGCCACTTGACAGTGTGCAGTTGTCTTTTGAAAGAGGAACCTAAGAAATACAAGGGTTGGAATTGGGGGTTAGATCACCAAATGATTCCCGAGCGCGGCACAGCTGCTGCTCACTGCTCCCCTCTCCCCCAGGGGATGGATCAAAATCACATGGGGATGGGTTAAATGCAGAGGACAAATTTCACCACACCCAGATGTGTGTGTGATGATGATCATTGGGACTTTAACAAGGAATCAGAATGAGTGTTTTCTTGTGGTCTACATACAAACAGCATTATGCTATTATTTGAATGCTTGTTTGTCTGATTGGACGTACAAATATCATATTACCCTCAAATGCATTGATATTATTTGTTTTTGATTACCTAAAATGAGGCTTGATGTTTTTTAAATGCTATAAATTGTTATAGGTGCAGTAAATAGAGAGCCTTTGGCTCACTCATGTGAGCACTTCCTGGTCTGTCAAAAATACAGACACCTCATGTACCTTTTGAAATCAGTGCCACTTCAGGGAAACAAAGTTGCAGTAATTTTAGGTTAACCTTTGTTCATATTATCAAGATCTAGAAAGATTATGGACTTTGCATAGAGAGCTGTTGTTTGCTCCTTTGTCATTATTTGATAGTACTCCACTATACTCTGTATGCAACTTTAGTGCAACTATTTTAAACTTGTTTTGATGATTCTAAATACTAAACTCAGGTTGTTCAACCAAGTCTTTTTAATTCAAATTTCTTCCTAGCAAGACAATCTCTCTGTTTTTATTTGTATTAAGGCAACGAGACAGTTTTACAGTAAATAAAGACTGTGATTCTAATTTCATGTAGGATGTTACTGCTGTTGTGGTCAATACTGTACGTATTGCTTTTTCTGCTGCAGCTGACAAAATATATGTACATAAATCATGCCTTTGAAATAGTAAGGGTAAAAGCATTGCTTTTTTTTTTTTTTTGTATAAAGGCTACACTCGGTTCTATTGTCATACTATGCATGGTCTTTAAATATGCCGCCTTGAGACATCAAGTTACCACTGCAGCCTTTTGAAATGGAAACATTTCCCTTTCACCCAGAAATCAGGTCAGAAGACAGCTCTAATATGATTTGAATGTGCTCAGAGCGGGTCAAGGGTGTGGACTGCCACCTTAATCTAGGTAAACGTATTTAATTAATTCATTGAATTCATTGAGTTAATTCATTCATTCAATTTTTATTATAAGTCATTTTGATATCAATTGCATTCCATTCTATCTATAATCGCAACTCTCAATTGTCTGACCTTTGACACTCCTGAGATGATCAATGTGCTTCTCTTCGTCGGGGTCTTTCGAGCTATTTTGGAGTTGGACTCGGTCAGCTGACGAATGGCTGTTTCTGCAACAGGATCCAAGCCATTAGACAAGCGGCTGGCCTCTATGCAACAAAAGCACACATTTAAAATCAGCTGGTTTTTTTGGTAGACTCTCCATCATGTTCCTGTTACCCAGCTGCCGACTGCCTATATAAAGCACTTCTGTGCTTCTTTATGGACTTTTTGGATTGTGTTGTCAAAAAGAACTAGGACACGTAGCCATTACACATACAGGAGTATTACTAGCCCACAAGATTGTGGGGTGGCTCTTTGGCTAATTTGGCTCATCCCAATACTTTTGTGCATGTACTGTTTGGGCTGCCAACTCACTGCTCGGATCAGGGCTTGGGGGGGTCCCGCTTCCATCAGAGAGAATGGTAGGCTTCTTTTCTGTCACCTCTACTTTGGAAGGGGAACGCAAAGGAGAATCACCTACAAAATATGAACTCCAGTTGAATGTTGTTAACCAACAGTGATCCATGCATCAAAAGATGTACCTGGACTGCGCTCCAATTTCAGTCTGGACTGGACCGTTGTTACAGTGGTGACGATGGTTCCGTCCGGCATGATGGTTCGATCCACATCGACCTTTTTGGTGGGGGTGATTGAGGAACGCAGTGGCGACCTGAGATCCTCAGTTTCCACATAGAGGAGCTGAGTGTATAAGAAAAAGTATTGTGGCAAACCCACTCCACTTCAAAAGCTTTGCACATCTCATTTAGAAACTATGTGTGCACTGGGAATCTACAAGGAATCATTTCTTAAGAATGTGAGAAATGTTATGTCGCATTCAGCAAATCACAAGTAAGCTGTTGAGACGGTAAGAATGGGCCCTTTATCAGCTTCTTTACAATACTTAGTATATATATATTAAAAAAAAGAAAAAAAGAAATGCTAACTCATCCCACGTCTTTGTATGACTTGTCATGCATTCAACAGCTTCTCACTCACTTCCGCTGTTATGGTGGCGATAGGCTCCAAGGAGTGGCTTGGATTTATTGTGAGTACGACAGAGGTAGGAACTTTGGACTGGAGGTCCAAGGCCAAGGAGCCATAGCCTGGAAGAAATTCTAGCAGACCAAAGAGAAAAAAACAAAAAGTAAAACAGGTACGAAAGGCACTGACTGTCTTTAAACACTAACACAGTTTTTCCTAATCATTTTCCAAATGTGCTACCTCAAATAATACTTAGTACCTCCATTATGACAAATATTACATACATTATAATATACATTATTTCAATTGGGTAGTTGGCCCAAGTGTTCTAGCCAACATGTAGTTTGAAAATTAGCTCTGCACTAAAATACAGTATGGATAAAATTAAAATTATTTCAGTGATTCTTAGGCGAACCACTAGAGAGCCGCAATAACATGATTTGAAATTAAACAATGAAGATGTGCTTTATATGATCTACTGCTTTCCGATGCCATGTTGATGACATTGCAAATCGTGAGTGTTTGTGAGTTTCAATATTTTGATTCTCCAGAGATCTGATCATTGCGGCAAAATATTTTTTTGGACAGGAGCCCAGACTATGCTGCGCCTTACGCTCGCTGCTGCCATTCCGCTCCAGAAGTCTCACTCTCAGCTCTTTGGTTTCTGGACTCAGCTCCCTTCGACACAAAGGGCACAGCTGTGTTAGAATCATCCTGGAAGAATCCCCTCTTTGCAATGTTAAAAAAAAAAAATCACTTCTTTTTAAAGTTGCCATGTTTGAACAGCCGTGTCCCTGGCATGTTTATGTGACGTAGATGCTTTCTTACAGTGTAATTTCTTCTCTCCATTCCATTGGGGTCTTTGGGTTGGTGGGCACAGGCAGAAAGCAGGTTGTCCTTTCTGAGGAGGGTTGGTTCAGGCTGAGGACGCAGCACAGCTCAACTGAGCTCGACCAGTGGCCTGGAAACACACAGCAAGCTCTGTGAGGGCCCAGGGATCCAACGGAACGATTGACAGAAATGATCCAAAGCCACTGCGGGAATTCATCTGACCTTTACTTAAGGTCACCCTGAGCTGCCGTAGAAGTAGTCGCTGCACAAAGACACTCGGAGGTACAGGGTTGGATCCTACTGATAGGTGCTCCATGGGGCCCTGTGAGCAGAAAACGAGTGTAAAAGCATGAAAGAAAACTTTTTGGAGGGTCAAGTGAGCCAGACCCTATTGAGGTGGGTAATATTTATTTACCTTCACACATACGGATTTACAGTCTTCACTGAACCATTTTGAACTTTTAGACTTAGTAATAATATTTTTCCTACTGGAAATAGAGAGGAGAAGAAGAAAAAAAACGTACTGGAAAATTCCTTGTACAAGTCCTGAGGTTGAGGATCATGGCAGGATGAGCGCTGAATAGAGTATCCTCTACCAAGCTCCTTATCACGTCCAGGTCTACTTTGTCATCAGCGCCCTAAAAGAAACCAGCAATTCATGAGGCAATCAAATATCTACAATAACGACATTGCTGAAAAAGTATATCTCTTTCCATGAATTGATATAGAAAATCTGACTGCTAATATTGAAGCTTCTCACATGTCTTAGCAGTTTGCATGGCGACGCAGTGAGTTTCAATGACGGTTCCTTGGAGAGAGTCCAGGACACCAAGAGTCCTTCATCCTCCGCATCCTCCAGACATACGACCACCTGAAGATGGAATAAGACACAGATAATGGGTGTACATATAGTATAGCCTATAAGAGTGTTCTATTGTTTATGCAATTGTCAGTAAAGGTAGGACCGGAACGTCCCCTTCTGTTTAAGTAGATATTTGACTAGCAATGCAAATGTTCTTGTGTGCTCGCTGGTAAAAGAGACGTGCAAACTCAACGAAACCAGGTGGTGTGCCTCAGTACCTTTACCACTGTAGGTGCGATCGTAATCTGATAGGTGTCCATGGCAACGGCAGCGGGGGACTGCTGAGTAACTGTCACAGGAAATGCCATCTTGTCCACCCGACATTTACAATGTAAAACCTATCGTGGCAGAAAAGGTGTCATTAGGGATGTCATCAAGGAGTCACACAATCAATCGAGGTCACCTTTTCCTATTTTACAAATTTGTTATGCTACGCGTCACGATCAACAAAAATGTTGTAGAAGATGATTACGCACTGTTCTTTGTGCCGATTGGTCAGTGCAGGTGACACTCTCAATTGCAGGGGCAGGAATAAACTGGACACTGCTGTCAAAAGTGATTTGGATGGAGCTCTGTGAGAGACAGAGGGAGGGAATAAACAATAAGAACAATAAAGTAGTAAATAAGTGGACATCAAGAAAAGGACACTTGGCTGCGACATAAAGGATTGTGGACCGCAGCGGTACAGACTTGCATGAAGCTAGCGAGCAATTAGTCAGTCCTTAAGGAGTTTTTTTTTTTTTTTAGCCGGCTAATGAAACTGTATCACGAGGACACCAAATAATTAGGTCAATTTATGAATTTTAAACACGGTTGGTGTCAAGCATCTAAGAATTGCACTGATTTTTATTTCATGGCTGCAGTACAGTGTAACATACCAGAGGTAAAATGACTATGGACACACATATTTAGACCATCTGGTCGTGTGATGCTGTTGTCAGAAAACCAAGAGGCTATTGCAGTCACTGCTCATGACACAGAAATGACAACCGCCGCACGGCCAGCAGCGAGTTGCATTCACTCGGTCAGAATGATGATCGGGGCCCGAGGACACTGGCATGCAAATGGAAACATATGTTCGACCAAAGGCTGGTAGGGAGCATGTTCAAGTTAGTGGCAGAGCTAGTCCCCACTGAAGGCGCTGCGCTCCACTGCCTGACACTGACTCCAAATCAAGCCCTTGCTTGCTTGCATCACTGAAACGGTGGCTGATTATCAATATGTGTTTGTGTTAATGTGTGAGTGCCAAAGGATCTGTTTCAGTGGACCTCATTGTCTGGCTCAAGAGATGCAAGTGTGAAAAAACAAATCCCCCATTGTCAGAACATATGTCTCTCTAGATACATGTCCAATCTCTTCCAAATGGAACAGTGGAGGCAGGGCAGAAGTGGGAGAATGATATAACAGAGTTTGTGGTTAGTGTGTGTGTTTCTGTGCAAAAGTGGTAGGAAGCAAAGTGCAATGCTGCAGGCTGACCTGGGTCCGGACCAACATTCTGGTCACATGACTCCACACTACAAACAGTGATGTTTACTTTGCTTGGCTGAAGCCTCTGAAACTGCTCAGTCAGCTGACCATTCACCGCATCCAAATGACCGTAGCAAATACAAAGTGATTTATCTCAGATTGCGTGGCATCCAGAAACGGGTTCCGATTGTGTGCGCGCTCACATGTGTGTTGCAAAAAGTTTGCGTACCACTCAGCCAAAGAGCCCTGGCGTCGACAGTGAGGCTCATTAAGATTATCATGACATTGGGAGCAAATTCCCCTGAACGTCACTGCTAATCATCCTAAAACGAGACAAAGTGAGCCCATGAGATATTAGCAAATTAAGACAAAGGAGGGGGGCAGGATTAGTCAGAGCCTGTTAGAAAGATAGGTTAGCAGGAAGACCTTAGATTGGTCTCTTTACTCATAGAAGGCAGAATGGTCTAGGCAGAATGACCCCTAACCCAACACTCAGAGTATGTTTACATGACAACAATCGAGTACAAATGTGCACAATGCTGTCACAATTATTCTTGTTTCCATGAACTAGCAATAAAACCTGCTGGGTCATTTTTTAACGTGGTGCAATTTGGTGTCGCGCAGCTTCGCAGCACAAGCAACGACCTCATTTTGTCATCAGCAGGCAAAATCTAGCAGCACATCCACTGCTTTGTCTTTGTGACCTCTGTCCGTGCACATGTGTAATTTGTGGGATAGCCTGCGGACTACAACAATGTCACTTCAGGTTTGTCAGAAATATTCCATTCAGTACCTGAGGGCTAGGCACGATGGTCAACCAGGAATACACTCAGCCTGTGGCTTCTGTTGACCCTCTGTCGCCTTTTCTGTCATTTTATTTTCTTTTAGATTCTTTTACAACAGCAATAGGGAACCAAATTGCAATTGGAAGTAACTGAATTACTGGTTAAAAAACAAAACAAAACAACAAGCAAATAATGACGCTATAATGGCCTACATGCCGGAAAAAGAGGTGAACCAGCCTCTTACTAATCTTAACATTGTATCCAGTAGCGCCCGCGGCGATAACTCTGCAGACATTTTGTATCCAAGTGAGTCACGAAACAGACTGCATTATGGGATGCCACAGACATGCATGAGCTTTTTTTCATGCTCAAGTGGAATAAACACCATGAGTTTTGTGTTTATTTAATGCACAGCAGCTGCTACATCACAGGATTCTGTAATAGTCTTGGTGTGTTGATACAGCATAAGGAAGTCTTCCTGTTGGCCATAATTAACCAGCTGCAAAACCAGGGAACGAAAAGACCCGGATGAAGGAAGGCGCTGAAGGGTTTCTTCACCGTCATCATCAATATGCTTGGCTTTGGCACATCTGTGAAAAAAGCCAGCTAGAAAGGGTCGACAGTTGAGCACTTAGCTTCTCATTCTGTTTCAGAATTTGAATCTGTGCCAAGATTGACTAAAGTTGCGATGCAACTATTATTGATATTTCACTGTGTTCAAATATCTGATCTCACAATATCCCATGAATATTTTTGCAAATCTGCAACTGTTTGTAGTGTCTACTTTGGCTTAATAATTAGAAATTACAAGCAAAGTCAGTACTGAGCGACTTGATTGTAATGTAAACCAACTCAATGAACATTTTCTGATATGAATTATAAAGGTTACAAAAACAAGATCAGCTCAGATAAACCTCATATCTAAACTGAATTGAATCTATATGTCATAAAAATACCAAATAAAAAAATGCAGAGTAATACCACAGCAAATTCCATGACATCAATGTAAACAATGATGACATCATTGCTTATTGTCTATGATCTCACCTTTGACATTCAGATCCAATGAGTAAATATAATTGGATGAATAATTTTGCATGTGCTTCCCTCTCTAAGCATTAATACAATTATTTCAAGACTTCTGTCAGACCTTGAATAAGAGAGAAGTGCTAAGGTTAATGCGAAGAGGGATTGACGGGCTAATCCCCACATCCTCATGGCGCTGCTTCCTGGGGGCTCTTGTTTTGCTGATGCAGAGCCACAATTGCCAAAATGCAAAGCAGAGAAGAAAATGCAAGCACCATCATTGGTTGTGTTCTGCAAGTGGCCACGACAACATGCACAACATTCAACACGACGGACCAAGAATGGGGTGTGGCTTGTTTGTACCAGTCATGTCCCATAGCAGGTTTTCCAAGTTAAAGATGTGGCGAACATCCCAGACAACCGTACAAGCATACATGAGTGTGTCAAATTAGATTGTTTTGTAATCTCAGCCAGCGTCATGGCCCAGTATCATGTGCGGCCAAGTGATTAGCATATGCTGCAGACACATCTAGAATAACAGGCACAACAGACACAATGACGAAGAAACGTTTTTATACTAATGAGCGAGAAAATATGCCATGGTGGGCATCTCAGTGTCAGCTGAGAGTCACATGGACACACTGTCGAGAACAGTTTGTCTCTGCGACTACTGACATTCTGCATGGAAAATGATCTGTTTTAATTAATTTATCGCAGAGCCAATGGGACCTTTTTCTGATCTCCTATTATTGAATTTCCTAGCAGGATGATGAGCCTCTCGACTCCACAGACTGATACCATCTCCCAGATTCATAATGGTACCACCACGCTCATAGAACAGCATTGTGCAAATTACATTGACCATTTGGGGAAAAGTTTAGAGAAGTTCAAATTAAGTTCACCTGTCAAGGTTAGTATACAACAAACTTTTTTTGCAGTAACGTAGGAGCAAATTGATTATGCAGGGGGGGGGGGGGGAACAGATGAACCGTGCTTTGCGCTGGGTATAATTTGAAAGAGAAGCACCCACCACTTCATACGAGGCAGGGGAAAAGGAGGCTATTTTTACAAGATGTAGGCGTTCATACTGCGGCTATACTGGCTGGTCTTGCCTCGATACTCTTACGCTTCGGAGCTGTTACGCAAGGACGTGCCCCTCATCCTCTTAACCATCACACTCCAACATCCACTTCTAGCGCATCTAAATTCACACCTGTGCTGCTTTTCTATGCACTACCAGCATGCTCACTCAGTCCTTGTGTGCCACCTCGCGTGAAAATGAAAAAAAATTCTCACTCACCCCATTTCTGCAAGCTTGCTCGTTCAGAGCTTTGATCCAGCTCTTGCGACAGTGCTCACTGAACGACTTGAAGGAGAAGAGGGAGGTCAACAAGGCTTTAACTCCGAGCTCAGCCACGGCTTCTCCATTCCGAATCGGACGCAGCTTGAGCAGGAAGCCCCACACACCTGCAGCCAAGTCGTGGTGAGGATGCTGCCTGAGGGATAGATGCGGATGCTGCTCGGCAGCTTTCCTGCGTCTCCACTGTTGCAAGAGACTCAGTGAGAATTGGAAGAGCCAGAGCAGCACAATGAGTAAGGAGGCCAGGAAAAGCCCCACCAGGGCCAGCCAGCCCAACTCCTGGAGCTCCATCACCATCTCCTGCAGTCTCTCATGTCTACGCAGAAATGTTAGGGACTGTCTGAGAAGGGCAGACAGGCACCCTTCAACCTGTCGAGGGCACCAAACAGATAAGTTAGACTTGCAGCATTTTGGACCATTATAATGTATTAGATTAACAATCAACAATAGAAATTGTGTTGCTTTGAAGGATCCTAACAAGATTGTTGAGGTCATAATAAAATACAGTCTGAATGTGCTTCAGTGCGTAAGGTGTGTAAGGTGTATCAGAAGAAAAAAAGATCAGATTTGATAGGATGAAATTTAAACCAACCCACCGTTTAACTTGGACGGTCCGAGCTGCAGAATGCAGGGAATCGAAAGCAAGTCGCGGTAACATGAAGCTACTGCCTTCTTCATGGCGATAAACAGCGGCGCCAACAACACATGACTTTGTCCCATTGCACTCGCAGCATTCCTCGCAGGAGTGTCACTCCAATTAGAAAATATATTTTTTAATTATTCCACATATACGTTGAATGATCTTCCCGGTGTACTCCGTCCTAAATCTCCACTGATTGAACAGGGAGACAGACTACCCTCTCTACAATAAGACAACTGGACGGGGAGAATGACGTCAACCTGCAGGCGGCGCTGTAGGGCTGGAATGCGAAAGGTGAAACGGAAAAATAAAACAAGGCTTTCGAAATAAAAGCATTCTCAACGAGCTCAACGAATAGGCGAATGTTTGCGCTCAAATGCTACATTTGAGTTTTAAAACGAACATATAGGCCAGGCCATGAGTGAAATGAATAAAATACTAAAGTATGCATGTTAAAACGAATACTAAAAATAATCCCCCCCCGTTTTCAATCATTCTTTATTTGACTATTTACAATACCTCAACAAGGTGAATTAAAAACAACACAACATACAGAAATACCCCACAAATATTCACAAAAATTCCCTTAATTTTAGGAAGAAAATTACAATATAATGGCAATGAACATGTATTAAGACGTACAATTTTGAGACATGTTGAGAATTTTTTGGAGGTATTATTCAGTGGACCGTTCTGTAATGAAGGGTTATGGTTTATTTTGAAAAGTATATCCGGAAGTATATTGTTCGTCTGACACCAGGAATAGGACAGTGTAACATGACAGTTGGAGAGTTTATTTTTCAAACGTAGCTCATGTTTTAGCGTAAAATCTCCCGACGGCAACTTGTTTGACTTACTGTTGTGATTTATGGAGCTATTCATTATTATTACCAATTCTGAGTCGCTATTAATGTCTTAAAATGGCAGCATGACGTGCTTATACGTGAGTGGAAACAACCTAAGTTTGTTCATTGAGAGACTAACTGGGCAACCGCACAATCAGTGCACAGTTCGGTGACCTGTTCAGACTGATCAAGAAGCACAAAATGTCGCCGTCGCCATTCTTACCGCTGGCCATCAACGGTCTCATGTCAGCACTGGGCTGCTTGGCCACAATGAAGCTGATTCCCACTTTCAAGGACCATTTTATCGCGGCCAGATTGTACGGGATGGATCTAAACAAACTGACAAAAAATCAAGTGTGAGTACTGTTCTCTTCTCTTTTATTGTGTTCAGGGCAAATCGAAAATTGCTTGACCCTCTTTTGCTTCTTTAGTCCAGAATCACAGGGTGTCATCAGTGGGACAGTCTTCCTCATCATTCTCTTCTGCTTCATCCCAGTGCCTTTCCTCAGTTGCTTTGTGGGAGATCAGTGCAATGGCTTCCCACACAATGAGGTAGTTCCACACTAAAGCCAGTGAACGTGAGAAAGCTTTTCTGGCAAGTCAGACTTCTTCTGATGGTGCCGTTTGTTCAGTTTGTGCAGCTGATCGGTGCGCTTCTCGCTATCTGCTGCATGATTTTTCTGGGATTTGCTGACGATGTGCTCAACTTGCGATGGAGGCACAAGCTCCTGCTTCCCACTATGGCATCCCTTCCACTTCTCATGGTTTATTTTACCAACTTTGGCAACACGGTCATCTTGGTGCCTAAACCATTCCGAGCACTGCTGGGGCTGCATCTGGATCTAGGTGAGTTGTGTTGGTGGTGTGTTGGTACTACTGTGTATGATGGGGTTGATTGCTTTTTACGGCTCTTTCTTTTGACAGGTATTCTTTACTATGTCTACATGGGCATGCTGGCAGTCTTCTGTACAAATGCCATCAACATCCTGGCTGGTATTAACGGCATCGAGTCAGGTCAAGCTCTGTTCATCTCTGGCTCCATCATCATCTTTAACCTGCTGGAGCTCAACGGTGTGTTGCTGTTTATCCACTTTTACCCACTTTGATTCTGTCCTTCAGTCTGGAATTTGATCATTATTATTTCTTCATTTCAGGGGATTATCACGACGACCATGTTTTCTCTCTCTACTTCATGATGCCGTTTTTCTTCACCACCTTAGCACTTTTTTACCACAACTGGTGTGTCAACGTAAAACCACAGACCATTGTTTCAATATTAAAATTTTGTTGTTGTTGTTGTTACAGGTACCCCTCGTCTGTGTTCGTGGGAGACACTTTCTGCTACTTTGCTGGAATGACCTTTGCTGTAGTTGGCATTCTGGGACACTTCAGCAAAACAATGCTATTGTTTTTCATTCCTCAAGTGATTAACTTTCTGTATTCCTTGCCTCAACTATTCCACATCATCCCATGTCCCAGACACAGACTTCCCAGGTAGCTGTCTTCTAATGAACTGAAATGTACACATTTCATGTGATGTTCATTAACTCTATGACCCCCTCTTATTCATATTTCTCATATTATAACATGCACATGTAAGGTTGAATCCGGACACAGGCAAACTGGGGATGAGCTACTCTAAATTCAAACGCAAGGACCTTTCTAAACTAGGACATCTCATTCTGCAGGTAAGTTCATTACAAGAGCTCGTTTGAGGCTGAGAGTTATTGTCTCGGCATTATTTGTCATTAGTTGTGTCTGTAGTATTGTCGTACTGCACCGCATCATATTTTGCAGTGTTTCAAATTTTTTCTAAAGCAATATTAAGCATTAAATGACAGGCAAAACTTGCCATATCGACAGGTTGCAGAGTTACTGAAGCTCCTTGAGGTACACAGAGGCCAGGAAAATGATGATGAATTTATTGAGTGCAACAACATGACCATAATAAATCTCGTGTTGAAATTCCTTGGTCCCACGCACGAGAGAAATCTCACTGCCATCATGCTCCTGATACAGGTAGAGCCAAAAACAGCTCAAACAGCCATTTACTTTACAAAAAAGACATTAGTGTTCCACTTTTTTTGTGTGCAGGTGGTGGGAAGCGCTTTGGCTTTTGGGATCCGTTACCATCTGGTGCGCCTCTTCTACGACGTCTAGAGAATGACAGAAACAAATATTTCTGGAACAATTTTACAGGCTCATTGTTTGTGCCTTTTGAAATATTCCATTACCTCGTTACTTTTGATTCTCAGCCTCAATGCGTGGCAAAGACCCAGTGTCAGGGTGAAAACATTTGCCTACAATATGTTCGCATAATGTACGAATATAATGCAAGTCTTTCTGAAATTTGAAACGCAAATTTCTTTCCACCCCAAAAATTATATTTTTCTGTTAGGTTTAAAGTAATCTAGTGAGGTCTACTATCCCCTGACGCAACCGCTATCATGCAGACTCATGTTTGAATAAAATTCAATATGAACTTTTTTTATAGTGCAGCAGTTCATGGTTTCACTTGTACATGTGCACTGTAATAACCATATGAAGCTGTTATTTAAATAAAAGGGATATTTTTTTAAATTGCTAATCCTTTTTACCTCTGCAGTGGGGATTTTTATTATCACAACAGCGAACGGAAGAGCAAACTGTGCACAATGCTCAAGATATTAAAACCACTCACGGAGCAAGTTTAAAAGCAAATCATGTTTTCTGGTGCACAGTTAGCAATTTAGTTATGAAAATATGTGACGCAGGATACATTACAAAAATTCATTTGGGGAAGCTCAACATTAGTTTTAAGTTACTGATAAGGATAAAGTTACTTTCTCTCTTTACCCATCCATGTAATCAATTTTTTTGTATAAAAGCACTGAACTACTGTGATTTAGAATGTACCCAGTAACTTCAAATGGGATGCTGGCAATTATTTGTGAATATAGTTGGCTGAGACTGTACAATAAAGGTGGACATACACAATATGCGTCACATTTTTTTTAATAAGTGGTAAATACAATTGCTGTAAAAGGTTATTAATTGGAGTATTATTCCAGCAAAGGGCCACACATTTGTTTTAGACCCAACAATCCAAGAAATTACTTTGATATAGTACGTACAAATGTAAATCTTTAAAATATATTGTGTTCATGTTTTAACGTCAATATCAAAATCTTAAAATAAAAAGGGAAAATAAATGTTACTGATTTTACGAGTGAAATTCGTGCCTGGTTGTTTGCGCGTGTCTTCCGGAACCATTAACACCAGTAAATAAACGCTGCATTGTTTCTGTGGAACTTTTAAAAACGCTGCACCGCCCGTCAAAACTCTTGAATGATGACATCGTCTGTGCTACTCAAATAGCTAAAATCTAGACAGGAGCGTTTATTTCAATGATAATTCGAATCACTTCCTAGTCCGTTGTCGTTTCTTCGACAGGTTTCCCAAACTGCTTAATGTTTTAGAGCTAATGTGCAAACAATACTTGGTTCATCCTGGGATTCACGTTTTTTTTTAAGTGAAACTAGCCATTCAAGGAGATGCCTCCCAATAAACGACTACAGGAAAAAACGCTGAAATTAGAATGTGAGTGGGCTTCGTGTCAGGAGTCGTTCAGTCAAATGGAGAAATTCTGCAAGCATGTGGAGGTACACTTGGATGCTACGAACAAGGCGGAAGGGGATGAAGAACTAGAATGTGAGTTGAAGCCAGTATAACGTTCCTCTACTCATTTACTGACAAGATCATGTGAATTGGTTTAATTACGCGATCAGCTCTTGAAAAACATCATAAGCTTTTAGAAAGCCCGAAAACACCAACTGTCAATGTCAATACAAGCAACTGAATAATATAGTCAATGTTTTGTTTTAGATGTAATTTGTTATTCTTATGTCAATGTTTAAGGTTTAGTGGAGGTCCTTTTTTCAGACTGCTTTTGTTTTAAATAATACATTGGACTACTTTTCCTGTCTTTTCTGACCAGGGGAAAGAAACTGCCTTTGGAGAGACTGCGGGTTCTTTTCTGTGGAGGGTCCTGAAGAGTTCCGACGACATCTCTTCTTTCACTGTTACCATACCAAGTTGAAACAGTTGGGTCAGCAGGTGCTCAATGGCCAGGCAGAAATTGGCACGTGCTCCATCGGCTTCCACACCCGCAATATTGTCCCTGAAATCCCTGAAAATTTTACCTGCATGTGGGAGGAATGTGAGGTATGTTGTGCATGTTTGTAAAATGCCTACTGTAATCCAAACCGTGATCCGAATTAAATCTCACATAATATGCAAGGTTTTAAAATGCAATCACTTCTTTTTTGCGTGTTCAAGCAACCACCTTATGAGAATCCAGAGTGGTTCTACAGACATGTGGAGCTTCACAGCTTATCTGTAGACATACCAGCAGGAGACTGTGAATTCCCTTTACGCTGCCGATGGAAGGGTACGCTGTCATCACCTTATGATAATAGTTCCAAAATGGCCCTTATTCCTATTGAATACAAATGCTATCATGAGTTTCTTATTGCTGCATAGATTGTGATGCTACTGCTAAAGGCCGTTCTAAGTTACGGGAGCATCTACGCAGCCACACCCAGGAGAAGGTCGTAGCGTGTCCAGGCTGTGGAGGAATGTACGCCAATAACACAAAGTACTTTGACCACATCATTCGACAAGGTGCTTTGGAAGGTGAGAATATAGACACAGTACAAAGACATGCATAAGCAAAATAGTTCGCGGACATAACTGGGGGAATTTATATTTGCCCTATGTGCTTTAATTTATATTTGCTCTAGGCCAAAGATTCCAGTGCTCCCATTGTTCAAAACGATTTGCAACAGAGAGACTGCTCAGAGACCACATGAGGACCCACGGTTAGTAGCTAGCCAGTAATTTGCATTGCTTTCTTATATGCAGCCAAGCTCATAACAATTCTATTAGTATCATCAATTATTTTGTGTCTTGAATGTTATGATGTTAACATTGTTTATCACTTCTTTTTTTCTAGTGAGCCACTACAAGTGCCCGTTATGTGACATGACCTGTCCTTCACCTTCAGCGCTGCGCAACCATATAAAGTTCCGTCACAGCAATGAGAAGCCATATCGCTGTGAATACTGTGAATACAGGTAGCACATCCTGCAAATATGTACTTGTCTGCTCCTTTCTCTTTCCTAAAATGTCATAATTAATTGCTTGTGATTCTCTTGTATTATTTTTAGCTGTAAGAATCTGGTGGATTTGCGTAAACATCTGGACAGCCATAGCATCGAGCCGAGTTACCACTGCAATGTGTCTGGCTGCAGCTTCGCATCTCGTACTCTTAGCACGTTGAAGAATCACCACAAAAAGGAGCATGAGGTAAATGCCGCAATAGTGTTCCCCCACAGTATCACGATTCACTGACCTCAGATCGTCTACATCCCAGGTTTTCTGGGAAATAATGTATATGGTAGGACATTCTATGAAAAACTATCAATCGCTTTTAATGTTTATTGCAGATGATAGTCCTGCTCAATTTGTTTTTGTTCAGGGTAATTTTTTAGCTCGCTACAAGTGCCATGTGTGCGATCAGTGCTTCACCAGAGGAAATAACCTCACGGTTCACCTGCACAAAAAACACCAGTTCAAATGGCCTTCAGGACACCCGCGGTTCCGGTACGTTGAAGCTGAATTGAAAATGCATAGCTGGTGACGCATGCAATCTCATGTTGACAACTTCCCCCCCTCGTGGCTACCAGGTACAAGGAGCACGAAGACGGCTTCTTTCGGCTGCAGCTGATCCGTTACGAGAGCGTGGAACTGACGGAGCAGCTGATGCGAGAGAGGCAACATGGAATCGCAGAGGCGAGCCAAGAGTCCCCCGGGGCCGCTCCTTCAGAGACTCAGGTAGAGCTGAGGGGGCTGTTGCTAGAGGAGCAGAAGACCGAGGCACCTACCGTTAACTGTGAGGAGGGCGGTCAGGAAGAGAGCATCTTGTTCTCGATTCTCACTGGAGGTTTGGCACAGACGGCGGACGACATCGTCATACTACAGTATCAGGATATACCTCAAGAACAAGACGTGCAGACAGTTTGTCCCCACACACCATCCTAGTATGTGAATACACTGTTGGCTTGAGATACAAGTCACTTGACTGATGTTTTGCTCTGATTTGCAAGTACATATTCAAAGTTTTCCATCTTACACCTAAGATAAAATATAGAGAATTATGCACCAAACAACTTCGCTAATGGCAAACTTAGCTAGGTTAAAGTTTAGCAATGATAGTGATGGTTTTGGAAGCCTAAGCAATGGCGATTGAAACACAAATGATGTCTCAAGGCACTATTGTACACGTTTTGTTTCTAGCTTAACTGAATGTAACTGGTAAGATGTGATCGTAAAGTTGAATAATTTTCCCATCAAAATAACAAGCCTATATTAGGCAGTTCCCTGCTCCTATCTTGCTTGCCAACATTGTGGACAACTAGATTGCCTGTATTTTGATTGAATTATAATTTGAATTAATTCATCCAATGCGTCCTACCTCCCATATAGCATCGTCACATTGTTGTTTGTTAATTTTTCGGAACATGAAGGTTCCTTAATGATGAAGAAAATGGCATCCACACAACGATGCAATATGTTATGCCTACCACATTGTTATGTGTATGCACTATACACAAAACTTAAATTAAATTGCTGTTTTAAAAAAATGGTACTGTGAGATGCTTGTTCTTCATTATCCACCTTTTTTTTACTGCTTATCCCGTTCAGGGTTGCAGGGAAATGGAGCCCATCGAAGTCAAGTGCACCACAATCCGTGACCTATTTTTTTTTTGGTTTGTATTTTTAATTTGGAGCCACTTTTCAATTATAACAAGGGGCAGATAGCAGGGGTAGACAGTGAAAATATATTAACATACTGTAGTAAGAGAAGTTAGTAGGAGAGTCAGAAGTACAAAATCAAGGTTGATAGTGCTAAGAGAGTCAATTTATGTCTATCAAAGAAACATGTTTCTTTGTTAGACATAAATTGACACATGTGCCGCTTTCTGGTGGCCAACTTTGGAGTTACATTAAAATAGCGCCACAAAAAGGGAGAGAACCTGAACCTCAGAGGCAGTCATGCTAATATTTTCTTTTGTGCCCAGTGGTGGGGGAAAGTGCACGGAGCCCAAGAACCTTGTACAGTTCAACACTGGATTGTTTGGCATCCTGCTGGCCTGCAGCTGCGTACAAGCAGTTCTGTGCGACATCTCAGTCCATCAGGTTGCATGTGCAGAACCTGCAGTTCTGCACATGCAAAAAAGTCATCTGAATACCGACAGACTGGTTGGAATGCAACACTCTCAGTCGACATGATTTGCTTCCACCACCTGAAGCTTGGTAGTCCAAATATACGTATTGCATGTCTTTTGCTTTGCCGCTGCAGTGTGGCAAAGTCTGAGTTGCCAAGTCAAGCAGCTGCATCACATGCTTTTTAAAATGTCTTGTCACACATTGTCCTATGCAAATTTCAAGTGTCCTGCTGAATATACACATAAAAATTTGGGAGTATTTGACCTTCGGCTCAAAATTTGCGTTGAACCTATAATGTAATATATTCTTTACAGACATCCCTAACTTTTGTGAAAAATGTGTAGACTAAACTACAAATGTGACAGACAAGTCTCACATTGTCACTCTTATATTTCCCATAAGTAGAATATGAATTATGGTTCACAGTAAAATAAAATACAGGAAAACAAACTGTTTCAGTGAAAAGTTTAATATGGATATTAAACTACAATATCAAAGTAGTTAAATAGAGTAATATGTTTAGAGTTCCAATCTTGGCAATTTCTTAATAAAACATCTTTCTTAACATGGATGCGAGATTGCTCGTGGCACAACCCTGTATGTACATGGAGTGCGAATACCACATCGGTAGCAATAGAAACAAAATAATGAAAGGCAAAACATGGAGTGTTATTAAGTTTAGTTCAATTAATTTGGTTTGGCAAAACTATTATTGAAATCCAAGACACCAGTCAGTTAGTTTGGAACTTACTCAGTCAAAAAGAATAACAATGAAAAACTAGGATATAAATAACTCATTTTCTAAAAACATGTGAATCATCTATTGAATTTTCTTATACTAAAAGTTAGATCAACTCTGTGTCCTCATTAGACCCCAGAACAGATTTGGTCTGTTTGAAGCCTCGAAAACCATCATGCCTTAAAAAGGAGTGTTTGGTTTATTTTCATCTGTGTGCATATGTTGCTTAAAAAGGCTTAAAATAATACTGTATATTTTTTGTGCATTTCACAACACTGAGGTAGGCGAGGATGTGGTGTGGACAAGACCACGTAGAATAGCTGTCTCGGAAATATTGGCAGTAAAGGAAACAAACAACTGTTAGCTCTAAAAATAAATTAACATTGTGATTTCAAAAATGTAAATACAATGTTTAAGTTAAAAAGTAATGGAGATGAACTTGACCAGCAAACATGATTTCTTCATCGCAGAGTTTGATTGAGGTCTTGCCCACTGCACCTTCCTAGCTTATTTAAAAATGTGCAACTCAGCCATCAAACTGCTTCATCATGACCTTGCGGCTGACCTCATAGCCCAGGAAAAGTGCTCCGTTAGCAGGAAAGGTGCGGACCATGGTGGGAGTGAGCCCGGAGTACAGTGCTCGAATACCTACAAGCAAGAAATACAACAGAAGGAACCAAGAGGATTTCAACCCATTAGGATGATAAAGACTTGATGAAGATGAAATGTACTACCTTCGGTTCGTGCGATGGTCATAAAGGTTTTGAAAAAGCCGCCCTGCTTGCCCGTCATGGACATGACCTGGATGCGAGACTTGACACAATCCATGGGGTAGACCACTAGCCACAGACACGCCCCTCCGAAACCCCCGCTGAAAACAATCGGAGCCACGCCTACATGACAGTAAGACGCAAACACAGCATAAGAATTAGGATTTCATGATGATCTCCCAGAATGCGCTGTGGCAGCCGCTCGCTCACCAATGTCATCTTTTTCACACTTCATGTAGTCTGCAAAGGCACTGCGGCATAACTCGTAGGCACCAAAGAAGCAGAAGTAGCCAGGAACCTCTCTGGCAATGGTTGTGGTCAGGCCCTGGAAGAAGCCCTGTGGACCCTCGTTCTTCATGATGGATTTCACCACAGACCACACAGAGCTGCAAACAGGATGCAAAGCTATGGATTAGAAAACCTGATTAACACACACTTCAATGCATTTACCACCTAAGAAAGTTGGAAAGGACAATTCTGCAAAAAAGAGTTTACTCAATGCCACTCCAGTTTGAAGCGGACTGTAAATCAAATACAGAATCACCTAGTAATTCTCAAAGTGTAGGATTGGTAACTTCTGTCTTGAAATGTTGAGAAAGTAGTCAAGAATTACAAAATAATTACAAATTGTTTGCTGGTAGCCAGCTCGCATTAGGTATACATTTGTCTAACTTAAAATTCGTTCGCATGACTATTTTGGATGTTTACCTTTCCCCTGGGCAGCCTAGAACACCTCAGCAACTTCCGAGTAATCCTACAGTGGTCCCACCGGTTTCGTGGTCACAACAAATTGATGACTCACAGTTGCTTTTTGAGGTCATAACCATTCAGAATCACAAACTTATAGATACTAGTCATTTTCCTTGTGGTCAAGGAACTTCTGTCGAACATCCATCCTTTTTATATTTTGTTGTAATGCAGTGCTAGCCATATTGGAGCAATCTATTAGAACAGGAAGACTTTTTGGAACCACTTACTTCTGACTCCTTGCAATCTTGCCTGACGCCTCCATTTCGTACATAGCTTGCAGACGGCACTTGACGAGCTCCGTAGGGCAGAGGACCAGTGAAGAGAAGATGGACGCCACGGAGCCGGCACACGCTTTCTGCATGTCACTAGTGAGGATGAAAGGCAAAAACAAACAGAAATCCTCCGTGTATTCATCCAGCTACAGACCAAGGCCTTTGTTTACATTGCCCTACCTCAGCACGGCATCACTGTGCAGTCCTGCCGTGAAGCGGATAACCTGCTGGCAGAAGCCGTAGCTCATGAAGAGCACAGAGTTCTCAGCAATGTTAGCCACCAGAGCCGGCGAGGTTCCCTGGTAGAGACCGCGGATTCCAACTTGTTTGTATGTAGACATGATGCAGTGAATGAAGCCCCTGTACAGTGTGGGAAAGGTCTGCATCTTGACCTTGGCTGTGTCCAGAGGTTGTCCACTGAAGACACATGCGGCCCCACCTGGGAGAAGACAACGTGGTCCAAACAAACATGGGCCAACAAACACTAAATACGGCACTTTAGTTTCTTTATAGGAGTGAAATAATCCCAAAATAGAAAATGTCCTGACATCTTTTCCCCAAAGATTGTCTCGTAAAGTGAATAATTAAAATACATGAGATATTTATAATGTATACATTTAAGATTCAAGAGAAGGGCAATAAGTGAGCCGAAGGCACAGTAGAGACAAATGAGCCAGAAAGAGACCCAGACAGATGTCTATGGCCATTTGGGCCCACTTTAAATAGGTATCAATGTTTGCTCACATTCACCTGTAAGTGGACACAGTCTGCAGTTGAGGCACAGGGAACACAGAGTACAGTAATGGATACTGCACCGTACTGTAATTTTTTTTCATAATTTTGGGATGTTGACAAAAAGTGAGTCAGGTTACCAATTGCTCCAGCAGAGAGGTCGATGATGGCCTGAACCACAGCATGAGGTGCCATTGTGTCCAAAATTGTTAGAAGAGGTTTCTCTTTCTGTCAGGCACCTGACAACCATATAAAAGATAGTATGGAAGCATTTCAATAAATTGTAGAAAACAAATTACTTCACTAGTTCAAGAGCCCTGACACCCTGCAGAGGAAACTCATTTCGGCCGCCTATATCTGGGATCTTGAGATTAATTGGCAAAAAAAAAAAAAAAGCTCCACAATTGATTGACAATACTGATCATCAACGTGGAGAAAGAGATATTTCCAGCTTTGCTACGCAACCCTTATCGCAAGGTTATTACTGTCGTACCTTTTACTGTTCTTGGCCTGTTACATATGAAGGTTACCAGCAGTGGGGTGGGGGTTGATGGTTCGACGCTGAGCATGTTTCAACACACTTAATAGAAATGTTTACATGTACAACTTTGCACGTTATGGGATTTAATAAGGAAATGCGTGCTTTTCTCTCCCTGTTTTTTTATGTCTCTATCAGGGCTTAAGGATCTAAATCGGACTGTAGTGGATGTTTTCTGCAATAATACTGTAACAAGGTCACTGTAACAAGCGACGTTGTAATGAATAAATACCTAGTTAATTTTACTTACCTTTGCGTGCGCTTTCACACCGAGTGTGACCTCAGTGCTGATATTCCCCCGAAGGCTTGCTAAACGGAGCTAACTTAGAACATGCTGTGGTACAATCACAGAGCACGCATGATTATATCAAATGTTATCTTTTTTGCAACATCTTCCTCCCAAGGTGTGGCGTTAATGGGTGGATAGATGAATGGGCAACGATAAAGGCGCTGCGGCTCAGAATAATGATAAACGGTGTCGCAGAGCATATCTGATGACAAGGCTTCAAGAGGTCTTTCTCTGCTCCACTTCCAGGTACCAAACTCTTTCCGTCCAATTTTGGGCCATTCTCGATTATAAAATTAACGTTTATTTTACGGTCGTTCAGTTCTAACGTTACGTCGTGTTCGATTAAACAAAAATAATGAATTTGGTTTACTTAAAAAAATAAATAAATAGTAAGAGTGATCCGCAATGCGCGAAATTCATGCATGTGAAAACTTCCGGTTTAATGTCAGGGTAGGTGGTACAAGGTATTAGCGCGCCCTCTGCTGTTTATTTTGTAAAACATGAGTGACTATTGAGTTCAATGTACAATGTACAATAGACTCAATAAATGTTAGTTAAGCCCGATGCAGACTGTCTATACATTCTGTCCAATGTTTTGCTGTAGCAGTGTTTGAGAATTGACACCACCCCACAGTCTATTGTACAACAACAAAAAAAAGAGCAAAGTTCAACTCTACACATTTCTCATAAAATGTGCAAACACGGCATTCAACTGCAATAATCAAGAGTACAACGAGGGCCACAATACAAACAAACCGAGCAGTGTTCCTGCATGGGGTCAATGTGCAGATGTCATGTCACTAAAAATATTGACGTGACAGATGGATTTGTTAATGATGTGTACACAACCGTTAGATTGATTTGTTTATGATTCAATCTCCTTGAATGTTTGAAGGTGAGCTGCTTGATTTTGTAGGACTTTAACAAACCACCTGGTCACATAACACAAAATAGAAACCAGGAAATTAATAAGTAAAACAAAAACTATATTGAAATAGCTTCTTTTTTTTTTTTTTTTTTGTCTTCTTAGAGGCAGTGTGGGGCATCATTTATAGAGATAAAAAGTGTACAAGAAGAAAGTTGCAATTGAAAGTAAAACAATTTCACATATTAGGATAAATATATGGTTATCGATTTATTAACCGTCTGTATGTGTTACCACAGAGTTTGTGTATAAACATTCATTTGTTGAGGGAATATCGCTCCCTGAACACAATGCTAATTTCCTTCGATGAGATTTCCTATTCACAGTTAGCATTAGCACTGAGGATGTTTCTGAAAAAGTATATGTTGTATTCACTTGTGTAATTGTTTTTGGTGTGTTAATTTCACAGTAAACTTTGTGTAGCCCTACAGGACTGTCTCAGAAAATTAGAATATTGTGATTAAGTGCTTTATTTTCTGTATTGCAATTAAAACAACAAGAATGTCATGCATTCTGGATTCATTACAAATCAACTGAAATATGGCAAGCCTTTTATTATTTTAATATTGCTGATTATGGCTTACAGCTTAAGAAAACTCAAAAATCCTATCAAAAAGTTAGAACATTTCCTCAGACCAAGTAAAAAAAAAAAAAAACATTTATAACAGCAAAACCAAATCAAACATTTGAAAATGTCCATTTATGCACTCAGTACTTGGTTGGGAATACTTTTGCATGGATTACTGCATCAATGCAGCATGGCATGGAGGCAATCAGCCTGTGGCATTGCTGAGGTGTTATGGATGGCCAGGATGCTTCAATAGCGGCCTTTAGCTCATTTGCATTGTTGGGTCTGGTGTCTTTCAGCTTCTTCTTCACAACACCCCACAAATTCTATATGGGGTTCAGGTGAGGGGAATTGGCAGGCCAATCGAGGACAGTAATGCCATGGTCTGTACACTATTTACTGGTGGTTTTGGCACTGTGGGCAGGTGCCAGATCATGCTGGGAAATGAAATCATCATCTCCATAGAGCTTTTCAGCAGATGGAAGCATGTAGTGCTCTAAAATCTCTTGGTACACAGCTGCATTTACTCTGGACTGGAAACACAGTGGACCAACACCAGCAGCTGACATGGCTCCCCAAACCATCGCTGACTGTGGAAACTTCACACTGGATTTCAAGCAACTTGGATTTTGCTCCTCTCCAGCCTTTCTCCAGACTCTGGCACCTTGACTTCCAAATGAAATACAAAGCTTGCTTTTATCTGAAAAGAGGACTTTGGACCACTCTGCAACTGTCTAGTGCTTCTTTTCCATAGCCCAAGTCAGACGCTTCACAAGTGGCTTGACCATGGGAATACGGCTATTGTAGCCCATTTCCCGGACACGTCCGTGAACGGTGGCTTTTGATACCTGGACTCCAGCTTCAGTCCACTGTCTTTGAAGCTCCCCCAAATTCTCTTCATCACAATGCTGTTAAGGCTGTGGTCATCTCTCTTGGTTGTGCAGTGTTTTCTGCCACATTTCCCCCTTCCAACAGACTTTTTGTGGATGTGCTTTGAAACTGCACTCTGTGAACAGCTTGATCCTTGAGAAATGTCTTATTGTGTCTTACCCTCCTGATGGAAGGTGTCAATGATGGTCCTCTGGACAGCAGTCAGATCAGCAGTCTTCCCCATAATTGTGATTTAGTTTACTGAACCAAACTGACTGTTTATCAAGGCTCAGCAAACCCTTGCAGGTGTTTCGAGTTAACTAGACTATTCAAATGATTAGTTGAATACCCTACTAGTATACTTTTACATGATATTCTTATATTTTGAGTTATGATATTTGAGTTTTCTCAAGCTGTATGCCATAATCAGCAATATTAAAATAATAAAAGGCTTGCAATATTTCAGTTGATTTGTAATAAATCCAGAATGTATGACATTTTAGTTTTTTAAATTGTATTATAGAAAATAAAGAACTTTATCACAATATTCTAATTTTCCAAGACAGTCCTGTATTTGACAAACATGGAGTAAAAGGCACCTTTGCCATGCAATGATCTTGCCAAAATACCATCTGTTAGGCCAGAGGAGTCTGGGATTAAAAACATAAAGTCTGGCTAATGCCTTAAAAAGTCTGTCCAGTTTCCTCATAACACTCTGGACTCGCTAAATGTAAATGGTGCAACATTGACTTTGAACACATGGTCAATAAAAAATACTCACAAATGTCCTTTTCTCCCACTTTTCCTTTTTATATATATATAAAAACAACATTTGAGGTTGTCTACATCACAAACAATTATTGTCAATATTCTGTTTGGAAACAATTTGTCATGAATTGAATGAACCCCACTCACCCCAACTGTCCCACCCCAACACCCATCAGTGAACTCCTCTATGCACATGATATTTTACAGAGTTCATGATCAGTCTTTGTACATCAATATCAAAGTAGATAACTTTAAAATACATAGAATGCTCTTTCAATTGTAATTACAGATGCTAATCTTGATTGTACAAACAGTATCATTTCCCACACTTAGAGTCTGGTCCTTCACTCAGAAGCAGTCATCCATTGAAGAGCTTTTATCGATATTTTCCTCCTGTAGTGCTCTTAGACTGTGAGGGGTTTAACTACCAACTGTCTTGTCTGCACAGTCTCAAGATTATGAGGTACAGTCAGATAGGCTCCGTAATCCCTAATTAGGAAAGTAGCACTGAAGGAATAACAAATAGATTATAAAGGACCAACTAATTAGTTGAATTTATACTGTAAGTGTCAGGCAGTAAATTGTTGTTCTGAAGCACAAACTACTGGCAGTGGCGGGCTATTCGGATTCAGACAACAGGTAACTCAAAAGCACCTGGTCAATAATTTCATGGGATTGTTTGAAAGCCGATGACAAAGAAACATAAATTCTAAATATGTACCAAAGTGAATGTAAAAACCTGCACACCCCTGTTCAAATACCAGGTTTTGTGATCTTGAAAAAAAGACTGACAATCACTTGAGCCAGCACTTTGTATCCTTGTGATGCATTTTTACTCCTCCTCTTGAGAAGTTTCATTTTCATTTGGATTAGTTATTTTTAGTCTAATTTATTTTATGTATGTATTAGCACAGGGATGTGTAGTTTTTCATGTTCACTGGTTGGTGAATGGGTCTCTTATCTGGAAATGACATAAGAAAGTGTCAAAAGACGAAGAAGTCAAGATGGTGAATGTTTAGAAAAATATATCTCTGCAACACAACTTCTCTACATCCTTTGTCACTTTTTTGTGTGTGACTTCCAGTAGGCATATATTCATTCATTTATTCTAACTCAACATGTGGCCATGGTTTTCATAATATTCATCTTTAGAATAATGATTTTTTTTTCAGGAGCCTTGTCACGAATATGATTCTAAATGTGGGAAAAATACACGAAGAAAGCCTTCTTTCCTTGTACCCTGTATACACACAACCAGAAACAACCAGCTGAGTTTGGTCACCATTGTTACTGAAGCCTCCGGTACTGATGTTTGTTTTCAACCATACAGTATATTCCAATTTTTTTTTTTTTTTTTTTGTACATTGTGTTTGTTTGATTTGAGTTGCAACCGGACCAAACCAGACTTCAATGGCTCTGGGTATGATATTCAACCAGTCAGAAACTCACATGATCTTGATTAAAAAAAAAAAAAAAAAAACACTCTTTAAAATTGTTTCATTGAAAAATTAAAATCATGTTTTGGCCCCAAAGCACTTCAAGGAAAGAAAAATTCATTTGAAATTAGATTTGTTTACAAATGCTCTTGTCAGATTGTATTTTTGATTATTTGGCAATTTGGCAATCCGACAGCAGTATAACCAATAGACATAATACAAATAGTGGTTTAGGAGAGGACTGAACCAGGTCTTGGATAAGAGTAAAGACAGAAAGGAGCACTTGTCACACAATTTGGGGACTGAATCCACCACCAAATATAGAAAAACAACACACACGAGCGTGTTCGTCGTGTTCTAGCCCAGGTAAACACTTAGCTGCTCTGAAGAGTTCAAATGACCTCCACTCATGTTTGCTTTGAGGTTCAAAATACACCACAAGCCTAAATCAATACCTACATTTCATTTGCAGTCTAATATGAGACTGCCTTGTTAGTATTTTATATACAAGAGAATGAAAGCTGTCAGGTAAAAACAATGCAGAAAGTTATTAAAACAGGTTTCAAGAATAAAGTGTATACAATTTAGAATCCTCATATTGTCCGGTAACATTATTTAGGATGAAATAGCAGCCCCTGTTCTGGATTATTATCATAATTATTATTATTATTTTTTGCTTCACTTTGTTGGGCCCAACCTCAACTTGGCAAAGTCATACAAGAGCGAGGGAATGCTGACATAGTGGCTTAACTGTTAGGCACCCTCTGTCCCTCTAAAATAAAATAAAAAAAATATTTTCACGTTTCAGATAAACAGTAAGGCCATTTTAAAAATTATTTACTGATATCAATGTGTTTCATCTTTTTTTCTTGTATTTTCACAACCCATTTTAAGATTACCTGTGTAAAACAGCTACAATCAAAAAAGAGGCACTTTATAAAAGAGTATATATAGATATCTAGGCTAAATAGTATTCATCAAAATACTGTATGTATAGTGTATATCTTAAATAACGTGTCCTATTATATTTGTGTCAAGTAAACTGTTATGCCACTGAGGAAAAACAAGCTGTGGTGTTTTAAATGCTGTTTGCATGTATACTGTAGCATGAAGCATGAATACGATATAAAGATAGAATATTGAATGAATAAAAAGAACTGTTGCCGAAAAATAATGTCCACACTTCCTTGTTTGGGAGGGAGCTAAAGGCAACTTTTGCACCAGTGTAGAATTTCCTTTGTGTGAGGTTGTTTCTGTTATACTGACCAACAATGCTGCAGAAGAACGTTATGCAAATTTGCCAATTGTTATGCGCCGTTTGTACCAGGATGCATGCGGCACAAAAAGCCTTGGCAACTGGCAATAATGCATCTTATAGTGGAAACATGACATGCGATGGTTAATTTAATCACATCGAAGGTTGTATAAGCTTCAGGTGGAATTGTGCGTGACAGCTTTTTCCCACTGCTAAATCTTTGCTGTCCTGACAATAATATGAGTATCGATTACTTAAACAATACAAATCCATAAAACAGCGCAAAGCTCAGATATGTTGCTTGCCGAAAGTTAAGGAAAATTGTGTTCAAATTTGAAGAATCCTCTGTTGACTTTTTTGGACAACATCAATTCACAGCCAAAGTGGTACTTGAAAAAAAGTTTTTGTTGTTGTTTATACAGCTAAAGAAACGTCCTGAAGAAGCATTATGGCTTTAATGGCACCTGTATGTATCATATTGACAAATATGATGACGTGTATAATTGTGTAAAAGACATCTTTTGTTGACACGTTTTCAGGACATAAACAAAGGAAGGTGTTGCACACAGGAATAAAAAAAGCCTTTTGGGACATGAAGCTGCAATCAGACTATAAACTAAATGGATGTCACTACTGAGCCTTGAATGATCACATTTCATTACATTTGCTCAGCAACCAATCACATTGATGTCAATCTTGCAGGCAATCAAACCAAATGTGTGACATTTTTACCGACTTTATGGCTTCGCCCGATTGTCATAGTACTTTAATCGTGTCAAATGGACATAAAGCCGACCTGTGAACCCACATAATCAAACATAATCATTTATCAAGTTCACATTAGCTGATCAGAGCAAGGCATACAAACAGATTACCCCGTCTGTGTCAGTGTGTGTGTGTGTGTGTGTGTGTGTGTGTGTGTGTGTGTGTGTGCTTGTGTGTGTGTGCGCGCGCGCGCGCGCGCGCGTGTGTGTGTGAGTGTGTTTGGCACATGTTTGGTTGTCAGAACATGGCAGACAGATGAGGATTGGTTTCCCAGAGTTCCAATATTTTGGACTCGACACGTAGTCGTGTTGTGGCAACTGTTGGGCATCGCGCCGCTCCCATCGTGGACTTCGGCACACATCAACAATCTGGAGGAAAACAATCAAACACCGGCAAGAATTTAAGATGGGCCTTTTTGGAAACACTTTATTGATTCTCATTTATTATTATAGTCGATTAGGTCTGTCAGGTTATGTACTGTGCAAAAGGTCGTAGTTGTTTAGAACATTTAATCTGTGGCTGGTTGTGTAAACACCACATGATGTGTGATATCTTTCTATAATGATTTTAATGATAAGGGCCTCATGCGCAGTGGCGCACGTGTTAATATTATGCAATTGCATCAGCTCCATGCTATCAAGAAAACAAATGAGCGTAGCAATAATCAGCTTGTGGTGGCCATGAATGTGCCCCAAAGTGATCCACTGAGACTAATCGACCCTCTCTTTATTAAAGAATAGCCTCATAAAGAAACCAGTTTGTACCTCAGGGGACACTTATGGCTAAAAGTGCCCATACGTCAACTTGACTCGGGCTGACCGCTTGCTCCTTTCTTTCCTGAGAGGAAAATGATGGTGTGCAACTCAAGAAAAACAATGTTTAAGAGCACAGCTCTATTTGTTTTTTTCAACATCAACCGTTAAGACTCCCTAGTGGTTGTAGAAAAGCAACTATTTTGTGAATAAAATGTCTAAAACAAATAAATTGATCCATTTATTTTTTTTACCATTTCAGTTTTCCTGATTTTTGGGGGGCACCGCTTAAATGGCACCCAGTGACACATTTGGGCATCCGGCATACGTCACAATCTCTGCTGCAGTTAGATAAAAATGTCTGTGCAATTATTAAAAGAATACGGCAGTTTGACCTTTAATTGATTCAATTTCCATAATTTATTTTGGGAAAATTAAAAAAAATCCGCACAAATCAGATCAGCCAACTACGAGTTTCTACAAAAACAACAGCTGTGATTCAGTGACACAGGCACGCCTATTCTTACAATCTTGTGCTATATTCAAACACAGAAAAACAAGTCTGTTAAAGGTTAATATTCATTCAGGCCATGGCGTTCGTAAGCCCTGGAAAAGGTGACAGATGTTGTCTTGCATACTTATTGATCTAAGTCAATTTAATAAAAGAGAGGGTCAATGAGGTCAACACTGAACCAACATTTATATTTCTTTCAATATTCTGCAGAAGAACACTTTGCTCTTGAAGCAACTCTGATCAAGAATAGTATACTAATTGAAACATTGTTGATAAACATCTGAAATCAATGTCCATTAAACATTTCACTTGGAAGTCATTCCAATATGAGTGTTAAGCGGAATTAGCAGCATTATGTGAGCGCTTATTATTGTGCATGCCATATCCCGTACATATAACATGCGTCATATACTAGCAGGAGCAGCACATGCAATCAACAGTCACAGTGGGAAAATGTATGGGGGCTATTGACAGAATATTATAAGAGCTTTCCTCTCAATTCATGTTACGTAAATGCATAAACACGCTGTCCCCAGTCGCAGTAAGTGGGCAATTACGGTGTTATGATCACACGTTTGCATTAGAGGAATCAATTATGCAAATGTAATTGAATACATAAGACTCAGAAATTGTGTGTTCCTGATGAATATTTGATGTTCCCCGTTTTCTATAGAGTAATGTACACTCCCTCCAAAGATGCTCCTGCACATTTTACAGTAGAGCCAGTATCACCAATTCTGTATTTCCAAAAGCTAATAATGCTTCACTTTGACTCATCGAAAGAGGTTAATTTAAAATGCTTATTATTACACTTGTGCGGTGGTGGTAGAAAAGCAATGCATTTTTAAGCCACATGAGAAGGAGTGACGCAGAGCATTCCCAAAGCGATTATAAATGTAGCCACAATAAGAAACATAACAGAGCAATATTATTGTAAAATACGTATATGATGCCTCCCTTATATAGAATCTCATTGTTTTGTTCATGTAAATTTGCTTTTCCAAGATATTTCTTGACGTGAAAGAGACACTCATCTCTAATGTGCTTCAGTACAGTAGCCAATCCATCAAAACCATTAACCATTACATGACTTTGAGCCATGCATGGCATGATGGGAGACCTCGAGTTTGCCGTGTGAACCGGTGCGGTCGACAGCTCGCCCACACGCAATCGCAAATACCTGGCCCGTGTTCCCCTCTGTCTATCACCGTTTATGTGAAGGGCTCATTACCAGCAGCAGACACATCAATTGACCGCGCTCTCACTCGACAACCACTTGTCATAAGAGACCTTGCAGACAACCCGCAGCTTAGAGACGAGGCACGCTAATGTGCACAGCTGACTGAGAGCCACACGCAAGTTTTGTCTGCAGTTTGCATCACGCTGCAAGACAAATAGTCAAACTCCAAATGTTTTTTAACCTAATAGTTTGTAAACTCTAAATTAACCTGTGGCCCAATGAACCCTTACCTTGATCATCCTGTCTGCCAAGTTGGTGTGCTCTCAGTTCCTCGGACTTGTAGAAGTCAATACTGGCGTAAGTATTGAGGCTAGAGCCGGCACCACTGCCCATAGCGCCTGCGCCAATGTTGAGGGCGGCAGAGGAACGCTCAGCTCCAGCTTGAGGACTCTCCTTAATGGCCAAGTCAAGGTCAATATAGTTAAGGCCTTGTTCAGCAGAGGCTTGCGGAGGTGGCGTGTCAGACAAACTAGCTGCCTGGCTGCTTTCCCACAGCGAGCAGTCCAAAGTGTGTCGGTGGCTCACCGGCTGGCCGCTCTCCGAGAAAATGTTGGTAGTGGAGGATGGGTGTCGAGGTGCAGAGGGAGGGGAGTTAAAGGTCTCTGAGTGGTGGCCCCGCCGACTCTGAGCTTCGGCTCGGATAAGTCTGCTGCCATGCTCAGGAGACTGGAAGGTCTTAACAGGAGAAAATCCCAACCCTGTCTCATCTCCCATGGGTACAGGTGGACCTGAATGGGTGGCAGGTCTCGCTGAAAGATTGGTATCTGGACTGTTCTTGTCAATGAACGAATTAAGGGCGTCTCCTGCTACCTTTCCTTTGGATCGATAAACAGAGTTTCCCTCTGCTGCCAGAGGAGATGGTGTGCCATGTTCAAGTCGGCCCTTGGGCGCAACAGCCGGTGGGCCCTGCGGGGGGCTGATTGTTGACCTTAGCGGCGTTGATGACTTCCCTACATCCATGCTGACATACTCAGCAGACGTGGACAATGGTGCAGAGAAGCTGCGAGGAAGGTTAGCAGCATTATCAGGAACACGAAGGGGCTGGTTTGAGGGTCGCAGGGTTCCATGTAAGACGGGTTGCGCTCGATCTGACCCTGCACATCTTCCTCCATTATACTTATTGTCTTCTTTAAAAACAATACTGACGTACTCACCGTTGTTGTGAGCCGCCATTGGGGGAAGATTCTCTTTCACCCGAGGCAAAGTGTTTGCTTTCGCAATGTCTGAAGACAGACTGAGCGGGCGGCCCCTCCTTTGTTGCTTTGGGCTCTTGCAGCTCGATCCCCGTTTCTGAATATGACGACTATCTTTGGTGCATGTTCCTGCACTCTTGTACAAACTTAACCCTTTGCCCGCTGACATGGACTTGTCCTCCAGACTTTCACTGCTGGCTGAGCTTGAGGAGAAAGAAGAGGAAGACATGGAGAGTTGGAAGCCTCCAGTGTGTCCCACTCCCATTTTGTTTCTCTTGTTGTACCCAGCTCCCCCACTCATTCCAGCACTATCAATACTGTCTTTTTTGCACTCCCCTTTGTTTAGATCCTCCTCAAAGCGACTATAGAGAGTATGCTGATAAGCTCGGGGCAGAGAAAAGTAGGAATTAAACATTTTTGGTTGTAGTTGGTGCTGTTCAGGGTGGGACGGTGGTGTGCTACAGGCAGAGCGGCTACTGACGGGTGAGACGTTCATGTAGTCACTGGCAACCCGGCTCTCCATGCTCCCCCTGCTATCCCACATACCCAGTCCGTGTAACTCTGTGGAGACGCTACTATTAGGGGACATGACCATGTAGCCTTCTGAGCTGGGTTGCCGCATGTGCTGAGGTGGTGACACACTGTTGTTCGGCGTCATGGCCATGTATTCATCGTCTGCAGCTGGAGACGTAACTCCAGGCAACATTGACATGTAACCGCTATCCGAAGGAGCTCTCGCATCTGCTTCCCTCCTTTTGTCAAATCTCTTTCTGTTCTCCCCTGCCACATCACCTCGCCTACACCCCACTGCCAAGCTGCCAGAGCCTTCTCTGTTAGCACTCTGTGACATTATGGCATATTCTTCCTCGTCCTCGTCATCATCTTTTCGATGTGGGGCTAGTCGTTCGTGTGTGGCCAAAGGTAGAGAAGCTCTCTTACTTAGTAGTCTTCGTTCGACCTCAGAATCCCGACTGGATGAGCGCCGAAGAATGCGCCTGCCTTTAGAGCGATGATGGGAACCAAGTAGGCCCTCTCGCTGACCCATGACTATGTAGCTTGAGGGCCCTTCTCCGTGCCCGTGATGGGCAGCCATACTGGGCATGAGCAGTGAGTGTTCACCAGGACTGGAACCATATTCGTCAGAGGAGCCGTAGTCGCTTGGTGAACCTGAAACGGAAACTCTCTGAGACACGCGGGGATAGGAGCACACTGTCATACCTCCCACTGCCGCGCCCACTAGACCACACTCTGAGCCGTGACCAGAGCTGGAGGAGAGACTGGGAGCAGGAGAGGGAGCCGGGTTAGGCGTGTAGCGCGCAAGGCTGAGTGTAATCTTTGCAGGGGTGGGGGCCCTGGTGGGCTTGGGCCTGAGTGTTGGTGTAGTTGAGCAGGATCCATTAAGACTCGGGCTGGAGCTGGCCCATGTTGATCTGGTACTTGCTCCACTCTCTTCCGACCTGGCCCCAATGCTTGCCGTTCGGGCCCGTGGAAATCCATGGCGTGATGTCGGTGAGGTGCTGGTACTGCTACCACCTGGTGTCTCCGTGCGGGCTCGCCTGGTGAATCCCACCTGACTGGGCGGCAGATTTGGATGATGTCGACGACTCGGAACACTGATGGGGTTTGAAGCAGTTCCGCCGCCACATGACGTCCCCACAGACTGAGATTTACTGCGTTGACGGAACTCTTCGCTTAGCGCTTTCATGGCTTCCAGCAATGTCTCATGCATGTTCTGAGCCACCACAGAATCATCCACTTGCATCCAGAATTCTCCGGGTCCAGTGATGGCCGATCGACCCACCTCAATGAAGAAAAAGTTCTCTGAGTGGCCACATCTGCGAACATTCATCAGCTGCAGCACGACAGCGGCCACATCAGAGTTGAGCTTGACAAAGTTGACTGTCTTGTCAGTTAGGCACAGGCGGTAGATGCCTACTAAGTTCCGGGCATGTCCAAGACCTTTTGGCCAAACTTTAACCTGCCAAACTTCCTTGAACGTTGGAATTGGAGATGGAGAACTACACTCTCCACTACTGCCATAGTCTTCAGGAGATTTACCTGTAAATAAAGAGAAAGGGCATGAATGAACAAGGGGAACTCTTTGCCCAAAGATGAATGGAAATAAATATAGCTAGCACTATAAATAGTAGGATTTTTGGGGGGGGACTTGAATGAAATTTTGTCTATTGATCCCATTGAGGCTTCACTTAATGCTCTACAGCAGTGGTCCTCAACCACCAAGCCACACCTATCTAAACACAAATATGGGGTGGTTCACCGTACCTGACAAAACAATTAAGACTTTCTATGGACAACTGCAATGAGAAAGTCATTAAATATGTGTCGGGAAAAAAAAACACTACAAGCCACAGTTTTGGTTAATTGTAAGCAATATGCAGACACTCATAAATTCAAGCAGATGAAACAGATTAATCCCACAAAGGCTTAACGATAAAGCTCTGAGACATGACTGTATTCTGAACAAAATAGAACCCTAGCATCCAGCAGTCGTCTCACAGCATTCATGTATAGTGCATGCAGAGCTGGGAAAGCCCGTCAGTGGGTGCACAGTGAGGGGAAAAGGAGGGGTTGTGGTAGGCTACGAGTGCTGTTCTGCTCCAAGCAGTGGAACATGAACGTAAACAACACGAGGGAGACGCGCACAGAAAGACATTTTTTCCCCCCCTCCCTCAATTTTCTATTTCTCACATGCAGCCACGCAGAGAGCATGGATGCACGGTGATGCCGCCTTCTGCACAAATGTAGGTTATTAGAGGCGGGCGGGCTCTCGGGGCTGTGCAGAAAAACAACAACACGGGCTGGAGCGGGAGTGCTCCGCGATAGGCTAGCGCTATATGATGCATCCCGTCGATGGTTGCTATATGCCCTCTGCGCCATGCAAAAATAAGGCTGCACCCTATTTGGAATATTACTACGTGTTATATCTTGCTAGCTCGGAATAAAATGCTTGTTGTATATTTGAATCCCAAAATTGCCCAAACTGCAAATGCCACCCCTAAAACGCACCAGTCCACTTGGATCCAAATGATTTCGATTATTTTTTCCATTCAAATAATTACACGCGTTTAATTCATCTGTAGAAGATAGGGAGCTAAATTTGAAGAACATGGGTAATAAAATGAAATGGAGTGCATCCAATGGCCCCATGCGGGCAGATGGGGAGCAAAAACAGCCTAAGGCAGGATGGGCCCGATGCGGAGACACACAGCAGAGAGCAACATCAATTATTCGACTTTTGCCATCTTACAATTGCACTGGAGGTCCAGCATGGCTTGGTACCACTCGTTTTGGACCTCCTCGCTGTCCGCGGCGATTGCAAAGCTCTCGCTGCGGGTGTAGAGCACGATCAGGTGCTTGTTCTTAGAATCCGCCCGCTTGTTGATGTTGAAGCACGTCTCCAGGTTCAGCACCTTCTTGGGCACGGGAGATTTGCTGCGGAATTTCTTCTCGTTCTCGTAATACTCCAAGCGAGCGGGACCACGCTCCGAGGCCGTCCTCAGAACGAAGAAGCGCCGGTGCATTGATTTGTGCTTGCGGAGGTACCCGCTTCTCTGCACGTCTTCATAATTCTGCAACTCGGCGCCTTGGTTCTCCATGGCCCCTGCTTGACTAGAAAGCACTCAAGATGTCAAAAAACGAACAAGTCCATGTGGTCTTCGTTAATTAATCCATTGCAACTACATGCCTCCTCCTTCTCCTCCCCGCATCCTCGCCGAAGTGTCCAAGCATGTGCGTGGTGATTAGGATGGAGAACCGAGCCGGAGCGTGCCTCCATGCGCCATCCAGCAGCTGCAGGAGGATCCCAATTATGTCCTCCGCAGTCCGGCCCGGTCCCTCCTGATCCAAGTTCGATATGCGGTGTGTGCGCTCAGCCGAGTAGCGACGTCTCCTTTCCTCCACCTGTCTGACTGAGACCGTCCCCTGTCTGTAGACACCCCAGTCAAGTTTGGCAGTTTTAAACACATTATCCTGTCACAGCCTTCCACAATAAAAGCTATGTAGACTGATCAATTAAGTTCTGTTATCTGTTTTGTGCAATGAGCAACAAAATGTTCATAGTATTTTGCTGCTAGAGGTTTATAAACTATACATTTATATATGTATGTATATGTATTTATTCATGCATATGATGTATTCTTGTAAGAAAAAAAAAACATAATACAATCATGTAAGAGCTTTGGAATCAGTGGTCATGGTTCAAGTCACACTAGTAGTGCATTTGCAGTTCTTCATTCAGTATATATATGTTTCTTACAAAAGGCAATCATATAGTAGTACCACACGATACCTTTGGTCTTGCATAACTCTTCTTCGGGAATTAGGTGAATTTTCTTAATTTGAAAGAAAGTGTTTTATATTTCCGGACTTTTTCTGGTTTCCTTTAGCCAATTGACAAATTTATCTCAGACTGGCACATTTAAACTGGTGCCAGTCAAAATTCGGGGCGGCTTCAGGACAGTGCGCGGTGGAACACGATGTATGTCTGACATGGAGGCGAAATAAGCAGGGGTTTTTTTCCCCCTTTTTTTTGCTTTGGTACTCGACGATTATAAGAAAGATTTCACCTAAATACCTGATGCTGCTATACACAATAATCTCAATGTACTTTTTGGAGAGAGGTTTTTAATAACATTGTTTACATTTATGCATATGTATAATAAAAGATCATATATGGAAGTATTACACGTGCCCACGCTGAAATTTGCATAATGGACAAATAATTTCATGTGTAATGGAGATGAGCACTGCAAAAAATAAAATAAAATAAAGATAATATCTGGATTTAATGTTTGTACTCTGGTTCCCATTTCAGCATATTAATCAACCTATCAAGGTTTAGACAGCAAAAAAGTCAACAAACATTTTTACTGAAGCCATAATTTATTTACATAAACACAAAAAAGTTTCCCTTCAAAATAATCAGCACAGTCCACTTCATTTAGTTTGTGTCAAGTGTATTTACCGTATTTGGCAAAAAGAATTCAGACTCTATAAAAAGAAGGTCTTACTATTGCTTTCCAAGAAGATACATGATTCATAATTTTTAATCCGTCCGCATCTGGAATGTTGCGTTTCCTCCTTTTTGTTTGTGGACCAACTAATATGCACGTGTACACATTTACAGTATATACAAACCGATGATGACAAATAAGCATGAGCTTACATTCAAACGCTGTTATTCTAAGTTCCTTTTTGTATTTGTCTACTGTAAGGGTCGAACATAATATAATTTTAAAAATCAATTCAAACATCATCAAAATATATCATATATTGTCATTATTGTATTATGCTTGCATGTTTTGGCCCTAAGGTCATCTTTAACTTCACATGAGTCGTCATTTTTCTGAAATGTGCCGCAACCTGACTCAAGAATTCAATAATTGTCTGGTCAGGAAATTGTCACATTCTACCACGAGTCATGATCCACTGAGCAGATATAATATCACTTTTGGTAAATGTAATGTAACAAGTCATTCGGTCCTTTTGCGCCAAAAGCTCCTGTGGCGATGATGTAATAGATTAATGGCTGAAATGATCTAAAGTTTTAGGATCTAGTGTGAGGAACGTTTACTATATCTGAGACCAGATAGGAAAGGAGTTTGTGCAGCATTACTATAAATGAAGGTTACACACCAGCAAAGCTGTTTTACATTAGTCCATCAACACCAATCTAGCCCATCTTCTTCTGCCGATCCAGAAACTTCTGTCTTCTATCAGGAGGAATCTCATCTAAACCGATGCCGTGATTACTTCCTCTGTAAGAAGAAACACGGATAGGCACATGATAAAGATTTTATTACATGATGCGGGATGGTGACAGTGGCTTATAAATGTCTTAAGAAATTCACATTCAAAAGGATTGCAATGTGTCTTACCCTTGAAGGTCTGGTGGAATGGGCAGAGGTTTTTTGAAGTCTTCCCTTCCCACCAACCAGTATGTGTTCTCCACACCTTTTCCCTATTGAACAAAAGCGCATCAAGTTACAAGCATTCTGTGCATTTGTTGTTTTTGTGCGTTTTACCCAATTTACCTTTAATTCCGTCAGACCTCTGACTTGAATTTTGTAGCCCAGCTTCAAGCTGTTAAGGATGTCTACTGTGGTCTGGTTTACATGTATTCTGTAAGCTACACAAGACATCCACACAGCCACAGTTAATATTCACGTAGACACAAAGCTGAGATCCATTTGGCAAAAATGTGATTATGTTTGATATGCACGATTTGTGCTTTCAACCACTTGGAGGCAGCAGACTACAGATGTATTGCTTCTCTGTGTTTCTTGACGTCTCACACTTGCTCCATATGTAAACTGTCTTGAGTTAATCTGCTATGAATTTGCGCTATAAAATGAAACGGGCTTCAATTTTATGTAAGTAATCTAATGTAAGTGACGCAAATTTATAATTGAAGTTCTGTTTTCGGATAAAAACATTTTTTTCCCCTAAACTAATTCAAGTAGAGCATATTTGCTTATAAAAATTCCATCTGCTCACCCCCTAAATATACCAAAAGCTATGATTACAAAACACTTGAATTTCAAACACATCTTACAATATTACAGTCGAAAATAAATGGCTTACTTATATTTTGACATAGAAAAAAATACATACATATAAATGTAGTGATGGCTCTCCATCGCTTCCATTTACTACCCAGGCTAAACTGAGCCCCTCCCAAACATACTAAGATGTTGGTGGATTTGTCACCAACATAGTTTCTTGACACTAATTAATACTTTCAGGGCTTTGGCCCCATCCAACAAGAAAACATATTTCTAACTGTACAAATGGGAAGTCAATCAGCATCTTGGGACAGATATCTGGTGCACCTGAGAGGGTTCCAACGAAAGGTAACTCCAACCCAGCATCATGTTAAATGTCAAGGGTTGGTCTGTGCATGTGGCATTTCAGGTCATCTCCTTAAAAACGACTTTTGCACTTCATTCCTGCAACATGCACAGGGCCACTAAGACATCACGGCTTATTTATAGTAAAACTTTGAATTGACCTCTAATTCTGTTTATAGTCTTAAGAGATTACAAGGACTCGCCACTTAAAGCCCTGTTTAGCCTCAAGCAACATGCACACACCTGTCCTCAGCCACATGTTAGTCTTTAGGGAGGTGGGGAACCCACACAAACGTCCTGTTCTCCAAGAAAGTATGTGAATTCATCATGCATGTGATGATACTCACGCAACCCGGTGGACTCCATTCGAGATGCTGTGTTTACTGTGTCTCCAAAGAGGCAGTAGCGAGGCATTGTGAGGCCCACTACTCCTGCTACGACTGGGCCTGGAAGCGCATACACTGAGGTTAATATAGTTAAAAAAATAACAAAACAAAAAAACAATGACAACTAAAATAAAACAGAAGGCTAACTATAGTTATAGTGAACACTTCCTTTGTTTTCATCTTCATTAAATAATATCATACATGAGCTTTCGGAAGTCATTTTAAGTCTTTTTTTCTATTGCTGTACAGAGGAAGGAAGGTCAAGAAGAAGACAGTTCTCAAACAATTGCTTGTTTGAGAATTGTAGTTTACTGTAAATCAAAATGTGCTTCTTAAAAAATGAAAGCGTGACCATCACTGGACAAATAGCATTGACTTGTGTGTTAATTGGATGCCAGCACTCTAAGTGGATAGCGCTTCACTATTCCAATAAGACGTTCCAGACAAGGATCAAGGAGGTAAAAATACTTTTCTTTTCCTTAGCAGCTTGTGTTACCTCATGCGGACCAATCTGCAAGAAATTAACTTTGCTTTTTTTTTTCCTCCATCCATCTGCTACTTTACAGGCAACAGATGAGTTTTCCATACCTAACTATTATGCTTTGAAGCATTATGTCAAAGGTGGACAGGATTTGTGGTGCATGTTTTCTGAAAAGAATCTTTGGAGTATTGAGGAACTTAATAATATTTGGACAATATGAATAAATAATGTCCTTTTATGGCCTTTTAACAAATTGTACTCTATTATTCATGAATAGTTTTAAACCTGCAATTGCTCACCAGAGTGCAAGCCGATCCGGATCCTGACTTTTAATTCAGGCATGTGTCTCATCTTGAAGGTGCCGATGCAGTGGAGGATGTCAAGCGACATGTTGGCCATCTCGGCTGCGTGACGGTTGCCGTTCCTATTGGGGACTCCGGAGGCCACCATGTACGCATCTCCAATAGTTTCCACCTAAAGACCCCAAAATCAAAGTCAATAACCACTATTTATGTGTCCCCCAAGGATGACAACACGACACTCACCTTGTACACGTCATGCAGACCGATGATGGCGTCAAATAGTGTGTAGAGGTCGTTCAGCAGGTCCACCACCTCGATGGGCTCGCTGAGAGCCGAGATGGTGGTGAAGCCCACGATGTCGCTAAAGTACAGTGTGACCTCGCTGAAGTGCTCAGGCTTGACCGGCTTGCCTGTCTTCAGCGCCTGGGCCACAGACCTAGGAGAAAACACAGGGAACATCGCAAAGTGACTCCAACACGAGACTCTGAGCCACCTTCCTCAATTTCCAAAGACTGGCAAACAGATACAGTGCAAACCTTAGCAGCGTTTATGCTTGGCAGGTACGTTCGTTACTTCTTCTCGATTGCACATTCACCCCCCCAAAAAGGAACGTTTTAATAAAACTCAATTATGAAGAAATAATTCTACAGATGTAGCAGCTGTAGCTAATGTCGTGTATGATGTTAACATAACTTACTTGGGCAACATCTGAGCCACCAGTTGATCCGTTTTCTGTCTCTCCACCTCCAACTCTTCCGTCCTCTCACGGATCAGATCCTCCAAGTTGGAGGAGTACTGCTCCAACATGCGCAACATTGAATCGATGATATTGGTCTTCTTGCCTTTGGTGATGCTCTTAAACTGTTGAGGCAAAATGGACACCCCGTTGCAGTGCACGTGTCCACCCGATGTGTTTTTGCATATTTTTACCTGTTTGAAAATATCATGAAACGTGGGCCTCTTTTCAGGTTCTTCACTCCAGGCCTGCTTCAAGATTTGGATGACGTCCAGGGGAGCCTGATCCACTGACATGGAGGGGCGGCACAAAGGAGGGGGATCTTTGACCTTGCTGATAATCTCTGCCAAAACACACAGACAACACTGACATAAACAATAAGATCAAGACGCACATGCAGATGGAAAGTTTTGCTGTTATTTATATTACGGCGTTGTAGTGATGAATGCAAAATTTCCGCCACAGTTGTAATTTCCTTTCGCTAACTGATGCAAGACTAAAAATATACAGTAACCCATAATGGGTTAAATTTCTGAAAATTATCCAACACCATGTTTTCTTCTCGAGGTAATTATGACTGACTTTGACTTTGACTTTGAATTGCACACACATGGCAAAATATCTGACATCATGGCCATATCACTCACCTTTGGGTGGCATATCCAGCATACAAAAAGGAGCAGAGCGGGAAATCACTTCCTGTCCAATGATGGAAAAACTGTAAACGTCTCCCGGAAACGTCCCCTTTCTCCGCAGAGCAGCGTTGCGTAGCATCTCAGGAGCGGTCCAGAACAGATCTTTTGGTTGAAGCCAAAGAAGTGAAAATAAAACAAAGATGCTGAAAGTTATGAATTATTGGAAGAAAAGGAACATGAGACCTGATATAAACTCACTCTCAGGCTTTTCCTCGTCCATGCTGATGCCTTGGCTATTGAGAAGTTCATTGAAGCCATAATCAGTCACCTTCAGCACAAAGCGCCCGTCCACTACACAGTTTCGGGATTTGAGGCGTCCATGGATGATTCCTCGATTGTGCAGGTACTTCAGTCCCTGTTTAAATGTGACGAGTGAGTCAACACTGTTGACAAAGAGCACTACAAGCAAACGTGTGTCTTTTGTTTTTCCTGTACCCTGATGAGATCCATCAGCAGGGACGACTTGAACATCCAATCCAGACGTACGTCCTCATTCATGAGCAGGTCTTCCAAGCTACCTCGGGAGCAGTGTTCGGTCACCACTCCGAAAATACCAGAATCGTTGAAGAGTCCCAGGAACAGATTGAGATTCTCGTGCCTCATGTCTCTGAGCTGCAAGAGTTAGCCGCACAATGTGAACGCAAGGTAAAGCATTTCCCGTGCCGAACTTCCTTCTCAAGACACCAACCTTGATGAAGAGTGACTCAGTGCTGCTATTGACGCTTGTTACAGATCCAGGCGGGCCTTTTTTCAACCAAACCCAATCACCCTGAGATTTACAGAAAACACACTCATACGATGCCAACAAAAACGCCAACTAAAACAACTCACATGTCCAACTCACCTCAAATATAGCAACATTGGAGCTGTCCGGTGAAGACGCCAAATAGCTGCGGCCAGACACTGAGTGGTGAGACGTCTTCATGTCCAGTTGACTTTTCATGATGCTTTCATCATTCAACTTCTGTGCCCAACAACATATCACAACAATTAAGCAAATTGTATCTATTGCGTTAACAAAAGTATTGGTACATCGAAACAATGAACCAAGGAGAAAATGCTAGCGAGATAACACTGAGAACTGACCCTTTTGCTGATTTGAGTGTTAATGAAGACCAGGTCATCCAGAGTCAGGAGTACTTTGTTAAATCCACCGTCGTCTCCAAAGGTGAAGCCCACTCTGCCACTCCTCCTAAATAAAAAAGACAAAATATATCTTCGTACAGGCATTGGATGAATGAAAATTTCTTGTCTTGACTGTACTGTACTTGAAATGAATGATGATGTTTAGAGCACCAGCAACCACCATAGCCAAGAGAAGGAAAAAGAAGATAGTGGTAGAATCCATTCCTATGGGAGGACAAAGGATTCACTCCAGTGGAATGTGAGTTTTTGTGATGACCCTGAAGCTTCACTCACCTCCACTGCAGGCAAAATAAGGACTAAACCAACAACTGGAGTCGGTGTAGGGGGTACTGCCTGCAAAATGGATCGAGCGACCGAGATATTTCAACCCTCCAATCCTGCCGTTTGTGTGTGCAGCCTCCAGAACATGAGTGGAGTAGAGAGAGTTTCCCATCCCGCTGTAGTCCAGCACGACGTAGCGAGCCTGCATGCCTTCCCGGTTCCTACCCGCCCTCAAGTGCTGATTGAAGCCCTCGAATTCAAAGCCCCCCTCGCTGGCGCCGAGGAGCTCACCAGTCACCCATCTACCGGTATTCGCGCGGGCCTGCTCAGCTGCCATAGCAATGTAATACATCATGTTGTAGATAGAGCCGAAGAATGGTGAAACCTAGAACGGGAGACAGATGGTGATATTATGCCAATGTGAGCAGGTAAGGTGGTTCCTGAAAGTCTGGCATGATCTGACCAAATGTTCTCACATGCTCTGCTGTGGTGCTGCTGCGGATTTCGTAGCTGTCCTGAGCCTCTTTGAAGGCCTGATAAAAATTGCGGTCTCCAGAGTCCATGGTGATGGTGAGAACCCCATCGTAGGCTTTCCTCAGGTTGGTGTCGTTGCCGAGGGTGTAGTAGAAAGCGTCTTTATAGGGTAGTGAGTAGAGCAGCGTGTCATAGGGGATGAAAATGTAGCCACGGTCGATCATTTGCATGGCCAAAGCAGTTGTCAGAAGTTCGTGCTGGGATTGGCCACCAATCAGGACGGAAGGCATGCACATGATGATCACTGTGAAGAGAAAACGGCTTTATTAGCGACTCATCAGGGTTGAGGTTTTTAGTGTGAAGTGAGGCGGCTCACCTCGAACCCGATCAGTTTCCCGGACTTTTGTCAAGGCCTTCCTCGTTCCATCCTTGCCCGTCTCCATGGTCACTACGGGGGTGACGGGCAGGCCTAAAGCCCTCAGAGACGAAGCCAGCTCATATCCGGTGGCCTCCCAGAGATCATTCTCCTCCGAAATGATGGCCACGTGGGCCCACCGGAAAAAACGCAGCACTGTGAAAAGGACACGTGAAGACAACGGCTGTGGGCGGAGGAAAGTGGGGTACATCCCTCCGTCCCCCATGTTTGCTTTCAGGCAACTCCAGGAGAGAATTCCAACATCCCACTCTTTAGCGTACAAAGCAGCTGAAGAGCAGTATCCCGGGTTGGCTGGGCCGAGGAACGCTGCACCGTAGCCTTCCAGCTCAGCGAAGCGGGCCATGGCACGGGATGACTTGCAGTCCTCGTTTATCAGCGTATAGTCATACCAATAGCCTTTGTTAAGGTGGGAGTCCTTGTTGATTCGTGCAATAGCCAGGCGAGCCGCTGAGTCTGGCAGGGCTTTGGAATAAAAAGGGTCACAAGTCCAGGGTCCAACTAGGGCCACCTTGAATGTGGTAGCCCAGGCTTGACAAGGTAGGGATGAGATTAGGAGTAAGGGCATTAGGAGCCAACTTGCCCAACAGCTCTTAAAACGCTGCACCGGGTACCATGGCCGCTGTGGTTTTAACATCCACGAAGATTTGGACCAGGAAAGAAAGAAGAGACTACAAGCCATGCCATTGTTTGTGCACATGTGTCTTTTCCTCCTCGGTTTTAACGAGTCGTGTTGCCATCGAGGGTGGTGGGACAGGTTGTGCAGGAAGCGAGGGTCTCTGTGACTTGCCATTCTCTGGCGCAGCTTTTAAGATGTCCTCTCAGGGAGGTGATGAGGTGCTACAGTAGCTGGCGGGGAGGCCCTCCCTTGGCACTCAGCAGCCTTTCAATCCTAAAATGGAAAGATGTCGACAGTGAAAGATGTACAAGTATTAGATTCAATACTTTAATTGGGAAATTGCCACCAGAGACAGTCACTGATCACAGCATTTTATAAGAGCAATTACTCATCCCTACTCTGTATTATATATAAAATGGACGTATCCAAATGTCAAGTTGTCTGAACAAAATAATCTGTTTATATTCATTACGTAGATATGATGAATCTCATCGAAATAGCCACGTGGATTGAGTCAGAGTCTTTCAGGTACATTGGCACAACTCATCATGAACTTTGACCCTAACTTTAAGCATAATACAATTTCAAACCAACATGCACCTGTCTCATAAAGTGATGTAGCTGATGCACAATTACTTGCATGCGCTTAGCAAGCCTATTAGCGCTGCTATGGCTATACAGGTAAATCTGGCCTTAATGTCTATTTGGTCTGTCATTGCTTTTTCCATTCAAGGGGTCACTCAGACTACTGCACTTACAATCTCCCCCTTAATTTGCATTGGCTGCCCTGAAATTTTCATAAAATGTTTCCTTAGCCCGGCTGTGTGATTATTATATGGTTGCAGGGAATTGACGTGATTTAAAGCTCACTTTGCTCAAGTCAAGGTCAACTGCGATCAGCCTTTAAAATTATTTTCAGTTGTAGTAACAATGACATTCTTAACTGGACAGATCAACAGAATTGAAAACGTTTTACCTGGATTGGTTCTCGATATAGAGGATCCATGTTAACGTTTCATGTCGTCCCAATTCCAGCTTCTTTCCAGTTATTGTGATAAATGTCATTAGTCATTCAAGTGAAAAAAAATTATGATCTTCAAGTTTAAGTTCCTGTTTAAAAATGCAGTCACGATTCCATATTTCCATTTGTTAAATCTCCCGTCACTTGTTGCTTCCCAGCCTGGGACTGGGACTCTCCCCAAACCTTAGGAGAGGCATGAGAACAAGAGCCAGTTAAATAAAACAAGTACATTTAAGAAAGAAAAAAAAAGAAAGAAAACGAAGGTTGTAGACCCCTTGGATAGGATAATAGGTAAAAGAAAACGGAAAGGACCGGGGAGGACATTCAAGTTGTGACTTCTCAGCCTTCTTTAGCTTTTAATCCATACTAGTGTGGGAAGAGTGAGTGCGAGGGAGGGCTCAAGGAGATCAGGTGAAAGTTGGGATGTGCACGGGCCATCGATGGGATTCCCACAGAGTGAGACATCATTGTGCTCCTCAGAATCAACTTTGCATTTTTAACAATCATAAAAACTTAAAGCATGACATAACCCCCCGCCTAGATACAAAATGATTACTGTATTGTATTGAATTGCATAACATTCTACTGTATCATCTTAACTATGCTTCATTTTTCATGACTGGTTGTCTTCAGTGGGGTCAAGGGTGAGCTTCCACATGGCAGTGCCAACCACAGGCTCAATGCCCGTACATGATCTGAACTCTCTTTGGATGATGGCTCAAAATAACCCGAGGTAAGCTACTCCCTAGCCTGCCATGGCTCTTGTCTTCAGTCTACAGCAGCTGGAATTATCAAATGAAAAAACTCCCCATTTTGCTAAGTGTACCACGTTCACTCCGGCGCCATTGTGGAACTTAGCATCTATGGCTCTCATCCACACTGAAGTGAGATGATATGTTTGTCCTGACTCGCACACTGATAGCTGCCTCGCTGCAGTAATCAGATTAGTCAGAGGAGGCTGTGCTAAACTCATCTTGCTGCCTGCAAGCCTCTTAGCGACATGGCTAACGGCACTGACGGAGAGCCTCGCCAAGTAAAGTCGGCCACGCTCGGCAAAGAAGCAGCTAGTGCCAAAGATGAGGAAGCAACAATGGCAGCGTTCTGCACTTTTGAACTTGACGCTTTGGCAGTCAGTGTGAATATAGAAGATCATCCATCCATCCATCCATCCATTTTCTGAACCGCTTAGTCCCCACGGGGGTCGCGGGCGTGCTGGAGCCTATCCCAGCCGTCATCGGGCAGTAGGCGGGGGACACCCTGAACCGGTTGCCAGCCAATCGCAGGGCACACAGAGACAAACAACCATTCGCACAGGCACTCACACCTAGGGACAATTTGGAGTGATCAATCGGCCTACCAAGCATGTTTTTGGGATGTGGGAGGAAACCGGAGTGCCCGGAGAAAACCCACGCTCGGGGAGAGGGACAGGGAGGGCCGGAGGTGGGATCGAACCCGCACCCTCCTAACTGTGAGGCGGACGTGCTACCCAGTGCGCCACCGAGCCGCCTATAGAAGATCATCCCTCCGGGAATTCCTTATTCTCTCAGAGGAAGTTTCTGCCTATTGCCAACAGGAATTAATGAGGAGGAGCCAAAGAGTGGCTTAGACATTTGCCTCCTTGGTGACCTCACCTAATTGCTCAAGTCCATTAACATTGGCACTGCCACAGTGGCACCATGCATGTCTTTCCAGGATCACAACTTCACAATGCAATCCACTTTCACAAAATTGCTTGTTTGTGTTGTATGTGAATTATGTGTGCCTGCTGTTTTTATTGGTTGGCTTGCTGTGCCTGGTTATGTAATGCTGTTTAGCTTTTTTAATTAGATAGATTTGAAATTGGTTATAGGTATGCTTTTGTTGTCATCTCATCTTATCTATAACTTTGTTAAGTCTCGCCTATGCAAGCATGACTTTACGACAAGCTCACATTCAATAGTTTGTAAGCAGGGAAATTGAAAATTAAACTTGAGTTAGTTTTCAGGAGATAAACAGGAAGCAATAATATGTTCAGATCATACCAACATGCACTAAGTAACTCACAGCCATGACAAAATTTGTGATGGACACAAGTCAATATAAAAGTAAGAGTGTATTGTCAGCTTCTAAAAATCACAGCTATTAACTTTCAATTATATACTTACGTGAGGAAGTATTTCCTATCTTTTTATCAACAATTCAAGGTCTGCTGTGGCTCCCTCTAGTGACCATATAATTCTACTTCGGGGCTTTTCTGGGAAATGTTTTTGCAGTTTCCCAGAAAAACAAATGTCAACGCGAGCAATGGCTAGAAATCATGAAATCCATTCATTGATTTTTTTAAAAAAAAAAAGTAACCTGACATATTTTGAAAAGAAGCAACTATTTAACTCTTAATTTTGTAATTTATTATTTAATTATTGTACATTTTCTGCCATTTTCTGCTCTAAAAACACACATTAAAAAATGTTTGGGAGCCAGACTACACAGTGGCTCAAAATCCTAAACAACATAAAGAGTTAAACCCGCAAAAGTTGAATTGAGGTGACTGGACACTTCTTGTTTGTTGAACACGTTTCACGTTTAATCCAAAAGGCTTCTTTGGTTCTAATTTTTTAGGTGTGGATTTAGAACCCGAGAAGCTTTTTGGATTAAAGGTGAAACGTCTTCAACAAGCAACAACAAGAGCAGTTGCCCAAGCGAACCTTTGCGGATTACCATGACACTGGATGACTGAGAAACTACGCTGACAAAGAAAGAGTTGAACAGACCCAAACCTGTCAAAAGTGACACATTTGACATGCCTAAGAGTAAATTCTGAGTCAGGCAACCATTTTTTTAAGCATTTCTAGAAATGTGAGCATAATCATCCCCAAAAGCCTCAAAACGACTTTTCTGTAAAATAGACTAAACATGATTTAAGCTTACTCAGTAAGGAATGTTCTTAACTTTTGGAAGACAGGACTTTTGGCTTATCATTATAACATGCAATCAGGAGAATTGTTAGCTTATCAATGTACATGCTTTGTATGAATGGGGAGGACTGTCTCTACTGATGTGAATTTAGCAGATTGTATCACTGGCAATGTTTGTGTCACACAACACATTAACTTTGCATTGCTAAACATGTTATTAACGCAGAGTATAGGAAGTAAAGACAGAGCTTGACTCTGTGCAGTTGAATAATCTTGATTTTGTTGTGAACCGCCAGCCAGCATAGTGTTGTCTACTTGTCTGATAAGCGTTGCAGAAAATGGATGAACATACGTATTTTTAATGAGGTAAACTAAACGTCTTCCCCAATCTACCATGATTAGATTGCCTCTGTGCGTTTTACTGGACGCGAACCTCAACAGGTCAATTTGATGATGCCATTGTGATGTAGCCATGCTTATCTCTTACATGGACTTTCTCACAACAAATGTTCAGCGCAGTGATTACAAACTGTGAAATCTAAAGAAAGAGGGACTATGCTCAACAATTTACTGATTGACAGCTTGTGAAGAATTTGGCAAGCTATTTTGAGTTTGTTTTGTATTGTTTGGATGTTCCTCTATATTATATGAATGTATGCATCCATTTTAATTGTTGTTCTAGTTTTCTTATATACATATTGAAACACATGCAAGGCAATGACAGACATGGTGGTAAGAGGTGGAGCAATAAGGGAGGAGCACAGGTCATCATGGAATATAAATACTTGTTCTGGTTCACTTTTGTTCACTGTGCAAAAATGGCTTGGAGTGACACCCTGGTGATTATTGGCGGATTCACATTAATTTTCTACTCAATAAAAGCAGCCTGGAAATGTTACCAAGGATTCAAAGAGTTTATTTTATCCGAGTTTTGGCAAGTGGATTTAAGGACTTATGGGCAATGGGCAGGTATAATTCGAGATCTTATTCCTGTTTTTTTTATCACGGAAAAGTACATAAATGATTTGCCAGGTTTGTAACAGTTCTAAAATATCTCTCTTCATTTTTCCTGCAGTTGTCACAGGAGCCACATCTGGCATTGGTAAAGCGTACGCCATGGAGGTAAGTCTTGAAAAATTCTGGAGAAAAAAAATCCAACACTAGGTAAAATAGGTTTTTTTTGTGTTCTTGCCTTCAGCTGGCACAAAGAGGCCTGGATATTGTTTTAGTGAGCAGATGTGATGTGAAGCTTCAACAGGTGGCCAAAGAGATCGGTAAGGAAAATAACGTTCAGCACTCATTAGTGTGTTCATGACATCCTTCCAATCAGAATTATTATTTTCTCTCGTAACAAATGTACAAACCTTTTTTTGCCTTCCTTCAGAGAGTCAGCATGATCGAAAGACTCGCATCATCCGAGTGGACTTCACACACGGCCATAATATTTACCCTTATATAGCCACGCAACTACAAGGTCTAGAGATTGGAATTTTGGGTAAGCGGACCAGGGAATGGGGTGTTGTTGACATAATTAGAATGATTAATATTAAACTTGAGTGGGTGTACGTGTCACAGTCAGCTTTAACTAGTGTTAGATTAGCATTAGCATTACCTGACAGCCAGTAAAGTGGCCAAAAACAAGAGTGAGTCAAAGAAATTATTTTAAGTTTGTGCAAATGGGCTTTGGAAGGTGGATGCTTGTTGCCTAGCAACGCAAAACACTTAGCTTTGTATCTGCACGTGTGTGACAAAACTGACAATGTTGCATTGAAGTATTTTAATGAGAGAAACAAATAAATGGTAAATATGCTTGTTGATATTCATTCCACAGTTAACAATGTGGCGATGCCCTACTCAGACGATTTTGCCCCATTCCTTGAAATTCCAGATGCCGAACAGGTATGTTTTTTTTTTTCATGTGTTTAAACTCACACGGATTACACATGGATCATCTCCCAGTTCCTTTTGACATCAAGTTTCTTACCCATGTGTTACCAGAAAATCACAGAGATTCTCGACTGTAATGCGCTGTCTGTTGCTCAAGTAAGAGGACCGCGTGATGATAAAACGAGTCACGTTGGTCTTTACAGTTGGTCTCTTTTATTCCCCCCTCTCTTGTTTCAGACAACAAGATTAGTTCTGCCCGGAATGCTTGAACGGTATGATAATGATGGTGTCACACATTTAATAAAATTAACCGGACAACTAATCATTATCATGGTTGCCTCTCGCATCCACTGCAGAAGGACAGGATTGATCGTCAATATCTCCTCACAAATGGGAATCCGTCCACAGCCTCTGCTGGCCCTTTATTCTGCCACCAAAGTACAGTCCTATCTCGATCAAGTGTGGCTTCAACTCTCATTTTTCTGTGCCGGTTGCTTTCTTTTAATACCATCTGTGGTGTTTTTTTTTTTTTTTTTTTGCAGGCATTTGTGATGTATTTCTCACAATGTCTACATGCTGAGTACAAGGCAGAGGGGATCACGGTCCAGGTAAACTAAGTGACACTCTACTGCAACGAGATCACTGCAAAGAACTGATTTTGATCACCTTCCAAATAATTCCTTGGCCGGGGGGGACCTTTTTATTGAGCAAATAATGGGAGCAGTCTGTAGCTTCCCTACGATTGGGCAATATAAGGGAACCTCGTCTTATTTCCACAGTGTGTCGTACCCTTCCTGGTTTCCACCAACATGAACAAAATGAAAAGCAGCAGCTGCGTGAAGAGCGCTGCAGCCTTCGCCCGAGAGGCCTTGAACACAGTAGGCTACTCCAACTACACCAGCGGCTGTCTGTTGCACGCACTGCAGGTGAGCATCATCGTCACCGGCGACAACACGCAATGACCTCTGCAAAAACATTCATGATTGTGTTTCAGAGCTTTGCTATTGGCGTACTCATGCCCGACCGTCTGCGTATGTCCTCGTTCCTAGTGGCGAAACTGCTCCGCGCAGCACACCAAAGAAAAGTCCAAAGAGGAATGTGCAGGGGCATTCATACAAATTCGTAAAGAAGAAACAATTGGCCATTGGATATTGTGTTTAGAAGAATAGAGAAACGACTCCTTATTTTTAATAAAGAAAACCCCAAAAACGAAATACAGATTTTTTTCCCTTGTTGGATTTTTTTTTTTAATTTTGTTTTTTTTTCAAAATAGCAACATTGAAATGCAGCTTGATTTTCTCGTTTGTTGTCTCAAACCAAACCAACTCAGCGTAAGTCACCGACAACATTTCTCAAACTGACCTCAAGATAGCAACAACGTGATGCGGACGTGCTAACGCGTGCCGCCCAGTCTAATACAGTCCTACATTTTTTTCTTTCTCCTGGAACCCCGGCCAGCTTAGAGGATCATGTCACTAGTGGAGAAAAGAAAACCTATTGAGAGGTTAATATGATCATTTATCACTTATCTTTATCTTTCTTGGTGCAACGCACTACTTGTGATTGTGACTACATCTTGTGATTATTAATTGTTCAACAGTTAAAAATGCTGATAAACCAGTGCGACAACACTTGGTCACAGAGAAAGCCAAACGAGCGCTTCCTTGTTGTTACCGTTCCCTACCAGGAACCTCAAGCTTTAAAAAATTGTACCGACTCATATGTTCACTAAGAAAAACATTCTGTAATGTGTAAGCGACACGCAGCACGCGTTAAGAGAACTCATTTTGAATTGGCTCTAAATTTAATCATAGGCATAAATATTGACGCTCTTGACACGATCTTCGTGTTCGACATTGAAAAATCCGAATTTGATGTTGAGAACTTGACATGTATTTAGCTGTCTTCCTTGCCGCGGCTGTGCAAATGCATAGCGTGACGCCTGGTAAGTACTCTTGTTTTTAATTTTTAAATTTTATTCCATTGCTGTTGGTCATGTATGCTCGGAATACATACAAGTTTACTGTTATATAACTGAGTCTTTTGTCCTTTTAGCTCTTCACATGCTCAATTATTTCACGACAACGTCCACACAAGTTCTGAATGTGCCGGAATACTGGGAGCTCGCTTATGTTGACGGCGTTCAGATTTTGCACTATGATAGTAACAGCAGGAAAATAAAAGTAAAACAACAGTGGGTGAGCAAAATCTCAGCAGATGACCCGGACCACTGGGATAACGAGTTGGTTGTCAGTGCGAGTAATGCGCAGGTCTCCAAAGACAACCTTGAAATTGCGAAAAAGCGCTTCAACCAAACTGGAGGTTTGTTTACATTCAACCTTCTTATGGTAACATGTATTTGATGTGGCTGGACACTTTTTTTAGAGTGACTAATGAACACACGCTGTCGTATTTCTGAACATCCTGCCACTGAATCTTGTGCGTGATCCTTTCAGGTGTTCACATGTTTCAGGTGATGTACGGCTGTGAATGGAATGATGAGACTGGTGAGGTTGATGGTTGGGAGCATATCCGTTACGATGGAGTAGACTTCCTATCATTTGAGGCGAAGACAATGACATGGATCGCAGCACACCCACAAGCTTTCATGACCAAAATCAAGTGGGACCAAATAGACGGGTTCAATGCACACAGAAAGAATATCCTTATTGAGATGTGTCCTTTCTTGTTGAAGAAGTATGTGAGCAACGGGAAGGACTTCCTGACGAGAACAGGTGCATTGGCGGATATGAGAATGGCACTGTAATGACAACCTGGAGCCAAGCTTTTCTCTGCCCTCATGTCTTTTTCTCCATCTTTGCCTTTGCGTGCAGAGCTTCCCAAGGTGTCTCTCCTGCAGAAGACACCTTCCTCTGGGGTCACCTGCCACGCGACTGGTTTCTACCCCAGCACCTCGTCCCTCTTTTGGAGGAAGGATGGCGAGGAGATCCACGAGGACGTGGAGATGGGGGAGACCCTCCCCAACCACGACGGAACCTTCCAGACCTCGGCCCACCTGAAAGTGGAGGTGACGCCCGCCACGGAGGGCGAGTACGAGTGCGTGTTCCAGCTGGCTGGTGTCCAGGAAGCCATCGTCACTAAGCTGGACGCCAGAAGCATCCTGAGCAACGCGCGCATCCAGAGTGAGTGTTTGTCACGAGTCAGACACGTCCTATTCGCTGTGGGGTTCTCGCAAACGTAACGGCTCTGTGTCAAGATAACAATCATTCACGTGTCTCTTCATCGCACATGCTTTGCTGTGTGAAGAAGAGCAAGATAAGAAGAAGGCGGTAGCCATCGCTGTCCCATTGGTGGTCCTCACTCTGATGGCGACGGTGGTAGCGGTCTTTGCCAAGCGTTTCAAAACCAAACAAGGTGAACGACACAAATATTTTCTCCGTCAGGATCATCAAAATTGTTTGCCATTCGTGACAATTTTTAATCTCTACTTGCTTCTTCATTTCAGACGAATATGCTCAAGCTTGTAAGTAAAACCTTTTCCGCTTCCTTTTTTGAAAAGAAATCTTTGCAAATCCATTCAGCTGCGAGTGCCTTGGTAGTGCAAATGAATTTTATTCACGAGTGTGACTTTTTATTGCCATCTCGCATTGTGTTCATGCTCCCTCAGCCATCACCCCAAATTCTAAGGCTTAAGCGCTTTTCCAAGTGAGACACAACAGCCATCACACGGTGAGTTAGCGTGATCTTCCCATTCTGGCTTTCTGTAACGTGGATTTATATGCGCTTAATGGTTTTATTTGCTTCCTCCAGGTGTCAAATCACATGACAAGATGTCGCCCTCGGAGTTTGCTACTGATTACGCTTGGAGTTCAAAACAGCGAACTTATCCTTTCTTCACATGGGTCATTTGGGTTATATTTTTGTAATGTTACAATTTTTTTCCCCTGGTTTTGGTGTATTTGGTTAGATTTGATGGGTTCATCACATTGATCTTTGTGTCGGGCTAGATTGTATGAACCCTACTAAAGTTGAAAGGATGTCTTCTTTTTTGGTGCCATGCTTGATTGAATAATTCCATCCAACTGAATGAAATAGTTGAAAATGTGTTTCATTTCAAATTTAAATGCAACGGAACTAGAAAAGCTGCACAGTGTTTGAAACTGGCTGTACGCATAGTGTTTCAAATGCAGTGAATTCTAATTATATTTACTTAAGCGGTTCGTCCACATACCGCGATTGACAGCCAAAATACCACGAGTGATATCCGTACCACACTGCCCTTTTTTAACAATATGTTAGCATCACGCTAGCAGAGGAATTCTGAAGGAAAGGTTCTTTGATTGCTCAGCAACAACATGTTATTGTGTTTGTTCTATGTTTAGTTTGTGTGTCATTAAACTGCTTGTTCAGCAATCAAAAATATTAACAAATCAGTGCGATGAGAAGCCTATTGTGAAGTCAGACAAACAAGGTGTCATTGGCTGTGTTGGGACTCAGTGGCGAGTCTTGATGAGGAAATATCCTTAACATACTGCGCTTATAAGCAGAGCAACACACCACGACACGGATTATAAAGTGCTATGTTTGTATTCATTTTGTAAATTCAACTCAGATCAAATCATTGTTAACTTGGCCACATGGCAGCAGTAGCCTACAGACATACAGCAATACATGGAGGTGTCCCTCAGTGGACAAAGCAATAATAATGATACTTTTCAGAGGATAAAGAAATTATTCACTTAATATCTGTTGACTTGTGTTAGTCCACCGTTTGTTTTATGTCCGTTCTTCAGATTGTTTGTTAGCATTATGCTGTTAGAAAGCTGTTTTAAATACACAACTTTGCTTTGATTTTTGGAAAGTGAACTTCATCAATGTGCAGTTTAATGTCTCTTTTTTGAAGCAATTTTCACTGCTGCTTGTATTAAAGTACTGTTGAATTGAATTCACTCCCACCATACAGTGATCATATGTGAAATGTTTACTGGCAAGTTAAGGTAAATCTTGAAAAAACAATCTCAAGGCATCGCCGTAGTGATTATAGAGTAAGTAATTAGTGATTTGTAACAAAACTGGCCATAGTTGAGCCCTGGTGGCTTGATATTTGGCCTTGAATATTTCACTCAGCGCTCCACCATTCTACACCCAATTAGGCGGCCAAGTTGACGTACATTTAGCAATTGTTCAGCTGTCACTCGTGATTCCATGCCTCGCTCATCTAGTACCACGACCCCCACGCCAGATTCTAGTCAAAAGTGTGCAACTTGAAAAAAAGATTTGAACCTGGAAAAAACCCCATCAGAATTTCAAAAAGCAAGAGTTGAACCTGAAAACATAGGTGTAAATCCGAAAATATAAACATGTAACTGAAAACAAGACCTCAAATCTTGCTGAATAAATGCAGGTTAAACCTGAAAATGAATATTTTATCCAAAAAACATACCAAAGCGAAGCAAATCCATTTTTAACTCGAAAAACATTTTCATAAAAATATTTTTACTTTATCATGTTTCAAGCTCAGCACGTTTATTTTCAGTTTTATTTTTGCAAGTATGAGTTTTGTTTTTTCAAGTACAAAACGTTGACCCCAAGCTACCTCCATAAGCATCTGGAGTCCAGACGATAACGCCGTTTTGCCCGGCGGTAAGTGGACACAACATTTACGTGAATTTACATTTTTAAGTAGAATGAAACATATTTCTATGCATGCGTGTTGTCTAATTTCTTTTTCTTCAGGCGCGAATCTTCAAATTGAGACGAAAATGGTCAACTTTCCGTGCGTTTTAAAGTGGATTTGCTGAGCATTCGCCCAAGACATGCAATACTTTGGACTTATCGCCTGTCATCTGACGCTTTTGTCCACTAGATGGTAATGAAGGACCGAGGGCATGCTAGAAGGATCGATTTTATGAAGCAGAGTCCCTTTCTGTCAAGTTTGGAAAGCTGATGTAAAAACAGACTTGGAAAGTCCAAATACTGAAGTGTTTCTTGTTCCAGGTGATGCAGGTAATATGGCGTCTTGATCAATATGCTGACAAGTGACACAACCGACAAAGAAACTTTTAATGTTGCAGCACACTCGCCTGCTTTTTCTTTGTGTCTTCATGCAGCGCTGCTTCTGCTGTCGGGGACTCAGCCACCAAGACCCTCAACCTGCTGGACAAAGAACAAATTCTTCAAAACAACGTAGAAGGTCTTCAGAGCTGGCTCCATTTTTAATGTTAGATGTGCAAATAAACGTACTAAATAGCAGCTTGTTCAGGTGTGCCCATCCCGTAGAGTCTTTTTAGGAGCTCGGCCTGCTGTTATTCGCCGGATGTTCAAGTGCATCAACGACCAGTTGCTTAAAATAAAAATAAAGTCAACCAAAAACAAGTCATTGTCTATGTTCCTTGTCATTGCAGGAAGAGGCGGCCAATTCGGGTCCAGAAAGTAAAAAGTCTGCCAGTTTAACTTTAACCACAGGTGCTTCTCTTCCACCAGCAGTGCAAATGTAAAACACATTGTCATTGGTGAGATTGATTTTGGGCGGAGGTAGGCACAAAGTGGCACTTCGAATTTCAAAGGCAGTTTTGAGTCTTGAGGTGACAACACTCACTTCAAGACTCAAAACTGCCTTTGAATACTTTGCCACTGCAACGACCACCACAAGCATGAAAGACTACCATTAAACACAGAGACTCGCATTCCACATGAACAATTTAGTGGTCAGAAAAGCAGTTTGAAAACATTTGACCAGTCATTGTTTTGTGTGGGACTAATTCAAGTTGCACGCAAACACTGACGCCAGGCCGCTTGTAATAGCACTCATCCAACCAGCCGACATCTCCGACTGGGACAAAAACTAAGTGCCAGGGACTGATGTGCACACACTTATGGCAAACTGGCGGCACTGATGCAAATCAAGATAGTCAAAAATATGTATGTCCGTCCGTCCGCCCACCTGCCCGCCCATCCGTCCATCCATTTTCTATACCGCTTGTCCCCCACGAGGGTCACAGGTGTGCTGGAGCCTATCCCAGCAGTCATCGGGCAGTAGGCGGGGGACACCCTGAACTGGTTGCCAGCCACAAAGACGAACAACCGCACTCGCACCTATGGGCAATTTGGAGTGCTCAATTGGCCTACCAAGCATGTTTTTGGGATGCGGAAGGAAACCAGAGTGCCCGGAAAAAGCCCACTCAGGCACGGGGAGAACATGCAAACTCCACACAGGGAAGACCGGAGGTGGAATCGAACCCGCACCTTCTGAACTGTGATGCGGACATGCTAACCAGTGCGCACTAATCCACCCCTTATTTATTCTTTTATTCTTTTATTTATCTATTTAACTCCTGAATCACAATTCAAAGCAATATTTAGTTTTCATTGATTAAGTTGATTAAGAAGTTGGTTAAGCATGAAATATAAACAACATACACTTTATTGTTTTTTGTTATAATGTCACTGTCAACTTGTGTTGCTTTAATTACGGTATCAGATGTACTGCATCAAGCTTCTTGGCACACTGTCAGGAAAAAGCTTATTTTCCTCTTCAGATTCGAGTTCGACATACTTGATTTTTCTCCAGCTGTTTCTTGGAAGTGTGGCAGAGATTATTTTGTTATCAGTTTTCCTTACATCCTAAACTGTCTTCTCAGAGTTGTCAACATAGTTTTCATGTTTTCACTTGAGTTCTCGATGATTGAAAAGTTTAGTTTTCATTATTTTTTTGTGCACGTGTTTCTACTTATTAAAATAGTGGGAACTCGCCTGCTATAATGTGCTGCATAAATTAAAGATCGTTTTGGTTTTTTCAATGCAGTGGGAATTTGAGGATGACTAAACTGACAAAGACTAGATGGCTGCAGACAATTTGTTGTCTTTATATTCTTTTTGTATGTGAACAAATTGATAAATAAACAAATAACTGTTGCAAATGCATCACAAACAATATAACTTTCCTAATGTTGCTGAGTCAGATCCTTCTTCACAGTTGTTTTTCTCTAAATTCTCTTTCACTCCTCCCTTTGCGAATCTTTGTGACGCTTGGCTAAGTGAAAGTATGTCAATCCTTCAGATCTGTCTGGAGTTATTGCAGAACCCATTGCCTTGCCTTGGATTCTTGTCCAAGTCTAAAGGTCACTGTAGCTTCCTTGGTCTGGCTGCATACTGAGATGCCATCATCACTGCATTCCTGCCTCTGCTGTCTCTTATCAGGACTTCACTTTGAAGACAAACAGTACAGCAGTGACCAGCACATAGTTGTATCTTTAGCAGACCTCTTTGTTTTGGCATCAGAAATCATTTCATGCAGGTTGTAAAGTCAAACATCAAAAATCTGAGTAAAACTGGCAAGCAGGGGGTGGGGGGGTTCTTTTAAGTAATATGCCATATGTAACTGGAGACACTGACTCTGTGGAAACTGTGCCTTGTGTTTTTATTGGCTGTCCGCCTTGGTTGTTCCAGACTCTGATCAAGAGTTTGCAGGTCAGCGGTGCATGAAAGTGTCTGGTTTTACAGCCTTTATTGGAACAGCTTATCCGCTGCAGGCCTCAGCAGTGTGGACCACAGGGTTGAATCATCCACAGAAACTCCTCGAATGCAGTCTTAGTGTAGTCTTGGTGGATTGCCGGGGCATGAGTAGACGCCCTCTGGCTCAGATTCCGTATGGAGTCAAAGGACATCCTGGGGTATGGGGGAGACACAATGCAGGGACACTGCTTCCACCTATGCAACCTGTGCGTTATGTAACCATCAATCAGGAAACAAGTCAAGAACAGAAATCACTTAACGTCCTTCTAACTCCACTAAGCTCCCCTCCCTGTACTATCCAAAACTGTGTTATTATGGCAAAAACATCTGGCTCTAATTAAAGCCTTCAACTCGCCTTCCTCCCACTGCTTATCACCCCCCCGGGCTTGTTCTTGCAATCTTTGTCCATTTAGCATCACTCTTCTGCTTTTTATCCCTTCTAGAACTATCCCCGCTATCCTTAGGTCGCTCCTCCCATTCTCCTCCTCCTCTTTCTCCTCCTACAACCCTACTTCTGAAGCTCTTGCCTCATGCTACAAACTCCCCTCTTTTCAAATAGTAGCTCAGTGAGTGCATGATGCCGTACGCAGGCCATATCTGGGGCATCTCCTTGCTCCTGTCTCTGACTTTGGGATGGACGCAGGCGCAGCAAACAAACTACACTAGGTGAGACTACGCAGTGTGTTGGAATTCGGTGTTAAGAAGATCAATTAAGTGGTACACATAATGTTGACGTTGTAGGTGAGAGCACTCAAAGTCGAGTCCACGTCTGAATTCTTTCCATCTCTTTAGTTGAAATCTTTCCAGTTCGTTTGTTTGAATGGGCATAGAGTTGTGTTATTTTTTGCGTCTACAATGGCTTAGTCACCAGATGTTCATGTTTTTGCTTCTACCCGTGGGGTCGAATTTGAGAAATTTGGCTCCAGCTCTGGATGTCTTGGCTGTAATCACCAAGTGCATGACTTTTTCTTTTTTCGGGGGGGGGGGTCTGTTGTCTTGCTTCATACAGTTTTGTTTTCCCACTGTGGTCAAAGTTTCAGTGAAAGTGGGTGTGTTTTATTGGGAAATGACAAAAGTGGCACAAGAAAAAGTTGTCAGAGCGAATAATTATTTGACCATTTTAATTCAATGCAAACTATTCCTGGTCATCCTGGTCACTTCAAAACAAGAGCTACACTTTAGAAACTTTTAAGGTTGGAAATACATTTATAAGACAACCCCACTTCGGGTATTTTTTTGTGTCGGTCTCGTCCACAAACAAAGTCTCTGGCATTACGTTCCCCTTGCTGACTCTGCTATGACAAATAGTGTGTATACAAGAACTGCTTGCTCCCTCCTGTGTAATTATTTCAGACACCCACAGAGTTCTTTAAAATCTTTATGACACAATAACAATGAGGTTGAAATTTGTTTCTTCTCAGTTACAATTTTTGTAATAAATTGGAATTTCAAACAAAAGCACTCGTTCTACATGTAATCTTTTTTTTTTTTCTGAGAAAATTCCAAACTCCAGCAATTGGCAAAGGCAGTTCACAGTTTGAGACTCCCAATGGAAGTTTCTGTAAATACTGTAAAGCTTGGGGGCCGACTTTATGCATTCATGCAATTCTTGTCTTGTTGCCAAAGCTTGTTAATAATCTCTTCTCATGACTTTTATCACAGGCCTGTCTTCCACTGTGGAGGATCACTTGTTGCAGAGTCGGGATTTGTCGGCAGCGAGGGCTTCCCGACCCATTACAAACCAAACAGCAAATGCACCTGGATCATCACAGTGAGTCACCCTGGCACAAGTCAAAATGTCACCCTTCTGCCTCCGATTCATCGTCTGACCTCTTGGATCTCTTTGTGGTTGCCAGGTCCCAGAAGATAAAGTGGTCATGCTCAGCTTCCGCATTTTCGACCTGGAGGCAGACTCGCAATGTCGCTATGACTACCTGGATGTCTACAACGGCAAATCCAACACGGTGCAAAAACTGGGCCGGTTCTGTGGAACCTTCCGGCCCGGTGCCCTTATTTCCACTACCAATACTATGATGTTGGAGATGGTGACCGATGACGAGACGAATGGTAGAGGGTTTGTGGCTTACTTCAGTGGTGCTACGCCATATGCTGAGGGTAGGTCCATTTTTTTTTTTTTTTTTTTTTTAAAGTTACAAAAAACAACAACAACAAACAGCACGACCTACAACAACAATGAACCAACACAGACTGAAAGCATCCAGGGAACACATCTAAGCAAACTGACAAGACAATGAGGCACACATGAACAAAACACCTTCAGCTAGAGGGAGCTAACGAGAACAACAGCCATGACGTGACCACTGGAGACACACAAAAACATATTGCAATATGAACTAAAACAAAATCTAATCATGACGAGGCAAAATAAAAAGCAAAGCCTTGATTAGCAAAGCAAACAATTTCTACTCCTAAGATGAAACATCAGCATTAAACAGTGCATTTCTATGGCCATTGCAAACTACACAATTGTATTGTGAAACTAAGAAACAGTGACGATGATGTTATGATGTTATGCACTGCATTTGACCATGTAAAATTTAAGTATGTGTTGAATTGTATTAGCAGGAATAATATTTTTTGATTGGCAAGTGAGCAATAATGAAGTTAAGGAGTATAGACAGTGGATGGACAATACTGGGCGCTTTTTTATTATCAGTCCCAAAATTGGAAAAAAGATTTCTATCACACCTTGGACAGGAATCTTGATGTTATTTTTATTCATTCATTCATCATCCAGACCGCATATCCTCACGAGGGCTCCCATGTTTTTGTGGATTGTTTTAGATCAACAGTTCTGTGGGGGAAAGACAACAAAATCTCAGGGAGAGATCATGACGCCAAACTGGCCCAACAAGAACTATCCACAGGGAACCAGCTGCTCTTGGCTCATTACTGTGGAGCCTGACAAGGTTTGCAACAAAACCTCCCTGAATCCATTTCAAATGTTTGGATTTGTTTTTAAATTGTTTCTGTTGGGATGCCAGGTAATCCAGGTGAAATTTGGTAAATTTTCCTTGGAGGCAGACACCTATTGCCGCTTCGACTACGTGGCCTTTTTTAATGGTGGAGAAAAAGAGGACTCACGCCTGATTGGAAAATATTGTGGTGATCAAGCCCCACAGTAAGAACAACAGAAGTGATTAAAAAAATGCTGTTTTGCTGTCTACTTAAACGCTCCCAAAATCACAGTCATGTTCTTTTCCTATGCAGGCCCATTACCACCAGCGGCAATGTGCTCCTGGTCCAGTTTGTGTCTGACCTCAGTGTAACATCTGATGGCTTTCTGGCCACTTACACCACCATTCCACACGGTTCTCACACAACTGTCGTTGACAGTGTCGATGCTGGTACCAGGTCCATTCCAGCAAGGCCTGTCAAACCCGTTGCACGTGTAGTTCCCGTTACTGCAGCACCGCCACTTGCTGCCACAGTCAAAAGTGTGCCCCCCCCTGCTCCGGAACCAACTGACCAACCCAAACGTGTCAGGCCCCCGAATGGACGTGGGGCCGGTACCACGGGTCAGGACAGGACAGGGGTTGACTCGAGACCAAATGGAGGACGACCTGGTGAGTGAGGAGACGTGTTGTGCTATTTTGGACTACACTTTTATGCTTACTATACTTTTTTTTAAATGTATATTTTCTAGTTGCTCAGAATCCACTGTGTGCCAAAGAGTGTAAAAGAGACAGAACTATCAAGCCCAGTTTTTGTGCCAGTGAATTTGGTAAGTCTACCTGTTAAACAAAGAGCGTGGAAGTACTCGCCCTTAACTTCAACTGGATCTCAAATGAATGCTTTGATGGCTTGCCATGGAAAGCAACACATTTGGCCATTGCGCTTTGATGCTTCATATCAAATGTTGCTTTCTGACCGTGGCAATTTTGTTTACAGTGATAACCGGGAAAGTGACCTCTTTGGCCCCTGGACCCCGGGGCACCCTTCTCATTGGGGTATCCCTGATTAGGACTTACAAAGCAGGGCAACTAACAATCGCTCAAGTCGGAGAGAACATGTCGGTTAAATTGGTGTCACAATGCAGGAAATGCCCATTGCTTCGCAGAGGTACACACACACACACACACACACACACACGCACACGCACACACGCACACACGCACACGCACACACACACGTACGCACACACCCACACACACACACACTCACACACACACTAACACACACACATTCACGCACACATGTCACATGTTTTTTCCATAGTCATTAATTAATCTGGTCCTTATTTGTTTTCACCACAGGCGGTAATTACATCATCATGGGTCAAGTGGATGAGGATGGCCGTGGCAGCCTGCAACCTGGCGCGTTCACAGCCCCATACAAAGCCCCACATCACAAACTATTGACAAACATCAGCAACCAGCCTTGTTAACTCGACACATCTGTCCACAACACGATGACTCAATAAATCCTTGTCTAATGCGAAATACAGAGCTACATGAGATGATAATCTCTTGGTAAAACCGATTTTATAACCCCATTGAAGAAACACAAATCCTTAAACATTGTCTGTAATTTATATATGAATAAAGGATTTTTATATCCCTTTTGTTACTTTTTGTGCTAGTCATTCCGTCTCATTGTTTTCCTCATGAGAGGTTGTGCCATCATGAGACTACAGTCATTACACAACAAGTTTTTGGAGCCCATCTAGTGGCCGTAAATGGTAAAAGCACCCAGATTTAGCATTAGAAGAGATTTCACTTTTAGTGCCTCAAAATATTTCCAGGGTTCTCCAAGAAAATGCGATTTAGTTTTCTACTAATTTTATACTACTACGAAGATATTTTCTTTACTTTATTCACTGTCAACACAATCTGTAGTCATTTGTATTAAGAAAAAGTGTCAACATCAGAGTAAGGTTTTATTGGAAAAAATATTTTATAAAATACAGGAATAGTATACAAAACTAATAGCTAAACATCAATTTCCAATGATGGACTGTAGTGGATTACCCCACATCATCAAGTAGGGATAAAAAAACAAAACAATGTCAGAGGTCACCTCTCCTTACACCCATACGCTGCCCTTACCCTCCCTCTCGGAGACCTCCGGCATGCCACAGCAGCCGGCCACTCCGGCCTCCCTGCTGCGAGCGGCCGGCAGGTTTTTGTACACGGCCCTGCTGTAAGGAATGAAGCACAGGCCCAGTTGGAGGTGGCGAGCCAGGCGACAAAAGGCAGCCAGCGCTAGGACCAGCAGAGGCGTGAGCAGCAGAAAGCCCACCACCAGCAGCGCGACACAGCCGGCATCATCCAGCACGTCTGAACAGTACACAGAGGTGCCGTGGGGCTGCACCTGAAGAAGTCAAATGCACAACACGAACTTTGGATTCCAGTTTCACAAATTCTTACTATAACACTTTTTTTATGGGGCACTCGTTTTAAACAGCAACAATTGACCATCATAGTCATGGATTCTTCTTATATTTTGCGGGTGTAAAGTACCTATCTGGTGGTGCAAGTATGAAATCTAATATTTGGTCTGCACTGCACACTATGAGTCACAGCTGCAAAAGATTAAAACTTAATCTCCAGGAAGTCCCAGGAAAATTTATAGAAACAGTATCAAGTCACTGAGGAAAAACATACTGCCTCTCACCAACACTTTAACATGCAGGAAAACAAATATACTGTTGAATATTTCAAACAAATAATGTTTCTTTGTTCATCTATCTATGTCAGTGACGTATAGTGCCGGATAAAAGGTTGGGGAACATTGCGAGATGAGACTGACCGTGGAGTGGCAGAGGAAGCCGAATATAATCATGACAAGCGCTGGGGTGAGGATGGTGCCAAAAACGACGCCGGCCAACAAGCCATTGATCGCTGCGATGATCAGATTCTGAGCTGTGACCAGGACAGAGCAGGCCCAGCAGTCGAGAGAGCCCCTCAACTCCAGTGGAGCGTCAGGGGCATCGCTCCCACCTGTGGAGTACGGTGGGGGAACCACCACCCCAGCCCCTCTTGATGGGGAGCTGGGTTCGGAGCTGGGCAGCTCCGATGTCTTCTCCAATGTCCCGTTTCGTGACAGACTCATGTTTCTTGTAGACCTGCAGCAAATTTAAGAAGGGGGGCTGAAGTTAGTGGGTCAAGATATAAAACGTTTGAACTAAATCAGAAGATAATGTGATCCATTATGTGCTTTTCATTTGCTTTGCAATCAATTTCAAGTGCGTCATTTCTTTTGATGATGATTTTGTGCAGTGAAAAACAGTGCTAGAGATGATGTGGAAAGTCACCACAGCTAACGGTAGAGTTTTTGAAGTGCAAGGAAATGGGCTCTGCCAACCCCACCTCCACACTCCAGGATAACCGAGAACAATGAGTCCAAGCAGGAGCCGAAAAATGTCTCTAATCACTAATCAGACAGAACAATGTTATTACGCTGATGACGGCTTTTTGTTTTGTTTGGTTATTTTTTTTTACACATTTTGTATGTTTTCCATCTCTCATTTATCAAGCCCTGGGAAATAGATTACCATGTGACTCCATGTGAGCTGTTGAGATGCAATGGGGCTTTTTAACGCTTACATTTTTCAACAAAACTCTTACTTTGCATTATACTTTTATTTTAAAACATTTTGCAAATGTTTCTTATGAAATAAACACATTTTCATTTTCCCTTTGTAATACATGCATGCTGTTCCAAAATCATACCGTTACGTTTCAAGGTTTAGTTTGAAAGTGTTATTGATTCTACTCACCGGAGGACTTACTCTGATGATTTATCCTCCCGCAGTTTAATGCCACAGAAACCGAAGCTGACTCCTGAAGGTGCTAAGTCAGGGATGACGAGAATTTCAAGAATTTCCTCCTAATGAATGTGTTCGGTGGAATTCCAATTCCAGTAGTATCCGTGGAAAGGCAGACACTCAAATGTTCTTTTGGTTGCTATTGTAAAGCAACCTCTGTATCTTCTGCCTCTCAGAGAAAAGGAACTGTGTGGACTTGAGGAGAAATCTGCTTTCACGCTGACTTCAATGCTTCCTTCCCTGGCATTCCGTTTCCTCAGTCTGACTCCAGCTTGAGATATGATTGTGTGCGTGTGTGTGCGTGCGTATCCTGAGCACAAGAAGCCTACTGGGCTGGTGTTTGGGCAGTTGAGGCTTTCTATGATAACACCACAGCCCAGATGTAAATCCAGGGGGAGGGAAAAGTGTTTATTTGGATAGATTAGAGGAGTCAGGGTGTGCTGGCCCACGCACATCATTTGACAGACACTTCTTTCACCTTTGTTTTGTGACGACTAGCAGCTGAACTTGTTTAATAATGGTTGGAGTTGAAGCTGAGCTTTTAGACAACGTGATCAGCTCTTACAAAACTTCCCACAGAAGCCTGAGGTGTAAAACAAAAGGGCACCAAGAGCCGGTCTGTTTCCCGGCAGCAGGAATGGCAAAGCAAGTGACCGTTGACCCCTTTGATGAAAAACAGATCTCTGGGTAAGGAAATGAGGTTGGGGGTAGAGCCCGACTAATTTGGTGGAGAAAAAAGGCCACTGCAGGGCTGATAAGAAGCCATTGGGGGCTCAGTTCAAAGGCAGCAATCAGTATTATGAAAGCAATTCTCATTTTCGGGCATTATCGTTGATTTATTTACATGTTCACAGGGCTGATATACTGTACATACTGTACAGTGTTTACTTTGAAGAAAAGATGGGCCTTTTTAGTTTGAAAAAGTGTAGACAGACACCCTGAGGCAATGTTGGTCTTAAGAAAATAAAAAAAACAAGGTGGACGCTATGGATCCTTTTGTAATTAATGACCAAGTTGTGTGTGTGTGTGTGTGTGTGTGTGTGTGTGTGTGTGTGTGTGTGTGCATGTGCGTGTGGCAGTTCCCTTGTCAAGGCTGTGCTAGGGGAGGCATGTTAGAAGAAAAACATTTTTCCTGTCCTTGGAACCAGGATATCCCTTGCTGCATCCGCAGCCAGTCCAGATGTGCAGCTTTAGTCATTTTGTTTTCTTCACGCCGCAGGATGGACGTAAATGTTAAAAATAGAAGGAAATTTAAGTTAACAATAGATGATGGGAGTACTGAGTATGCTTGTGTGGTGACAGCAAATGATCTCATACATTTATCATTTTTGTGAGCGGTGACTGTACATGATTTCATATTAGAATAAATGCATTATTATTAAATAGATAGCATTATTTTTAGTTAAGTCCATGAAAATTAGAAGTAAAAACAAAATTGTACCTGTTTTGCTTCGATATATGGTTCTAAAATAAATTATAACTCCTACTTAATTGTTGAATAATTTATCAAAACAATTTATTGTCTTGAACAATACAATATATCACAGAAATATCACAGAGGGATTTAAGACAGGTCTGGCTCAGGTTTTCTTGTACATATTCTATTTGAAACTATAAGTGCAGCAGAACTTGAACATCGTGAGAGAAAAAAATAACATTACAGCTGTCAAATAATAAACAAGAATGAGGACAAGAAACACACACACACACACAGAAAACAAAACCTTGGCCATTAAAATTCACATCCCAATAAGTCTCTGAAAATGTCTCAAGAGTTACAACTACAGCTAATAATGCTCATAAAGTCACCAGTATAGCCACACAAGATTATGAAGTTCACAGAATTGAAAAAGTAAACAAAACAAATTAGCATTGGAGTTCAATACAGTACAAATATTTGATTTGTGTTACAGTAAACTGTTGAAATGTTTCGAAGCACCAGCAGGTTGGCTTGAGTTGTATCGCTGCTTATTCATCATCATTGTGTTGTGACAGCAAAGGGGGCACAGAAGGGTCTAGCACCAAGGGGATTACATTGACCCCTCCATGCACTTCTCCAAGCCACCATTTCTCACTACCATCTTGAAAATACCTTGTAGCCCCATCAATGAGTACCATTTGATATGCAATAAATATTTCAGAAAACCATGTTCCATGTACAGTATAAATAATGTCACAATTTACATTTTTTTTCTTGCACCCTCCCCAAAAACAATCCTGTTAACAAAAAGAGGTATAAAAGTAAGAAGAAATTCCCAGTGCAGTAATTAAAACATGAGTGAGATAGGAAAGTTCAACATTTCACCCCCCCCCCAACAGCAACAAAAACAAGAGACCGAGGATGACAAATTTGACCATTTACAAATTAGATTCAAGAGAACTATTTAAGTCAAGTAAACTAGAAAATATTATGGTGTGCATAGGGGAATAATAGCAGGGAGTAAACCATACTTGAATTTTGACATTATTTTGTTATGCAGATATAAAACCTCGAGCAATTTAAATTTGTACTTAACTTAAGAAGACGTTTCAAGTTTGATCACATTATACAGTATTTCGTAGTCCTTGAAAAAGTCAACAATTATAACAGTGGTGAGAAAATCACAAGTGGACCAAAGTCTGGAAGGCTCCATGTTGGAGACTTCATGATATTTAAGAAGAATCATTATCAGATGCAATCTGCAAAACTATTACTCGGAAAGTAAATGTCTTAAAATTGCAACCAGTAAACCTTGGACCAAGTTCAGTGGTCTGTCATATAGTATCAAAAGAGTACAAAACTAGAACACTGATTGAAATTTGTGATCTACAGAGAGCGGAAAGTTTGCTTTCTGAGAAACACAATGACACTTCAAGAACTTATGATGTGAAAAAGTCTACCTTACTTCTTGTTACATGTCCGGTGTTGTTTGCTGGTATAATTAGTGGACATGTATGCAAGAGAAGCGTAAGTGAAGTTCTGTACTCTCACGGGTAGCCTTCTTGTTTCAGTCACTGGAAGAAACAAAATTGGTGATTCCTACTGTTCTTCATCTATGCACTCCACTTCTTATCCCATACAGTCATTCACAATGTACAGTTATTTAAGTTCATGTCATCCAAAAACACAAAGAGGTATAAAATGGGGATTCTGTTCCCATAACAAACAAATAAAATAGAAAACCCACGCCACATTTGTTTTTAGGAGTATCATAGATGATACTGACTGTTTGATCAACGACTAAGAACGAAGCCACTTTAGTTCTCTAACAAACCCGTATTTTTAGAGAAATATTTTGTTTTTCTTTTTAGCTGAACAAAAACAAATTGGCATAGCTTTGCACTCCAATTACAACTTCTCATAAGACAAGGCCAATGTGGTGTAATTCCAGGCTGGTAGATTTTTTTTTTAAATTAATCTGACAATAATAAATAAGACTGGCGTAAATAGCACCTCAGTGAGTGTACAGATATGAGGAACATCGTCAAGTTTACCTGAAGCTCAACACAAACTGGGATCAATATCAATATGATGTGACAAAATGTGACAATCAGCTACCCCTCCTGCGTGAAGCGGTTTCCCCTGCTGGTACAATAGAATCACAGCAAATTCATGGACATATAGAATAACTAGATTGGTGTAAAAAACAGAATTTGCATAAAAGTACCTGAATTGAGACATAAAATTGGCTACTTGACGCTTTCGAATCACAGCAGAGTCCGTTGAATGTAGTATATAACCTGATTTTCAGTGCTAGCGGTGCTCACCTTTTTTTTTTTCTCCTTCCATGGTAATTACCATTCTAGTCATTCTATTTCAATGCTCAAGTCCAATCTGCAGCTGGTATGGGGAAGACAGCGAGCTGTACTTGGATCGGCTGAGTAGCTATTACCTTATTGTGTGATGTAAACGACAGAGTAAACGTTGATTGGCTGATTCACAACGTGCTTGCGGGAACAGTTTGTGCTGCCCTCGGTTTTGGTTATGGCTGAAAAGACGCCATGGCGACATCCTCACTTTGCTAAATGTGATGGAGCCTGAAGGAAAGAGAGAAACAAATTTGGGTTTAGTGGTACCAACATACAGCACTGATGATCAGACTTCATGGAGATGAAACTGACCAGTGTGAAGCTGTCGTAAGTTTTTATCAACTCTTCTGTCAGATACTGTTCCAGAACCACCACTCCCGTCAACATCGGGCTCTTGGCTCGGGCGCAGTCCTCACAGTGCACCACGTAGGTCTTCTTAGTGCTGTGTTCACTGGTCACGAACAGCATGTTGAACACCTCCAACTGCACAAATAACAAGTAGATGACACACACAGCAGACAACATTGAGGGAAATATCTGACGAGTTCAGAAACTGACGTCACACTCGTTGCAGTAGTAAGCTGGCTCTTCCTTCAAACGACTCTGATAACAGATTTTCTTTCCTGAAGCCACCAATTGCTCCCTCAAAATCTGGATGTGCTTGATGGACTGTAAGAGGCAGTGTCTGGCAGAGGAGGCACAAAGAGCCGACCAATGACACCATATTTCTACCATGCAGTAGAGTTTCCTAAAACCCATTTGTAGGGTCATACAGGTAATAGCACCCCCAAAAAACAATCTTACTTAATCATCTTGAAGGTGTCCTCATCTGTGATTTTGATGGTACGAGCCACATTCCAGGAAACGTGGATCATTGGAACAATTGACTTCACCTTCTTCTCTTCATTCCATTCATATCGCTCCAGTGCGAGTTGATACTGGTACGCTAACAAACAAGGCAACAAACAAGCCCAGTGAAAGGAAAGTGAAAATTAATTGACAAAGCAATGACTATCAAGCAGCTTCGTCAATGGATTTGTTTGCATTACTCACCGTTTAAGGGTCCCACATTCCAGGCGATGTTGTTGCACCATCCCACTGCTTGGACCCAGTGCACCGTCCCTGCATTAATCCACACTAGGTCGCCTGGCCTCTGAATGAATCGGTACACGGGGATGTTGGAGCTGTAGAGGTCTTCCAGAACTGGCCACCAGGACCCTGTGAGGTAGTCTACCCCATGCCTGAGGTAGAAGTGGATTTCAGAAAACCATACGTTAGGATGGGTTGTCTCCTATTAAAAGCAAGGCTCCTCACTCACTTCTCGCAGAACGTGTTGATAGCCTCCCAGTAGTGCTCATGGACAGCAAACCACTCACAGTCACCTGGTCCAATATTAATGTTGACTGAGCAGAAGTTGTTGTTTTCCTGGTGACCTGAAGACAAAACAATGCATTAAAAATGTAAATTCTGAATGAACAGCCTTTTTGTTCAGTAAATCAAGGTCAAACAAAGACTCAATTAGGGACACATGAAAGCCAAACTGACCTGGAGTCCGACTGCCGGGAACTTTCATGTAGAGCTGGACGGTGTTCATGCCTAAGATTGTGTGACCGACATGACTGAGCATGTTATTGACAGACTCCACTCGCATGAACGCTGGCAGCTTGAGCAGCTCCTGCAGCTGAGGTTTCCACCTAAAGACAAACATGGCAGACGGCATGATGTTTCCCTAATTGAGATGGACAGAATTGATCAACTCACCGTTTTGGATCTGAGAGATCTATGTTGGTCCCAAATTTGATTATCTTGCCAACCGACTTTAATTCCGAGCTGGGGAGGAATGACAAATCTGAGTCAGACAACTCCTAATTTATTTTTTATCATGAGTGTGGCTGCCTTTGTTTTTTTTTACTAACCTGGGTGTGTTGCCAGTGGCGTTTTTGCTGGGGGGGAGTGCAGGAGTGGCTTTTATGTCAGTCGAGGCAGGGCTGCCTTTATTGCTGGCTGCCGATGTCACGCATCCTTTAGCGGTGGACGCAGAATTTCTGGAGTCAGCTTGGTCTTCTTCCTCGTCGTTCTCACCCTCCTTCTCCTCCTACAAAGCGTCTACATGAGCTTAGCTGGCAGGTTGGTCAACGGCGCGCCAGGTGACACGCTTAAAATGTTCAATGTGTATTCATTTATGTGCCCCGAGGAAAAACGTCTACCTGCAGGCTCTCCTGGAAGCTGGAGGCCTGGTACTGAGCATATTTGGCAATGGTGGTGTGTGAGCGGCTGCTCTCACAGGGCCACGTCTGAGTGGAGCCACGAGAATCCCAGTTCTGATCAGCGGGCTGCTGAACCTGAGTCCTCAACTCGACAGCATGCTCTGCATTGGCCTCCACCAGAGATTTGGTGGAAAACAAGCCAAGGTCTCACAGAAAAACAGAACAATTGTAAGAAGAGTATATATTTAGCAACTAAAAAGGTAAATGTGAACACTGCTTTAACAATTTAGATCGGGGGTCATCTTATATTTCTCAATATAATAATAATATATGCCAGCTGGACACATACAGCACTTAAAGTAAATATGACTGGTTAAACTTGCATGAGATGACTAATTGGGAAAGCCAAATGTTGCCCCTTTTGTTGTCAGTGATTTTCATGTCTTGCCCACTTTCACACACTAATGACAAAGAATAAAGAACAATTATTGGTTCAGTAGCCTCCGAATTTGTGTTGTGTATAAACTCACTGAGGCGGAGAGAGCCAGCGAGGCCTCTGATGACAGTAACCGCATTTTTGGGATTGGTGCAGAATTGAAGCAGGACTGGTGAGAAGGCGTCCCTCCTGCTCTCCAACTGCAAACAACAACGGAGATATGAAACGACTGATATTGTCATTGATGTGTCTGCTTTGTTTGCTCACATAAATGCTTGGCGTGGGAGGGTTGAGCTTTTCTCGAGGTATGGGAATCTGGATGGAAAGTTTAGGTTTCACGGAAAGGGAAGGAAGCAAGTATGACTCCTTAAATTTCTCCTTAACCTTTGCCCTCCTGTGATAAGAGAGCAAAGCCAAAAGTGTATTGAATGATTCTTTCAGATCATACAATCTTCTTTGAGTGAATACTTACTTGCAAGCTCTCACAACCTGGGCACCTGTGTTTTGGATGTTGATCTGACAAAGTGAGATTTTTTGCTCTTCGACTTCTGCTGTGTTAAACGAGTGTGTACCATCGGTCTTCATTTTCACCAAAAGGACCTTCAGCTCCTTAGTAAAGCCCATTGACAACATTTTGCGCTTGAGTGGGTCAACGGGAGCTGGTGTAGCGGTGCATAATTTAGTTGCCAACAAGCTTGAGCTTTTCATATCAGATGATGTCGATGATGATACGGCAGTTCCAAGCACACTGACACCGTCTTTAAACTTTATGATGTTTCCTTTAGCTTTTTTATGTTTCACACTCTTTTTGGGCACGTCTTTGATAGGATTTGTGATTTTTGATTTGTGTTGTCTGTTTGCATATTTGCGGCTTTTCTCTTTCTTTGTCTTAACTTTGGGCCGGACCTGGTGATCTCTCTCCTCGCTCTTTGGCCGCTTATCTTTGTTTGAGACAAGGAGATGGTTCAAAGAGGTGCTGTGAGTGGTGGTCAGTCTCAGCTCTGCACTCAGTGAGTGGTCCAAAAGAGAGACGTCATTTTCGGTTTGGCTGTCTTCATTCTCAGCCTCTCGTTTCTCTTTAATATCAACATCAGGCTCCTCTCGTTTGCTTGTGGATGTTCCTGTGATGGGCTCGCACTCAACTGTCTTTTGGAAATGTGAATCAGGCTGATGATTGGTTTCTGAGGAGGATGCTGGAGGTGACATGAGGGCAGAATCTTGCTCCTGGTGACATTTAATATCTGGTCCCAGCGCAAGAGAAGAAGCAACCTTAAACCCATTGGCGGTCAAAGCAGGAGAACCCCCAAAGGGACCTCCTCGACATGCAGTCCTCTGGCCACTGAGAAAAGTGGCCAGGCTCTTGAAGACATCATCCAGACCTGCTTTATGCTGAAGCTCATGTTGGGGAGAGGTGGATTTTTCTGGAATTTCTTTCTTCTTTTCATCTTCAAGTAAATTATTTGTACTTTGTGGATCACGGGCTTCTGAACAATCCGCCAGTTTACTTTCAACAGACTCCTTAAACACATCGTGAATATTCTCATCTTCAACGGGCGGAGGTGACAAACACACAGTGGGGCTGGGCTGGGGCTTTTCGAGCTCGTCTTCATCCTCTGCAACATCGGACACTGGTGAGCCCTGCCAGCTGAGTACAGGAGGAGTGTTAGCAAGGTTGTCTCCCACTTCTCCTTGTCCAATCACAGCCACAGGCTGGAGATCCGGAGCGTGGAGAAGACCACCATGGCCTGACGGCTCAACACTCGCAGAAGATGCTGCCCTGAGAGGTTCTAGGGCTTGACAAAAAAGCGACAATAGAGCGTCTTTCAGTTTTGCTTTTGGTGCTCCTTCTGATTGTGATGAAGAAGTGGTCGGGCTGGAGCTGGCTTTTGTGAGGAGTGAGTGTTCTTGCTTATTTGGGACCAAAGGTTGCGGAGGAGTAGGAAAAGAAGGACCAGCGCAAAGACGTTCCTCCACTGAAGAGTTACAAATAAGAGAGGAGCCGCAAGTTTCCTTCTCTGCCTTTTGAGCTTTCGGGGATATTTTCATTTCTTTCCTCGCTGCCTTATGCCTTTTCTTTTTTTTCTCACCTAAATTTCGTTCTTTTTTCTTGCGTTTCTTTCGGTCTTCGGCTTTTGTGTTTGCCTTTGCGACATCTTCCCTTCTCTCCCTTTTCACCAGTTTCTCGTTTTGCATGCATTGGATGGTTCTTGGGACTTCAGACTCCTTTTCTAGCTTGTTTATTCTTGAGCTGCTGTGGGGAGACAAGCAGAGAAGCTGTGAGGTCCTCTTGTATTTGACATCTGAAAACCTGGATTTTGGACTGGCTGAAGATGTATGTGATGGAATGGAGGTTGAGCAGAGCCTTGCTTTGGGAGTGGGGCTTCCCTGGACTTTTGATTGCCCACCGAGGCCAGGGCTACATTGCTGACTGCTATGAGCTGTTTTGTGCAACGGTGGGCTAACGCGTCGACTGTGAGCGGAATCTTTCCAATGAATGGAGGAGTAGTTAAGAGACTCTTCGGCAGGAGACCTGAAGATGGCTGGCTCTCTTGAAATGCCTCTTGTGTTACGCTCAATGTCCTGCAGAGTAAATACGTATGGTAGGATGTTAAATTGCCAATGTAGTAATATTCACCAAATTCAAATGAACAATTTCGTACTGTGCTTTGTTTGTGGAGATAACTCCTCGAGTCCTCCTCTTCCTTCTCAAGGCGGTGCGTAAGAGGTTTGTGCTGTTCAGCTCCGAGGTGGCGAGTGTGCCGCTGTTGGTGGTGATGAGGATTTTGCTGGCTGTAAGGCACACGGGTGTGTTCTGCTGGTGAAGACATTTTTCGGTAACCGTTTCCTAGATGTGAAGCCCTGCTGCTGCAAGCCTGGTTTTGGACTGTTAAGTCACGGTTGCAAAAGCTTTGTCCTCCAGCGCGTGATTTTGAGGTCTCCTGCATCAGAAGGAAGAAAATCTGAGATAACGTACAGTTTTGAATAAGTAAGCCAGTATACCTGTTGCTGTGTTGTTGAGGTCCTGTGGTCAGAAGGGCGGCTCGGACCTGCCCTGTCATGAAGGGGCTTCCAGTTATCTTGCTTACAACGGTGGTGGCGAGGTGGGGATGGTGGATAGGCAGCTAAATGCCTTGATCCAGGATGAGATGACTAAACAGAGGAGCATCAATCTTTCAGACAAGCATGCTGGATGAAGGTAGTGAACGGTGAATAGCATATACCTGATCAGGACCCGAGTCCCGGCTCCTCTTGGCTGGACACTCTTCCCTTGTTGATTTAGGGTGTTGTGGGGTTGAACTATGCTGGTGCATTTGGTCTGGACGCTGGTGAGAAGCTGGCCGTTTCCAAGGCCCGGGTCTGTCACGAATCAGTCGACCAGGGAAAGTCCTGCGATAGTCTGAGGGAGCCCATCTTTCTGGTGGGGGCTGAAGCTCTCTGTTGTTACGGTACAGGCGAGGACTCCCATGCTAGAGCCAAGAAGAGAAACATCACAGTCTTTCATCCAAAAGACAACGAACATTCACCCCTTTGAAAAGATACTTTCTTCACACCCCCCTTCTAAAGGCCTCACCAAAGAGTTGCTGACATTGCTGTCCCAGTTTGTGTAGCGTTGTCCTGGTCTTGTTAGATAACCATTGTTGGTGCCAGTTCGGTTGTGGAATGAGCGCACAGAGTTGTGATGCCAGTTCTGGCCTTCAAATGGTTGTTCTTTACCATCCCAAGCATGTAGAGACGGCCTGTGCCCCTTGGAGGAACCCTTGTCTTGGACATAGTCAAGTGTTCGTTCCCCCCTTGGCAAACAAACAAACATCTTTTTATGCTTTGGAATAATTTTACTTGTAACACAGTAAAACTTGCTTTAAACAAGATTTAAGAATTTAGCCTATGAATACAAGGTGACTGTCCATATCTGTGTACAAGTTGCCATTTCATATGGAAACGTCTAATGGAGGGTGTCAGGTGAGTGTTTGACTATTTTCATTCTTCACCTGTTATATTGACGACTTGACGGTGAGGTTGGATGATCGGATGGAAAGCGTCCTCCACTGCATCTGTAGTGGCAACAGATACAACTGCTACATATTCAGGTAATAAACCCACAGTTGCTTAGTGAGTTAACACACATGACACAAAAATAACAGTGGTGTAATACCATACGAAGTTCAATCTAAATAATGGTTTATATCACGGATAAACAAATCAACTATACCTTAACAATGAGATTCCAATGTCTGTGTGTATTGTCGTGCTGTTGCTGACCTTTGTGTTTGGCTCCAAGGCCAACTGTTTACCGGGGCCCATTGTCCTCGGTTTGGTCCTCCATCTGGAAAGGGGTGCCATGTTTTACGGCCCAAGTACAGCTCTGCCGGGTGATACATGCAGCCTGCAACAGACAAGTTAGGTGCAATGATTTGTATCATACTGTAAAATACCAAACGTGTACAGTGATATTGCTGGAGAATTATAAAAGCAATGCATGTAGTATTCTGACTAGAACATCTCTACAAAGACACACAAAGCACTTCAATAAAAAAAAAAAGTCTGTGATTACCAGTCCGTCTGTGTTCGAGAATCCCTCCACTTCAACCCTGAACAGACAAAACACGATTAAGTGAGAACAAAGTTTATTTATTGTTTTTAGCTTGATCATCATACATACTCATTTTGGGGGGGTGGGGGGTTTGGGTTTACTATTCGTGTAAGATGTTTTTTTCCCCCTCTATAATTAAATACAATTGCTGCTGAGTCCCATTATTGTCTACAAGCATCTTATATTTTTGCTGACTGCATTCATTGTTGCTGACATTAAAAAAAAAAAAAAAAAATCTGTAGTCGTTGTGGTTTCTTGCGTATATGCTTTCATACCCAGCTGTGCAACTTGTAGGCAATTCCTTCAGCGGTGAAGGATTTTCCATCCACATTTGCCTAGAGTATACTTACAGTGTTGTGCAGCCATGCATTACAAGCCTCACTGTGTATAGCAAATGAGGTAAGTGAGGAAGGTCTTCAAGAGTCAATTTCTACCCAGTTGCTACAGCAACTGAAAGCCAGACGTCTTTTACTGCTTTGGCTTTAGGCCACGTAAAGACCATTTCATTTAGATTTGTTGGATAAGACAGACGGCAAAGCATAATTCATCAATTTGTTACCATGCACATGTAATTATGACATTTAGTGTGTATGAGTGATTGCTGTCTGAAATGGGTGGGGCGCCGCATGGGGGCCAACAACATGCTAAGTAAACATGCCTACTTAGTCACTGTAATCCTCTCATATGAAGAACATAAGCTTCCTGTAAATTACGTGTTCATCACTTTGACCTTGCTTCAACTTTTTGGGCACCAAGTGTAATTGAGCAAAAGCTCACTCACTATTAACAAATCATTGCATGCCACTTGAACGCAAGTTGTGTGACACTAGTAGCAGATGTCTGGTCTTAATTCATAACAAGCTTTGTTTTCTTGTTTTGTGGGATGATTTGGTTTCCAGATAAGCAAATAAAACACATCTTACAGCTCTTTAAACTTGAAAGGATTTAAGGAATATACACAGACTACAAATAGTCCCATCTGTTTTGTAGCCTCACTATTGCACAGTGGAATGCACACTCTTGTTACAGAGATGTGGGGGGGGTCTGACCATCAGCTCCACTTTGACTCAACACAACAGCGTTGTGTGTGCGACCAATACTAAACCCATCTGCGCAGGGTTAACTCCATACATCTGGAATTTGGCTCTGAGGCCCAAATGATGTCACGTGCAACGAGGGGTTGCGTTAGGAAAGTGGAGCATACCACTCAGTCGGAAAAACACAAACAGTAGAGTCAGCACGGAAGATTGCATTGCACTGTATAACTCAATATTAAATCAGAATATTGTGCTTAGACTAGCAGTGGTGCTCAGAACATACTATTTGGCTAATATCTTTGTGACTGTTTGCAACCTTGAACGAACTCTGATGCAATATCAACATTCGGCCATACAGTATACTAAAATCTGTGTAAATAAAGATGATGCAGTATCAGATTCCATTCTAATGCACCTAAAGTTGAAATCAATGATTGTGAAGACATGTACAGGCTTCATAGTGCGCACCTTTACCTTGCAGTGAAAAAGAGGAGATGGGCTCTCAGTCAGTCAGTCAGTCAGTCAGTCAATCCAAAACAGCAAATAGAGTAGGCCGGTCCAGCTGCCTTTAAATAGACATGCTCGCCCCTCCACTATCTGGCAAAGACACACAGAGCAGACAGAGTGAGGAAATACCATTGTCAGTTGGTGGTTTATTGTATCAAATAAAGCTCGGTGCTTCTTTTGAATCACGTCCATACACAACGATCTTACAAACGCAGAATAAGGGCAAAAGAGGGATGGAGTGGTGTTTCTTTTTTGATAGATGGAAAAACATCCTTGTCTCTTTCCCCCACATGACTTTGCCTTTATTGTTGCCTTTGCTACAATCATAACTTTGATTTAGGATGCTTACTTTTCTTGCCTGGATGGCTGCCCCTTACAATTCCTCTTTATGTCTATCTTGATTCCACACTCCTCCCTTTTTCCCCCTACACAATGTGTTCTTGTATCCCTGGCAACCAGTGATAATTTAGCCTAAGGTTGATAGTAAGGCCTACAGCTAGGAGTGGAGAATAGGCGATTTGGACCGAGTGCTGGGTAATGACATTGATCTGATGGAGAATGGTACAGTTGGTAGAAAGATTTTCCGCTGATCATCTGATGATCTGCTTGAAATGTCTTTGTTAATCCTTTCCTGTTAGAACAGTTCAGGCAATCCTCTCACAATGCTCGCTTGTTGCGGTGCAACACTGCATACGAACATGCATCTCTTACAGAGAGAGAGAGCTGTGTGCAACTGCTCGTGTGTGTGAATGCAGGAAGGCTAACTGTGATCCAATACCATAAAAGGAAGGATGGGCTGCACCAGACTAGGACCATCTCCTGTGACTTCCAGGGTTGCTAACACAAGAAGCAGACACCAAGAGAACAGATGGAGACAACGCGAGAAGCTGCAACAGTCAGCACTGGCATGGACGAGACAGACAGTCCGCCCCAGATATCACACACACTGTATTGCCAGTTGAAAGAAAAAAAAAAAAAAGAAAGCGCAGCAGCCAATTGGGAGAATGTACAGTAGGAGCCGAATATCAATGCCATTTCTAAAAATAACCAGCAGGCTAGCTTTCCTCCCTCTGCTGTATCCCCTTCTATAATGGCAGCCTCTCCCGGTGTATGCTCCATAAAGCACGTCTCTCTGAGGGGTACTGGAATGTACCAAGGCAAGGTCAGGAGTGAGAAGAAGGGGTGTCTGATGCCAATAGTGCAAAATTTGATGTAGTAATCCAGACAATGACACAGGTTAACAGGTTCATTGTAGGATGCACGTGCACGTGTTTGTGTGAGCACATCAGAGAGCTGGCATGCAAGGAGGCATTACATCAATGGGAAGGAGAGGAGTGATAGGTATGTGAAAAGGCTGATAGATGGATGGATAAATGTTAATTGGGCTACAACAGGTATTTCACTCGTTTTGCTACACTGTTAGTTTAACAGTTTAAAGCTACAATAGTTGAGGACTCAACCACCCAGCACCTGGTTCAAAATTGAAAATTTGCTGGATGTGAGAATACATTGCATGTGTGTGCTGAATGTGCAGCACACTGCAGTGTCTCCCAGGACAATGACAAAGACACACACACACACACACACACACACACGCACAAAAAGACTCAAAGAAACTGGTCAAATGCAAACAGGTAAATGGAAATGCACGAATGCAGATACACTTACGTGCGGACGCCAGTAGCTCTACTACAATGCACAATGTAAGCTGTCTGTCTAAAATGCATAGGCAAAAATTAACACGATCAAGTTGCCGGTGTGCAGTCGACTTTTATCTCCTATTTGTCTTCCTTAGGGTCCACACCCCCCTTCTGCACCCCCTTTCCTCCCCTTTCACTCCTCACCACCTTGTCTCACCCGATCCTCTCCACCGTGTCTTTTCTCCCCCCTCTAGTCCTCTTCCTGTTTCCAATCCGCTCTCAGATGCTTGGGCTCACCGAGCAACTCAAAGAGGGCGGGCCAAAGATGTCAATCACAAGACATGAACCAATCAGAGGATAGAATGTGTGATATCTAGTGTAGCGAGGGCAACGGAGGAGGGGCATGGATAGGCCCTTTAATTTTAGTGTGCGCGTGTGTGCGTGTATGTGTGTGTGTGCGTGTTCGAGTTGGACGACAGCCAGCACAGAGAAATAGATATGTCATACACTATATTCCACATCCCCTGCAAAAGCTTGCATTATTGTATGTGCTTTATAACACATTCAGCAGCAAGCCACAGATATTGTTCAAACATTTTGCATCAGAACACAAATTGAATCAGAATTAATTCCCCATTATTTGTTTGTATGATTCTAAACCACCGGGTGGGAGTTTGACGCATCACATTCTATACGTGGAGTGGGTGAGGTAGGGGGAGTTGGGTGACTGACATTCAATATTAATTCATGAATAATTTTCACTCTCGTGTGTTCGTGATGTAGTATTCATGGTTCGGCCATTTTCGACAGACTATCTCAGCAGATGGGAAGGGCTGCGAGTGCTTCCTGAATCCGCATGACAGAACAGAGGGGAGGGGGGAAGAGGGGGTGGTACTTAGTCCCCTGGATTACGTGTAAAGGGACCACCCGCCGTCCCCACTCTCATTTCATCCACCTTGAGTCGTAAAATTGTCAGGGCGTCTATAGTGCCGGTAGTGCTCAGTGAGAGAGAGAGTGCGAAAAAACAGGATGAAATGCAGAGGGAGGCTAAATGCTAGCAGCTGTCTGTGAAATGCCATAGCAACAGTCTGGATCCGCTCAATCCCTATTGGGTTTTACCAGAAGTCATATGATTATTCGAACCAATCAGCAGTCTTTGGTGCAGAACTAACGCGGACTGCTTCTAAAGCCCAAATATGTGTTGTATGTGGCCCCCTGCTGGGTTGATGTGCGCCTCGACGCTGCATCTTCTCTGGACCCCTGCAGGAAAAAAAAATATTGAATTAGTAGGAATCTAATTGTGAAATCTGTAAGCAAGGTAGTCAAACATTCATTCATCCATTGGTCAGCCAATAATCCAGATTTGTTTGTTGATAAGATTAGATTCATGTTTTTCACGGTTTTACAAAGCAAAACAACATATTCTCGGGAAAATGCCCCTGCAATTCAAGTATTTTTGAATAGATCAGAAATGACATTCTATTATGATGAACCATGCAATCATGCAGAGAAACAATTTGTACTACTGTACACGGTATTTCCTACAGCGAACACTGAAAGGCATTGCCGCCAAGTGGGGAATATTAATTACTGCAGGATTAGTATAATAGCACCTTTTTGTGTCAATTTCCCATGAGTTTTTTTTTCTACATGCTCAAAATGCTAGCAGCGGACTAATGTCTGTTCGGATAACTGCATCACCGCTACATTAGTTCTGATTGCTCTAACCCCAGATTTGATTTGAAAGGCAAGACGGTTGATGGTTGGGTGAATAACAATGCTCAGTCACTCTTATATATAGCTGCTATGCTTGAAAATACCCCAAAATGCTTTAAATTGTAACCGATTTTTTTTCCATATAAGCAATTTAAAAACTGGTTGCACATTGCACAAGAGCAAAATTACCTTAAATTATTGGTGTACATTGCCATCTAGCGATGAATGAGCAGTACTTCCCGACCGTTGCTTACAGGAAAACCATAATTATCTTCAGAAGTAATTGGGTTGGGCACAAGAGAAAAATGATGCCAATAAAGTCTGCATCAGTCATCTGAACAATATAATCTATTTGTGATGAATGTGCTAAAGTTTAGACAAAGGAAATGAATGCAGTGTACATCATCCATAAATTAGGAGTCAATCTACCCCGTGGGGGATTAATTAAAGTTCTTATTGCAGCAATATTTCAAGAAGTTTCTTTTCAAAGTTAAATTATTTCAAATTCAGGAAACAATGGAGACCAAGGTACAGATGGAAAACATGTCGAAAACAACCCTGCAATTCCATCCATCCATCCATCCGTCCGTCCGTCCGTCCGTCCGTCCGTCCGTCTGTCCATCCATCTTCTGTACCGCTTGTCCCCACGGGGGTCGTGGGCGTGCTGGAACGTAGGCCAGCAGTCATCGGGCAGTAGGCGGGGGACACTCTGAACCGGTTGCCAACCAATCGCAGGGCACACAGAGACGAACAACCATCAGCACTCACACCTACTGGCGATTTGGAGCGACCAGTCAGCTTACTGGAGTGCCTGGAGAAAACCCACGTAGGCAAGGGGAAAACAAGAAAACCCCACACAGGGAGGGCCGGTGATGGATTCAAACCCGCACCCTCTGAACTGAGGCGAACGTGCTAACCAGTGGCCTACCATACCACCTATAGTGTTATTTAGGTATAAATGTATTGTCAGACCAGGCTCGACTCCACTCCACTCCACTCCACTCGACATTTAGCTCAGGTTCCACGGACAAATCTCTTCACCGGCTCTGATTGACCCCAGTCGCTTTTTTTGGTACCTCGTCCTTGGTGGTTCTATAAAAACACAAAACAAATAAACGCCCGGTTCTAAAACGTGACGTAAATATTTCAGAGGCCAATGAGTGGTCCGAGACAATGCTTTACTTTCATTTTGCTCGCAAAAACAAAGGATGTCTCATGTCTTGCGTTTTCAAAAACAAACAAACAAACAAACAAACAAACAAACAAACAAACAAACAAACAAACAAACAAACAAACAGGACTTCCAAACGCCACCGATTGTGGCTCTGACTTTTTGTTTGCTGCCGATTGCGGTTCATGTCGCCAAATTGCCGCCGATTGTGGTTCATGTCCCTAGAGTTGCCGCCGATTGCGGTTCGTGTTCCAGAGTTGCCGCCGATTGCAGTTAGTGTTCCAGAGTTGCCGCCGATTGCGGTTCGTGTTCCAGAGTTGCCGCCGACTGCGGTTCGTGTTCCAGAGTTGCCGCCGATTGCGGTTCGTGTTCCAGAGTTGCCGCCGATTGCGGTTCGTGCTCCAGAGTTGCCGCCGATTGCGGTTCGTGTCCCCAGAGTTGCCGCCGATTGCGGTTCGTGTCCCCAGAGTTGCCGCCGATTGCGGGTTGTGTCCCCAGAGTTGCCGCCTATTGCGGTTTGTGTCCCCATAGTTGCCACCGATTGCGGTTCGTGTCCCCAGAGTTGCCGCCGAATGCGGTTAGGACTTTGCCATGGCCGCTGAGGCCATTTGGAGTGGTGCGAACCCACAAAGATATATTAGCGGGTCTTGAAACATGTTTTGTTTTGTACAAAGCCCAAGATTTTCCAAAAAGTCCGATAAACTTTCACGTTATATTCCCGATGGAGGACCAAGGTAAATGTAGAAATAAATCCCAGAAAAGTTGGAAAATACCGTATTAGCCCGAATATAAGACCAACCTGATTATAAGACGACCCCCTCTTTTTCAAGACTCAAGTTTTAAAAAAGACTTTTTGAACACCAAATTTAATTTTTATACAGAATTAATTAATATAGAATATAAACAAATGATTATAACGATATATTCGAGAGAAAAAGCATGTTATTTTGCCTAATTCAAATCATGCAAAAACTGTCTATCACATCTTAATATCTGAACATTTAAATACGTAAACTAAAGTACAATCACTTTTGTAAATGAATGGCTTCTGGGTTTTCTATGTTCTATTATCGCTTCTCTTATTTTCTTCTCTTTTCTTTCTTACCGCTATTTTTTATTTTTCTTCTCCGTGTTACCGCTATTTTTATTTTTATTCTTCGTGACAGGGGTTCGCTTTGGCCTGGGGAGTTAAGATCAGCATTTCAAAGATATCTGGTGCCATCTAGCGTTGTGAATGGGTATAATGTCTAGACCCCAAATGTAAGATGACCCCCACTTTTTCCAGTCTTATTTCATTGCAAAAAACATCGTCTTATATTCGAGCCGATACGGTACATTAATTATAGGGCCTGGCATCTGGGAAATCCAAGCATATTTCAGGGTGGGGGGAGGGGGGGTCTGTGCCCCCGCAGCCCCCCTCTAGCTTCGCTAGTGCAAAACGTATACGTCCTACTGCAATTTACTTATTAACAATGTTACAAAAAGGATGATGGCAAAGAACTTGTTTAACAATGTTTGTTTTTAATGTTTTCCAGTTCAGATACACAACATACAGTGTGTAATAGCCTCTATTTGAAATAGAAATATTAACTTTAATTATTTCAACCCCTGTGTGGTCATGATGCTCTCTCACAGTATCTGGAGCTTCAAGCAATGTTACTGAATCAGACTAAATAAACAAGACAAACAGGTGCAAGCTTTCTTCTTCTTTTTTTTTTTTTTTTACCAGTCTAGCAACAAATGTTGTACTACTAGAAATAAATTGCCACATTTTTAACGCTCCCCACCTTCACACTACCAAATGCCAACATCGAAACTGTTCAGTGTAAATATGTAAACTTGGTGAGTGTGCTTCCATTTCCCGTTGACCTTGTATACATCCTTCCCTTATGTCATTTTAAAAGAGCGGTCAATACAAACAAACTCCTGACAAACTTATGAGGATCTTTTGAACCAACCTATAAACATTGTGCAGACAAAATTGCAAAAGATAAGCAAACCAATCACTATGGAAAGATCCTGAAAGGGCATCACACATTTTACAACCTCCTAATGACAGGTTATACCGTATGACAATTCAAGACAATGTGAAACACTAACAATTAAACCCAACAGCATCACAGATAATATGCCATGGTTTGTTTGGAGCACATTTCAAATATCCGCCTTATCTCTTCTTTTCTGACTCATTTCCTTCATCTGTTCTTTGGCTTCTCAACCAATGAAAGGAGTTCTTTGATTCAAAAGCCGTCTTCACAACTGATGGGATAATTCGATGTAATTCCTTGAACCGTCATACGCAGTTTGATTACCACAGTACGAAAGCTTACCTGAGCTCCTTCTCATGTTGATACTGACCTGAACTTTTGTCAATTTTCTTTTCTTTCCTTTTTTTGCTTTAAAGGCAGGCTACTGGTGTGCCCATAACCTTAGGGAATTTGCTCAGGAGCTCTAGAAGAAAAGACAAATTAAACATACACAAGAGCTAAAATGAAGTAAATCATCTAAACTTTGCACCTGTTGTCACAAACAGAAAGTTCGGCCAGTCAATCAAAACCAAACAACAAATAATATTTACAAATCCCAGTTTGTCCTCTTACATTTTAAAAAATGTACAGTTTTGTCCGTATGTTGGTTTTTGTATCTTTCTTTTTTTTTTTTTTTTTTTTTTTGTCCTCTCAAGTCCTGTAAGGAATGGCAGTCCTGGGCTCCCGTGTGTTATCTTCAGCACACAGGGTGCAGAACATTTACAGTGAGAGAATCCCATTCCCGTTGATTTTGTACTATGAGTAATGCCTAACATTAAAGTTTTTTTTAAACCAGCTTTTTAAAAACACACCCTCTGTGCATTGATTGCGGTGACAAGCTAATTCACCATCACATCACTGAATCATGATTCAGTCCAGTTTCAATGTCAATGGGTTTTCTTCAGAACTGTCCATATTCAGGTCTGCAAGTGATGTGAAATGCACTTTGCAAGGTTCTCACCATCATAAATAGATCTCATTCTCCCGCTTGGTTGAGGAAAGCAACAAAGGAGGTGAGAAGATAGGTGTTAGGCAGTTTTCAAACACGCAAAGCATGTGGCTAATGTTGGTCACATCCACAAATCTAATGTAGACTTACAGCCATGTCAAGCTTCTTTTTTTATTTCCTGGAACATAAATTGTTTTCTTCACATGTCATTCAGAGATGGTGAATGCGCAAACATTACTGTTGGCAAAAGATAAGAGAAAGAGCAAAATAAACAAAAGGAGGCTTGAGGGATAAGTCGTTGTGGGAATGGGGCACAGCCTCTGTTTTAGGATTTGAAAAAAAAAATAGAGGAAATATTTACTCTGTTATAGTTTTAACAATATTCATCTCTTAACATTTTAATATTTTTCAAAGTACCACAAAGTGCAGCTGATTTTTAAAGAAGAAAATTGCTTTAAAAAAATATCTATGAAGTCATGTAGCCAAACTCATGAAAAAAAAAGTGTTCGGGTCCACAATCTTAAGGAGAAAGAACATCATGCAATGTAGTTAAGAAATCTTCTTTTCTTAAATTAGGATATACTGAATTTTAAAATATTTAGTTTTCATCTTTTAAAAGAAGAGACCAGCCACAGTGGATCAGTGGTGTGTGTGTTTGTCAAAAACAAAAATGAAAAGGTTGGCACTTTTATGATGGTAATTCCTTCAGTTAAGATACAGTCAGCGTGGACCTCTCCAGGCAGTCCACTGGATGCCAGCGAGAGAGGAACTTTATCACAGTACTTGGCACCAAGAATGCTGGTAAAAATGAGATATCAGAATATCTTTCTCCCCCATTCATATCCTTACAATTTATCAATAATACATCATTTACATTTGTGTTTTTTTTGTATAAAAGACTCCAAAAGGGAAATCGAGTCTTGATGGGATTGCATGAAAAAGGAAAGAGCCATTATGTTAATGGATTAATGAAATGAAAGAGGGGGCGGATGCGATGAGGCAGCAAAGAAATGGAAAGAGTGAAATGGGTTGGAGGCATACGTGTGTGCGTGGGAGTGTGTGCGTGTGTGCGTGTGTGTGTCGTGTGTGTGTCGTGTGTGTGTGTGTGTGCGTGTTAGAGACACACATAATTAAAGAGAAACAAATAAACAAGTGGACATGAGCAGAGCCATTGTGAACGAGATGTAATGACCATAATGGGCAGCCTGAATTCCAGGTTACAACCCACAGACTGAATATGTTTACTTCCTTGTACTACCCAAAAGTTAAAGCCCCAATCTGGAAATATCAAAATGACATATCCAAGACTGAGACAGAAAATTCCATTTTAAACCCCAATGCCATTTTTTTCAAAAAATCTTGTCTCAGCCCCGTCAAAGATTTCCCATAAAACACAGTAGCAGCTGTTGGAGCATCTTGTTAAACCCACACCACCAAGTCTCACTTCCAGATTGGGCCTTAAAGCTGCAATTTGTAAATTTCAAGAAACCACTGGCTCGTGACAGACAGAGTGTTTGGGCATATACTGTCTCTGGCAAAGCTCATGCGTTTTACACTTCATCAGTGAAGAAATTCTTTTGACCTATGATAAACCCATGAAGACTTCAGCAACTAAAAATGTGCAAAGAAATTGCATGTCATTGCAGAGAAATACTGTCACCCAGCAAATGAAGACAATACATTTAAGTAGTTAACCCATCCTGTCTAATATTGGGTAAAATAATCTTTCATTGACCCTCATGTTGTGTTTTTGGTTAAATTGTGCATTGGCAAATGGCTACGCTATTACCATGATTATTTTTTTCAGCATAGTAGAACGAAAAACAAGAAGTTACAATATGCAACGTAAATGCAGAGCTGAATTCACTAAGAATGCAATGAATCGAGGACTATGATACTGGTAAAAGACATCACTCCCAATCATAGCGATCCCCAAATACCGTTCACTATGCCCCTCAGGCGCTGTGAGCAGCATAGTGATGACATCAGAGTGATCTGATTAAATATTTAGTAAGTGCTTGAACCTTGCACCGATTCCATCCACCTCACATTTCTGCATATTTCATTTTTGAGCTGAAAGAAAATAAAGCTAACGTTCTATTGTGTCGTATGAATGTGATGGCAAATGGCTGTGCTATTAGCTATGTTTGAAATTAGCAGGAGAATACAAAGACTGCGCTCATAAATTCCATGTGAATGCTGAGTTGACGTGCCAATGAGAGAAATGAATCGAGGCCTGTATCTAGTTGAGATATCGCCGCACATAATGATAATGTTCATGAAAAAATGTCCCCGATAGGCAGCGAGTGGTGCGGGGTTGACATCAGAGCAATCTGATTAGTAGCCTACTAAGCGCTTAAAAGCAATGCCACGGCATCATGTCTTTTGGTGTCCTTAGTTTACCTTTAATTTTCGAAAAAAAAAGAAAACGGGACTCAGAACACTAAATTTAGGCTAAAGAAATAATCAGCTGAACACTTTTGAGTCCTCAAGTGCTTATGGCCGGGGCTACCACGAGTGAGTAAAGCAAGCGGAAGAATAAGATTTTAATGCACAATGTTATTTGCCATTGCTTGTCTCTCGGCAATCACAGTCGACCCAACCTTGAGCGGTGACTACGACTACTTTATCGAGGTATTTCTCACTGCTTAAAATCTTACAAACTGCAGCTTTATTCAAGGGCTTCATGAAAAACACCTAGTAAAGAAGTGTAGAGCATGATGAGGGTGGCGGGCGATGTATGGGGTGCGCCTACAAAGGGGCCGCAGAGCTTGTGCCGGGTCCTATACGCGAGTGGTGGAGTGTTGGTGTGGCAAGGCATTGTTGCTATGGCTGGGGACGGGTGTAGTGGACGGGGCTGGCACGGGAGGGTAGGTGTTGAAAGGGTGAAGGGGCTGCATACTGCTGATGGTGCTGGGGATCATGGTGATGGTGTTGGCCGTCATGAGCGGCACATCCTCCGGTGCCCGCCGCAGCGCCAGCGTGTAGTCAGGCGGGCAGACCGGGGGCCGCAAGGGTTCCAGGTCACCATGGATGCCACGGGAAGGGAGGGGCGTGCCGTGCTCCAGCTCCACTCTTTGCTGCTTCATCTGCAGTGACATCAACTCTTCTTCCTGGCTCAGGGCCAGGTCGTTGTGCGGCGGGGACCCCACGACTCCGAGGCCGACGCCCATGCCCATGGTGGCGCCGCGCTGGGGGGACAGGCGGCGGTGACGCCTCTGCATGAGTTCGTGCCGCTTGTCTCGTTTGTAGTACAGTGCAGCAAAGGCCAACACGTTGAGGAAAAGGAGAGAAGCGCCTACAGCCACCGTCACACTTAGCTCCGTGGAGTAATCCCTCGTCTCCGGAGGGAAGGGAGTGTTTCGGGGCCTCTCGGAGCCGTCCGGCTCAGGTGGATAGGTGGAGATTACCGGGTGCCTTGTGGAGTGGGTTCCCGTGTTGTGGTTGACCTTACCGTGGTTGTTCCCCCTGGGTGGCAGTCGGGTGGTGATGGAGCTGATTATTTGCTTGTGGAGGCTGTGGAGGTGCGGCACCAACTCCAGCCAGAAGGCTACCTTGTTGGCCCGGTAGTTGTCTCTGACGCGCGGCTTGAGGCCGATATGTAAATACTGCTTGTCTTTGGAGCTGAACTTGGTCCAGATGACTTCTTCAAAACGGTTCGGCTTGGTGTGGATGAACGTGGTGTCCTGGGGAACTGGTAGGTTCGGATCACTAGAAAGCAGAATTAAAGAGATTGAGTGTGTCTTTGTAACTGCGGTATTCACACGCGCTACTTAAAAAAAATCATATACGCTTTGCAGTGATGTTACAACACTAATCATATTAAATCCAACCAGTGATGAGTCTTAACAAGCATGAGTCATCGTTAGAAACTCCATTTTTTTATTGCAATATGAACATGCAGGAGGCCTCAATAATACGTTTCTGACCTAATTTTTTAACAGTTTAATTTGCCTCTAATCTATAATATGTATTCGTTCCCATTGTGAACCAGATAAGTGACATAAAAAGACACACGTTAAGTTTAGCATGCGTATTACTGCAAATGTATTTTCTCACTGGCCGCCATAGTAAATATACACATAGACCATACAAATATACACATAGACCATCTAATGGCATTGCCACCACGCTCACATGACATGTAATTAGGTCTGGCGACAGATTTATCACGCTGCATAACTGTGGTGGTTCTATGCCAGCTGTGAACCTACACTTGATCTACCCAGATGAAATGCACAATGCGCAATCACTGCAACAAACTAAATAATACATTTATGCTACTATAGCCTACCGTAAAACTGTTTTGGTGTTCTCCTAGTATCCACAGGCAGACATTTTAAATGTAGCTCTTTGCACGATATCATTGCACCTCCTTTTTTTTTTTTTTTTTTACCAAGATGGATAGTGCATATTATAGTCTATCATTTAAATGTGGAATAAAGGACACATGTTAAACAACTTGCTTCTCACTAGTTGATTTATTGTGCATGTGATTAAACAAGGCGGGATCCTCACAAAAATCATAAAACCCCAAAACTAGCTCTGTGTCCAGTCTACTGTTGAAAATGTTGCAATTATATTTGTCATCAAATTTTATTGCTGCGGATGAGTCATCAGGACTGTGCGTGATGTTGAACACGGTTAAAAAACGTTGAAACTGAACACTTTTCCAATTAAAACGTTAATTCTAAAGCTCTGAATAGAAATGTGTCCCTCAAACACCCACTGCGTGTTGATACTAACTAGAATAAACTGTATTGTGGTACTTCAAAGACTGAATATCCCCACAGGTTAACAAATCTGCAATGCGACTTTTAAAATGCAGCACTCATTCATCATTATAGTTGAGAACACGTTTAAAGAGAATTTAATTGTCTTTCCATCTGAATATTAACTGTAGTTCACATAAACACAGAAAAAAAGTGATTTAAATAAAATGTTTTTTTAACCATTACTTGATAGAAGATGCATGCCTTTGAGTTTTGAGGTGCTTTATTAATTTTGCATTTCACTTACCCCGTTTTGGCAAAGTTGGTCCAGTACGTCATGACCACAGCACTGAGCATCACATCATTCTTTGAGAAGTTACATGGGAATAAATCAGTGGCTCCAACCATGGGAATGCCAAACACATAGGGGATCTCATCTCCGTGGGCTGCGTCGGCCCATTCAGGCCTTGCCTCTGTCTGACAGTGGTGGTGGAAAGTGTAGAAGAAGACGGGCGACTGGAACTCAGCGTGCAGCTTGGCGGTGGCTACAGCTGGAGCCACCCACTGGTGGTCTGTGAAGAGAGCCAAGAGGGTCTTCCTCCGCATGTCGCTGTTGTCCCGGTCAGCCCAGTCTGTATACATGAACTTTATGGTTTCCCTCAGAATATCTTTACCTGGGAGGAAACAAAACAGGTTCACTAAAATGAACAAAGTGGGGAATAATGGATCAAGGTGTGTGACAGGATTTGAGCCATTTATGGTAGGTGGAGTTTGCCGAAAGAGCCGGAGCCTCGTTGCAAGTCCATCACAAGTCACGTAAATACCAACAAGCATTGACACTCGGTGAGGAGGAACCGAATGAAGTCAGGTAATACCGCACTATCAGTGAGTTAATAAAACAAGTTCATAAACAAATAGTCAATAATTCATCTGAGAAATATAATGTGCAAACATTTGTGTCTCAAAAGACCCACACAACCTGAAAGCACCTCTTTTGTTGGGTTTGTTCGAACAGCTCAGCAGAACAAATATTTAACATTTTAATAAATGCCAGGTCTCATGAGCGAAACAGTGGCTGCTGGTGCTGGACTAGAGTTTGTTTAGGTTAGTGAGGGAATTGTGACATTTACTTGTTAAAATTACTTTATGTAGATTAAAAACTAGGGGGATGGATTTTTTTCTCATTTTTTATGCGTTTCTAAAACCATCAATATAAATTACAGCATGGCTTGTTACTTAGTGAAGATTGGCAGCTCACCATCAGGATATCCATAAAGATTGTCCACAAAGTTGGAGATGGTATAGTCAAACGAGGGTGCTGATATCCCATCTTCTCCTTCACTGTCATCCACAAACTTCAGGCCTTCTCCTTGATTGACACCCAGCAATATGTCATAGTTCAGGAACTCACCCTGGTGTGAATATTCACAACACATATGAGCAGGAGAACACCATACTGTACACAAATATACACATACTGTCTGGTTATGTTTTATCAAGCACAGCGCAAACCAAGGTGCAACCAGAAAGCTCATCACACCGACCTGCTGCATCAGAATCTCCGGGTCATCAGGCACCACGTCACCATCCACAACAGGTCCGAAGGCAATGTGGTATCGCGCGGGCTGTATGTCTTGGTCCACCAGCTCCCGGAAGCTCTTCCTCCTCAGGCAGTCCACCAACTCAGCCATATCCCCCAGGGTACAACCAACTTTCTTAGCCAGAATCTTAGTGTACATGACCGGGCGGTAGTTGACTGACCAGCTGGAAATGGCGGAACCACTCTGAGCAATGGCCCTCTGAAACAGACCTACACACAATATGGGAGAAGATGAAGAATATTGAAAAGAAACATAATTGGAAATTTTTTTTCTCTCTCTGTGTCCTTTTTTTTCAGCGGCACACTTTTGCTAGCAGTGGAAGATGCATTCCTTGCCTTACAGTGAGCCTAAATAATGCATCGTTTGGAGGAAGAGCATTTATAGAGCATTGTGTTGGACGCAAGATGAAGAAGCAACTCTCCTACTTTCATTGCGACAAACAAAAGGACATTTATGCACATTAGGGTTGGAAAGCAAAGTAGTTGTGTGATACACAAGAAGAGACAGCAGTCAGGTAAATGATGACCAGCCTGCTTTATGGAGTTACATAAAGCCAGAATGAAGGCTGCACAAGAGATGAGGAAGAGAAAGACAAACACTACTGCAGTTATGTAAAGTGGCTTGCTGTCCCTCTTTTTTATCTGCAGATTCTGTCATTAATAATTAACCCCCACACACATACACGCAGCAAAGTCTGCATGTGCCCCACCCCCGCTTCCTTTCCCTGTGAAATCAATTAAGCCGCCTCTCAGCTCGGTTCATCTCTCTTCTGCGCACACAGTGCCTTTTAAAAGCTGCTCCAACTTTGTCTGCATTCACTCAGAATTATTGCCCCGTTTCAAAGTGTGTGCAAGAGGCTTTTGTTAGGACCGTAAACGTGATATACACTTAGCGGTTTTACATTTACACTTGCATTAGGTACACCTGCACACTTGAATGAGATCCAATACAAAAGAATTGAAACAACCGCAATATGAATGCACCTATGGGGTGCAATTACCCTTGCGGCCACAAGTTTGCGCATCCAGACCATGTGACATAGGAAAGCGTTTAACTTAATTTTACTTTTAGTTGTATTAAGTAAACCTTACATTACTGTTTCCATTCACAATCTCAGATTAAGAATCACACGAATGGATTTGCGGCTCAAACGTCTTGTGTGATTTCGATTGCGCCCATTCAGAAACAAATAATTAAGGATTAGTGGGTGAACTCAATTAATCAGATTTTGACGTCAAACCAATACAAGGCAGTGAAAATGTGCAAAGCAGGGCATTTTACAAAGAAACAATACCACACAAAAATGTGGTCCTTTTTCAATGTCAAGTCTAGTGAGGTTTGTAGCATACTATATCTTATGTAATGTCATGTCCAGACAGGGCTTATTACTTTCAGACAAGCACAGCCAGTATAGCTCTTTGATTTTACAGCTACATGGACAAGCAATGTTTGGAATGATTACTGGTCTTGTGCCCTAAAGTGACTATGGTCTTCATGCTTATAGTAGCCATCTATCAAGTCAAGCACTGCCCGAACTGATATTCACTTTAGATTTCATAAGCCAGATAATTTAACCATGTACTAACATTGCATGTCAAACAAATTTGGTAGTGCAGATTGGCAATTTTTGTCCCTCGAGATACAAGTGGGGCTAATTTTTCAAGTCCAAAGTCACTGCATCTTCCACACCGCTAAAACAAAATAAAAGCCAAGAGGTACTATATTTGAGCATACCACCTGTTAACAAGCCACTACGTCATTGTTCTCGTAGAGGTGAGCTTTACTGTCTCACTTTCTTGACTCAGAACTTTGTTTGAAATGAACTTATTTGAGCTTTGTCAGGTTTTGTAAACAAATGCCTGTTCAGTCAGTTCCCACAGTGTGTTTGTCTTTTAAGCATCAGCTTCAATGTGGTTTGTGTCCCAAGGCAGATGATTACCTTCAGAGTGGTGAGAGAGGATAAGAAGGTTCACACAGGTAGCACCGGCCCCCGAGCCAAAGATGGTGATTCTCTCCGGGTCTCCTCCAAAGTGGCCGATATTTTCATTGAGCCAACGCAGCGCCTGGATCTGATCCAGCAAACCGTAGTTCCCCTTGGCAGACTGGTCCCCTGTGCTCAAAAAGCCTGCAAAGTAAATTAAAACAAACACAGGAAAATAAGTGAGGGAGAATGACAAAGTTAAAAAGATTGTGTACAAACAGTGGGGCAGGAATTTAGAGGCACAGTATGAAATAATTATGGGCCTTGACTGTGTTGTAAACGGAGGCTACAACTCAAGTTTAGGTCTGGGGGAAAATCATTCCAACCTGATTAATTTCCTCATACCAATGTTGCACAAGAGAGCAACAATGCTGGACAGATATTCAGTATGGTTTATGTACATATTTTGGCTGCAAATACATGTATTTATGTAACAAGAAGACACACCTCAGGCTTTGTAAAGGACAAAAAATATTTAGCCAATTAGCTTTGTCTTTTTTGAAACAAACGTGTTTTCTGTTGCCATTCTACTACTGTTAGCCTTGAACGCTTAATGTGTCACATACTATAAACCGCAAACATTGGGGAAAACGTGCTCTAAGGCAGTGGTCCCCAACCAAAACACTTAATACCTAGTTTCTAATTCCAACATGCATTTTTTATGAAGCAACAACAATGGCGACCCAAAAATAATTATCGCGTATACTGGATTTAAGTAACATTCGTGTGTAATTGTCTCCCATTACCCAGAGATGGGAATGACTTCTGCTAATTACAACAACTACATTCAGTGTAATGGTGAGTTATGTTTTTATTTGTTTGTTTTTACTCGCATCTATGGTGACTAGATACTATTACCTGGTATCTGTACTTGTCCATCCCTATCTTAAATTATTATTGAATTATCTTCATTTTTTTTTTTTTTTTTTTTTTTTGAGGAATCTCTTAGCACTGGAGTTGTAACAGGCTGTGGCAATAATCCCGCCTCATGGGTTTCTCAGTGACCGCACAGAGGGCTTGGTGTCAGTGTCCTGTGGCTGTGGTTTGTCATTTTATTCTGGTTCACCTTGATTGTTTTGAACCTGTGTATGTGGGGTGAGCAAGTGTGTACCTGAAAGTTGACAATGATATGCAAGCGATGATGGTGCTGAGTAGCGACGACTATCTACCAAATTGACCTCTCGATAACAATCAGACAAACGCTCACGTCTGAGTTTGCACTCTTCAGCGTACTTACATTGCAGTCAACAGCACTTTAAACGTGGAGTGATTTTGTTGCCCTAACTTAGTCATTGTGATTCATAATACTGTGTTACACTGTACATCATCAGATGAAGCATGTCCCAACAGTCATTTAGCGATGGGTGGGATCCACTCTGATGACATTAAGACTGACAATGTTCACATTGTCTTCCACACCTATAAAATCTTCAATAATATTTTTTGTGTGTATAAAAGGCTGTGGCTAATTCAGGTCCAAGCAGGTTTTATTTTATTTTATTTATTTATTTATTTAGACAGGACAGTACCAGTTTGATGAACACTAAATATATAGACATATATACAAACATCCCAGTGTAAAACCAGTCGGAATTAGGGGGAGCTAAATTTCATCCGTTGCCCTTGTGACATAGACCATAGACAGGACAGACAGACAAATAGACTTTAGACATTTAACTACCAGGTCATATTTGCATGACTCCACCACGAGTAAACTACATTCGCTCAGCGCAATCTTAATTTTGTTAGACATTGTCAGAGTAATAAAATACTCATTTTTGTAGCTGCAGTTTGCAGTAAGTTTTGAACTGCATTGCATCACACTGAGCTCAGCTGCATGAAAATCTAGTACGATGCAGTGCATTTAGTTAATGTGCCGTATGTGAGTGCCTGTCATCAAACCAATGGACCAATTCGTTGGATGGATAGTTGGATGAATTTCAATCACTAATGAAAACCAGAACCACAATAGCGATTGTTAAGTATCATTTAAAAGGCAGACATGCTGAAACATTCTGTGTTTTGTACAAGTCGCAACAACAATGGAGCTTTGAGTATCTGATTGTTCAGCCGTCCATCTAGTTTGTGGAGTGCTTGTCCTCATTGGGCCTATCTGGCCTTGGGCAAGAGGTGGCGTACACTCTGGACTGGCTGCTAGTCAATGGCATCAAACAATTCTCACTCACATCAATTAACATATTTCTGGAATGTGGGAGAAAACTACAGTACATGTAGAAAATCCATACAAACTTTGAGGCAGATATGCTAACCACTGTGCTGTATGTATCTTACAAAAACAAAGAGTGGTCATCACAATAAGACAGGCGGCAGATATTATTTAGATTACAAATGTACGCAAAAGAATAAAGGCGTTATCCTCAGATCAACTCTGCAAATGACTAACTTTCTCCCAAATGTGACTGTGACCTGAAAAGGTATCGTTGCTGACCTTTGCCTCTTGTCAAAACCAGAGTCATATGGAAGTGTCTGCTCTGTGGCTGGGTGCTGAGCTTCCTGCCATTGTTGCCTGGCAACTGTCCAGAGCTTCAGGCTAAATAATATGGGCACATACTCGCTAAAGCGCTTGCCCAAACACAGACACGCACGCACATTTTCAAGCACGCGCATGCACGCCCGCACACACAAAACGGAACCACAACACAAAACAGTTTGTGAACTTCATGGCTACTCTGTAGTTGTCTTTTCAAGGGTAACGAAGGATGTTACATATGCTGCCTACCATTGATGCACAAAAAAACTCGTCTTTCTCATTCACTAAGTTTGTGCTCTATCTATCTATCTATCTATCTATCTATCTATCTATCTATCTATCTATCTATCTATCTATCTATCTATCTATCTATCTATCTATCTATCTATCTATCTATCTATCTATCTATCTATCTATCTGCTGAGTTGGGCTTCTTCCTGGATTAAGTGCTGAGAGCAGCATTTAACGTATGCGAACTTTTGCATATTCAACTCTTGCCGCTTGCAAAGTGTGGGTTGTTAACCTTTAAATAAATGCTGAAGACCGTCAAACTCAATGAATGAACGCATGGTGCGGAGTAATTGAATATAATATAATATTATTAAATAATAGGAATAAATACAACCAAGTAATAGTAGCCACACAACTATTCCAGGGTGTCTTACATCAAAGTCAGTAAGACAAAATATAAAAAAACTAAAATAAATAAAAAGTCATTGTCTAGTCCAGCTCCCCTTACATTTAACTTACTTCTGAATCCTAAACGAAATGAAGCCCTAATGAATATCTTTCCAAACACATACAGTATGTACATTTTTACTGAGTAAAAATAACTGTGCTGTAAAAAAAATGGGAATCAAATGAACAAAGCTAGTGCTGGCCTAAGGGTCTGATTACGCGACACTATTTTTTGAAAAGAGATAAAAAGTAGTACCGTAATTTCCGGACTATAAGTCGCGGTTTTTTTCATAGTTTGGGTGGGGGGGCGACTTATACTCAGGAGCGACTTATATATGGTTTTTTTTCACAAATTTTTACTTGATCATTAAGACATCACTTACAAGTATAGTTGACCACTTCCCATGTTATTTTTAGTATAGTTGATCACTTCACATGCTTTTATTTCTTTATCTTGAACATATTCAAAACATAAAAAATAGAGAAAACATCAAATAAAGCAATTAACACTTTAAAGCACCATATCCAAGTCCACTGTCTGCTGTATGTACACTTGCTCCATTTTTGCTCCTCTTATATTTATTATTATTATTTATTATTATTTGTTTATTTATCATTTATTCAATACTCTTATTTATTCATTGTTAGTGCCTTCTTGGGGTTTTTTTGTGTTGCTTGTATGCATATGTGTACTATCTCACCGAGGGATAGTGGAAATGTAATTTCAATCTCTTTGTGTGTCTTAGTATATAAAAAAATATATCGACGATAAAGCAGACTTTGACTTTGATAAAACAACCAAAAAAAATTATATTTTCAGACGAAACTGGATGAAGGCGCTCTAAATTTTACCGTTGGCCGTGACTCATCAACTGGGTGGGCTTAAGAAAAATGACACCAAAAAGAAACTCATATTTTGCAGGTTACAAACTTCAAGTTGTAAAATATGCAGCTGAAAACAGTAATCGAGCAGCAGAAAGAAAGTTTGGAGAACCATGATGTACCAATGGATTACTATTTCAAGTGACGTCAGTAGCGCGGCGCGCCGGTTGTTTACATACAAACGTGCCCACACAAGGACTACCATCATTAGCGGTGATCATTTCTAAGTGACACGGAGGACAAAGAGTTTGAAGGAATTAAGGATTTGGAGTGACATAGAAGGTTTGAAAAACTATTATGGCTTTTACGCACGCCCGGTCTCTACTGAGTCGGGGGCCGACGCTCGGCCGAGTGGCTGTCCGCTGAACGGTGCGCGGGGCTCGGACATGGCCATTACGCACGCCCGGTCCTATGCCATGGAGCTCTCGTGTCTGGAAGTCCACGCCGCCACACGCTTGGAAGTTTGTTTTGTTTAATAAAGAGCCGTATACCAAACCCACGTCTATCCTTGTACTTTGTTAACGCTACAATATAGTTATATACTAGATCTGTGGAATAAAGACGAGGCTGACGTCAGGGCGCACGCGCGGCGATGTTGACAAAGGACGAGGAATTTGACCGATGGATTTAATGGATTTAAAGTGCACGGATGGTTTGATAATATTATTGGCTTATATTATATTATAGTTATTTGAAATATAGTTTATCTATCGTTATATGAGCCTGTGGAATATTTTGAAGTGCAAGCGCCCTCAGTCGCGCGCACCCATTGTTGACAAAGAACGATCGATGGATTTAATGAATTGGAGTGACACCGATGGTTTTATAAACATGTTATTCATGTAATAGTTGTCCTTAATCACTCTATATGTTACGTCAGGCCCGTTCTCAGCTCTTTGTTTGAGTTTGTCACGTTAGCATACCTATCGTTTAGCCTGTTGTTGCTATTTAATGAATTGGAGTGACACTGATGGTTTTATAAACATGTTATTCATGTAATAGTTGTCCTTAATCACTCTATATGTTACGTCAGGCCCGTTCTCAGCTCTTTGTTTGTGTTTGTCACGTTAGCATACCTATCGTTTAGCCTGTTGTTGCTATCGTTTAGCCTGTTGTTGCTCGTTCATGACTGTTTTTGGTGTGGGATTTTGTCGAATAAATTGCCCCCAAAATGCGACTTATACTCCGGAGCGACTTATATATGTTTTTTTTCACTTTTTGGGGCATTTTATGGCTGGTGCGACTTATACTCCGGAGCGACTTATAGTCCGGAAAATACGGTATCAATCATTGGCAGCATTTTGTAAACTAGCAAAAGTTCTCCAAAAGCATTTTTTTTTTTTTTTTTGAGAAACAAGAACATTAACTGGGTAGTTTGCATCCGTGTTAGGATTTCCTTTAGGCATGCACAAATACAGTACTTACCAAAACAACAGTGGCAGACCAATATTAATATAATACATATTTGTTCTTATAACTGAGTCTTTTCCAACAAACAGCCTTATTTTGGATGAAGGAAAGGTCAAGCAATTTTTTATGGCAAAGCTGACTAGTAACCAAGCACATTACAACATTTCCAGCTGTTTTTGCACAGTTGTTGGTGAAAAGTTAAATTCCAGTTCAGAAGGGCTGCTAAACAGCCGCTCCACTACATGTGGTAGAGTGATGGCTAACTTTGAGGCAATTGGGTGACTGCCAAGTGCACGATGGACCCCCGGGGTAGGTGACCCCTGAGCGAGGGGACTCCAGAGACACAGAGGGAGGTAGTGACAATCTTCATGCTCTCTGATTTCACTATCAGCAAGTCAGGTTCTTTGTCATTTTGGCTGTTTTCCTGCACAACACGATTAATTATTAAGGATAATTTTGATTTGAATTCCCATTTTCCAGCAGTAATGAGATTCGCTAGTGAAATTGAGCTGTCAGTTAGGAAAGCACTATAAGAGTTTAAAAATGTTTTAAGGCACCGTTCTATTCATAAAACAAAATAATTTACATATATTTTTAAATCATGTAAAGTAATTTAATGAAATTCAACTATACTGTCATTTGGCAGTTTGAATTCACAATGTACTCACTATTCACATTTGGTGTTCCATGTATTCCCTCTATCGCATGTGCCTATGAATGACTCATAACAATATTTTACATTCATCACCACACATTAGTGGTTCAATTATTCTTATGTGACACTGCATTAGGAGTTCACGCTCACAGATCTCAGCAGAGGTTATTGGTAAGTCCTGTTTTTCCAGCAGATGGATATTCTTGTATAGGAAAATGTTATAAGACAGAATAGTTGATGTCCTTTATCAGAATCGTGCAAAATCGTGCCTTTAGCGTTTACCTGACCTTAGTTTCAAAGCTGTGGAATTCATTGAAGAACACGCCAGGTACACGTGCAACCAACTAGCTCAATTTTGGCAGCATCCCAAAGTAGAAACATATATCTCTTCTTCCTGAGGTGAAAAATACACTCACACCCAGAGCCCAGGACGGTGGTCTTTTTCTCCAGAGTTCATTAATTAGTTAATTAGTTCATTAATGTGAACAGATGGCTGTGCAGCACAAATCAGAAGGCTCTCTGAGCCTGGAGCAGGAGGAAGGTAGGAGCAGGTGAGGAAGGTTCGCAACCATCACCTGACCTATGCTCCTTGCTGTATTTTTTATTCCAGTTGGATTCCACATTAATATTATGGATATTATATAAATATTTCACTTCAAAATGCAGGGTTCTGCTTTTATAGAAAAAAGAAAAAAAGCCATGTGGATATGTGTCAGGGTACGCAACCTCAAATGTGGAGGTGCAATTGGACCTACTGGTACAGCCTTCTTTTGAATGAATACTTTGCAATGCTGCAGATTGAAAAGGCACTTCTGAAGATTTATTTTTAGCCCTTTCCCATCTCCTCTTCTCTTTCTCTCACTGTCTCTCTATGATTCTCTCTTGCTCATCTGCCTCCATTCCCTGCTCTGTCTTCCTTCCTTATTCCTGATCCCCTATCAGCCTCTTAAAGGTACAGGCGTCGCATGAAATGAAGATGGCGTGAATAAGTTTGCCGCCATGTAAGTACTGGACAATCCGAAAGATTAAAGCATAAAACTATTGAAATATAGCAGGCTAGTGCGCGCGCATGCACGCACGCACGAACACACACACACACGCACACGCACACGCACACACACACACACACACACACACACACACACACACACACACACACACACACACACACACACACACACACACACACACGCACACACACACACGCACACACACACACGCGCGCACGCACACGCACACACGCACGCACGCACGCACGCACACACATACACGTGCACACACAGACACACACACACACACACACACACACACACACACACACACACACACACACACACACACACACACACACACACACACACACAGTCAATTGGAAACATACATTTATTCTGCGCATACACAAACAAAAGCACACTCGGCTTAGTACAGTAACCTATTTAAAGCATATTTGCGTCCAACCACATGACAACAGTGGTAAAAGAATCAAGGGCATCCGCGTCATGACTCCGAATCACTCGAGCAGAATCATACCCACCTATTTAAACACGTGTTCCCTCTGCATCTTAATGGGATAGTTGCAGAGCAGTAAACATATTGTGGAATGCATGAGTGCATATCAAACATCTCCGCCTTGAATACTCAAAGTACACACTACATTCTGCTGTTGATACAGCTTGTCGCAAAACAAACCACAGAAGACAACCATGTCAAAATATGAATTTGGTGAACTTTGCAAACTTGTGGTCACGAATCACATGCTCAACTTGCTAATGTTTGTGACTTAGTCTGACAGCATGTTTAAAGTGTCACACTGATGAAGTGGGCAGGGTACAGCTGTAGGTTGCAGTCACCAAACTCACTTTGTCCTTGTCCCTGGGCGTCTCCCCAATGGACTGGATCATGTTACCCTGTGTTAATATGGAATGCCATTCTTGGATGGCATCCTAAACTCCTCTCATCCCCATGTTTGTCATTGTTCACAAGTGTTGAAACAGGCGTGATGCACCAAACAAGGTCTGATTACTCAACAGGGTAGCCGCACAGAGAATGTGTGCAAAAGATGATGATGATGAATGTAAACACATGAGTTTGCTGTATTGGTGGCATGTGCAGCGAAATTGTGACAAAGGGGACACATTTACCACTTTATCCTACATAATAGCACAGATTGCAACTCTAGTTTTCACTGGCGGAATGCAAACAAGGATGGAGGCCACCAAGGTGAAATGGCTCAAAGAGACAAAAGCATCAAATAGAACGTGTGACACCACACTTACCAAGCACGCCCAGTCGATAGTTCATGGTGACCACGATGACATTTCCATACGCCGCAAGGACACTGCCATCAAACATGTTCCCTGAGCCTTCCATGTAGGAGCCGCCGTGGATGAACAACATCACTGGCTTCTTACGTCGATCCCGAATATCTGCGGATGACACACACAAAATATATCAAACCTGACTTTAGAAAATTAAACAAGCACTTTCAAGGAGCTGCATCCCACACATTCAAATTGAGGTCAGAACATGATAATGTAGTATGAAACATTAAAATGTGAAATTCAAATGAACTCCATTTTTTGTAGTTATTCAAACTTAATACAAAAAAAAGCAAAATATGAAGGTTGCACAAATATCCCATGACTTGCTGAGCCTTGGGGCAATTTGACTTTAATACAAACTAACTATCTTAATATTAATGACGTGTCAATCAAATCTTCACTGCAAATTTTCAGTGCAAATGTTTCTACTTTTTATCATATAGTCCCTCATCCCAAGCAGGGATGCCACCTTACAAAATTATGTGTTGGGAAAATGGTACATCCAGCTCTGATGCACTCTCTGCTTGCGGTGTCTTTGAGTCCATCCATGTTTGGAGCTCAGCCTCACTGCCTCCCCCCTCTCACTGCGTCGTTGGTATGGTCTCCGAATCCGAGCTCTGACAGCTTTGACGGTGCAGCCCGGTTAAAATGAGTGTCTGCACTGTGCAGGCCATGTGGATAATTTGTATGAAAGGTAGACCAAGTGGAAACATAAATAACAGCCGCAGCATCTGTTTACCCCCGATGAGGCAAAGCACTTGGTGATGGGGCTGAGACAGAGATAGCAGGAGAGGAAGCGAGATAAAGAGGTATAAGACAGAGGGGAAGAGGATGAAAATAGGACAGCGTGACAGAACCCAAGTGTGTGCGCGTGTGCGTGTGTTCGCACAAGTTTGTGTGTTGGGGGGGGGGGCTAACGACGTGGTTCGGAAGGTTCACACCAGAAAAACAACAACATGATAGCGGAGATGAAAAAAACATGAGATGCTAAAAAGCCAGTCATACACAGTGGGATACGCTAATGAACACTCACATTCACATCGTCCTCAAACAGACACACACACACACGCACAGAAAGACACACACATGCACAATGCTTGCATCGGCAGCTGCGATGCTGAGTCGCTATGGAAACTGCTTCTCGCTAATAGAACTGCACCAGCCATTCCATTGCACCGACTCACTGAATGCCTGTTGCCGTGGTAACAGATTCAACTCACGTCTTTGCACAGCCGTCTGCATCACCACCTGAATCTCAGGTTGCATATAGTCTTGAGTGCGACACACGCACACACAACACACACACAAATGTGCACGACACGACAAGCTGCAACATTTATGGATCACACCAGTGACTAAAGCAGACAGCTACAAAAAAATTAAACAATTTTCTGTCCCACACTTGAACACGCTGCTCTTCTCTGGTGTATTCTAAACTTGCTCTGATTTCCCAGAGGACCTGTAAACAAATTCAATTATGCTAGCAATACCAGGACAGTATAGAAGTCACACGCCTGCATGAAGGCATTATCGCAAAATGTAATTCTTTGGCAAACAGAAACTAATCAATTGACATGTAGCTGTCATGCCGAGGCCCAAACTGTGATTGTAAATGCCATTTCAATGTCTGTGAACAAATATACACAACACACACAACCATGCTAACAGACTGCTTGCTTTAGGTTACAGCCATTTATTAATTTGTAATTGTATATTTGAGGGGAATGCGGAAACTGGTGTAGGCTGGAATTGAGATGGCTGTTAATAATGAATGCCAAATCATTTTCGGATTCAAGTGAGAATGAATCATTGTTTGCTTTTAATATTTCAGTACAGCGGTAATAATCGGAAGTTTTAATATTCATTGTGGGATCACAGAAACATGAATTGAAAAAGCAATTGTTCTGAAACTAAATGTAACAACCCAGTCTTTGAAAAATGAGCTGTAACATTTCTTCTCTTCACATTTTTAAAATAAATCTAAAAATAAAATATGTTTCGTGTAGCATCTCAAACAACGTGTAGGTTATTAAGCCGTTCACGTGAAAAAAAAAAGGTTGCTCACTGCACTCACTGAGATGGGAAAAGTGAATTAGATGCAAGGATGATCTCATCAGAACTGGATAAGTATAAAGGTGATACATGTGCACATTTTCGGGGTCATCTCCATGACTCCCAATAGAACAATCCAGCTTCAGCTGCCACCAAAAACATTCACTAGATTCAGGACTACAGGTACGCCCTCAAATTTTGAATATAACTTAAAAATAACCAACGTTTTGGGGCATATTGCGTACTCCAAATCGAAGCAATTAACTGACGAGTTCTGGCCTTCGCAACTCCTTCTAATCCATCCGATGTGTTGACATAAATGTCAAGCTTTACCGGCCCGGTTCTCATCTGGCTTCTGCCGTCTTTCTCTACATCTCTATCACGTCCAAAGCGCTATAAATGTCATCTCATCATTATTACTGTTTTCCCCCCATCTTCCATTCATAGCCTCCCGCTTTTGTAATCCTATATAGATCTTTTCCTTTCTTTACGGTGCAAATGCACACATTGGAACAAATGAGAACAAATGCGCTGGGGCATGCACATGCAAAAAGCTAAAGCCGGCACGGATGTACAAATAGAAATGTAAAGAGCTTCATGTGTGCATAATACTTTGTTATGTACACTATGTCTGGGCACGCAAATGGGAACAGATGCACACTGTGCTTGTGCTTATTTGGCTGCATCATCAAAATAGTAAGGGCTTCTGTCTCTGGAAGTAAACATCATCCAGTATTTAGTAGTAGTTCACAATGTTTGGAAAAGGAACAGTGTTGCATAAATAAAATGGTTAGCTATGCCTAAATATTGATTTTAACAAATGCAGCACATATTAAAAGTGATTAGCGTGTAGTGGATCTTTTCAGGAAATGAAAATAAAATACCCCAGCACAAAAAAGAAACATTTGGCTAAATCAACTGTGACAGATGTCTGTGTGTAAATGAGAATGCTACATAACGGTGGAAAATATGTATTCCCTTATTTGTACACATGGGAGGAAAATTTGACGACATAGCGTAAGATACAGGAAAATATCACGAAAAAAAATACCTTCATCCCTTGGTCTGTTCATTGTCGATTCGTCCTGTTTTTTCGTGAGTGGACCTAAGCAACAGGGGAGAAGAAAGAAAATTCAAAATGATTGTAGCAACACAAAACCACAAGTCACCCAGGAAAGAAGACAAGGAAAAATAGCAGAATGGCAAACTTTGTTTTTCCACACACAGCTAATGATACACTTGTTACTAAGGATTACACAGTTGTTTTTATGAGCAGATAACCAAAAAGTCAACTGTTTAAACTGCTCAGTGTCTTGTCACGGACTGCCTGGCGAATGACCCCCGGGGGCTGCTTCTCCTCCATCCTTCCCCTAATCGTTCCTGACACCATGCTGTTTTGTGTAGAAAAATGAGAACAATCAAATGATCACTCTTTTCAGTCAGAAAAGCAAGTTGATCCATGACTGTGACAAGCGCACATAATCAGGTCCTGTATCCACATGAATAAAAAAAGTCTGCAGTTCTATTTAGTAAGGAGATCATATATTCTACTCAAAGAGCAAAAACAGGACAAGCGGAGCTTATCGTTTCCAGCAACACAATCCGACTCCTGTAAATCTCAGTGTGAACAAAAGTAAATCAGCAAACAGGCACGCTGGGGAAAAACAAAACTTTGTATTACCAAGTTTTATTTGGAAGCTGAAAAACAAAACAGAAAATGATTGGCCAGTGAAGAAACCTTGTGGTCTTTGCTGCAACTCTCCCTCTCAACATAATATTGTTGTTTTTATGTTCTCTTATTTTGACATATTTCTTGCATTTGTCATCAATTCTTTGTGTGGTTTAAGTATTATAGTCCAGACTTTAATCAGGCCTACTATCCTTTTCTCTTGGATGAGGTATGTTAGGCACTGGGCTGCTTTGTTGCCTGAAGCAAAGAAACACCAAAGTCCCGCTGTGGCTGTCCTCTGCATGACTTCCCACTGTGAGTGCTTTAAAAGTAGAGCTTTGGTCATTTTGTGAAAATTTTAATTACAGTGCTTATTTTCTTCCTGGGTTTCTCCTATATTCAAATGGGTGTACTGTATATTTTCCATCTCGCATATTATATATTTTCAATCTAAATGATTGATTTCTGTGATTTGTAGTTGGGGTGCTAACGACCAGCACATAAATGCTGCAGTTTGTCATATACTCTGCCAGACTATTTTATTCAAACACTAACCAGGATTCCATATGATGGGAACATCTGACTTCCTGCTCCTCAAAAAAACTGTACCCAATCCTATGCGTCATATTTGGCTGCAGAGTTTTACCTTCAAACTCAGCTGTGGGATTCCTCCATGCGGGACTATTCACCAAACTAAAGTTAAGATGCTGAAGTTGACCTAAGGATGCTGTTGCAAGGCTATCAAAATCTCTACATGGTGCATGAGATTCCACTGAAGAGAAATTGATAATAGATCATTTGTGATGTCATGTCTCGACAGTAACCTTGAAAAATAACTTTACAGATGACATGCATGAAAGAGTAACCTAATTACTTCACCGACGAGCTAATTCTAAAAGTAACCTCGATAAATTACAAGTCACTTAAATTAACTGAAAGGTGGTAAAGTATCGGCATTTATTTTCAGGTTGCTCTCGAAACTACAACCCGCCTGTCGTCAAGGTCAAGTAAAGGAGCCTCACATTAAGCCGTAATAGTAAAGCCAGTTAAACGCGCCAATAACACATGTTTATCAACGTGACCTTAGCCAAGCAACACCTTAGCCTGCTAGTCCTCCCTGATAAGGATCCCATTCATTTGCGTTTTCTCCCTTTCTGTCAATAGAGTGCTCCATCTGCCCTCAGCTACACCTGTGTCTGCTGTTGTTTTGAAACCACTATCTGTACAGTCAGGTCTTCAAGGAAGCCATTAAAGGACTCTCTAATTTACAAAGCCACACTCATTAAATCCACACATGCTGCACAAAGCATGTTAACAAGGTCCTAAACATCTGTTGCTGTGCTACTCCGACCTGCCCAGCAGTGCATTGCCACAAAAGTCATTGTGCCGCTCCTGTCTTAACTGTTTGATTCATCGCGTGCCCGACATGCTTGACAGAGCAAACTGTAACTTTGATTTTGTGTGGAGAAAAAAAATGTCGACTTATGATCAAAATAAAGGTTTTCGGGTTTCTGTATAAAGCACCGGATAAATAAAGGCACCACAACACACTGCCACGGCAATGCAGCATTTTCATCCCATATGTCTATATGAATCCAACTTCCTGACATAAAATGTTTATCTTCCTTCTAAATGGAAAAAAGATCAATGCTGAATGGATTTCCTGCATCCTCCCCTAAACCACCAAGAAGACGCTTGATCCAAATAGTACTTAGTGCAATAGAGAGAGGAGGCACAGTTGGTCCTGAGCTACGCTGCTAATAGAGAACAGCCAGGTAGGCAGAGCGGTAATGGATAGAAAGACACATTAGTCCTCCATCTTGTCAGCAATTTTCCACTACTTAGCGCCACTCTAAAACCACACCTCTCTTCTTAATGGCAATGACTCTGATTTCATTCATTTTCTACTGCCTATAAAGAGCAGTATGTGGATGTGAGGATAGGGCCCGCTCAAAAACAAGTGGCGGCAACATTTTAGACAAGCACCACCACATCCAGAGCCAGCCTGACTTCAACATGCAAGAAAAACATTGTCCTGAATTTATGAGATGAAATTTGCCATTTAACCAAACAGCCCTTTAAAATGATGGTTACATAAGACAGAATATTTTCCACAACACAAAACTAAAGTATGCATTATAATATAATAATTATATATATATAATTATATGTACATTATAATACTTTCCACAACATCACACTGAAATATGCTTCATGACCCCAAAAGAATTTCACATATGATGAAAAGTAATTGACTGTAATTAATTAAAAAGCTCATAGTTTCATTGCTTTGTTTTTTTTTTTTTTACCAGATAAAACATGTTTACCAGCACAATCTAACAAGCTCCAATGGACTATTTGCTCAAGCACCCGGGAGCGCTTCCGCCCAGTGATCGGCAAATTTGTTTCCGATTAGCTTCCTGCGTGTGCTGACAGAAAAACTTCAGCTGACATGGAAAAAAAGAACAATTATACTGTGAGGCATACTTATATATTCCAGAAAATGGCGGGTGGAGCATTGCTGTGTCCGGATTGAGATGCAATACTTACGTAATAAATCTATCTAATCTAATTTTCAAAATTTGCTTCTCAAGAGACTTTTTTGCTCCTGTAGATTTTCGACTCTATTGAGGAGTCCATCTTTGCTCTTCCCCATCATTAACGTGTCAAACATTTAGCACTTTTTGTGATGTAGAATATCATTACAGTGATGTGGATATTCAAGTCTCGCAGCATTCAGCCAATAGCTGAAAAGAGATAATTGGCCAGTACAAAAAAAGCAATGACAAAAAGATATGCTCAAGGGAATTTTTTTATTTTTTTTTGCATTACATGAAATTGTTCTTTTGAGAAGAGGCCACTGGTGAGTGAACACAAACTAAACGCATGAAAGGATAATGAAAACAAACATTGTTTTTGGGTCATAAGCATTTCGCCCCGTATGGCCCAGAAGGAGGGCCTGCTGGTAGGTCACATGATGTGGCAGCGCTGGCCAATACACAAGGAGCATTTCGCTGAGCTTTTCCCCAGCACTGTTTGACCTAATGTAGCTCCATCTCTCATTCAGTAGCGTTTCTATTCGGTTCAGTGAGCTAGTGGCCGCAGTGCAAGCTGTCTCCTGTCTCTCTCCATTTCCTCTCTGCAGTAAATGGGATGAAGCTGCGCTATGTCATGTCTGCGCTGGCCTGTCTGCTTGACAAGGTGTGTGACACAGCAAGCCCTGCATCCAGCTGCTCCCGGCGCATGTGGGCCTACACACCGCTCCGGATCTCCATTTCTACTGTACCCCCCAGCCTCCTGCACCCTTCTCACTTCAACCATTCCACCCTTGAAATATGGTTTTAATAAAGAGCACAGCACTGTAAACGACTGCTCGAGCAGTAATAAAAATGAAGGATCTCAGGCCTTCTCGTTGAGGTGTGTCTTGAGGAAATAGGAAGGCAGCAAGACGGTGCAGCCTAGTTGTGCAAGACACTGCAGGAAGAACGTCACAAGTGGGGGTGGGGTGACAGAGAGAGAGGGTGTACTTGTTTTGGACTGGATGCCTATCGAAAAAAATTCTCATTTATATATTTGAAAGTTGAAAAAGAAAGTGGCAGAGGTAGAGGATCAGAACATGGATGGATTGATAATTATCTGTGTGTGCTTCCATTGCAATCAAACAGAAAATATCTCCAAGACTTGATTCCCTCTTTGGGGCAATCTTCTCAAATATACACATTCTTCTTCATCTTCATCTAATGAATTTCCGGCCAGCTGCTCTCCTGCTCTGATGTCCTACTTCAGTCATAACAGCCTGTCATAAAAGATTAGGACTGTGACCAATTATAATCAGGAACATCACAGCGGCTGGCTCCGCCCAGTTACTGCTAACAAGAGTAAAAATACAAGCAAGCGAATCACGGCATCCAGACATAGCAAATATGCGACATCGTCACACACGGATGCCGTCTTTGCTTGTGGTTATTGGCAGCTCAATACAGCCATAGGCCAGCCGGAGAAGGGCATTGGGTTCATTTGCATTCCGAACAGTGACCCATTCTGCCGCCATCTGCATAACGATGGAGGAGAGACGAGGGCTTGCTTCCAGATCAGGGCGGGAGGGTGGGGGGCGCAGAAAGAAAAATGACTTATTTTGTGCAATAAATAGCACAAAGAATGTGATCACTGAGGGTATGAAAACGAAATAGCTGATCGTTGTATGATTGGACGTGCTGTCGTTTTCTGGAATTGAAACTTATCAGAAACCAAGCCACGCACTTCGATTTGGAAGTCAATTTGATTCAAGTAGCATATGAATTTTAACACGCAAGTTATGAGTTGGATTAGGATTCCTAAAACTATCTCCCACACAGAACAGGCATGAAATCCACCGCTCACTGCTACATTAGTAAAAAGTGACCTAATAAAATTTATAGAAGCGTGAAACGAAAAAAAAAGTTTATTACTCCCTCTTGGTGTGTGGATATGATATAAAGCATTATATTTTGGGATGGACAAAATGGACTAGATTTCTTGGCTGACCTTTACAACGACATGACATCATCACATCCACACACATTTCCACTAACTCTTCTAGGGTGGTAAAAGAAGCATTTGAGTAAAATTAAGTCTATTATTTAACCACTGAGATCCTCTGAGTGACAACCTGGGAGCTGAATCCACATTTGATCACTCGAACCATTTTGAAATCAACCTGACATGTTATTGATTGAAAATGGAGAAAATCCAACAAAAGTATGGAGAAAAAGAAAACCAAAAAAAGTCAATCAACATCTTCATCTGCACTGTCAAAATCACTATTAGTCGTTTTACTGTAATCCAAGCTATGAACCAGACTAACGACTAACGAGTAGAATCAGAATGATCAATGTAGCACTTATTTGGATCTAACTGGATCCCATGGTGCGTGCAGGTGAGTGTACGTCTTGGCAAGTTCTGTCTAACTGAACTCAAAGCCAAATCACTTTCCATGAACTTAAATGAACAAACCTTAAAAAGGATGGCATATGGTTGGACTTAATTATTGACCAACTGTTCCATGTCGTCATCAGTTACACCTTCAGTGAGAGGCGTGTGATGAGGTTCCCGAGCAGTTCCAGGCAGCATCATGTGTCAGAGTCGCCCATGCGTGAAAGGATTTGCAACAAATCGTCACTGCTAAAGACATGTCTGCCATAGGCAAAGTAAACAAATCGAGAGATCGTGACAGTTACATATGGAACAATGGAAACATGTTTGAATTATTTTCCTCTAAGCTCTTTTTGTCTTTTTCACACGAGATGAAACACATCCTCAGGGACCGCATCAGCTTTGTAAGTGGCGACCCCTGACTGTAAGTGACAGATTCTGACAAGCAGAAGGGCCGCGTGTAAGACTGTCTCCCTCGTTTGTACACCTATTCTCCCGGGAATAGCGCCGCGCATTTTACGTCATCCGTTATTGTTATTAGTGAGAAAGAGCACCGTACGATGAATAAAGTACAACCTAACAACATCCCTGTCAACATTTCGCCAAATATCTTCTCTTTTGATTGACTCATAAAAGAGGCATTAATGTGTTTACACTGCAATAACATGTATTTTCATTGAAACAATAATAATCTCGAGCAAGGCATCATCCCTGGTAGCCAAAGTAAAGCTGACATACTGTAAAACTGTGTAGGCTGAAATCCACTGCGATTCCAAAATGAAGGGAATTGGTTTTTGTTGTTGCTTTTTTTAACATTTTTCATTAGTCCAGGATACTCATTAGCACTGCTTCTAAAGTTGGACTTTGATGGTGTTTTCTTTTACCTGCCAATTAATTAAAGAACAAACAATGAGCCTATTAAGAGAACCACGTTTTGCATGATGCTATATTCTCTTTTTTTTTTAATCTTACCCCGGGAGGCCAAAACAAGGTTGTTTTTGGTGTTAGATTCTGTTTGTATTCTTTACCCACCTAGCTCACACTAATCCTAGCAGCCTTAATTACCACTTCCTCCTGACCTTATTAAGAACTAATATGGAGGAAAGTACTGATGTGGTAACCCTTCAGTCAAGCACAGTTATTACACTGAATACAATTTAAATATATTTGTTATGAGAGCTACTCAGTGGAAAAGAAAATTCAAATTAAGAATTCCAGTCTATTCCTCTGAGACATAGCTACGCGGAACTTAACAGCAATAAGGTATCAATATAAGACTTCGTCGTTGTCACTCACCATCTTCTGTTGGTACGTAGATGTTGAGGTAAAGGCAGTCCTCGCTCTGGTTCTGAACATAGGTAGCTGCAGCATCCAGATTGTCTGTGAACCACACAGGGAGCATGATCTCAGGTAACACCCCGTGAACATTTTGGGGACACACGGGCGCAAATTGAGTGGCGTTACGGATCTCCTGCCAGGATCCGGGAGCCTCGGGGGGCTGAAAGCGCCGTTCGCCAATGGGCGCGGTGGCGTAGGGTACTCCCAAGTATTGTTCCACGGGGCCCAGGATCTCGTTGTTGAGCTCCTTTCTGACGCCACGTATCTTTCCATAGCCCGTGGATATTATCGGGTTTTTGTCAACTCGCTGACACGAGGAGAGGGTCAGGTGTAGTACGATCCCCAGGAGCCAAACCAGACAGGGGTTGGCATTCCTTTGAGGGGTACGTTGACGTTTCCCACCAAAGCCTTGGTGGCCGGCAGCATAGAGAGGAAAAAGCATGTCCAAAATAAAAGCTCCTTTTGTCATCTTAATAAGACATCAGCTTGATGATCACAGATTCACAGTCATAGAGGAGAGCGAAGGCAAAAAGAGGACTTTTGTTAATAGTTTTCCTTGGGTGACATGGTGCTGTGGTGGTTTTGGTAACATTCTCAAGTTGAACCAGGAGGCTCATGTGTCTTCCTCTTTTGATGGTCCAAAGCTGCAGTCAAGGGGCCAACAACACCTACGAGACAATAAGGGTTACAAGGGTCAGAATACATATATATGTGTTCAAACAATAATGGCATAGCCGTGTCCAAACATGCAGTTTGGGTTCAGTTCCCACTCAGTGATGAAGTGAATGTGAGTGATGCTACACACATTTTAAAAAAAATTGAATATATTGCCAACACTGCGACCCCAAAACAGACTTATTATACTTCCATTTTCTCAACCTTAGATCAGTGGTTCTTAACCTTGTTGGAGGTACCGAACCCCACTAGTTTCATATGCGCCTTCACCGAACCCCTCGTTAGTGAATTTTTTTTAATTTTTTTTTATTCAAGACATAGATGTTTTTTACTAATGCACAAAATGAGCTGTGCATGAACATCACCTTGTTCAAAGAACAAAACCAACACAATGGATGAACTTGCAACAAATTACATACTGGCAAATCAAAAGCTACACGATAAAACTGGTTTGTTCGGACCTCCTCAGTGGGGGCTCTGTCGAACCCCTGAGACCGACTTACCGGACCCCTAGGGTTCGATCGAACCCAGGTTAAGAACCACTGCCTTAGATAATCTGACACCTACAGGTCCTACTGTACTGTGCTAAAAATACCCTCATAGGTTTGTTTCAGCGTGCTAATGAGACAAGATGAAAAGCGTACGGTCCACATTAGTAATGAAGATGAATACTAATTTTGTTTTACTCTCCAAAATGATGAGGGTAGGAAAATGATCAATTGAAGAATTGTTAAATAACTTGATCACTGGCATACAATTAAAATCTTAATGATGCCATTCTTCAGAGCTGTTTGAATACTGTCTGTCCAATACACTGAAAATAAATATCTATCCATCCATCTTGGATACTAATTATCTCTCCTGGGGTTGCGGTCGTGCTGGAGCCAATCTCAGCTGAGTCGGGAAGAGAGGCATGGTACAACCTGGACTGGTGGCCAAGAGATCACAAAGAAAATAAATGCCATAAATAAATCAATACAAGCATATAAATACAACCTTTAAAAAGCACTCTTTCATGGATGGGGGCCATGCCAGCGCCTTTCCCTCACAACTCAGTTCATTTGGTTCTTGCTCCGCACATTATTACAGACGAATGGGCAGTGCTTATCGCACTCTGGCTTTAGTGACAGAGCCGTTTAGGTGTGATAAAGGCTTGATGTGCTACCCACATTTGCTTGAATGCCACATCATACCTCCATCGTGTTCAAGCCCACAATATCCACTCTTTCCCCTGCCATGCTGCACACACGCAGCATTACTGGAGGCTCGAATTTGTGACGTGACTGCAAATGTGTCTCATTAGAAAAACCAGAACCAAGCTGCCTGGAAAAAATATTTGGTCAACTAACAGCAACGTGAGTGACTCCATAATGCGTCACACACCCGAGGTTGTAAAACTGGTCAAAACAACTTGAAACCTATTTTGGTTCGTACATAACGAATGAATCTTGACAGCAGTCTGAAAGTAAAGCATTGAATTTATGATTTGAAAAATAAATAAATGAACCATAACCTGAATAAATTATTGACAATATTACAATTAGCCAAAATAAATGAGAATCAAAATTCTGCAGTATTAGTTGGTTGCCTGGCAACCTTACAGCAATGACAAAACTTCTTGAAAGTCCAAGAATTATACTCCTCACATGACCACTTCAAAACAACAATTTACGCAATAAGAATATAATCATGCTGCATACTTGGTTCTTTGGATGTTTTTGAACAGAATGCTGAATGTGCAATAAACTTTCATCAAATCAGTGTTTGAATTGCTTTTTTTGTTAATTGTCTAAATGTACTGTACTGTACTGTACACACAGCAATGTTTTGTCCCTTAGCATAGGCTACTGAACAAATACACTAGATTATCAAGGTCAGAGTATCTAGAACAATTCTATTGGGACGTACACACTCGCTGCTCGGTTGTGAACATAACCTTTGATAGCATGCAATGTGTGGCGTTACCCTATTGTATTCGACTACCAGAGATGGATGCACACATTTCAATGCGACCTTGATGTTCCATGTTGCCAAAGTCTATGGCCAACCCAAATTGGTGTGTCTACCTTACATTCCTAACATCTGCTCACGTCAACCATCTGAGGGCTGAACTGGCACTAAAGTTCCGTCTTTGCACATTAAGTGGAATAAGCCGACACCCAAATCACCTGGCTGATGTAAGATTCTCGGGCGCCGCTTGATACAAATGGTGGTGCTGTCAGCTAAGCTGCATGAGAGGGTAATATCTCCCAGTGACTGGGACATTTTTATGGCTGTGTTTAAATGGAACAGTCAAGGTAGTTTGAAAAAACTTTGGAGAATGGGGGGACTCATCTTCTCATCCTACACATTGAAGCTGCCACCCATTTGTGTTCAGGATATGTTGGGAGCTACAAAAATAGAAACGATGAGGAGATGGCTGCTTCCATAAGTAGCAGCCATCTCTGCTTCTAAAGTACATCATAACCTTACATTTTATTTTCTCAAAAGCCACATCTTAAAGTTTCTCTGTTGTCCAACTGTGTGAGGCATCAGTGAAGCAACACGTAATATTTTACGGTCCTACTTTACTTGAAGTAGTGCTTTTAAAATTGACAACATCATAAAGTGGCCTCATGTTTGAAGAAGCTTTTAAGGCAGGTGCAAGACTAGCACGACAGCAGGAGAGCGCTGACTGAACACCTTACTTTTGTTAAATATATCAAATGCAGTCTTGTGTTACAGCCTTTCTAAAATAAGGTACTTCTTATTGGTTTAAGCCAGCTCTCATCATTTGAAATCCCAAGTTTATCAGTTTGCCTCTCTCTCTCCCAAATCCATTTTTTAAATGCTAAAAATGTGATAACCCCCAAAATTGGACAACAGCCTATTAGATTCTTTAAAGCCCACATACACAAAGTTCTGGCAGCAATTTTGTTATAAATTATGCAGCATGTTATTTTAATGGAGAGTGAAGTCCTTGAAGACAAGGGGAGTGCTGTGGGGGCTAATAGGCAAAGATTTGGCAGACTTGATTAATTTAGCTTTTAAACATCTCTTAATTTGATCCTCACTGAACCCTGCTGAGAGGATACTGGAGTTATAGAGTCATATTTTCTTTCAAGCTGAGGTTATGAAAACAATGCGTGTGATTAAGGTCGCTGCATACAGAGAGACTTGAAAAGCATCTGAGTCATATTTGAAAATAAAAAAAACGCAAAATTTAGGAGAAGAAATTGAACAGGGGAAAAACATGGCAGACGCTTTACAAGGAAAAGCACAGGCATGCAACTCTCTACTTGGCACATTTCCCACTGAAATATTCAGAATAGCTGGACAACAATACACTTTGCACTTTATATGAATAAAGTCCATAAAGATGTTGTATTCAAATCCATTGTCCCATTATTTAACTGTACATAAATTCCATTACGTTCTCCAAAACACTCACAATGAGCTTTTTGTTTGTTTACTAAATGTAAATGATTACATTTTGCACTAAATGCAAGTCTTGGAAGAGCAGGTTGAAAAAGATCTAATTAAATAAAACCCTAACAACAGAAAAAATATTTTAATTTATCCACAATTGCCTTTGGTAATACCTTTAATGCATGCGATGATATTCAGAGCAGAATCATCTGTGAAAGAAAGATGTCGAAATGACATTGTTGCTTTTGTATTTCCAAATGATGTGGGGATTTTTTATTTTATTTTAAAACATATATTTTGATTTATTATAGTGTAAAAATAATTGAAAAATTCCGGCGATGCCTGCTTTTCTTTGGCCAGTGACAGCATTTACTTGGACTACTGCTGGTTAAAATTAAATGCGATGGGATCTGAGTGGTTAATCTGTTTTGCAGTGAAAGCTGGAGGTGAATTGGAAGTAAGAATGTGCTCATTAGATACAGGACTCACTCCAGGATCATTTATGCAAATAGTCAATTCTGAGAAGCCTCAAGTCAGGCACACTCACACAGTCAGACCCGTAATTATCCCTATCTTTTGGTGTGGGGCTAGCATTAATGTGATAATGAGAATGGTTTATAGTGATCACGATGAATGTGTGGGCAAATGTGCGTGTGTGCGTGTGCGTGTGTATAGTGTCATGTCTCACTAATTAGTGAAGAGCCATATAAGAATGATTAGTTGTGTTGCTTGTCTGTCACAACACTCCTAGCTTGAGTGACCAGTCTGACAGCGTCATCGCAAGCTCTGAGGCATTTTGAGAACTAGATAACAAAGCCCGGCCATGATGACGAAAGACGATATTTGAGTTTCACTGTTGTTCCTTATTTGGAATAATGATAATGATAGAGATGGTAATCTTTTTTAACACTTGGCACAAAAATGTGGAAGAAAAAAAAATGGAGAAACACAGTGAGGAGATAAAGGCAGTCTGTAACGGCATGTCTAGAGGGGTGCAATTTAAAAGGAGATTTACGGGATGACATTGAATTAACTAGCTTACGTTCCTCAGGCAGCCATGTTCAATGCTAAGCCCCCCGAGCAAAACTGCAATCAGCTTTTATTCTCCAGTGTAGACTAAAGAAAAGTCAAAAAGAGTCTTAGGATCTCAGGCTGATTTGAAATTGAGAAGTCGGTATGTAGCGATGTGCCTTGACACTGCTTTGGCCTACTTTACGCGTGACCATTCTAATGTGGCAACACTGAGCGAGAGCCCCTCAATCACATTTCAAAATTGTACCATACTTTATCTAATCTCTGGATTGAAGCACGGAGATGCACTGACATACCCTGCGAAATCATTTCACATTGGACCAAGGTCTTAGAGGGCAAATAGGACAAAGAACACTCAGTGTCCACAACATTAGGTGAATCTATTGAGACCCAGTAGAGAAGCTAAGTCAAATAAGTTTGCCTTTACAAAGATACACAGTACAAAATATGTAGAACGCGGACCTCACCCAAGGTTGAACATTTAACAAACGTGAAAACAATCATCGTTTGTCCGACCATGTAAAAAAACAAAAAGAGATATAGCCATAGTTAGAATTAATTATAGTGCATGGGTGCACCTAGATTTAGTGCCTATTTTTCATGTCAGTGACGTCAATGTGATCTGTGTTATGACAGCCAAGTGAGGATCGGGCTGTGCAAAAGTGTGCTGCTGCTCAGGATGGGCCAGAGACCAAAGCAAATTAGCTACACTCTCATTAGCATTTGTGTCAGTGAAGTCAACTGTCCTTTGCTAAAAGGAAACCAGATAACATCACTAACATGCACCAATATAAACAATTCTATAAATATGATTTTACAATGCCAACAAAACACTTTGGTCTTATTGATTGACAAAATCTTTGGTCAGTCTGCTGCTCTAAACTTAGTAGATTTTTCTTTAAACTGACGGAAACTTACAGTTGTGATGTCAGAGGAAAAGAAAGACAGCGTAAGTGTGAGGTGAAATGAGGAAAGCGGCGAGGGCAGCTTCAAAAAGATGAGGAGGAGCAGATGTCAGAGGGAAAGAGAGGAAGGAAAAACAGGCTAAATGGAGGCGAGTGCAGGAAGGAGGTTGGCACGCATGGTTAAGTGGTCAAGTTACAGCTCTGCTGCCCTCCACCATACTCAGAGTGGATACAGAAAAAGTTTACACACCCTTGTTCTAATCACAGGTTTTTGTGATGAAAATGAAATGAGAAGAAGAAAATTCATTTAAAAACCTTTCCCCCAAAACAACGTATTTGCCTGAACTCCTATACTCCACGGTGAGAAGCAACTGGAGTGTTGAACACCCATCTCGCTCGACCCCGATGAAATTCATTCCCTTATCTGAACGTAGCTCTTCTACCTGGCCCCTTCTCGCGATAAATCGACGCAAGGCGTTGAGAAACGAGTCGGTGTCTAGTAAAGCTGCTACCTCGATGTGAACACCACGAATGGCTAAGTAGTCAAACAATCCTTGGATGGACATTGAATTGACTGTTAAGAGAGGCCAACAGAAATGTCAAGAAATTGAATAACAAGTACCAGTCTAGACCAACTCTGGAATCAACAACAATCAACTCCTCATGAGCCATATCCAATTTATATCAGAAGTACATTATTTTATCCAAACTTGATTAAAACAAACAGATCCTCGTAGCAATTAAGTCGACACGAAGTTCTATTTTTTCCATCAAAAATCTATTTTAACAAGAAACAAACAACCTTGAATCCCTTTACAAACCGAACCTGTCAGTCACATTTTTTTCCCCCCAGATCTAAAAATGTAACCCCTTTGTATGTTTTCTTATGATATATTTTCAGCAGCTTCGTCACACATCAAGGTGCCCAAGTGACTCATGGAGAATTATTTATTTATATGTTAAGATAAGATGTACCTCAATAATATGGCTGCCAATTTATCACGCATGATAATAATTATGTTATAATAAAAGAGAAACTCGTTAAAAAAAAAAAAAAACATTACACGGGTATGTGTCAATGTTACTGTGGTGCAATGTTTAAAATTATGTTTGGTTTCTCAATTCTATTTGTGAACAGTCATTGAAAATTAGCAGTGGTATTGTTTTGCACTGTATAAGAGGATAGAAAAAGTCAGTGCGAAATTCCAGCTTGGTGTCTTGTTTATAATGCTTGCAGATGGAGCATATTTTTTAGTATGTCAGTGAGACAGATGATCCTATCTTTTTTTTTTAATTAATGTCTGTAGAGCTTACACTGTGCTCACCATTTATACAAGAGTGTCACCTCCAATTTTAATGGACTCATTGTATCTGTTATTACAAGACAAATGCAATAGTTGTTGGCAATTAAGAAACCAATGTTTGGTGTGGTAGAGTCACATTTAATTTAAGACACTAGCTAAATCCAAGAGATAGCAGCACCCCATGCACTAGTTTGTTCAATTTTTTAAAGTTGAATAATTAACACTCCATTTATAAAAGATATTATGCATGACAGAATTAAAATGCATCACTAGTGGGTTGAACAAATTATGAGGGGGAGTGAAAAGCGTTATGTGATTTGGGGCCGACATCTTAAATCTGTGTCATTTCTTCTCGTTAGTTATCAAAAATAAAGATAAGGTGAACTGCTATTTTGCTATTTCTTTTTTAATTTAAAACGCTAAACAAAAAAACAAAAAAAACTATATATATATATATATATATATATATATATATATATATATATATATATATTTTTTTTTTGCATCATTCAATTTTATGCTTTGCTAAAAAATATGGGCTATAAAACTGAGATGATTGTCAGTATTCAATTACTTGTCCTATGTAATGTGTGCATACGTAAGCTTGTTAGCCTCCACAAATCAGTCCTGACCACAACCACGATCCATCAAATGATCAATTAGCCATATCAAGGACAAATGCATTTGACGCATCAATGTTAATGGCTTAATGCATCCAGTCTGACATGGAAGGAAGCTTTTGCTGCAATCGGAACAAGTTTTGAATGTTTTTCTTCTGTTTATTCCATCATTCTGTAGGTTTACGTTTAGTCAACATATTATGTCATTCTGAAAACAAAATCACTTCTGCACATCAATAGTTTCATTCTTGGACGGTATCTGGGGTGTAATTCAGCACAACTTTATCGCATAGAGCCCAGCCTTTCTTTTAAATATGCACTCCACAGTTAAATCAATGTCACTGGGAATGCAAATCAAACACTGAGCTCAGACAAATGAAACGTCATCTTTAATTGGGAAGAAAGCAGTGCACACAATGTGCACTTTTGTCTCGTGTTTACTAAGCCTGCAAACGCAAATGAGCACATCTGCGGATACAACGTGCATTGAGCACTTATTTACTGTTTTTTCAATGCAATTATTTTTTCTTGTCGTTGTAACTGTGGTGTGACAATGAGAGCAGCATAACAAGTGATCTAACCCAGTCCGCAATGCTTTCTGAACCTCGATAAAATGTTTTCATCCCTGACAGTAATAAGAAATTCAATTACTGTGATCTAGCCCGGTTATTTATTTAACAATGCTCAACAACATCAAGCTATATTGATTTTTGCAATGTGATAATAAAATAAATAAAACAAATCACAATTAAAATGTCATCTTTGACTGAGGGGCTATTTGATCTGTACAGTGTGGTACATGCACTTTGTTTCATAATTACTGTCCTAAAGCTATTCTTTGGTTTGTTCCAAGATGTTATTAAGTTATGTATGAAAGATTTAACTTAAACATATGAGTATTTTTTTTTTTTTTTTTTTAAGTGTTCACATTATTTAGCAAGTCACATTTTTATGCATAAGGAAGAAGAACAGGGCTTTTTCTGCTAATGAAAAAGCAGGGAATCGTCCAAAGCCTTGCAAAAAGCAATACAGTGGACATTTCAAGGCAATCATTGTACTATTAAATAATTTGTGGGAAAGAGCAAACAGTTTTGTTCCAATAAAGGCAGATTAAGGAAAGTTTCTGCGTGTCCAAAAGCACGTTTCTCCGAGAGGAGATTTAATTCCTGCATCTTTGCTGTAGAGGCACCAAATGCTGGGCCAAATGCGTGTTAATCTGTTAGTTCACTGATGTCATATGTATGTACAATATTCTGACCAGAAGTGACATGCTACAGGTACATTATATTTTTATTTTCATTGGACTTTCATATTAGCTTTCTCTCTGACCTGTTTTACTGAATGCAGAACTCGGTTGCGCATATCCCTTATTATCCAACAAAAATGCAGAGTTGCTAATAACTCTGAGAAACCATAAGCCGCAGTGGCTGGTGAGCGAAAAAGTTCATGTCAAGCCCTTTGCGGGCCTCTGAAAAATGGATGGCGAGCTGCAAATAGCCACTGGGTCTTAGTTTGGACAATCTTGATCTATGAGGCGAGAAGGGTACCTCCAATCAGCAACACTGGGAGCCAAACACTATATTTTGAGGACTTTTGGTGGAAACGTGGTGACAACAACTTGCTGAACATTGTAGGCGCAAATATAATTACTGATAATACTAAATACAATCTATTCACAAGAAGATTGGAAGCAGACGGCTTGACTTTATTACCAAAATGCCGGTCTGAACCTGCTTGACTGTGTCATGAAGCAATTTTGACCGACATTCCATTTGAGAAGATGCATTTTACTTGACATCACTATGTCAGCAGACACACACGCACACACAAACAAGCAGCTGCTGAAATTTAAATGTTGCCTTAAGAGGCCTGTCGTGTTGAACTGAGCGCATACCTTGAAAGATGGGATGAGCTTGCTGCATTGCTGATGAGTTTGTACAAGTGGAGCACTAAGACTTGTGTGATGTGTTCTGTTGAGATGATTTGTATACCAAAATGTGGCAACCACCCAAAGGGGAACCGAATAACATGGCATATGATACTTTAATACGGCTTTTAGTACCACGGTTTGCACTGCTTCAAATGCATATAGTAAATTAATAATGGTGTCAAAAGAAGGGAAGCAGTTTGGGGCATATTATCAAAAAATATTTCTTAACTTAGAAAAACATTTGAACTGTATTCAGGAATGACTTGAACATTCAATATTCAATGCTTACTTTTTTAGATGCATCTGTTAGTGACTAGGCAGTTAAAGATTTTTGAAACCAGATTTTTTTTATCTGGATTATGTAATGGCTTCCTTCCTTTGATAGAAATCAGTTATGATTTTTTTTTTCATTTTTTTGCAAAACCATGCTGTCTTACAAATTCATCAACAAGCAGCAATTACTGCTATAGGTCTTAGTCACAAGTCTGTTGGTGCCTGTATTTTTCTCCTTTATTTGTAAACTATTTTAATCTCATCATTTTCAACAACGAAACTAATTGCCTTTGTTGAGTTGCCTTTGCTATTGTGCACCTGATTGCGTCTCGTGTTTTATACTGTAGCCGACGTAGCAATCATTCAAGCCCCCTGAATTATACTGAGCAAATCCCATGCTGCCTCTCTAATATAATCATCTATAACACATTTCACCCCTAATTAAAAGAAATTGATTTCGCTAAGCAGATCAGAGGTAATATTGTAAAAGTGCTCGGTTGTTGGTGGGAGGGATATTTCTTTATTTTTAACAAGATATGGGACCGTGTGTTTCACTTCAATTATTGTGCGGTTAAACCACTTTCAGGTCGCTAAGCGTAAATGTGATCTAGCCTTACATTTCTCAGATACTCATCTACCACATTTGCACAACTGAGAAGACGGCATTGATTTGCACCGTTTACTTCAGAGTCAGCATAAGAACACAAAATTAAGGTAGGGTAGAAAGCAAATGATTATATTACATACTAGAATAAATACTGTCATATGTTGTATGGAATAAGATTGAGATATATTTGAATTCATAATGATTCTCACTCCTTGAATAACAATTGGAACAGTCACAATCTTAAGATAATACAAGTCATGGATGTGTATTGGGCACGGGCATGAAATTCTATTGATTAATTTATCACATATAAATGAGAATGTGGATTTGATTGTGGCTAATCATGTCTTGAAGCAATTGAGGGAAAATTGAGTCTCAACTAATTTGCAGTCTATTTGTTAAAACAATTGCCGAAAATGAGATTAAAAAGGGGGGTGGAGGGGGCAGGGGTTCCTTTCTTATTTTAATGTTTCTGTTCTAATAAAAATTAACAATTATTTTATTCATTTTATTTTATCTTTTTTTTATTATATTACATTTTTAGCTGTGTCCAGACCTCACAGAAAAAATCAGTGACCAATGTAATGCGGAATTCACACAAACACACTACCAGAAGAAATTATTTTCACAGTGATCCACCAGATCCAGCTGATGTCACTGTGATTTTGGCGCGCTATTCTTACCAGGCACCACTTATTTTGACTCATCTCATGGACGCTTGTTATGTGATATTGTTCAAAACAGGTTACACAACGTGGTTACCATGGTGTTTCTCTAGCTTCACTTCACTCACAGATAATGGGTCAGGTCAAGCTCTCCTCCCTGGTCGTGACTTGACTCAGAGCTGGGTCATTCTATCGTCCTCTTTTTTTCTTTTGTCCAAACATCTTCACACAGAAATGTAAATTCACAAATCCTCATGACAGCGTACACAAATAGTAATAATAGCTTTTAAAAAACGTATAGACCGGCACAGACTGTTCCCATGGGGAGATGATGCATTAGCAGAAGAAGTGAAATTTACAGAAACATATATTGAACTGATTTCGCATTTGTTGATAGTAACTTATAAACACAATGATGATCTAGTATGGTCAAGAATGTTGTTGACAGCCCAATTGATAAATTAATTGATAAACACAATGATGATTTAGTATGGCCAAAAATATTGTTGACAGCCCAACGAGTGGTCATACGAGGACACTTGTAGACTTTTTGATATACGACATGTGCGTGTCATGGCATTGAGTGACTGGCCCACAACTCATAGTGATGTGACATTTACTTCAGAGATGATGGGAGGAGGGGTTGTATACAGAAGCGCATATACAAACCCCATCACTATCATACTAAAACATGCCATCTCTCAGTTGCTGTATTAGAACACTACATAAGACAGTAACCAAAAGAAATCGTAGAGAGTTGAGCAGTAGCCTAACTCTTTTTGCCCCAATTGCCGTTACGGTTTTGAGGTCATATTGTTAGTGCCGACTGAGATTTCCGACTTCCAATTGCAGAAAGAACATCGTTTCCATCATTTAGGAACACTTATCAGTTTATGACATATCCTTTTTTAGAATCTATACTAAAGGCTTACCTTCTCATTTCTCTTCTCATACTTCAACCATTTAAACAAACAGGTAAATGAATGGACAAGTGCTTAATGCAGATGGTTTATGGACCTTCACCACATAACATCCACCAGGGCAAGCAGCTAAGACAGTATATTTTTTCATACCGGTACATTTTTGTCTCATAACAAGGCTCATTGGTCCTAAAATTGAAAATTTCCATTAAACCACATAGTAATGCAGCATCAGAGAGCAGATAAAGGGCCCATTTCATCTACGACCAAATCTATGATCTGTGCCTTGTTTTTAAAATTCATGGCCTTCTACAATCAATAGAAGTGCAGGACAAAGTAGTCAGGACATGGCGGCATGCTGATGAAAATTTCACGTAGGTGTCGTGTTGTGTAAGCGCTTTGTTTTGTATGTTTAAATACACTGTACAACACCGTGGGAATGGAATTAACACTGACATCTGACAAGGTTGCTCTCTTGTCAGTGGAAATAATCTCAGTTAGTCAATCAATAATACAGGGAAGTCTAAATTTGTTATGTGGGAGTGCATATCACAAGTCTTTTTCACGCACTTCCCACGTATGTTTCAAGAATGCAACCTAGTTCAAGGAATGAGTGCACTGAGGAGAAAAAAAACAGCAACTTTATCCTTTGAAATTTGAAATACGATATAGCATGTTCATTGAGGAGCTGCCAGAACAGAGGTCTTGTTGTCTAGCATTAAGCAAGCCCTGGCCAACCACCGCTGAATATTAATGGAGCCCTCCCTGGATCATCGGCGACTGTGCATTTAATTCCCTGTCTGGATCTTGTAGGACACTGGCTTTATGTGTTTCCACTGTGTCACTCTCAGAGTTTTATTATGTTTTCCACCAGGGAAGACATCATCATCAAGTGAGGTCTGACAGATTCTGATTGATGATTGATTCATACGTATATTCTTATTAAACAACCGAGCTGCCTGCGGGATAAAAGCATAATGATAATATACCTGGACAATGGAGTGGTAAATACTTTTGAATTAGAAGAGGCATCGCCATTTAGCAGCAGTGACAGCGACTTGGTGCTGAATGCATGAAGTAGCGGGCTACTGTTAAAATGTGACACTTTATCAACAGGCAAGGCCGATCTGAGCTTCCCACGGGAAAAGACACGACTCGATCTGTGCTGTGGAAACTAAGTGATTTGCGCTTAAATACCAATTGCCCCCGGTAGTGACAGTGCGTCAAGGTGGACTCTACGTGCGCAATGTGCTAAGTCACCAGCGGAGCGGTGCGGATTGCGCACGCATGAACATCCAAGATAGTCCGCAAACGTCTCACCAGGGGGTTGATGGTGCTCAACATATGTCTTACCTTCAGAAAAAAGCGGCGCATTTCCGAGGATGACGGCGGTCGTAAACGAGTTAAAGTCCCTTTAGTATCCTCTGGTGTTTGTAACTAGGCCATTTCTTGTGCGGACGTGATTATTTCTCAGGAGACTCAGAGGCATCCGCACATCAGCACACCTTCCCGGGTTCCGTCCAGCGTTTCCACCCCCCCAAAAGCACAGCAGCCCCTTCTTCCTCCTCCTCCTCCTCCTCCTGCGCCTCCTCTCATTCCGCTCAGACTACACACTTTAAAGATCACAATGTTCTTTTTTACTTAAATGTTGCAATTCAGAAGAAAGAATGATTCGCACCGGGAATAACGAATGGACGCGCAATGCAATGGCGTCAAATTTGCGCGTTATTTGCAGTCAACGCTGTGTGTCCTCTCCAGTCCGATCATTATCCTGAAAAGCTTCTCCATACATCGGACCGACAGGCCTCCCTCAAAAAAACTGGCTTCATATGTGAAATTGACACCCCACAAAAAAGCTCCGCGCTCCTCTTTTTTTGCGCGCTTGCGTAGGGATGGGGGGGCTCTCGCTCTCCCTTTCGCTCCCGTTCTCTCCCTCAACCCTCTCTCGCCCTCTCTCTCCTTCTCTCTCCCTCTCTCTCCCGAGCCCTCGCTGTAGCCGATTCTCTACAATCCTGGCTTTATAATGGTAACATTAATTGCACATATAGGGATGCTGTGATTAGACGCAGCAAAGATGCTCTCTTTCTATCACCGCTGCTCCCATGTATCTCTCGCGCTCTCTCATAGGACAATGCGTTAATATTTCAAGCTCGTTGTCATGACGAGGAGGTCCGACGCATAACTCAGTGACACTCTGCTGACGTCATCATGTGGAAAACCAAAGTCATCATCTCAGGCTATTTGGGAGGGAGGCTAAGATTATTAGTGAAACAATTGCTTTGATTTAGCAACACTGTAGGCTCGCTCTTGCTCCATCCACTGGATGCACACGACTGTTACCTGCAGTTTAAATGAGACTATAACATTTTAGAAACCTCCTTTCCTTTGCAAGCACTCTAATGAAAGGGCGTCCATGTGTCTTTCAGCATGACAATGACCCAAAGCATAATGGCAGGGCAAAAGAAGAAGAAGATTCAGGTCATGGAGTGGCCAAGTCAGTCTCCAGGCCACAATAGCAAACCTGTAGCAGGAGCTGAAGCGTCAAGTTCCCAAGCAGCGGCCAATTGCCTTTTTGGTATGCATGTAGAATCTTCACTTTGATTGCAAGTGACGATACAGTCCTTGAATTAAATCGGATTGAATTATTCTAGATGAGCCAAATATTGTTCTCGAATTCAATTGCAACCATAGAAAATGACACTTAGCAAATCTTTACAAAAGTGAATTGTTTTAATTGATTAATGATGGTGCTAAAACTACTCGGAAAAATGTACGAGACCTTTCCCAGAGGCCAGTTCATTCTTGACGGTTGTAATCTATGGGATTGCATACGCCAGGCTGGACATCATTTGGAGCCCTTACAGAGCATGAAGGTTGGATGGGGCACTGAGGAAATTGCATTATTTCTTATCTCTGTCACCGCCTGTTCCCACCCAGGTTTGTTTGGGAGTTTTTCCTGGGTATTCGCAACATTTCGATCACCGGGGTCACTACATTGTTATGTGCGTATGTGCTGGGATTGGGGAAGGAGTGGTGAGGAATCATGGGCTCATGTGCAGAAAGATGGCTTCCAAGTGAGATGGACGATAAAAGCTAATTCAAATGGTAGGAAAGAGGAAGTTTGCCCTTACCTGAGTAATAGTCAGACTGCATGGTTCAAATTTTTGTTATATTCTCACAGAATTCCCGTCAAAAGATGAAGCTCCTTTATCACACTTTATAAATTACCTTGCCTTGCCTTGCCTTGTACTACAGCTTCTGCTCAGTCAACCATTTGTCATTCTTTCTACGCTGATTATTATAGTTATGCACGACCTCACTCAAGAGGATTAAATAGGCACGGCTCATTCTTCCAAAGAGTAGAGAGATGAATTTTTCAAAACTTCAAGCCTTTTTCAAATTGTCAACACAATAACATGCAGTCTCTAAAATCATGTCGAAAGTATTCCAAAATGTTTTTATTGCAGCCATGCTTCGGAATTCCTTCATTATTTTCTTCGTATTTGTCTAAATGGTGCATCTTCAAACAGCTTGGACAGAGTCATTTAAAATGAGCCAGAAGATGTTCTAGGATGTATAAATCCGCAGCCACAGTCCTACTTTGAATGCCAGTCTCCATCATGGATGCGATGAGAGATAACTGTGGTAACCATGGGCACAAGGCCCTCGTGACAAGGGCCTCAGTCACTCACTCATAAGCAAAACCCACACGCACATTATAAAATACATGTCATCTGTGGTTTGTGAACCTGGCAAATGAGTTCAAATCAGACATTAATGATATTGAGAGGACACGGATGCCCTTGTAAGTGGAAGAAGCTAATTTATGCAACGCTGCCGCACACAAGAGACTTAAGAGGAGCTTCAAGATGCATTTCAAAGATGCACTCGTGAGGCGATAATGCGCTTCCTCCACCCAGTTGCGGGGAAACACTACCCTCTGTTGCACACACTTGTCATTGCATCATTGAGTGGTCTAGCGCCGATTGGGCAAAAAAACTATCAAATAGTGGAGAGTTCTCTCTTCAAACACATAGATTTAAATTTGTCCTTTGGCCACGTCTAATTTTCTAACATTATATGCAAAGTGAAACCAGTAGCTTGTAGTATGCTACATTTGAGTTGCGGAGGCTGCAAACTAAAGAGATCTGCAGGCTTTCGTGGGTCGATCAAGTAAATGAACTGATTTGCAACTGCAAGAGTGAGAGTTAAATAAATTAGAGGCACTGCGGCAGAGACTTTATCAGACAACCCTATCACAGAAGATGGTTCAAGTAATTGAGAAATGATCTCATCCGCAGACATCTCACATCATTATGAGTCCAGCTTGCGACTGCATTGCTCATTCAAGAATAGCCACAAGAAAAAAATAATCCCACACAGACACAATGAGGAAACATGATGACACATGCATCAGGAGCAACAGGGAAGCAGTATCTTCCCCCTCAAGGGTACCTTACGCTGTTTTGGGTTGCTAGGGAAACAACAAGAGGGAAAGATTAACAGGTGTGATTGCTAGACGACTACACTCTTTCATGCTACCCTGTAAGACATGGGGGAAAGGTTGATGCAGTCACCAGTCTCGATGGTTAGTGGGTCCATTATTATAATTCTGTTTTAAACTGTTTTCCTGGTTATAAAGGCAAACTTGGGTGAAAAACAAACAGTCATTATACACAATGTGTCTTAAGTGATAGTTGTCCAAGAAAAGAAGCTAGTCACTGCAACAGTTCACGTTAAACACATTAACCCCCTTTGGGGATGATCAAATGGAAGGCTGATGGCTCAGCTCACTTCACATGTGGATTATTTTTGTCGTTGACATCCAATGGTTAATAGTCACCACATCACCCTCTCCCAATCACTCCCTGTGTGTACAGAGCTTGAACCTCATTTTCTGAGAGGGACAACTCTTTGCTCTTATATGTGTGTCTCTCTGTGTGAGGATGGCTTTTCATTTGGCCAAACAATAAAAGGTCATCCAGTCCAATCTAGAACAGAAGATGGAGACAAGTCACGAGAGGACTGACTGCAGATAGAAATAAAAGCCGAATGAGGATTTGTTCCCAACATTCAACATCCACTTAATCTCGGCCTCTTATTTTCCCATTCTATCTGTCCCCCTCCTTCCAACACTTAACAGTCTCACTACCCATAGCTATGTGTTTAATAGGATGAGGGAAATCATGTTAAAGGCTTTAAAACCTCTGCAGTGAAACGGTGTCCATGTGCCAACCTCGATCTGTGTCGAACAGCTTCTCATTCTTTGCCTGCACCAAAATGCTCTCCTCTTTATGGAGTTACTTAAGCGCTAGCTCGCACTGTTCACGCCCACAGGCTCTGCCTCATTAATGGAGGAAAAAGAAAGTGGAATAGTGAAAGTCTGCAGTGTTTGTGTCGGGAGGTTTCCTCATATGATGGACCAGCCATGCCAAATGGAATAACGGGTTGCTAGGCAAGAAAGCTCCAAAGCAAGAGAATTGCATTGCATTCAAACTGAAACTTGTATTTTCTGTTGGCAAATAAGGAGGCTGCTGTCAGAATTAAAATATGGAACACAAACAACTGAATGTGCCATTATGTCCCGCTTTAAATTAGTCGGAATACAATTTGATGGAATCGAATATGGATACTAAAATCACATGAGGGGTACTCTGGAAGGAGGATTAATGTGTCATATCAAAAACAGTCCTATTGATAGTACATTGAATAAAATGTTGTTACTTATGTATATAATTAAAAGGGACATTATCAAATAAGTATAGGCTTAACATCATACATGTGTGTACTGTTTGTTAATTGCATGTCAAAATGGCAGCCCGTGTTTATTTACTTCCTCTGCCATCTTTTCCTCATGATGTCAGACAAATGAGAAAACCAATGTCCTTGCCGTCGTCTTTTCAAGGTGGCTGCAGATTTGTGAGTCTGATACAGTCTTTACACTGCAGATGGCGCTGGTTGACTGTATCCAGTTTTTGCCCCCCATCTTTCCTTAATCCTGTCGTGGTTCTGCTGTGAATAGGAGATAGTCACGGTGTGCAGCTAAGACTATCAGGAAGGAGAGGGGAAACCAGGATCCAAGCAGAAGATGAGAGGATGCATGTCGGCCAGCTCGGCAAATAGCATTCTAGTGAGGTGTAAAGATAAAGAAGAGGGAATAGGATTTATATGTGTAATCTATGTGGACATACAGTAGTGGGCTTCATCGCAACAATCTCGACAAATACAGTTTTATTCAGCATGCAAAAATGACGGACTGACAGTGACAAATGCTTGCCCGGGCCGCAGAAGAATGATGAACGACGGACTGGGAAAATCTAATGAATTGCCCAACTCTGCTCATCTTCCGACCTTTTTTTCTCTGAGTTGCAGGTGAAGGGTATCATTTTATTAGAGGGTATAATTTCCTACAATCAGCAGAATCTGGATCAGAGCAACCAAGACCCCAGCCCTACCCCAGCCCACAATCCACACACTCACTCGCTCACACTTTCTCTCTCACACACGTATAGACATGCACAAATCTCCTCCCACGGCCAGGGGCAGAGAAACCTCAGCACTGAGTCTCAGCGAGAAACCTCCCTAGTCTCCCTTGGTTCTACCTTCCACATGAGGTCACTTTCATCTTTGGATCTCTGGGCCAACACAGAGCAGAGATTACTGAGGAAAGCAACACTAATGAGGGCCAAATGGTGACAGAGTGTAATTTGGGGTGAGGAAACTTTGGGGCAAGGTGATGGTTGAATACAAAGATGGAAGGTGAAGGATGGAGAGATGGAGGTGGAGCAGTAGTGTCAAATCTGGACGGATAAAACTATTGTGCACAAACACACACATGAACACGTCATATGTTAACCAAGCGGTCGTGAATAAGATGATTATGTGACTGAGTTTCCTGGAATGTTTTCTGCTGTAATCCCTCACCCCAACACACACACACTAAACACACTAAACAGCCAACATGGAGATGAAAGCACAGTCACCTTCCGCTGCCTATTCCAGTCACCCCATTGTCCTTGTAATCAAGACAACAATAACATAACATGTGATATTTTATTGTGTTTTTCATATGATGCAGTTTACTCTAGTTTATGATGGCGCTTCACTGTCATTAAATTCACGTCTTTCGGCTTTTATTACTTATAGCTGTGTATCGACGTACAGTATGTGCAAATGAGTGTGAGGAGTAATTATGTAGATTCTCTAGCATTACAGCAAGGGACCTGGAATTTATTTTCGAAATAGCAATACGTATCTTGTGACTGAATCTTGCATAACTAGTTAATATTGTTGCCAGTGCGCATTTCTGGAAAACAATAATCTATTTTAAGGCTTGTTTTTCCCTCCATTTAAGTTTGTGTCACGGTACACAATGTGTTGGTCTTTACCATGCTATTGATATAGTTTATAGAGTCATATTGTTGCCAAAGGAGCATAGTGGTTAGCTGACAAATGATGGCTGTAAAATAATGAGATTGTTGTGGCTCTTTATGAATTGCTAAATCACTACAAAGGATCTGCATGGAATGTTAAAATACTAATAACATGCTACTGGGAATTTTTCCACTCTCAGCGCACCACATTTCCCCCCTAAATTCACTAATGAGTTAAAATAACGACTTTCTGGGTCCAACATGAAATGAATTAGAATTCTCTTTGACAGTATTTTTTTTTTTGTGTGTTTAAGTCTGGAAAGAAACTCTTGGAAGCAACATAATTGGACCCGGTTCAGAAGCTTTGATGTAAAATTGCTTCGGTGAAGAGCACTATTGTAAACTGGATTAAGAGTCAAGGGGGTAATAAGTAATCATTTTCATTCTCTATCATCTTTGACTTCTCTTTTCTTGACCTGCATGAAAAGAGCTCGCAATGTCTTGCTTCGTCACCCATGCCCTTAATTACTTCCTAATCATCTATTTTTAGTGATAGCATCACAAATTCAGCCACATATTCTGTCATCTACATTGAAAAAAAATGACAATAACCGCATATGAAAGTGGTAAAAAAAAACTATAGAAGGCAAGTGACGAATGGAAAGACAGTAAGCGAAAAACTGCGCTTAATAGAGAAGAAATAGACTTCTGGCAAAGCGTGACAAATGATCTTCTAAGCTACGGGGCACTAGATGCTCTGCAGGCTAAAGACAAGGACCGTAATTAGACAAGCTTTCTCAAACCACGGCCGGACCAAGTTGCAATGAGCAAAGTGCAATCTTTTGTAGTGAGGATAAAATTAAGAACCCAAAGTTGAAATGCATTACTGGTTCATAAATAGACGAAGAGCCATATTTATGCTCTAGCTGCAGAAAATTCACACTAGCACATGCAGAGCATGCAAACGCCTCGACATGCATAATACATCATCAAAACAGCGGCATGTCCTTTCACACATAATGTAAACATCTGTCTGCCTTCCCTGCATGACATTGAATGTCTTTATTATGTTTGCATGAGGAAAATGGGAGAAGATGTGGTTCTCCGAATCAATGTGTGACTCGAGATATATCAGCAAAAACATGTGTTTGCATTCACAAGGGCAGCTCGGTGGCGCACTGGGTAGCACGTCCGCCTCACAGTTAGGAGGGTGCGGGTTCGATTCCACCTCCGGCCCTCCCTGTGTGGAGTTTGCATGTTCTCCCCGGGCCCGCGTGGGTTTTCTCCGGGCACTCCGGTTTCCTCCCACATTCCAAAAACATGCTTGGTAGGCCGATTGAAGACTCCAAATTGTCCCTAGGTGTGAGTGTGAGTGAGATTGGTTGTCTGTCTCTGTGTGCCCTGCGATTGGCTGGCAACCAGTTCAGGGTGTCCCCCGCCTACTGCCCGATGACGGCTGGGATAGGCTCCAGCACGCCCGCGACCCCCGTGGGGACTAAGCGGTTCAGAAAATGGATGGATGGATGGATGGATGGATGCATTCACAAGACTCACTGCGGAGGAATCTGCTGAGTTTCTCATCTTATGCGTTATCAACCCAGTGGCTGTTTCTATTCAATTTTCACACTCAGTAATGGCAACTTTAGCTCAATTCTGTTGCAATTTAGGATCATATGGGATACCCACCACTAGTGCACTAACTAATTTATGACTGGTCACAACAACATAATCTTTAAAATTGTTGTAAACTCCTGACGCAAATTAAATTATCACAATGTCATATCATACTCAATAACAATTCTATTTATTTTGGGATTAAAACAACATATTACAAAGGTAAAACATCTGATACTGTTGTATTAAATATAACTGAAACAAACAAAACAGATTTGGGAAGACAAATTGCTTATCAGAAAATTAAATTCTTTATTGATCCCGAGAGGGGAAATCAATTGGGTACGGGTCATTTAATCTCTGCACATTAATAATAGACATATGTATGGCCTTATGAACATTAATACTGCCGTATTTGTGGATCGTAAAATGCTGGTAAAAGGAATGCATGTATTTTAGTAGCTCTGAACAAAATCCAGAAAGACAAAATGAGTGCAAGCAAGAAGCGAGGAAAAGCAGGAAGCGTTGGCAAGAAGGAACCACAAGAAAAGTTTGCAGAATGCAAAAATCATAAATAGACTGAATAGAAGGACTTGAACAGAAACAGGGGAAATAAATAGACTCATGCTCAAAGCTGGTAGCACACAAAAGCGCAAAATCTGGTGCTTGGCTGACAAGGCAGGAGCACGAAAGGACAACACATCCGGAAGAATTTGATGTACAAGGAATCCAATCACAAGATGCAAATCAGTGATGCATTCCAATGCACAGAAAAAGTTTCAGTAAAAAAAAAAAAATGACAAAAAAAAACACCCTGCGATATTATGGCATGTTGATCAAATAAATATTGGCTGCACAGAACTGCCTGTGTGCACATCTGCACGTTCCCACACTGCAGACAGATAGAGTGGCATCTGTTGAGATATTTCTGCATGGTGAGAGCAAAAGGTATCATATTAAATTAATTGCAGACAGAGTCATGGCCCTGGTTGAGAGACAAGCTTAATGTGGCAGCAGATGAGGGTTTGGGGTAAACAAGGCTTTGGCTGTCCTCCAAGGGAACTGAGAGGACAGAGTTGGTGGATTAAACGCAAGCAGTTTTGGTGAGAAAAATCAGCCCAGCCTGCTGTGGCAATGGCTGCAAAAACATGGACAACCTATGGCGGGGCGGGCATGAGTAGTGTATGTCAGAGCCCATTGCATTGCTCCTAACTGGCCCTCAAGCAAATTGTCTTCTGGTGCCTTGATAACATCTTAGATCTGGATGGTCTTCTGGTAGTACAAGCAAGCCCAGAGAGACTACACTGCAATATCCATGACAGTAATCCATTGCAGTTTCCCAGAGGTTCAAAGGCTGTCCTGCAGCAGAACTGCGCAACATCAAACAGAACTCACTTGAAGGGGACAGTGGAATGCGGAAGCTTTATCTCAGCTCAGCTCTTCTCAGCTATGCATACTGCAACAGTAGCTTTGATTTTTACACTATTGAGAATACCATGGATCGAGAGTACACAGTAGATGGAGGATCGTGCAAATCATGACTAATAACCCACAATATTGCAAAACTGGCATCATATTAGCATTGTCCGTTTGAAAACAAGACAAGGCGAGGTTGAAACCTTCACAAAGGCGAATTGACGACATTATTGTATACTCAGCAGTTTCCATCATTCATCAGCAGCACCATCATCTCATAACTACTAACATCTGATATGTTCACATCCGCTTCAAATTTGAAGAAGACAACGATGAATTTGCAAAAATGAAAAAATAACATTGTAAATGAGAAATTTTTTGGTTAATTCTTATCACACATCTCTGCCTTTATTAACCCTAACAGATTTTCTTCCCATCGTCAAACTGATACTGCACAGCTGCAACCACAAGAAAAGTACATATTCATTTTTACTTTAAAAATGCCGCTCAATGTTTACATCACATAAAAATGCTGCAAAATCATGGAAGCTTAGACACCAACTCTATATTGTTTTATCTCTCAGAATTTCTAAGTGGCCTGATAAAAATATCACCCAAAAATAAAGTATAGTTTGATTACACTGATTTCATCACCCGTTCCCTTTCTCCACAAGGTCAAGTTGGTGCCAGCGAAGATCTTGAGCTATTTAATGTGCTCACGGCACTCGACCGTACCATAATCCTGCACGCGCCGTCTCGGTGTAAACACATTACCCCTCCAGCTGTAATCTGACTACAAATGACCACTGTTTTAAACCTTCTTTGCAACCACATGTTCATATAAAGCTCTCAATGCATTTTGACCGGAAGGGGGGGATCATAAACATAAATTCTACCAATACCCCCACCCTCTATTATCCCACGTCTGCAGCTGTGAATATGAGCAGGACATTTTTTGGGGGAAGGAGGGGGGGCGGGGGTACGACCACCTGGTATGTCTGACAGCTGCAAATAGATGACGCCTATAAACAGAAAGAGAAAAGCACGCAGCTTACTGATACATACGTACATTGTGTGCACCTTGCAAGGAGATGAGCAATGACAAATCAACCCTTGAAATGCATGCAGAAGACCACATGCTGAGTTTCTCTATGAGTGAAGACCTTATTGACAACAATATACGGTCATAAATTTTCACTAGCAAAGTCATCTTTGTCAAGGGTACTGTCTGCATTGTATGTTCAAACCGGAGTGAACACGAGAAGCAGAAATATGTCACGTTGATGTCACAAGCAGTAATTCATCCAGTCCCAAGTCGACAAATATATAGCAGAAGACCTACTGCGGATTTGGCTCCTTCTAAATGTCTTTCACAATATTTACTTTAGCGATATGAAAAGACCATTTCGAGAATGACAAATGTTCCAAATGCTTTCCATATTTCATCTGATATGAGAACAGATGGAACTTGTGATTGTCATTTTATTGATTCACTGAGCCACATAATTTCATGTAAAGCATGTTCAAGTGTTGATGACAGCCATTTTCAGTGATGGAGCGGAACTCATCATTAGCAATGTTCTACGTTTTGCACAACAAGAAATTACAAAGGTAAACTGAAAATGTATCCAAGTTGTTAAGACTCAAACTTTTTTACGTATTTTCCAAGTATCATTTGTTCAGCACAGTTTAACCCCATTGTCCTTTTTCCCAAATCTTGATTACGGCACATTCTCGAATGTCCGTTTTGCGAATCTCAACAAGCAAATCGTTTTCAAGCAGTTATGAAGAGCAAACCTCCAACCTACAAATGCACAAAATTTTGGATGACCCATTTCTAGTTGTTATCACTGTCATTGTCGTGATTCAGAAGGAGCAAACACTTCCCAGTAGGCCAGAAGGTGCAGCTCATCTATTATTATCGCTGGTAAAGACTCAGTAACCTAGATTGACTCCCACCGTTGAGTTCATAGTTTTGGAAACACACACTCTCAGCTTCAAAAGTATTGGTACAGAGGAGCCTAATCCCACTGTTCCAATACCCAAGCAAACATCCAGAACCTCGCTCCAACTCTCTGACCACATGATTACATCAGCAATGAAGAAAGCACCCATGTTGTGGCCTCAAGAGCTGCTCCAAATCCATTAATTTTTAACGTGATCAGAATACAATTTCATCCAAGTTCCAAATTCACCCATGGAGGATATAATAAATCTAAAATATGGTCTTTATAACTGTAGTCCCACCATCTGAATAATGCACACATGCGGGTTAAATCCAAAAGGCTTGCTAAAAATGATGCAGGCCACTATTCCTGCATGTGAATCAACTGGGTATTAACAAAACATCCTCTTTTACAGATAGAAGTTAAAAGTGGCCTATATTCAAATAGCGTAGGGTGTGAAATGCAAAATTTTCAAGTAGCATAATTCTGGGTCACGAAAGACTAAAAACAAGGCATGAAATGGGATGTATTCTCAGATTGGAATCAGGCCTCCCCAAAAATGAATAAAAATCAGATTTAAAAAAGATTAACAATTTTATTGCAACATATCTGTTAATGTGAGCCCGATGTGTACAAAACAACAAAACCTGCACCACACCTTTGACCTAAAAGTCGAGCCGAATTTCTTTCGACAAATTGTCAGGTTGCTAGGCCAGACAGGGGTGTGTCATCCAAGACGCCCTTGGTGCAGTCAAACATGCTGTCTGCCTAAATCATGTTTAGATCCAAGGACAAAAGATGCCTCCTTAACCTAAGTGATGTTTATCAGGATTTTCAGAAAAGCATTACATCATCATAATCAAGTTAATTAAGATAATTGGCGGATAGAACAATAAATACAGGTTCATTTGCATATATCATGAAAGTACTTGTCACTCTTGCACACATACTCGCTGCATCGCGATGCTTTGTTCCATATTAGACAATAGCCGCCGCGGTGATAGCTAAGTATGTTTACATAAGAATACAAACGCATGCACAAACACACACGCAAAGCCAGAAAGAGTTAAGCGCATCAAAACAATTGGCCTAGTTCTGTCTTTGTCTCCCTCCTCCCGTTATCACTCTCTCTCTTTCGTTCTCGCTCTCTCTCCTTCAATCCGCCCTCAGCTCATCACGTTGTCCATAGATGACAGGAGGCATTCTTCTCTAATCCCCCTCCATTATGCATCCATGTGCAATCTGAAGCTTGCTTCTTGCATGCACAAATGATATTTCCAATGTCGGTGACCCATGGGTGCCTTGCTCATTAGCTCTGAGCTGTACATATCAGTCTCCATTTCACTCTTTGTTTTGCTCGATTCGGGTCATTATATGCTAATTGGGTTTGAAACATGAGAATTTCTCGGCACATGCGATGCATTTTTTTTTTTTTTGCACATACCTTCGGATAACACGATGAACCTCATTCACGTTACAAGTTACAATCCAAGAAACTGAATTAAAAAATGGGCCACTTTAAAGTGGAAATCAGACATTGCAGTCCAGTTAATAGAAACTGATTTACATTTTTACGACTAAATGCGTACTGATTTGCAGGCTTTAATGAAAAATGACGCTTTTGCACTTCTACTTGTAGTTCTCCTTTTCTCATGTACATCATTTTTCCTTTTGCCTCAGGTTAAATGCGGCAGGTAAATCTGTAGGATTAACTTTGCCTTTCACTAAGAAACTAAAGATCCCTCTATGCATGCTAATACGAGAAAACCCAACTCGTCACATTCTGTCAACTCTCAAATATCTTACTGACTGAAGACAGGATAATTCCATCTTCACAAGGATGAAAAAAACATCACCGTTATAAAATAAAATGAAAAAAGAATCTTCACCCACTGAACAGAGTAAGGACAAAATGCAGATTTGGAAGGTGGATGTAGCCGAAAGCTGAGGAGTTGATCTTTTGGGAGATCACATGTGCACCTCCCATCGCAGATGTTCTGCTGATTTAGTATCATAACATCTTTAGGAGGCTCAAAGATTATTTTTCTGAAAATATTTTAGTAGTCTTAGTTTGATGCAGGAATATTTTGGTTTTAGAAAAGAGACTGTTTTGAGTGGTTACAATCATTTCTCATTGAACTCAAATACAAATCATTCAGAGGTTTAAATTCTCATAATTGGACGGTGACCTGACATTGAACATGAATGTTGACAGAAGACCACATCAATTCATCAATTAAAGTATCTAATAAAACATTCAGAAAGAAAAACATCCCAAGAATACACAGGAAGGTTTTTCTGACACAAGTTGTGACTCAAGCAACATATACTAACCTTTGGCAACGACTATCATCTCCATTAGGAGATTGATTCTTAACCCAGAATACAAGAGTGCACTTCAGAATGAGGTAATATTTTAGAAATGAGAAGAAAACGTTGACTTCTCTTGACTTGTCAATACAAAGTGCATTATCTCTTGCGCACTTCCGTCGCGCTGTGCCCTTGTCCCTCCACTGAGACCAAACCGCCACTGTCAACTGTCAATCAAGTCGTGACGTACGGTGACCTTGTGTGGCATTGTTAGAAACCATTTGAATTGACCTTGGCTTTTGCTTCTGCTCCGAGTTTCCTGGGAAAAAGGCTTGCAAAAGAGGTGCCAAGGAAAATAGCGAGATTGATTAGTCCTCAGATCAGTTGCTTTAGTGGATTTGAAACCCGAAGTTCCGGGGAGATTTTCATAGGATTTCTATGTCCAATCACAGCACAGCATGACTGTGTCGTTTGACTATTAATTCATTTGGCATCATGCACATGTCGTTCTTTAAACAGCTAAAACTAACATTTATTTCCCTAAAGTATTTTCTTATATACACAGCTGAACATATAATACCTTTCTGAATATGAGAAAGCGAGCAAATGTTTAATTTTAACAAAGGTGATTCTTATCATATCAACCCAAATCTAATATTTGCTTTCAGACTGATTGAAGGCATAAAGCAACAAAAGAACGCAGCAGGGTATTTGGCTGGTGAGACGTCTAATGAGGCACAATGTCTGCCCATATGGAAGCATAGTTTTGTAAATGCTTCATTATTTTGTATTCATGCTTAAAAAACAAAAAAAGAGTCAAGGTTATTCCTTGCTTCAAAGTGTGCACAAAGACGTGGATGCCAGTATCAGCAGTATAAGATATAGGAATCAATATATTTATTGCTTTAATTTTGGATATGAGATGAATTAAATAAATCACAGGGAGAGTGGCGATGACGACTTGATTAGGAGATTGCTGCTGTGGGAGCGCAATACTGACAGAGACGCAGGCAGCAGCAGCAGCAGCAGCAGCAGCAGCAGCAGCAGCAGCAGCAGCAGCAGCAGCAGCAGCAGCAGCAGCAGCAGCAGCAGCAGCAGCAGCAGCAGCAGCAGCAGCAGCAGCAGCAGCAGCAGCAGCAGCAGCAGCAGCAGCAGCAGCAGCAGCAGCAGCAGCAGCAGCAGCAGCAGCAGCAGCAGCAGCAGGGAAGACTCCACTAACAAAATATTCTCATGCGTGGATGCATTTGTGTGTGTGGAAGGAGGTGAAGTGCCACAATGTGCTCCTTTCACCATCAGTTCTCCTCAACATTGATTGAATCCCCCCCCCCCCCCCCCTCACCCCCTTTATTAACACACAGATAACCAGCAGCCTCTTCAAAGGTGTGAATTTGTGAATTGGTCACTCACTGTTGTTGTTTTTTTTTTTTTGCCAGACAACCTCACACACTCACACATCGCAGCTTCTCACCCCCTCCCTCTCTTTCTCTCTCTCTCTCTCTCTCCCTCGCACTCATGAATGTCACCTCTACTGATGGTGGCTGCCGGAATTCACACACACATCCTCTCAAAGCCACTCGCTGACTTTGGATGAGGAGGAGGAGGAAGCGGGGGCAAGGAGGGAGTGGGGGAGCCGGTGCTGAGGGGATTCGCTGAGGACTGTGGGAACGGGGCAATGCCATCCAGAGGCAGAAGCGGAGTCTCTATCTATCTGAGTCCATGTCTCTTCACCGTTCCCACAAGCGTCGTCAGCGTGCCGCCTGCTGTTCTACCTCTGGATTTAAGTCCGCCGGATTACCGCTAGGACTTCCACATCATTGTTGGACGCTGCCACCTTTAAATGGGAGGCAAAGTTCCTCCGTGGACTGCACAAATGGTGACAAACACCTTGATTTTTCATGCTTCTTTGATAGCTTCCTAGCATTAAAGATGATTTCACTTTTCTTGAGCAAAACACTTTTTATATGTGGAGTCATTTTTTTGTAATGCCTGAAAGTAGGACTAGTTACATTTTGAACTTGTCTATGGAGGGAATCTTTATGGTGTTGAAAATTTGTGAAGAAAAGCATCATCCTTTTCCAAAGCCATCCTTGCTTCATGTGATCAAAATGTGACTGTAGCACTTTCACTCTACGATATATTCGTGTGTGTGGCGAGTGTACATTGGACTGCAGGTGAACTTGCATCTCTCCCAGTTCTTCCATTTCCGCGCCCACTAAACTGTTCCCTGTTAACCCACTTAGGGTTCCCCTGTGGGGGCTTCTCTACAACCTTTCGTCCTACTCCAGATTTTGCAGCAAGCAAAAGCTCCAGCAGCAGAAGGGGCGCAGGAAAGGAAGACACCCCCCTCCCAAAGTTGAGAGGGGGGTGGGAAAATGGCAGCTCTTGCTAGCTCACTCATCAGACAGAAACGGGCAGTCAAGGACGACCAAACCAATCGACCGGTAGCCAACAAGCGGAAGCCCTGTCCGAAGAGCAACAAGTCCCTGTGCCAGAAACAGATCCTGGTTCTCATCTCCAAAGTAAGACTATGTGGGGGTCGCAAAGGTCGCAACGAGAAGAGACCAGGTGAGTCATTGCCTCCATCAAACTAATCTACTGTGCATACCATTAACATTTTATGTGGCATTTTATCTGCCCCTATTTGCTTGCTTTATATACATCGTGAAAAACTATGAGCGTTTCGCCCCCTGCTAAATTCAATTTTCAAATAAGATTATATGCATTGGATGAATGGACTCTTTCGCAAACAACAGTGATTTATCTACACGCAAATGTATACAGACAGGCTCACATTTACATTAAGGTAGCCCCAGTAAAGCTGTTAAAGTCAGCATGAAATATCATTATTAACTGCAAAAGTCAAGAGAAATATCTGATAGGAAGTCTGCCTATATAAAAATTTTCAAGCTCAGTAAGAGATTTAACACTTAATAATCGTGATTATAATTTTCAGTTAAGTTCTCCTTATGATGCAAAATAAGTGAATTGCTATTTTTGCTTTATTGTATTGGTAAAGGCACAATGCAGCTCTTGTATTAGCTGTCTTTAGATTTTGCAGGTTTACTTGGTGTACCGATATGACGTACGCTAAAATTGCTGATGCAAAACAGAGTCGGATCGGAATGATTAATTTTGATCGCAACGTAGCATAAGGAGAGAGATGTGATTGAACGTTATGTTTAAATGACTCATGAGCTTACACAGAGTTGTTCATTTCCATGATTAACGAAAACATTTTCTCAAACAATTTGCGAGGATTTAGGGCGCATTTGCATGAGAACAATGTCTTGAAAATCAGAGTTTTTGTTCTCAGCATTTGTGAAAAGTTCCGCTGATTTCACAATGAGCAGTAGAATTGCCAGAGGACACAGATTTGCATACGGGGCATGCGCACAAACTGGTTGTCCTCCCTTCATTGTCCAACAGCATGTTTGACTTGAGAATTTGAGTTATGGGAGTACTGCGGCGCCTCTGGTCAAAGAAAATGTACAAATTGCTGGAGAAGCTTAAGCAAGCTCATTACCATGAGCTTGACATACGCGACAGTCCTTTCTCCCGACATTCATGAAGCAGCTTGTGAACGTTTTATTTTTTTATGTTGGGGGTTTTGCTGTCTAAGACCCGAACCAGCAAAGCAATATAACTTGAATCTGTTTTTATGGTGAAACTGTCTCATATAAACTGCTTCTCAATCACTTGATAGCTTTAATAATAGTAGGAGGTTTCAAGTTGATCTTTAGATGCCAATTCTGTTTTTTTTTAAAAGACACTATTCCATCAACTGGAGAGAGAAAATAAGTGGTTCTATTATTATAATGCTCCTAGTTTCTATTCCTGAGGGGAACTGTTTTGCTTTACTAAAGCACAAGAAGTCTGCTTCAGTCTCACAATGCAAGTTTGAGACACGGTGCTGAACAATGTCCTCCATGAAAAGGCCACATACTGTCACACTTGATTGGGGAAGACGGTGAAAGTTTGAGTGTTTGCCTGCCTGCAGCGCCAAAGGCTGTTTCAAAGCACATTTAATGTGGAGCATGATGAGCAATGATGATGAGGACCATCTATCATTCTCAACATACGTCTGCTGAACTTCAAACAGCATTTTGCTTTAAAATTCAGTCAAGTTCATTCAATGGGCACAAGACGGTTGCACAGCACAGTGGATCATTTATGACATTGTGAAGTAATCGTATAATTTTGCCCGTTTCGGTGAGTACCAATGCAGCTGTAACATCATAAAACGGTTACACACTGCAAGATTACAGCTGGTCATTGTGTTTTTATTTCTTTTGTGTAGCCTGGACAATGAACCAACATAGAGTAGCTGTCAGATTAGCATCATGTTTGATGTTGCAGTGGCAAAAAAAGGTGAAATAGGGACGTATTGTTCCTTTTGCTTATCAAGATTTGTTATTATCATTTTGATTGCATGAGACACTGTTCAGATGCTCTGCATGCTGTTTAAGGAATGCCGCTCTGTGTCAAATGCAAAACTTTCGAAGGAGGATTGTGCAAATATTGAGAATTTGGGGAAATGCAAATGTTGAGAATTTGGGGAAATGGAATATTGTGAGTGGCTGGCCACTAATCCACAGTCTACCCCGCCTATCACCCAAAGTCAACTTGTTGGTTTCCAATCCCAATCTCTTCATTTGCCTTTTCTGTGCTTAACAGAAAGAACATTGTTCAAATCAAATGGTTATTGAGGTCAAAATATTGGACATTTTCCTGCAAGAAGATCAAAGGTGATATTGCGGCCAGAAAAGAAATGATGCCTTGGCATCACTTTAGTCAATTTACAAGCCTTCAATGGGATTTGGCTCATGGCCCCAGGAAACATGATGTTTCACGGTGATTGCTATAATATGCTGTGATGTCTCAAATCAGCGTTGAATTCATTCATGTTATGTTTTGTCACAAAACCGAAATTGAGCAAAACTGAAACCAGCAAGATGGTACTTGATTGATCTGGGAGACGTATTTTACATGGAGAGCTGGGGATGCCACACCTGAGTTGCTTGGGGCCATTTTACAAATTGGCACATCTGATCGTAATTTATTCATTCATAATTATTATTAGTGCTTGGTCTACTCTACTTTCTTTCATATAGGTTGGGCTAACAATGCTGGAGTCAAAGTCCCTGGCACCAAATTGCATGTTTACGAGATACGTTGACTTTACAATATCCTGTGGGTGAGGAAAGCGATTAAAGATTAAGCTACATTTATACAACTCAACTGCAAGTCATTTGTACACACAAAAGTTTCCCACTTGCACACACGAGAAGTAAAGCTGCATTTCCACAAAACAACCAGGGGCTCTGTTGATTATTTAATCTCTTCTCTAATCTCAAACACTTTTTAAAAAAAAAAAAGGGGGGGGGGTTGTCTCAACATTTGATCAAACCAAAGCATCACATTTCCCACAAATCTGCATAGATCCATTCAATGGCTACAGCCCTTATAATATAATATATTGACAAATATTGTATAGGCAACAACATTAGAATTAAAAATCTAGTTGAAACTTTGATTTGCATTGCTGCAAGGCGAAGCAGTGCAGTCGAGTACGTATCTGAGGACTATTTGAGCACAAATGTTAGGCCACGGCTGGGAAGCAACAGACCGAGTTACAAGGAGAGATCCAGCCGAGGATGGCATTAAGCTGACCCCAAGAGATCAGGGCCGGGCAAAGTCGCTTACTCGACAACACCTGATCAGACGATGCAGTGTTGGGTAGCTTCTCATCAGAACTTTACTGACTGTGACAGGGGTCAGAGCAAGGCAGAGGGAAAGCGAACAGGCGGGAGGGAGGAGGAGGAGTCCGGTAAAGGTAAACATACTAATAGGTGAAAAATCAACATCTTAGTCATGTGAGAGAGAAAAAATTGTCTTTCTAAGTGGGGCCGGATGGGAACGCTGAGCAACCAGACAGATAAAGGGGGGTAATCAAACACGCGGGAAGAGAAGTAAAGAGAGATAGCAGAGGAGATTAAAGAGAAGGTGGGTGGAAGTGAAAAGAGCTGTGAATCAGCCTGCCGTACAGAAAATGCCAGACCACTGGGCTGGATATTAACTGTCACTGCGAAAGCTCCTTTCAACATGAACTTTTCGCTGGCCCCTTTTTTTTTATGCTGTCGAGAGAGCTTTTTTCCCGTTTGTTGTTAAATTTGATTGTTGTTATATTTGATATTTGATTGACTCATATGATTGGATGTTGTTCGACATGCACAATTACCAATGCTCCTGTGTTAACATGCTGGAAATCGATAACGGTGAATATTAAACTCGGTGGGAATATGTGGAGGGACAATATTACCAGGGCATGTCTGAAACAACAACCATCAACGTGTTAGAGCTCTAAACTTGGAGAATGAACATCGGAAGGATCAAACCATCGAGAACTAAATGGCGTGAAATGATGAGTGATTACGAGAAAACTCCGTAATTTATTCCATCCTTTAAAATTCATCAGATTAGATCCAAGCGAAGCAATAAAGTTTCCAACTCTAATCTTTTCGTGGTTTCTTAATAACAGTGGAAATCTGCATCAGCTTATGGGTTTTATTTATGCGTTTACTTTCATTTTGTGGCTTATCTAATTCTGTGTCTCTTGATTGCAGAAGCTTCCTGTCACTTGCGGAAAAAAAAACAAAAAAAAAACGGCAAAGGACATGAGCGGATTGTCTGTGCTGCTTTCTGAATTTAGAGTAGGCTTGATATTTAGCTGTGGAGAAGATGTTGACAAAGCTCTTGAGGCGACTGAGGGATGTGTATGCAGAGAGCATCCGTTTGTTTCCTGTCGTCCTGAAGGTAGCACCTTAACCTCCCACACATTCTTGCTAAGTGGAATCGGTGGGCGCTTTGATTAAAGCTGACAGGGACAGACTGAACTTACCTCTGACCAGAGAAAGACAGTGAAGATGTACTAGGACACCTATTGGGGTGCTGATGAGAAGACAAGTGAGAAGGAACGTGCAGAAAGAAAAGGGGCAAGAAAATAAGCGAAGAAAAGCTCTCAAATGACCAAAGTTATATAATATGTCTGGGGTGTGCTTATATGAATAGTTTATGAATGCAAATTAAAAAATAATAATATTATATGACTCAACGACTATAATATATCCCTTGGCAATGTTCAACTGAGATGTGATTGCTAAGCAGAACATGCAGAATGAAATTTTCTGGAAGGAGTAAAGAGCTCCTGAAACTGACTTTCAACAGCTGGAACAAAACCAATGTATATTTTATTTACGTACTATTTATATTTGTGTTTGATTTCTCTGATTGTCTCCTTTAAAGTCTCACCAGAGGACTGTGCTGTTGTGAAATTCTTACAATTAACTCAATATTTGATCTATTTGATATCTGTCCAAATGCATGTTTAAAAATAAGAGGGTGGCAGAGACATAATAGACAGGGAGGTAAGAATTTTAAAGTCTTGAGAATGTACAGTAAGTGAAGGAACCCCCCCCCCCCCCCCCTTGTTTGATTCGGTCAAATGTCCTTGGCTGCTCAGTCATGCAGCTCCTCGTAATTACCTGCAGCCCTCTCAATAGAAACTCGGCTGCCGGGGGGTTAGCAAGCAACATACTGAGCTTGAATCAAGGCCGATAAAAACATTAGCGCAATGATAACTAACACCTACCCAACACCGATTAGTGATCAACCTCAACTACTGCTTATTTTTCCAGAGCAATTACATGGCAGCTAAGGGTTTAAACATCCTTGATGGCTGCAGTGATGCGTGAAGTGATTGCCTCGGCTTCTAATGCGTGTTGAACTCATTTATACAGACACACTTCTAATTGCTTGGTGAATGGTGGTACTATTAGAATGAGGCCTCATTCCTCCCGCGGGGTTTTCAATAGGATTATTGCTATTGAATGTAAATTGATGAGGGGCGTCCCTGGGTGTGTAGACCGTCAAATGGCTACTGCAGCGCTTTCATAAACAAAAACATTCTCTGGTATCTTGTTTCTGGGATATTAGAACTTGAAATGGAGCAGCTACTCACGGGTTTTTCTACCTGCCAACTGCTATTGTTGGTCAGGTTCGTAATGTGATGAAGGTCGCTCGGGAAACGGGTCTGCTGATGTTACGGGTACCACTTGCGCCAGTGATGTACACAAACAGACAGGGAGGTCTCTTTTGTGACCCACACTCCACTGACCTGGATCAGCTAATGTTTTCTGTCACTCAAGCCCACATGGGTCCTGCGAGTGATGAACGACATCATACACAAGCCACACATGGGAAATATGCACAGTTTCGGAGAGCAGAATGTGCCTCGGGCATATTTAGCTCAAGTTTTGCAAGTCAGATGCAGGTGTTGAAAGGTGACATGCTGTTGCAATCGAATTACACTTTGTATGACATCTGGATTTGGTTGCCACCCTAGCATAGAAACATTTGTTATTTTGCAGAGGGAGCAAGCCAGGAAACCAAAAACGACTTTATGTTTGGGCTTTGAATACATCTGTAGGCCACTACCTCAAAACACTGAGCAGTCACTTTCTTTTCTACTTGAGTCTGTGTTGCATTTGCATCAGTGCGACAGAAGCACAGAGTTTGCCCTCATGTAAACAACCGTGTGTTTTGCTAATCCAACGGGAGGTAGACTGCTGTCACAACATGTTACTTTCCGTCAGTGCATGCACGTCTTCAGGACTTTTGGGAGCGGGAGAGGGGATATGACATGACAGTAAGAAGGACACAAATCATTAAAGCTGGAGTTGAACGTTTTGTGAAAAAGGAGCATTACATACAGATGTCGCATAGTAGAAACGATTGCTTAGTCTTTCTTAGCAGAAGGAATGTTAAACAAGTTGGAAAACATGTTTCGGGGCGGGGGCAAAGAAGATGGCAAGCAGATTTCAAAGTCATTAGCCGGGAAACGTTGCGGCGGCATGTTTGTAACGATGGGAATAGGTCACCATTTCACTTATGCCTTGACCCTGGAACACTTCCAGAGGAACTCTGCACTCTCGATCTCATCACTGGATCATCATCATGCCAATTTCTTGCTCCCTGTGCTAGTCACCGCAAGCCGGGGGTACTGTATTGCGCAACGTGCCAGGGCACTCCCGGGGAGGCTGAGGACATGGGCGGAGTTTGGTGGAGGAGGAACACCCACAACACTCCCTGGTCCTGCTCCTTCATCCATGTTCACCTCTCTCATTAGACATACATTGAAGAGGAATGGTAAGATTAATAAGTGTGAGCAGTAAAAAAAAAAAAAAAAAAAAAAGACAAAATAAAAAAGATGAGTCATAGTGGACCGGCAGGGTTCTCCTTACTGTTTGAATGACCAAGAATCAGGAGGTGAGGTTCTGTCTCTTTCTTAAATTAAAATGAGCTGCGGGGCTTTTGCTCATTAAACATTCACTCTTTTTCACCACCACTCTTCCTGTCCTCCACTGCCCAGGTTCCTGATTGCATCTTTTATGTGGCTAACTCTCTGACTCTGACTAAATTTAGCCTTTGATGACCCCAGCAATTGCTAAAAAAGCACATGGTAGCAAATTATTGCATTAATGCCATGGCTAAAACAAAATATAGTATTAATCACCTACTGGGTGTATATCACAAGGGTTTTGGGTTTGAGCGATAAATGCACCTTGGGCAATTTAAATAAGTAAAAATGCGGTTGAATAATCTGATTAAGGTTTCAGAAAAAGGCATGAGTTTCTTCTTCTGATCTAATCAAGATGTTCATTTGCAGAGCCACAACTGAAAGGCATTGTGTCCCGCCTGTATAGCCAACATGGATACTACCTACAGATGCAGCCCGATGGCACCATGGATGGCACAAGAGATGAGAGCAGTTTATTCTGTAAGTGTGTGTTTACCATTAAGCCTCTTTTGGCATTTCGCTAAATCTGTAACTCTTGAGGGGTGCCACCTTCATAGCTAATATAGTGGTCATTTTAATTCTTCTTACTGACATAATGTGAATGTTATTTTAACCTCTAGAAGTCTAATTTTATCTTTTCAGCTTTAAATTATGCAATTTATCCTGCAGGTATAATTGAATTTGGAGGTTTGACCCTCCGCACAAAGCGCTATATTCAGCGCTCAATTTTAAAAATTTTACACATTTAGTATTTTGCTGCTGCCTTAGCTTTGAAGCATTGTGTCTAACTATCCACTTTTATCTCTGCTCCAAGCCCCATTTGCTGAGGTGGAGCATCCCGCTATTATCCAGTTTTAGACGGTGTGTTAAGCTTAGCGAAGGTGACACGGTGTAGAGTTTGCTGCAACATAAACTCCGAGAGGTCACAGCATTTGGGCAAAAAGGGAGATGTAGCGTGCAGTGGAGAGACTGCAGCCCCCAAGACTGCGACAATGTAGAAAGAACATGGACGTTTTTAGCTGCATGATTTTGAACTCAACATTGTCTGACTTACTATTTTCTCTGCTTTCCCATCTTCCCTAAACTGTTTCATCCAATTTAGCGCAGTTTAACCTAATTCCCGTGGGACTGCGGATTGTGGCAATCCAGGGTGCAAAGACGGGGCTGTATCTTGCCATGAATAGTGACGGATACCTCTATACTTCTGTAAGTATGCGGTGCAGATCAGTCTATGAAAGCCCAAAATATTGGTGATTTTTGAGAGGTAAGCTTCACACGCTGCTATGCATGAGCCGGATCACGTCGAAGCTTTTTAGTGGTTACTGATAAGCATTTCGCTGTGTCATCATATAAAGAGGAAATACATGCAAGGCCTTTATCTTCACTATGGTCATTTTGGATTTAGAAGTCAATTCTGCTGCCTGTCAAATATATGATTGGTAATCAGAATTCTCTTAAAGCTTTTAGCATTACATTTTAAATGACACCTCACTCATGAATATCTAATTAAATGACATTGACCCATAAAAAAAATGATACCCACTCTTTTACTTTTTCACTTTTTTTTCACATTTTGTTTTTATGAGTTGGTTTTAGTGAAGGATATGAGGGCAATTATGTGCAAAATGGTGTGGAATATGCCAAATGCACAAGCTCGTATTATCCCGTGAGCTGCACTGCTTATTATGCTTTTCCTCTGTGTGGGGATTTCCTCTGCTGCAGTCAATAGCTGGAGTGCGGCTCACATTTCGTTAGGAGAAACCCACATTTACATACGTGCATGCACGCACACTCTCGCATGTAGGTTCCTTACAAGTGAACACCTGTCTTTTGGTGTAATATCATGCATATTTGATTTTATGACCCCATATTTTCCTCTCAAGTGTGTCTAACGCACCAATTTAATGGTGCAGGAAGGGATTGAAGGTAGAATGGCACACTTCTCTGCTCAAAGGCCGTGCTCTGCTGTGCTTTTCTTTTACATTAAAAAAAAAAAATCCCAAGTGAAAACAATTTTAGGACACATTTTCTTCTAGATGCTCAATGTAGACCCAGCTCTGAAAGAAATGTTTTCTTGCCAAAATGTCCTCAACCCGTTATACAGTAAATACTATCTATTTCTTTTGTGGAATGCCTCTCCACTTAATTTTTAAAAAATAGTGTATTTATTATATTTAAACCCCCTTTATGAATCCCATTAATGGGTTCAGCAGCCTATTTGACACTTTGCCTTTAAGGTGGTGGTATCAAACTCGAGGCCCGGGGGCCATTCGCAGCCCTTAGGAGGATGTTTTATGGCCATCTACAAGATTTTGCCATAATTGCCCCATGCATGTGATTTTTTAAAAATAATCAATGGGCTACCAAACTCAGGCACAGGACAGCTTTCGGTGAAATATAATTCTGAAGTGACACTAATATGTATGTAAAATCTGTGATTATCTATAATAGTTATCTGGAGTAATGAGTTTGGATATGAAATGTCTCTGGTGATAATGACACAACACAAGCTTTACTTGTTTCCTGGGTCGCGGTAGATAATTAAAAGCTGAGTGATTACTAAAGGCAGCAGGTGTCACAGAAGGTTGGAGAGAGAATGGAAGCTGCTCCTCCCCTCTCTGATACGAACCATCTGCCAATCAGATCAGCATGGGACGCAAATCATCACATTATCATCAGCATACTTTATGTATGTTACCATAAAGCGTTATTAAAAGTCTGCCATATATGGTGCCAGACAGCATTGAGTGTCTGTTAAACCTCTTAATGTGCACATCCATGTCTTATTGACTTACGTAACACGGTGCAGCTGCATCTGACTCCAAAACATCAGCAACATGCTCTGCTGTTGCCTTTTGATCCTTTTCTGTACAGTGCACACATATGACGCAGTTTCCATTGCATTGCTTTTATGTTTGCTTCCATAGTATTATGGAAATATGATGTGATGTTTCTGAGGCTGGGCAAATGCATGTTTTTCATGTACCACGGGAGCTGATGGGCTAGTCAATAGGCTCAGGAGCCCCCGTATGACGCTGTGACCCCTGCTGTCTAAAACGGAGAATGCAAATAATTGCATGTCAGATATGCCGCCAGAACATGCTGAGAATTCTAGAAGCACATCTACATTTGGAGGGCTAATTACACACATGAGGGCACAAGCCCAAATAAGACATTCTAAATTATCGATTGATTTATATTCCCTGTTCCTTACATTTTAATTATATGCGCAATGATGGTCACATGTGTTATTTTGACCTGTGATTTTATTGACACTTTACTGGTCCTGTTTGGAGGTATAATAGCAAGCCAAGTCAATGATGGCAAGGTGAGTTAAGCTTTCTGAAGGAGGTTGGAGAGATGTAATCAGAAAGGAGGGCTGTGTATTGGTGGGGATGGGGAGGCGGGTGCATTCCTGCATCATAAAATAGTTTCGTCCCATCTTATGGATTCTCAGCACGGATGCCATATATTGTACCTCTCTCATTTGGTTTGGATGCATTTTGGCACCAGATGCACAAAGAAGGCCAAGTATGGCATTCAGTTACGGAAAGGTGAAACATTTTGATTTAATGGAGAATTCAATTACTATGCATTACAGGGCTTACTGTTCTTTTTGATAAATGTGTATTGGTTTATTTTAAAACAACAACAACAACAACAGAACACGTCAATGGTAATAATCGTCCTACTGCTATGATAATAAGTATCCACTGGTTAGTTTCTGTTTTCTGCTTGGTTCCAGAGGTTACTTCAAGGGGGATTCAAAAATAGATCTAATAACATGAAAACGAAAACGGACCCTTGTGCTAAATGGCCATGAAAAATCACTTTAGTCAATAATGATTGCTTAGCCGTGCCTGGATTTTTGTTTTTGCTTTGGAGATTACAAGAATGAAAGTCAGCGGATGTGCTTTCTATAGTTTGGTTATTTTCGGGGAAGTGATTATGAAGGCTAATTAAAGGGATTACTTGCAAGAGGGGTTATCTCTTGTGATTTGGAGGTTGAACTGAAGGGCATTTTGTTAGAATGATTCTTTATTTATACACAGGAATGTGTCAGTCAGATCAAGGGGCAGACGTTTGTCAGTCCGAAATTCATTATTGGTCTTGGGGGCGATGGAAAAAAAGAGTGTCTATTTGTCTGTGTTTTTATCTTGTTCTTTTTTTGTTGCTCTCCAACCTCCCTCGCTTTTTTTCTTTCAGACACCTCCTGCCCTCTGCTCTCTGATCTGATTAATAATGAATGAAGCACATCACCTATCGATCCTATCCTCTTCGCATTAGCCAAAGCAGAGGGTATCAAACTTGTCAGAGGATCCTAAAATAGCTTCGTGCTGTGGTGGTCATAGTAGTAGCGAAGTTTGTTGAATTAGGAGCTGGGGTTTGTTTTCCCCTGGTCTGGTCAGGGAGCAGGCGTTAAATGGGCGTAAACTCTTGAAGCAGTAGAGTGGGTGCAGAAAGGTCACAAAGCCCAAAATTGCCTTGTCAGCTAAAAGGTGAATGCCTTCCAGAGAAGGAGAAAGGTCTTGTATACCGTCTTTATCTAGGGTTGGCTCTTCACTGACGTCCGTGTTTGTCAAGTGGTGGTTTCATCCTTCTCCTCAAAATCTCGGAGAAACTCAGCGCTCAGCCATTTCTGCAATGCTGATGGTGACTAATCAATTCACCAGATTGGCTTTGCTGTCTGACGGGAGAAGGACTCTGACAAGACTGATAGAGACTAAGGAAGATGTATATCTGTCTGGATTGCGTAATATCGCCACTCAACGTTATACAAGGTTCAATTGTCCTCATGTAGGAGGACACACCCATGAGGGAGCGCTCTGCTGTGAGTTTGGGGCTGAGACGGGAAATTAAGGTTTGGTTGAAACAGTGTGTGTCCATTGTTGTCAGGATTGTGATTGTTGGGCCTTTCATCTTCTTTCCCCTTGGAATGTGGAATGATTAGCAAAGCTGTGCATGTTGTTTTGCCATGTATAGTTCATGCTTTTGTACCCCAAGGATAAGGATGTCCATGCTGTTCTCAAACATGCTTTCTTTTTACATGTTCAAAGACTCCGATAATGCTTTTACGCTCTCATGACAATTGCTCATAATTTTGCTTCCCTTGCAAGAGTTGCTAATGTAAATGCACCTCTGCCCTTTTCTCTCTTTTCATGTTTATTTCTAGGATCATTTCACTCCAGAGTGTAAGTTCAAGGAGAGTGTGTTTGAGAACTACTACGTCACGTACTCCTCAATGCTCTATCGGCAGACCCAGTCTGGTCGTGCTTGGTATATCGGTATCAACCGTGACGGCCAGGTCATGAAGGGGAACCGGGTAAAGAAGAACAAAGGAGCTGCGCACTTCCTGCCTAAAGTTATCGAGGGTCCGTTTGCATTTTTATGAGCTTGGTCAGTCATTAGGGATGGGCATTCAAATATATTAAAGAATCAACTGCAGGCAAAATTAGGATCAGATAATCAACAAATCTTTATTTGTCATTTCATCAAAGAATGTAGATTCAATTCAAAAACATTATCTAATGATGAAAATTCAGATTTTCTAATGCCCATCCCTTTCAAATGTAATATGTTTGTCAGTAATTCTGGTGATTCTTTCTGTGCCATATAGTTGCAATGTATAAGGAGCCATCGCTACATGAGCTCACGAGTGAGCCCGTGAGTCCTCCACGGAAGACCACTAAAACATCCGATTCCCCGTCCTTAAAAAATGGACGGAAAGAAGCTCCCAAGGCTGACGCCTCATAGCACAGGAGACAGAGGGTGGGTCAGAGGGCAACAGTGACACAAAGTCACCCATCATGCACGGAGGACGGCTGCTGGGTGAATGGCCCTCATGGTGCGCTATGAGATGAAGGGTGAGCAGTCCATCAGCTGACATGATGAGAGAGGAGTCCCACCCCACTTTTGTCATCACAGAATGACAGACCTGGACCCTGGCCGTAACTTTTACCCCCTCCCCACGCCCATGCCAATGTCTCTAAGCCAGCCCCTATAAATTTCTTGATGCTCAGGCCCTTTCATCATCATTCATTGTCACTATGACACTTTTGTCTTTTCTCCCATGCTTATGCAGCATTTTCTCCACCGAATGTTAATATTCGCACATTTACAAAGCAGTCTCGACTTCATAATCCTCACCCATGAGTCCACTCTTGATCCCTAAACTTGGGAACTGTGTCGCCCTGCCGGATTTCCCCACACCATCTGCCGAGCGGCTCGGCCAATCATCGAGGTCAACCGACGCTCAACGAGAGATGAAACGGCTCAAAAAGTCGAGATGTCAACTGGAATCCCGGGTCAAATCGGGTCACAGCATGATGAGGATCTGGGATAAAGTGATGACTGAATATTAGAACGTCTATTCTTTCAACCACAAATATTTCTTAGCCATTGTTTTGCTAAAATGAATTTGACAATACAACTTAAAATCCATGACTTTCCAGTAATATTGAAACACTAAACACGACCCATGCAATCTTAAATCAGAGTAACATTGGGTCTAGAAATCAAAAAGGTTTTAGATGGGAACAAAATATGTATATACCAGCTTTGAAATACCACGGGATTCATCCCCCCCCCCCAAAAAAAAAAAAAACGGCGCAGACACAAAAACAGAATAAGTGACATTCTCTTTCCAGCCTTTCTCCCCATCAAGTGATCACTTATCATTAGAGAGCTAGCTCAAAGACGACACATGAACAACTGGGTCATATTTTCAATCCAGTGTGGATCAGAACCAAGTCATCTGAAACCGAGCGGAGGTGTATACTTCACTCAGCATCTGCTGTCAGCATAAAGCCAGGTTTGAAGGCAAACATCAAAGCCGGAGGAGCCTCCGAGCAGGAGCACTTGTTATTCTGACGATGTCTGGCAGCTTATCCACCCTGCTCGCTTTATCAAATCACCTTGGAAGAATCGCCCTCAAAAGTGGAGCTGTCTGAGTGGGTGTCTTGGTGGGACTGTGCCTTGTGTAGCCATGTCTTGGACTCCAAGGATGCACGTTATGCTTGGGGACGGGTGTCGGCGCAAGGGCAACTTTTTGTCATACGCAGAGGATAGGAAAAGGAAAAGCCAATGATAACTGCTCCGTCCCTGCATAGCAATCATTTCAAGTATTGTATATCAAAGTGAGAGTGTGGAGTACAGACTAGGGTGATTTAGCTGTTACGCTGACAAAGTTGGCACATTTTATGAGTTTATATTTAAAAACATCAGACATTCACATCCCTATCCACTTTACAGAGCACTGAAAGAAGGCCCGAGTGGTCATAATACTGAAGGATGCCCCCGCAAGTTGTCAAGACAGTCATACAATATGTAAACAGACAGGGGAAAAAAAAGAATGTTTGGAAAAAAAATGACTGCTAAGACTGGCTTAGTATAAGAAATAAAGTAAGTATGTGGAAGAATTCAAGGAATGTTTAAACAGGTTTGTAAAGTATGTGAATGCATGATTAAGATTTGGGTAAGACAAGACAGAGCGTAGGAGAGAAATAAAGGGCACAAGGATCGATAGATACAGTTAAACACAAACAAGAGACTTGTGACGGTTGCAAAAATGACCGGGTGGTCTGCCAGAGACAGCAAAATCTTTCTGTTCACAAAAAAAAAAAAAAAACTCAGAGGCCAGGTGTGTGGGAAAACTGACTTTCTTGTTTCTGCAGCGCATTTCAAAACATGCTCCTATCCTGACTAAGTTAAAAAAAATAAGTGCATGAGCAGACAGATGCTCTTTTCAGACATACATTAGAAGTTGAGGTAAGATTCTTCAAACAAACCACCCCCGCTACTCAGATCCCTTGTAGAGTAATCGACTATGCACACCCTGGACATTGCTTGAAACATTCAAATCTTAACTTACCATCCCGAAGGATGACAACCCACAAACCACTGGCGATAAAGAATATTAAACTGCTGTACAAGCGAGGAACAATTGAGTTGATGGACTTTTAAACCGCTGTGGTAAATACAAATCATAACTGCATTTTCCTCTAACAAAGACACGCTAATAAAACTTGTTCAATCTTGCAAGAAGTACTTCAAGTGAAGACCAGGGGATCCCGATTGCTGTAACTAATTGCAATGTTTAGAAATTGCAGCAGAGATTACATCCATTACTTTGTCAAGAAAAAAAAAAAAACACATCCACGGACTAATGTCAGAGATTGTTTTTGATTTACATGCAATGGACTAAGCGGTTCAGAAAATGGATGGATGGATGGATGGATGGATGGATGGATGGATGGATGGATGGATGGATGGATGGATGGATGGATGGATGGATGGATGGATGGATGGATGGATGGATGGATGGATGGATGGATGGATGGATGGATGGATGGATGGATGGATGGATGGATGGATGGATGGATGGATGGATGGATGGATGGATGGATGGATGGAATAGAGTCAGTTGTTTTATTTAAAAAAGCAACACTTCAGTTTCCGTTCAATGAATCCAAATGCAATATGATGTGAAATGAAGAAAACAATAATTCTGTCTGAGAAGGATGTTGATTTATTTTTGATTGATTTGTAGTTCAAGGTTCCACAAAGTGTTGCTTCCATTTTCTAATTTATGCACATGTTATAAGATGAGTCACTAATTCTATTCACTCCAGTGGGGAAGCAGAATATGAGCACGGATTATGACCGATGATAGTAAAAACTACTCATAATTTTCACAGGCTTCATAACTTGAAATTAACCATCTTTATAAAGAATACAGCTTAGCAGCCCTTTATCTCACACTTGCAGTCTTTTTTCTTTAAATGGAGTTTTTCTGACAACAAATGGAGAGATTCGATGTGGTCTTTATAAGCTATTCAGCAGTGTGCTGTATTATAAAACCTGTGACTGTGTCAGAGTTCTATCATATTTAATGTATGCTATGTCCATGATACATATGAATAATATACTGTCAAGTCCTTTTTATTCTCTTTATAGCGCTCAGTATGTGTTGTTTGTTTTTTGTTTGATGAATTGTGTTCAATTTCCAATGCAAAGTCTTCAAATAAGTGATAAGTGTGGTCTCTCTTTTTGGTCTGTTGTCTTTTGTTTGCAATGATGCATCGTTACAAATGCCCCCCCCCCCCCCCCCTACTCCCTTGCGTGACCTTCTTCCCAGCTGCTGTGAGACTATATGTTTGTGAAAGATGTATTCAAGTGAAAACACCACCAAAGCTCATATGTGCCCTGTCAGAACCAACAATGACCTACGTGGGCTCATAGTTCTGGTCACGCACGTCTTCCAAAAGTTTCCTTCAACTGTAACTGTAACTGTTTCTCTCTGACCCTCCCCCCCCCCCCCCCCCCCCCCCCCCCCCCACACACACACACACACACACACACACCACCACTTCCCCCTCGGACTCTGGGTGTCTCAATCTCAAGTCAATCTTCTTGTCTTCCAAAAAAAAAAAATCTGATGTTTTCAGAGAAAGAATAGAGACAATTTCAAGCCATAAAGGAACATGGACATTGGCCTTGACGGGCCAAAGAAAGATGGTCTGGATCTGCAGGCATTAGACACACTTCAAGACAGCCAATAAAACAACAAAAACTGGCTTTTTTCCCCCTTCTACTTCTTTATTATTATTATTTTTTTTACAATTCCATAGGAATGAAAACCAGCAATATGCAATGGAACTTTTTACCAGTTTGAAATCAAGGACGTGGAAATTCAACAGAACTGCAATGGATTTCCTATGGCAATCTTTGATCTGCAATAATACTAAATATCTCGAATGACAAATGCTTTCTTTTTCCTGAAATATATGTCTCTGTGGTTTGACTCTTTGGGGATGCATCCCTCTCAGTATCTAACACATACAAGGCCTCGATTTACCCTCTCGAGTAACCTTCCATCATACCTGTGTCTATTTCTACAACTCCTATACCTGAATTAAAAGGAGGTGCGCGATTCTGGAATATTATTCAATAAAACAACATATATTTGTATTGCTGTAAGCAGTGCTGTTAGTGTTTTGTCACCATATGAACAGAATAACATTCAAACAAATGCAACATTGATCTCCCTTTGGTCTTGTATATTTACCACCTAACACCTAAAATTTTGTTTACGCAATGACTGCAATGTAGGTCAACTCCCACTAGGTGGCAGTAAAAAATAGAACACAGCGTGGTTGGCATATTAATCCATGAGTTCAAAGTGTCACTTTACCCCAAGAAGGTGACACCCAAGGAGTGACTAAACTGTCTCTATGTGACAGTCTAGTGATCGACTGCTGATTTGTCCAGGGTGATCCAGGGTGATCCTTTGCCACCATGTACAGCATAACTGGGATAAATAATGATCACATTATATTACATATCCTGCAGTGCATTCCAAAAATTTGCACAAAAGCATATGCTTGAAATGAGGATAGCCTGAGAAAGGCTGAAGAATTACAATGCAAAGAATTCCAGGATGATCCAAAGCATTCCAGGAATCTGGAAGAATTCCAATATGGGAGGAAAAAGATGCAATCAAAAGGAGATTTCCTTACAGAAATCAAATGATAGCTCAGATACACAGCTCACAAAGAGTGGGTAGGTAGCCAACATTTCTGGCCTAATGAAATGCACTATAACCATCACATATTAATTTAATTCGACCTGCACTCACACCTGTTGAGATTTTTTGCCATTCCAAATATCACCCGAAAGATGAATTTCTGTAACATTTTCTTGCAAATATCCAGACACACTCCTTGAATGTGACTAGACATATTACAGACTTCACACACTTGACTCAATGTTAACAGAAACTTTCTGGACAACCTTATCGGAAGAAAAAAACACTACGACCATTACGGTATGTAGCGGATATTGACAAATTATCCATGATTATCCATATTCCCTTAATATATGCGGCATATATAGAACGGCATGAAATGAATGTATTGGTATGTTGGAAAGGGGAAAAGACTAAATCAAAGCTCTGCTTCCAAAATATTGAATTGTGAAGTCAGCCGTCTTTGTGAAAAGGGAGGATTACTCCAGAATATATCAGATGGGTGAATAGATGCAATTACAACTAGTTCACAGCCTCACAGTCAATTAGACAGTACAATGTCAGAATGATTACCATGCTAAATGGATAGCTCATGTAGCACGGATTAGGGTAATTAACTTACAACTCATAGTCATGATCAATCTGAGCAGCATCCGTTTCGGAAGATTACTGAGCATGTGTGCCAGTTTGACATACGGAATAACCTCTGCTGCACAAATGCATTTGGGTGACGTCATCGACTCAGTTTCAGTTGTTGCTTTTCAAGTAACTGTTTTAGTCATCATAGTTGTGACAGATAAAAAAAAACTAAATTACAGCCCGCCTCTGCAGTGTGACTCATAGAGTAGAATCAGTGAGCAAAGTCTTGTCAGTATCAATAGAGACTGAATATGTCCAATGGCAATACCGTTTTGTCTCTTGTGTTTAACTTTGAAATAAACACAGATTAAATGGCAAGTAAATACGTTTCCTGGGTGACATAAAAAATAAATGACAGCAATGTTGTTTTAACATGAAGATCGTGATATCATAATAATGATCATAATCATTATGAAACTCTGTCTGAAATATATTTCTTTCAATGAGTAAATGAGGAAAAACATGTGTATAACGTGGTATTCAGGAGAACAGAATATTTATATTGTGTATTTCTTGGAAACATGGTATTTCATTATGAGGATGAGCATTTCCAGAGCCTCACTTTCAAGATAATAATTGCCCAATTATAATTGAATATATTCAAATGTTTTATGAAGTAAAGATAGCTGTTAAAAAATACTGTTTCGTGTGATTTCAGAATTCAATTCAGTGTGAACATTCATAAAGCTGGGCACAGTAACAATGATTTGCAGGTCTCGAAAAAGTACTATTAATAGTCTTTCATGCAATTATGTGAAAAAAAAAGTTAAAGAAATTCCACTCAAATTAACAACAACAGTATCTGCGCGTTTGTTTTGTCGCAGGTATGCTACGGCAGGATTTTTCCGGAAATGGTTACGTCATGAAACTTGAAGCGCTCCTTCAAGCGGCGCACGCGTCGAAACTGTGTGCGCGCCCCCGCCCACCCGCAGCAGAAACTGACTAAAAAGCTCGCTCCCGCTGTCCACTTCCTATTCAAGGTGCGGCAAAGCAACAGGTGCGCAAGGTGACATCGTCGGCCATACAAGAACCGCCATTACATTTTTATAACTTGCATTTGTAAAGAACAACTGGAATTTTTCTAACAAATTTTAACGTAAAAGCTTTTGGGATTTTTTTCTTTTCCCAACCCTTCTATTTAGACCAGTGAGGAATACTATTGAGCAGGTGGAGGTTTCCTACCTAGTTTTGTAGTCGTCGAAGAGGAAGAAGAGAAAATGGCCAACTCCGGATTGCAGATGTTGGGCTTTGTCCTGTCACTTCTGGGCTTGATAGGCTTGATAGTGGGCACAATTCTGCCCCAGTGGAAGATGTCGTCCTATGCCGGGGACAACATCATCACAGCAATAGCCATGTATGAAGGCCTTTGGATGTCCTGTGCTTTCCAAAGCACTGGCCAGATCCAATGCAAAGTCTATGACTCCATCCTCCAGCTCAACGGTAAGTAATACAACTTAAACTGACCATAATCAAACTTATTTTTATAAATAACCTCCCTTTGAACCACACATTTGTCTTTGAGACTCTCTTAATTGAAGACTGCTAATTTGACTTTAATGTGACCATACTTGTAAGAACAAAATTGGGAAATGCACCACACCTGTAATGGGGAAGTTACCAACTGCCTCTTTAAGCCACTGCTATACTTGCCCTGTTTATTTACAACTGTAAAAATTCCTGTTGCTCGACCTAACCGGTTTAGTTACTTATTGACGCTTCTCCCCAGTAAAAATTAAGCATGTTGTATATTTAAAAAAAAAAAAAAAACCTTCTCGATACTGTATAGCATTTATGAGGAGATTTGAATGTGAATGTTTACAACTTCTGTTTTCTTTCACCTTATCTCTTAACCCTCACTCTCCCACCACACACACATGCGCTATAGTGAATTTTTTAAACGGTTGCAAAATCATGTGGTAGAAAACTGACTGTCAGCCTCACTTGGCTATAGAAGTCACTAGGAGGAAGTAGCCATGTAGGCCTACAATATGAAACAAGGTCAATTTACGTTAACTCCATAAACTACATTTTATGATTCTTATCTGTCTGAAGGCGTTTGAAAAACGGGGTTAGGCTAAATGAGTCAGTCATTATTGCACTTCCTTGTACAGTGTTCAAATTAGTTTTAGACATTTTTCCAATCTCAATCAAACATGCGCAACTCGCCTTTGATAAACAATACTAAAGTAAAGTTCTGCTCAGGAATCACTTGTGAACAATGGTTTGATGTTAAAAAACAGCAATACAAAGAAGCTAAATTCAGGAACATTGCATGCCTTGACTGGACAGAGAGTCTTTGTTTGTGGCTAGAGGTCACAAGCCTAAAATGTTAACCTGTAGCCAGCATGTGAAATTAGGAGTGTCCTCCCATGATGTAACCTGAAACCTGGTCAGACCTGTTTGAGTTTCTTGCACACTTGAGTGCCCCCCCCCTCCCCCCCTCCCCCACTATAATACATTTTCAGGTGTAACCAGCTGAAGTTTATTTTACACTTTCTATCTTTTAGTATCTTTAAAAAAGGGTTTCAATGAGGTTATGCATGTTTACCTTTTCACTGCTTGACAAATTGAGCCCTTTTCCCTTAGGTGCACTCCAGGCAACACGCGCCCTCATGATTGTGAGCATTATCGTAACGGTGGCCGGCTTGGGTGCGGCCTGCATGGGGATGAAATGCACCAACTGTGGTGGAGATGACAAAACGCGCAAGTCTCGCATTGCAATGACTGGTGGCATTATCTTGCTGATTGGAGGTAAGTTTTTTTTTTTTTTTTTTTATATACACACACAATACATTACACATGATCAAGATTTTTTTAACGGCATTCTTTGGCTACCAACAGCTTTGTGCTCCATTATTGCCTGCTCTTGGTACGCTCATGACATCATCCAAGCTTTCTACAACCCGTTCACGCCAGTCAATACAAAGTGAGTGTACGCGCTAATGCAGGATAATTCTATTTTTTCTTAGCTCATGTATGAATCAAATGATGTGCTTACCTTTTCTGATTCCTGTGTAATCTTTTTGAAGGTATGAGTTTGGGTCGGCCATCTTCATTGCCTGGGCTGGAGCCTTCTTGGTTGCAATCGGAGGTGGCATGCTGGCAGCTTCTTGCCCGAGAGGCAAACCTACACCAAAGTACCCCATCTCCAGACCTCCTAGCAGCACCAAGGAGTATGTTTGAGCAGGATAAGGATGCCTTCAAAAAGCAGCATAATTCATCTCGGAAATAGTCAAGACAAGTTGTACCTGTGTATTGGTTTATTCAGGGCAATTTTGAAATGTTACTGTAACTTTTTAACCAACACGTTCAAGTTGCTAGCTACTCAAGAAAGTACACCACCTTTGTACTTTCTGAAAAGATGCGGTCAAATCTTACTTGTATTTTAACACTTGAGCGTTCAAGTTTTCATGAAATCTAAAGTGCATTATCTTATTGGCCATGCCTAAAAATAGAGACCATGTTATGCTGTGCACTTTCACTGTTGCTTGGTGTTAGTGAGAGTAATATGTATGCACTGGATTGAGAACAGATATCGGAGGAAACATTTAAAATCTTTGACAATATTCAAGCTGAATGCTCACAAGTCTTAGCGTCTGGCACCTGAGAAGTGAGATTACAAATTTCCCTTTTTTTGTGCCTTTTATTTATATGAACAAGACAAATTATTCAGTACCACAGTTGACTGCTTCAATCAAGTGCCAGAGTGAAACGCTTAATTTACGAGATTTTTTTTTTCCCCAGCAAGATTGCCAATGTTTTCAGTTTTATCTACGTCAGTGAAGGTGTTCAATAATTGCTGTGTATGTTAATGGATTATACTTGTACTCCTGATTTTAGTTATGGATGTTGCATTCCATTTTTAATGTCTTTTTTTTAATTTGTGATAACGACCATGTTGTACATAAACTGGAAATACAAATTTAACTGACTCCTGTATTCAATCATTAAATTCAGCGACAAAGTCCGTAACTTTGATTTTGCTGACCCCTCGTGGGTAAATACGGTAACTGCACTTTTAGTACAAGTACGCGTTTAATAGATCCAACGCTTCACATTCTTTAATACACTGCCCTAATTTCGTCTGACTTTCCATTTATTCCGACTTCTTCCCCTCTGACCAAAAGTAATCAATGACAGGATTTCAACGGAACCACCCCCATCTGACCCTAATGTTTCTGCTTTTTAGTTTGTCTTCTAATTTACAACCACAGCGCATGAAATGTATATAATCAATTTGACTAAATTTACTGTTCACTATTCTTCCTAGAATGTATATATTGGCTGAGTACATTGCCTTATCAATCCATTAAATGTGAGCCACATCACAGAATGCACCAGAGTGACTTATGAATTGATCATGTCAGAACATTGCAGAAAAGAAAAAGACTCACCAGATTAAGTAATGCACTGCTTAACGGCAGGACGTGGAAACCCTCACCAGAGTTGTAAAAATATCTTGAAAATGTTCATAACCCTTGTCATGTGAAGGACACATTACAATTAGAACCTGACATTTTGCCATTTACCAAAACAGCATATTGACAGTGTTAATCAAATCTGGAGTTAAAAGTATATTTTACAAAAATACACATTATTGGGGGAAAAGTTGACAGAAATCCAAGCATTAGCTAGCGAACCAACTTTATTGAAAACTCGGAATGGTAATCACTAAAACAGGCCTGACCATTGCCTTATGTATTCAGCGGCTATGCGGGCTTTCAAAACTCTGGGTACCAATACAAATGGTGCAATAGCTGTCCAATGACTAATAAATGATGCATTCAGGGATTATGACATGTATAAGACAAAATCAACTGCTTATGTTTTATGTTATGTGAATGAAACCATTAAATGAAGGGCCGGAGAGAAACACAAAAGGCAATTTAAGAAACAACAATCCAAAAACAAAACACATAATCTTCTGCTACCTTCGGTATTCCAAACGACCTTAATTATTCTGTCAGCCAACATCAAGGTCAGACTTGATTTTACACATTTGGTACACCACATTGTTCCACCACAAAATCAACCTATATCACAGCTTTTGGTGTCACGCAACAAGATGTTATATTTATGAAAAATTGCAAGCCAGTCCTTGGTGGCTCCTTCAATAATTCCATTACATTGAATGAGACTGAATGAGAGTGTGAGGCACAGAAGGGTTTAGGGTTGGACAAAAAAAAAAAAAAAAAAGACCTAATAAAAGTGTAGTTTATTTCATGTCCGCGACACTTTGTCGCCACTTCCACAGCTCAGCAACAGCCTGAGGACGGACACACAGACAAAAAGAAAAAATATCTATCAAGCTGACAAACTGTATTAACAATGAATATAAAGGTACCAAATATGCATACACTACCTGGGCATCAGAGACTCTATAAGAATTCTTCAGATAGTTCGCGAATTTAGCCTGGACTTTGGGGAGCACTGTGCCCTGAAACAGACTCAAAAATGACTGACAGCACCAAGACATTGACTGATCAAAAAAAAAAAAAAAAAAAAAAAAAACATTATCACTAACCTTCTTCATCACCTCGGTCATCTTTGCTTGGATCTCAGGAAGCGTCAAGGTTTCCTTGGGGGTTGGTGGAGTCTTGGGAGATTTTCCTCTTTGTCTGGGGGTCTTCACCTTTACAGAGCAGTAGATAAGGTGATGAGTTTAGTTTGATTTTGTTGGATTCATGTGGACAAATGCATACAAATTGTATCGATAGGGCTTTGATTTCTGAAAGGCATATGCAACATCGCTTGGCAACAACAAGCGCAAAAACATCCAAAAGGAAAATTTAAAATACGACTAAATATTAGTTACCTGCTTTGGAGTAGTGGGTTTTGAATTTTTGCCATTCTGAGCAGATTTTGGTGTGGGCTTTGCCTGTTGAATACAAAGGTGTTAAGCATAAAACCAGATGTAGCTGAACTGGATATTATAAATGTTTATTTACCTTAACAGGGGTTTCCTGCTCCTCCTCCTCCTCATCCCTACGTAAAAAAAAAAAATATATATATATCAGTTGTCTGGAAAACCTCCATAATCCTTATTTTTCAATGACCAAATGAGATGTAACTCCACTCAAAGAGTTCAAGCTAGTAGTAACGCAATGTATATTTGCTGAATACGCACTCATCGTCTTCATCGTCGTCGTCGTCATCATCATCATCTGCATCAAGTGCCACCTTCATTTTTTTCTGCAGAGCATTAAATGTGAACCAAAGCACATTTCAATCAAGAAAAAACTGTTAAGGCAAACGGATCCTGCTCAGTCTAGCTGGCTTTTACTCAATGCTCATTGGCCGGCTAATGCCACGAACCTGAGACTTGTGCGCAGGAGAGGAGGCGGGTCGTTTCTTGGACAGTTTTACATCTTCCTCTTCTTCCTCCTCCTCGTCATCATCATCAAAATCTTCCTCAAAGGACCGGTCAGATTCCATCACTGCAGCGGGAATTCAGAAGAGTTAAAAGAAACATCGATGCGGATTTGGACAAAACACGAATTTTAACATTTAACTATCCCACACCAAAACTTACTGACGAGATGTTGCCCGCTGATATGGATCGGACCAGAACCTGATTTCAGACGGAACACTGCAGGCGGTGAGATGGTGAAACCTCCAAGACACACCTGGGGGAAATAAACACATTAAGTGTTTACACTAAAATGATGTTCTTCCAGGACTTCATTTGAACCTTTTAGCCCAGGTATGGGCAAACTACGGCCCGCGGGCAACATCCGGCCCGCCAACCCTAAATAAATTGCATTATTAAACATTTTTTTTTCAGTCATTTTGCCTGCAATGACTGTGTTTCCCCAGTAGATGGGGAACCACTCGCCTGCGCATTTACTACTAGAAGCAGTGTCAGAAAGCTCGGTGCACACTCAAGTGCGTGTACGTAGTCAGTAGTACGGAAATGGCGCACTCGCGCTCTATTTGTATCAGTGCCGAATTTAGAGCGTGGGCTGTGACGACAGCATTCTTGTAATTTGCGCGCCGAGCTTTCGGATACAGTTTTACGCTAAAGCCACCCACAAACCTTCCCCTGGAATCCTTCCATTAAAATGAGTCGCCCATGGAAAAGCAAGGTGGACACTGAGTGCCGAGTGTTTAAAAAGAGTGGCCAATTTGGCTCGACGTACGCGACGTGACGTTCAGCCACATGAACATCAACCCGTCACTGATCTAGGTAAACGGACCAACACCTCGGATCTCTCCTAAGAATTGCCACAACAAATTTTACTCCAGACTATGACACACTATCAAAAAAAGGGAGACCAACAACACTGTTCCCACTGAAAATGAAGGGGAGGCTTTCAGGTTTGTTGTAAAAAAATGCATTTTGAATATGAGCTGTACAAATAGCAGGGATTGAAACTAGCGACCATTCTCATTTTCAAACAATGCAGGATGCTCAAGGACATTGATGCACCACCTGTTTGTGACTAATCTTAACCTGTAAAGTTCTTAAGGCTTACTTTAAGGAAGTGTTTCCCGTTTCCTCACCTCTGTTACCAGGTGTTTGTGAGTTAAAACTCTGCTCTGATTTTCAGATACCCCTCACCGTGTTGCGGTTTTGATTACTTTATTTGGATGTATGCTTTCACCGATTCTTCAAGATGATATATTTGGTCAGAATGTTTGCCGTTTGATGTGATCTCATAAGATAATCATCTTTTATTAATCTGACCTGCAGGCACTGAAGTGATGGAGACTGTTATTCATAATAACAGTGTCGTATTTTATGAGAATCACTGATAGCAGTTTTTTAGGGATTTTTTTTAATGCTGTTAATAAATGCATTTGTTTTCAAAAAACTTTTTTTGAATATCCATGCTTTACTACCTACTAAAGGCCAAAACCTTTTATGCAATGACCTTTACAGGTCGTTTATATTACTTCACACAAACACTACATCCATTTGCTCCTGGTTCAGCCCCCCGGTCAAAATTTAGAACCCAATTTGGCCCGCAAGTCAAAACGTTTGCCCACCCCTGTTTTAGCCAGTTAGAAGTTCTTAAAACTATTATCACCCATGACCCAATTTTGGAGGTTCACTAGTGTTCAGAAATAACACAAACCAGTATTCCTCAACTGATGTGTCGGGACCAAAAGATGTGACCAAAAACTACACCCGCCCTGTGGTGGATACTCACACATGGCAGAGTGGAAGGTTTCAGAGAAACCACTACTGCAGTCACCTTCTGACCCTCAGAGTCTTTTCCTTCCACCTCCACGACTTGAAGCTCATCTTTGGTGGCCGGGTCTGTACACGCCTGCACGGAGCATAATTCAGTTCATTGTAAACTTTAAATAAGCCTTCAATTTTCTTCTGCGATTGAGTTGTGAGCAAATGCATGGGTGTTTACCATTCGTAGATCCAGCTGATGCTCAAAGTCATCATCCTCAGGATTGAATGTGACTTCCTTTCCAGATTCAAGCACACAACCTGATGAAGACAAAGTCAATATGATGAGTTGAGACACAAACACAATTCAAATGGCTGTTCAGTGGCTTTTCTGTGAGAAAACCTGGACATATATATTTATCTTAAATATATATCTGCAAAAGGCTATTTTTGAACAGTGCAATATTCTTAACGCCCTTTGATCGTTTGTACGCTATAACGCCATTGTGACGTAGTGAAATACTAGCATGCCCACACGGGGGCGCCATTATATCACAATGGCCTTTTCCACGTGGCCTGGCCCAACCTTTACTTTTAGCTCGTAGCAAAGAGTCTATTCAACGCGAAAAGGTATTTGGGAAAATATAGACCATCAAACCAATAATCTCGCTTAAAACACTACACAAACTAAGCTGTGAGGAACAATACAAGTACAGCACGACACTTCGATCACTGCCTTTGTGATGGGTACATGCAAACCACTACGAAATGTACAATAAATCGTCACAGAGTTGTTACATGTTTGTAACAGAGAGCGTTGTACTACGAAATCGCGAAGCATCCATGAAAAGGAATATGTGAAAGGGGGGAAAAGGAATATGTGAAAGGGGGGAAAAAAAACACCTTGGCCCACATGTGAGAAACAACGTTGAGCCGACTGTACGTACGTACGATCGGGGGTCAGCGACTAAACCCCTCGCTAGTTAAGTAAAAGTCCACTCTAAATGATCGCAAGGCGAAACCAAGAATAAGTTAAATAAAAATAGAGAATACACGTTTTAAAATCAGCATTGCTCGTGCAACGACGGGGGACGCCATGTTTGGGCTAAACACGTGTGGAGCAGCATTGAGCCAGTACGACACACATTGACCGAATATGACTAAACGTGTCACTCCAAAACGTCATCGAGTCGCAATAAACTGCCCTACGTATGAAAGACACACACTATTTCATCCATTTTCATTTAAAAAAATAATAACTTATCTACCACGAAAAACGAAGAGAATATCCGCTGCTCTTCGCATTTACGTCAGTAAAAGTGACTTACCATAAATAAACGTCTGTGGGGCCATTTGTTCTTCGTCCATACCGTTCATTCTGTAAAATTAAAGGACGGTTATCTGTGCAAGCAACTTAGAAAAAAGACGAAATGCGGCAGGTCAGGCGATACACCTCACACTAGTGCGAAAACTGGCGTGTTTCACTCCACCCCCTCGATCTTCTTCTTTGGTCTTTTCTTCTTTGGTGTTTAACTGCTGTTTGCATACTGGATATTACCGCCATCTATAGATCAATTTTTAGTACTGCTTTACTTTACAATCTAGTTTAGATTTCGGATATGCGAGTTTAAAAATCGATTAACACCACCAGTGGATGCATGAAACTATAACTACTATTATTGATTTAGCAACCATTTTTAATCTTTTATGTTACTTTGCAATACACGAGATGGTGTTGGTTGTTTTGTCTTTTTGTGCTAACTCCTCAGCCAATTCAGCATTGAAACAAACGTCTGAAATAAAACGCACTCAATGCTTTACATTTTTATTTGTATGGCTTAGAATTCTATTTGTGAGGGTGAGACAAATCAATTGCAAACTAAGACCTGAGTTTGTGACATCCCACTTATATTGTACATCAAAGAGCAAAAAGCATGTTCCACAATACTTTTTACACTTTCAAAACAAAAAGGAATAACCAAAAATCAAAGTCAGAAAAATACAACATTTAAAGTATATTATTTTTAAATAGACATGAAGACCAGTACATAAACGAGTAACATGACTCAAAGACCCACATACTATTCCAAGATGAACAACAGATTAAGAACATTACAGCCAGACATATACACCACGACAAATCCTTGTGCAAATCTAACAAATATTTGCAGATAGAACTTTTGGAGAAGCAAACATTTTAGGAGCATCTTTGGGCAACTAATGAATACACACAAGCAATTACACGCAATTATCTTTAACTGACCCTCCACTAAAACACAGGACAGTTTTACTTCCTTGCCTTTCTCAGGGGTCACTTTGAAACACTCAAAACTTTGCAACAATAATTCCAATCAATTTCTGTTATGCAAGTCTTTGCAGGGAGCCCGTCTGTATTCAATCCACTGTTGGATACAAGGGCAAGAAGAGAGACTGAATGCACTGCACGTATTCATCCACACACGTACACAAACTAGCCCTCTTATTTGGACATTTTCTCATTTTCTCCTCCTCCTGGCCTAGATCACATTCTCAAAGAGTTGCATGGATCTCATCATGATTTCATCCTGTGAGGAGAAACATTACAAATGACCACTGTTGAGTGATGTAATCCATATATATGTATATATACATATATATGTTATGTTATGTTGTGTTAGGCTGGTACATATATACATATATACATATATATACATATATATACATATATATATATATATATATATATATATATATATATATATATATATATATATATATATATATATATATGTACCAGCCTAACACAAAATGCCATAACTGGGCCTTGACATGAGATATTTATTATTTGGGTTGTAGAAAGCACAATGTAGGACTGTACTGCATTTTTACATAATACTACATCTATGAACGTCAATTCAACTGAACTTGTGTGTAAAGGTATGATTTGGGACATTCAAGACACCAAATTTCATTGTGGCTATAAAAGAAAAGAAAATTCCAACTGAGAAAAGACATACCTCCTGGCAGGCTATTACAAACTCCTCCAAAGTTACCACTCCATCTCTGTTTTTGTCCATTTTCTGTGGCAGCAAAAAATCACAACATGAGTCAGCAAATGTAAGTAAGCTAGACTAGCCTATATGGACTCTTCTCATAGCAAACACATTGCTGAACTTACCTGAAAGAAAGCATCCACATGCTGCTGTGCCACATCTCCCTTCAGTGCAGGGTGAGTGTACCTGCCCATCATGTCATAGATGGCCTTCACAATCTCTGTCATCTCCTACAAGAAAAGATGATGCACAAATGGACTCAATGACAGAACAAAAATCGTTCATGAAGATTCTCGACCACAAAGTTGTACAATGCTCACCTCCCTATTTATGTATCCATCTCTGTTAATGTCATAAAGATGAAATGTCCATTCAAGTTTTTCCCTCAAGGTTCCTCTCAGCAGGATAGACAAGCCCATTACAAAGTCCTGACGGCAAAAGGTCAAAGTGTCACTGCACATGTGGCAGCCAAATCATTATGTACCTCATGCAATTAATTGGACTTCTTTTGCAGTTGTTACCTTAAATTTAATGGAGCCATTGTTAGTCGTGTCAAATGCATTAAAAAGGTAATGTGCGTACATACTTGCATCTGCAATACAAGAAACAACAAAATATGTGAGATCTGCTTTGAAACATATGACTCAATAATTTACCTCCATGGGGAAAAAATTGTGCATAAATGTGTTTAAACGTCTCCTCATTTACGACTCCACTTGGACATTCCTGCAGAAAAGGAGAAAGACAACTGCTTAAAAGACATTTGGAAGCCTTTGATTATATGAACGTGAGCTGTGATTTACATTCTTGAAACCACGATAGAGAATCTGGAGCTCCTGCTTGCAGAAGTTAGTTTGGGATTCCAGTTGTTCGAGAGCCTCCGGCCGATGACACACTGTTGTCATCTCGAGGTCATCATCTGTTTTATCTACAGAGAATAAAAAATACATTTAATGCAATCCAAGATTAACTGTTGCCGTGTTGTGCTTGAAAGAGTTTGTAGAACCATAAAAATTGTGATACATTGTGCAGATATGACTCAGCGAACACATATTCAATCTGTTTTGTCTGCAGAGTAAAATGCTTATTGAGGAATTTAATACCCTACCTAGAAAATTTATTCACAGTAATAAGGTGCCTGGTACTGTTGAACATATTTAACTGTTGAGAAATTATTAATTTTAATAATAATATTAATATTTAATATTATTAAGAATAATTTAATTAATTAATTAATTAATTAAATTAATACTATTATTATTTAATATTATTATTTATTTAATATTATGTTAATATTACCAACGTACTTCCCTCGTGATCACGCAACCATGTGATATTAAAAAAACTGAGAATTGGAATTGGCAGGTGTCGATTAGATGAGGGTGAGGAGTGTGAGGAAAACATAGCAGCTTGAAGGTTATGTGACAAACGTGGTACTGATGTCACAAGCATGATGAGTTATTTTCTGTCAAACTGCCTGGAGGATAACTCATCTTGAAATAATTTTCTTTGCCCAACACAAATAAAAGAATAAAATAAGCGATGATAACCAGCATTTGTGGAAATAGTCCGACCATAAGATTGTGCTTGGAGGAAAGTGATGGAGATAATGAGAGATGTGTCAAATGGTAATAAAGGCCCAGAGGAAACGGCATCATTTGTGAATGACACCATCTTGCACTGTTTACACAAATAATATCAGCGAGTGTTTGCCCGGGTGCTGCTTTCTCCCATTGTTTACATGGTTGGATCCAGTAAGCAGATGGTGAACCATCCATTCATTGAGAAATCATTCCTGATGTAGGCCACAGTGCAGCGTTGCCAATTCAATAACAATCCTATGTAAGACATGTCCAATATATGCAATTCTGTCCTTGCACGGATGGCGTCACATATTCGTTGTTAGAACTGCACTTCTTTAATATTGATGATCAAGTTGATCAAGTAGTCAACACGTGTCTCATGTCAAGTGACCACTTTGTTACAGATAACTGCATGAGGAGCATTCCATCTTTCCAGTGTAAACAAATTGCAGACATATGTCAGACTCTAATCACACAGGTTGTCGGTGTGCATCTTTACAATGTCAATCTGGTCGACTACAACAATTGTATCATTCATCCTGACACAATATTGTTCACTCTTCAACCGGGTCTCCATGACAACAAGCTTCTCGTGCATGAGGTTGTGGAGAGAGGTATGATATGTGAGCTGGGTGTTAATTCACATGCAACGCTTGTTTCTCTCTTCCGCACGTACGCGTGCGGGGGGCACACGTATCATTAAAGAGTCAGGGACCGTGATTTTGCTCGCTGCTTATCTTCAAGGACAGCCTACTTGATGGTACACTGTAATCTCTCCATCATAAACACGTCGTATGAGATATGACTCTGGATATAGTGCCAGCAAGGGCGGCTCAAATTGAAACGTCCCATCGTCTATTGATTCTATTCTTTTCATTTATCAGAATGTCTACTATTTAAATGCATTTGTTTCATTGTTATCATATAAATCTACAAAGCACACTATAAATCTACAAAACACACTTGCTATTTTTTTTCAGTCCTCCACATGTGTAAATTGTCATTACTCTGTTCACTAAGCACATGTTGCACTTGTGCGGCAAAAAACACGAGCAATACTTCCATAAATGTCCCCGTTCATTCTTTTTTCTCTAATCTTGACATACCTCTTGTCGGTCTTCTCTGCTTGGTTTGCATGGTCAAAGTTCCCACCACTGCACCCATGTTGTCGCCGCGGTAACCAGCCTGACCAAACAGCCCAGATTGTAGTAGTGTTTTTATTTCTTTTTTGTTGTTATTTTTTTCCCCCCTCCACGATGGCAGTCCGGGGGTCCCTCGTTGTCTCCTTTCACAGCTGCAGATCTCGGATGGGATTTCCTCTCGCAGCTTTCACTGAAAGTCGACTCTCCTCCAAGTGACGATTCTCTTGGATTTCTGAGCTCATCTTCAAACACACGCATGAGCTGCCTCTTCGCTGCCACTCCCTCTTTTCTGTGTCTCCCTCCATTCATCTGTCCCCCCTCTTTCCATTTCCCTGCCTCCTCATGTTGTTGTGGCGTATTGCTATACTGATGCAGTGCTCACTACTAACACCAATGGCAGCAGGTGAAGGACAGCTGAAGCTGACACATATTTGCGTGGATAGGTAATCATAGACTCTCTTGCTATGTGTGCAAAAGAATGAGTGCAGACACCGTCAGCTTGTTAATTTTGTATCAAATAATTTCTTTGATACTGTATGTAAACTCACTATTCCTTTTACTATGTGTCAGAGAATGACATCTTTGAAAATCCTACATTTTTGTTCCATTTTTCTTCTTCAATGCGGTTCAATTTCTTGAAAAGTTTTTCAGCGTTGAGACATGATTATTTGAGGAATACAAAACACAAAGTGAAGCCACTGTGGGGTTCTGTTGGTGCTAGTGGTTATGCTGAAGGCCCCCGGCAATAGAAAGCAGACCCAAGAACCATATCCATCATGATTGCATGACATTGTTTTTTTGCTCCGGAGGGAAATCAATTTCTATATTCAGAAGACTATCACAGACCTGTGCAATTCCCTTGACAGATTTTTTTTTGCCATCTCCAACCCTGCCTGCACAGGGATGTGCCAAGTTTGCTGCACTGCAGTCTATAACATCATTATCTTTTCATTAGCTTCTCAACACCTCATGAGCTGCAACATAGCACCAACACACAGACAACCTCGTCATCCCAAGCCTTCTTCAGAAGCAGTAAATAGATTAGGCAGGATTGTACGCAAGGATAAGGACAAGCAGATAAAGACTGCATACAGTATCAACTGATGTAATAAAAAAATCATTTTTAGTGACATATGAGAAGTGTTTCATGGCTGCACCACAAGCTCTTAAGGGCCACAACTAGAAAAATGCTAAATTTGACATTTACAACTCGATTATGGCCAGGAAAAAAGCCATCTAAAAATGGTCACTATATTGATGGTTTAATCACGTTAGCCAAAGTGCAACGTCTCCCTTGATGCACCTCAAACGGGGTTTAAATGCACCGCAACTGCCGCAAAAGAATAACAAGCTTACCCCTCTTGTTATTTTTTTTATATTTCTCACTGAAACGTGCACGCGATTAGAGCACCCATTAAATATTTAATCTCGGCCTCTGTTTCATCACCTTAGTGCGTCACCCACAGGCTTCATGTACCACGAGACGGTCAACATACAGTACAGTTAAGTCAAGGTGTAGATGTCTTTCATGAATCATCAATTCTGTACACTGTGTTTTCCAGGGAGTATCAAAACTGTACCTTTACATTTTGAAAAGTCTTGATTTTACTTTAACTCTACCTACTCGTGGAAATCCGTACGAGTCAACTTGCCTATGAAATGTGAATTTTAAAAGGATTTTTTCCCTCACAGGATATGACTTTCGTAAATGATTCATAGTAATTGTAAATCGATGACAGGAGTAAAAATGACAGAAACTAATTAACACCAAAATAAATATTTAAAGTTTCTGATCAAGTATGTTGTTGTCATGGATATGCACACTCACCCGTCAAGGCAGTAGAGTCATCCTATACACAACCTAATAAGAGCACTTTATAAAGACAATGATGCTCGTATTGCAGCTTTTTTTATGTTATTTTTTTTTTAACTTTTTTGTAAGATACCATAAATACTGGAAATATGACGTAAATGCCAGTCTCACTGCTGACTACAAATAACATGGCCAACCAATGAAATGTTTTCTATGTACTGTACAAGATGTGACGTTACTCTACCGTGGGGTGGCAGCAGAGCACCAAATTACCCTAGAATGTGCAGCTAAAGCTCCATTGCAAATGTTTCCCCCCTTTTTACTCCACTGCACAACTACAAAATAAAAATGACCATTAGAAAGCAGTATGCCTCATTCCAGTGTGAAGATGGACCTTAAGAGGGTGAGCAACAGTAAGATCACATGCAACAAACCCATATGAACATTTCACTGAGTGTTACAAAGAATGCCTGAGAGTGAAAAGGGCAAGATAAAAATAAATCTCAATGATGGCGGTTACATAAAAGTACGCAGAGAGGTGATGTAAAAAATTAAAAGCTGCGAGGCACTACGGCTCCACTTCACTGTCTTCACAACCAGAGCCAGAAAAAAAAGGAATGATGATAAAGGCTACCATTCAGACTCAAATAACCTTAGGCATAGTAGATACTATGTGTAAAAACACAAGCCAGCGTACAAAATTATATTTTTGCTATATAAATATCATGTTTACATATAAATATAATGTAGTGAATGCAATACTTAGAAACCTTCAATGCAGCCTACTTCCAAACAAAGCAACCTTGAGAAAGGGGTGTACAATGGAAATGAGGCTTTCAGGGTCATGAAGTACTATATCAGTGGGACATTCTTCCACAGCTCAGCTCTTTTTAGCCGTGAATGTTTAAATGATGAAGATGAATATGGATGCTGCTGCATTTTCAAGTGGAGCATTTGAAAGGTGACTGGGCTGAGTTTCATGGTTCACGTCACTACGTGTTCAGTATGTAGAAGGGCCCAAGGGGCGGAAATAAAAAAAAAAAATGAAATCAACTCCATGTGCGGGAGATGAGTCTTTACATTCTACAGCTCTCCTGACATGGTTGCGTGCGTGAAGTTAAATATGTGTAGGCAGTGTATTCGAATTTTCCTTCATGCGTATTCTAATAGAAACTCAGAGGCTTGCAGAAAAAGATGAGCGTGTTTGAATTGTTCTAAGATGCTTAACATAGAACAGGAGCACAGAAAACTAATACACACACAGCTATTGAAAGTGATCTGTAATAAGTACGTCATCAAGTTTAGAGATACTTTTTAAGGGTGACACTGTGTCCAGATGTAAAGAGTGAAGTACCTTTAGCGAGGCTTCCTGAAAGCAATCTCTGAACAGATTGGATTAACTTGAGCACCCCCTGTCGACAGCGGGCTGTACAGCCAGTCATCCTCGTATAGCAGCACAAACAGACAGACTTGAGAATTGTCTGGTAAAGATCCGATCCGATTCTTCCTCTGGACCTCAAAAAGGATTTGGGCTGGAGCAGTCCTTTTAGGAGATAATAGTTCAGGGGGCGGGCTTGAGAGGAATCCACCTCAGTAGTTACAGTACACTGCAAAGTGGTTGTGGAGAGCCATCATCGTCATTTGAAGTTTGAGGGAAAAAATTAACCAAATGCTCTTTCTTTGCAAATTCAACGACACTTACATTCATGCAGCTTTTTCCTCTTGAAGTTCCATCTATAAAGTCTACTGTGCCCCCCACAAGAAGAAATTATGAAAAATGTCTTGCAAGTTTAAACTCCCGGTATCTGATTAGAGAGAGATAAGATATATATACATATACAGTTCTGCTCTCTGAAGGAAAAAAATCTACTCACATTGTTGTAGTCGTATCAGCAGCTGTTTTCTCTCTCTGGAAATGCTTGTTTCTCTCGAGGCTACTTGAACTGTAGTGTGGGGCTCGAAGGAGGCTGGATGAAGGTCTGTGGTTTATCTCTCCTCTGGTGCACGTAACAGATTCGGACTTGAGAGTGCTAACAGCACTTAACAACAACGCACCCTCCTCTTCTTTTATATCTGAGCTCCCTCCTCTCTCTATTTGGTCATGTCTGATCTCTAAGGTTTGATTTTATGATATCAAGTCATTTGTGCGAGGTAATTTTCTCTCATGCATTTCATATTTTCTTGTATCAAACATGCACATTTAAATACTGCCACCTTGTTGGCCACATTCTGTCTTCATTTTATGAGGAATTGTGCTTTGCTTGGAGTGCCAAAGCGCAAAGGTTGTCTTTATTCAAACGTAGTGAAGCTGTATTTGCATTCTCCTTTTGCAAGCAAAATAGCTGAAGAGATTTTTTTTTTCTCTTTCTCACCACCTACGTAAATACACCTACACTGTAAATGGTTGCATAATGTGTGAATGCATTTCGCCATAATAACACCATTTGAACTGCATAAGTACAAACTATCAGAGGTGCTATGCAATTTAGAATTTTTTTTAGATATAATATTGACAATTTCTTTTACTTAAAAATAATTTTGTTGACAGAATTTATATTCCTTTTGGTCTTTGTCCATTCGAACTGCATAAGTACAAACTAACAGAGGTGCTATGCAATTTCAATTTTTTTTAGATATAATATTGACGATTTATTTTACTTAAAGATAAGTTTGTTGACAGAATTTATATTCCTTTTGGTCTTTGTCCATTGTCCATTTGAACTGCATAAGTACAAACTAACAGAGGTGCTATGCAATTTCAATTTTTTTTAGATATAATATTGACAATTTCGGTTACTTAAAAATAATTTTGTTGACAGAATTTATATTCCTTTTGGTCTTTGTCCATTGTCCATTTGAACTGCATAAGTACAAACTAACAGAGGTGCTATGCAATTTCAATTTTTGTTTAGATATAATGTTGAGTCGTCACCTTATCGTGGTGGAGGGGTTTGCGTGCCCTTATGATCCTAGGAGCCATGTTGTCGGGGGCTTCATGCCCCTGGTAGGGTCACCCATGGCAAACGGGTCCTAGGTGAGGGGCCAGACAAAGCACGGCTCACAGAAGCCCCTTATGACGATTGAAATAAATGGATTTCGTTTTCCCTCGCCCGGACGCGGGTCACCGGGGCCTCCCTCTGGAGCCAGGCCTGGAGGCGGCGCTCGAAGGCGAGCGTCTGGTGGCCGGGCCTTCGCCCATGGGGCCCGGCCGGGCATAGCCCGAAAAGGAAACGTGGGTCCCCCTTCCCATGGGCTCACCACCTGTGGGAGGGGCCAAAGGGGTCGGGTGCAATGTGTGCTGGGCGGCAGCCAAAGGCAGGGACCTTGGTGGTCTGATCCCCGGCTGCAGAAGCTGGCTCTTGGGACATGGAATGTCACCTCTCTGGCTGGAAAGGAGCCCGAGCTGGTGTGCGAGGCAGAAAAATTCCGACTAGATATAGTCGGACTAGCCTCCACGCACAGTTTGGGTTCCGGTACAAGCCCTCTCGAGAGGGGCTGGACTCTCTTCCACTCTGGAGTTGCCCACGGTGAGAGGCGTCGAGCAGGTGTGGGTATACTTATTGGTCTTTGTCCATTGGACTGTTTGCCATACAGCAATGTTACTTGAACAAAAATTATGTAAAAAAAACCATGGTAATTTTATTTATTTATTTTTATTTTTTATTTTTTTTTTGCTGAAGCATCATTCAAAAGTGGAAGAGACAAATAACATCTTTTTCTCAAGGTTATACTCTTTTACTGCCATCTAGTGGACAAATACGAACAAATATGGATGATTTAGTTACTAACCGTGATGGTGAATAAATCATTAATTGCCTATCTACTTGTGATCTGCAGTTCACCCCTTTACTCATTGGATCTCTGTGAAGTCAAGCACTTGAATACCACACATGAAAACAACTTGTTGGCCACTCATTCACTTTCACCGACAGGGTCCAGAAGAGATCAAACTTTGAACTGCTCATGTCTCCAAGTAGACTGCTTTGGAAACAAATACAGTTAGCAATTAATTCCTGTTGTCTTTGCTGTTATTTTCAATGAATGTGTTGCACTTCTGTGTATTCAAGTTATTCATCTCGGTTTGTTAAACCGTGTTATGAGACACTTGGGAATGTCTTAGTCCATTCGAGTGGGTTGATCTTTTGTGCACTTTCAGTTTTCTGCGTGATGATCCCCTGCAGAATAGTAGCTCTGCATAGGCTTTTCTGAAGTCCCTATTCAAAGCGGGATACAGGATGGGATTCAGGACGGAGTTGAAGTAGCCCAGCCACAGCAGTACCGAGTGAAGTGTAGTCGGAGGGTTCATCTGTTCCTTGATTCCTGTTCGGGTGAAGAAGGTGAAGTAGGGGAACCAGCAGATGACAAAGGCCCCGAGCACAGCAGCAAGGGTTATGGTAGCTTTGTGGTCTTTTGCAATGGCAGCCGTTGATGGCATGCGGGCGAAAGAGGGCGTGGCTGCACGGATTCGTTGCACCTGAGGAATCAATCAATCAATTAGACTTTAATTTCAACTATGTGTTGTTGAAATTGTGCTCTCTTCCTTTTTTTTCAGAAGTGCATACAGCTGCCTATCAGACCTGTACATGGGGAAAATCACTGCAAACGTTTAGATTTGGCTTATGTAGCAGATTTGAGCCATCATTTATCTTATATTGTCAGATTGATATTATCAATGCTATAAATTAACAAGACATGAATGACATCATGAATTCAACTTTTGGATTTCAGGCCACCGCGAAATAAAAAGTCCAACCAACCTGTTTAGATACTCACCTGTTGGCGTGCCACTCTGAATATGCAGAGGTACATTGCACACATAACCATCAGAGGAAGGTAAAATGAGCAAATGACATACAAAATAATGTAGTTGTTATTCCATTCAAACTGGCAATAGCGTCCCTCCTTGTGGTCTTGCCCCATGGGCCAGTCCAAGTGCTGCACTCTGTAGTCCGCTGTGTTCCATCCTAAGTGAATGGGCACAAAAGACACAGCCAGCGACAAGGCCCAGATGGCCATGATAGCCAAGGTCACCCTTGGAGGTGTGATTCTCGATGAGTAACTGAGGGGTGCTGAGATGGCGAGATATCGGTCCACGCTGATAGCCAACAAGCTCAGGATGGAGGCAGCGCACAGCATGACATCCAACGAGACATAGATGTTACACATGGTGCCTCCGAGGGGCCACTTGCCACTGCGTAACTCCAGAGTGGCGGAAAAGGGCAGAACCAGCAGGCCCAACAGGAGATCTGTCACCGCCAGTGACACCACAAAGCAGTTAGCGATGCGCCACAGTCGGCGGCTGAGGCCCACGGCCAAACATACCAGTACGTTCCCACTAATGGTTAAGATGATGAATGACACCAGAATAAGCCAATGGAGAGCAGTAGAAATCATGATGTTCTCCTGTGCTGAGTCACTGATACAATGCTGAAGGCTTGCCCTTGTGTGTGAAGGTCACAGAATGGGAAAAAATATCTTCCCATGTACTGGTGTCTTTTTCTTTTCCCTGCTGGGACTCTCTGAGGTCAACAAGTCCCTGATGAAGAGAGAAAACATTATCATCATGCTGGCAACAAAATGTGCCAGTAACTGATTGTGCATAATATGCCAGAGCAGAATTATTGGTGCTATCAATTACGGCAAGTCGTCCAGGTCCTGACAAGCAAAGCAGCCCCAGGCCCAACTATACTTTTTCAAGCCACTGTACAGGCATGATATGATGGCAATCAGAAACAGCAAACTTTTTGTTTGTATATTCATTGAGGATGCAAATCAGGTTCCTAGTGATGGATTTTTTTTGTAAGAGCTCCAACACATTTGCTTAAGCATGGGCTGTTCTATGCATAAAAACCAGTAACCATAAAACATCCAGTCAAAGCCAAGGAGTAAAATAAACATACTCGAGCTGTTTAAGGAGATCATGATTCACCCCCTCCCCATCCTACTAAAAAAAAAAAAAATTGTCAGTGCAATGCCATGCTTTTAAAATACCGTAATTTTCAGACTAAAAGTCGCTCCGGAATATAGGTTGCACTAGCCATAAAATGCACAATAACGTGAAAAAAAAAACATATATAAGTCGCTCCGGAGCATAAGTCGCATTTTGGGAGGAAATTTATTCGACAAAATCCAACAGCAAGAACAGACATGAACGAGCAACAACTGGCTAAACGATCGGTATGCTAACGTGACATAAACACAAACGAAGAGCTGAGAACGGGCGTGACGTAACATTCAGAGTTATTAAAAAAACTATTACATAAATAACACGTTAATAAAACCATCTGTGTCACTCCAATTCAATAAATCCATTGATCGTCCTTTGTCAACAATGGGTGTGCGCCGCTGACGGCGCTTGCACTTCAAAATATTCCACCTGCCCATATAACGATGCATAAATTAGATATCAAATAACTATTATGTATGCAATAATATTATCAAACCATCTGTGCCCTCTAAATCATTAAATCCATCGATCAAATTCCTCGTCCTTTGTCAACAACGCCGCACGTGCGCCCTGACGTCAGCCTCGTCGTTATTCCACAGATCTAGTATATAACTATATTGTAGCGTTAACAAAGTACAAGGAAAGACGTGGGTTTGGTAAACGGCTCTTTATTTAACAAAACAAACTTCTAGGCGTGTGGCGGCGTGGACTTCCAGCCACGGAGGTGGAAGAGAGATCCATAGAATAGGACCGGGTGTATGTAAAAGCCATGAGCAAGCCCCATCCACCGTTCCCGGACAGCCACCCGGCCGAGCGCCGGCCCCCGACTTCTATCCACGGAGTTGAAAGAAAGCTCTGTAGAGTAGGACCGGGCATGTGTAAAAGCCATGTCCGAGCCCCATCCACCGTCCCTGGACAGCCACCCGGCCGAGCGCTGGCCCCCGACTTCAATCCACGGAGGTGAAGAAAGCTCCGTAGAGTAGGACCGGGCGTGTGTAGAAGCCATAATAGTTTTTCAAACCTTCTGTGTCACTCCAAATCCTTAAATCCTTCAAACTCTTCGTCCTCCGTGTCACTTAGAAACAAAGCCGCTGATAATGCCGGTAGTACATGGGGCCCTTCGTCATCTTCGTTATCCCATGATCAATCTTTGTCCTTTTTGTAAACAACCGCCACGCCGCGTCGCGCAGCTGACGTCACTTGAAATTCAAATTACAGTAATCCCTTGCTACATCGCGGTTCGTTTATCGCGGTTTCACTTTTTTTTGGGGAAATTTTTTGAAAAAAAACACATATAAGTCGCTCCTTATTATAAGTAGCCCCCCCACCCAAACTATGAAAAAAAATGCGACTTATAGTCCGAAAAGTACGGTAACTCCTTTTGGAAACTTGAATGTCATCCTGATCTTGTCAGAGCCAAAAACACAATAGCTAGACTGACAATAAATTAAATTGTAAATTAGTTAATTAATTTATTTTAATTAGATCACGGTTGGGAATCCGCAATTTCTTACCATATTTGTGTTTACTGTAACAATCAATAACATACTTGATTTAGCCTCATTCTCCTCATCCAAATCCACAAAAAGGGCTGCCTCACCTCATTTTGCTCTGAAAATTTCTTCCCAGATCGTAAATAATATCTGATGCCAGCCAAATACAGTGGATGATCCCTCTCTCGCTTTCCCCCTCGCTTTTGGTCTACTTCTGATCCTCACTCTCACCCGCAATGTTTTTATTTTTCTCAGACAGCAGTCAACCAAAAAGGCACCTTCCGCCCATCTCTGGTGTACTTAGTCATAGTTTGGGATTAATCAGTCACTATTGTATCAAGCTTGAAAGAAAAAAATAATGTTATGATTACTTTCGTAAAAATAGTACATGATTTGTTTTATTCATTGTAATTTTTGTTGAACTTGAGTTCAGTGTTTTGGTTTTAAGCATTTTGAAAAAAGGAGTGTGTCTCTCAACTCCAAGTGCTTGTGGTTTTAAAAACACGTTTTAATAATCAGGGATAATATGAAATGGATAATATTTAAACAATACTAACTTAAAGTTTGTAGTTTGAAGTCTTCCTCCCAGCCCAGTTTTGGACATGTGGCACAACACTCACATTCATTCCAAGTTACATCTTGACTAAACTCGATTGTGGTAATGGATAATGAATGATTGAAATGTGTTTTGAAAGAAACACAAACATGCATGTGATGTTGACCTTTTGTCCAAAATGAAGCGCCACAAAAGGAACCCAGGAAAAAGGAACTCATATGTGGAAATATAATTTTATTTGTTGCATTACCATAATTTTACTTATTGTTCAAGGTACGTGAAAAGTACTTTTTGGTTCCAGGTTCTCCGCCAATCTCTTCCGTTGCATCTCAAGTGACGACACCATCTGCTGGACATGAGCCAGTACTGAATGGATGTCACATCAGTGAGGAATCTGCAGGATTTTTTCCCATCTCCCTCATTCAGCTAAAAGGTCCCCATTGCACATGTGACCCTAATAAGGACTCGTGGTGCATTGAATGGAAGTTTGGATGGATGACTAACAACACAACACAACACAACACAACACAACACAACACAACACAACACAACACAACACAACACAACACAACGCAGCTATGCAAACCTCATAATCAATACTCAGTCCAATTTATTCTAATACCAGCTTGCCAAATATTGGGATTAGTTGAAATTAAACTCTCTTGTGTATGCATGCTGCTGTTATTGATGCTTCATTATTAAAGTTACTTATCATGATGATTATTAATTTTGTTGTGGCTGCAAACTATAGCTGATTATAAGCCAACAACAGCAATTAAAGGAGCCTCCGAGCTGTGTTGGCTGTCAGTCATCCCCTGACGTGTTGTTGAGAGAGACGTGACTGAGCCTGAGGTGATGTTTGAGACTAACAAGCTAATTCTCAGCCTTTCAAGGATGCTGGCCTGAGTTGCTTGATGTTTTGGCTACACTTCAGCATCTAAGTGGTCTTGTGTCAGCAATTGTGCCTTTATTATCGCAGCTAAATAAAATGTGATATAATATGAAGGGAACAGTTTTTTTTATTTCAGTTTTTTTATTTTAAAAATGAAACACATGCATTATATTGATGCACTACATAAAGCAAAATATTTTTATTTTATTTCAAAAAATATTTGTGGTGATAACTCATGGATATGCAAAAACTTTGAAGTCATTATCTCAAGAAGTTTGAATATTACAGAAGAAAAAAAAATCTAAGGATTTTTTATATAGAAATTGGGAAGGAATTGTTTTTGCAACATACATGTGCATAATCATTCAATTTATAATCATGAGTTTTACTTTTTTAAATTGAGCCGTGGAAATAAATTAACTTTCCTATGATATGTACATACACCATACAATATTTTTTTTGTTTTGTTATGATAACAACTGCAGGATGCAACAACAGAAACTCAACCCCAAAAATTAAAAGGAAAGAATAAAATATATCTGTGATTGTATTATTCATACAATCCATTCCAACAACGTTAGACAAGTTTCAAATCTACTAAACAGGCCCACGGCAAGCACTTTCTCAGTCTGAAAATTCCACGATCGGGTCTCTTTTTTGTGGCTTGTCAAATCACATTTTCATCCCACAGAAGCTGATCTCTCACATCTCCAGTGGATTACTGAGCCTCCAAAGACCCCCCTCCCCACCCAGAGGACACTTGACCCTCGGAGGAGTGACAGTAAACCCCAAGTGCCCTTCTTTGCCTCCCTCCATTCTTTGTCATCCTCAGGGAACACTGCCACTGAGTCTCTACGTCAACATGACTCATTAGTCGCGTTGGCCAATCAAACCGGCTTAGACATAGCAGAGGAATAATGGGTGGATGATTCTTTCACTCTTCAGTGAAAAAGATGAAAGTTCTGTAAATGTTTTGTCCATTACCAAACAGTTTGGATTTGGATTCCTAAACTTGCTGCTATTTCCTGGGCAGCCACTTCAAGAGAATTTTGTAGAGCTTTTTGCTTTTCTTCTTTGACTTCTTCAAATTCTTCACAGCTTTTCTGAGCAGATTGAAGTTCAGTGCACAAGATTGGGAAACATGGGCAGCTTTATTTCTCCTTGTTGAGTGTAGATTAAGAACCTCCAAGAAACACCTTTCCTGCTGTCTGAAGTCATACTCCACACTGAATAGACAAATATTAAACGCAAACATTAGACACAATTCAACAACTTGACATTATGTAATAAATATGATCCGTGAAAAAAATAGCTACCCCTGTCCCCATCTTTTGCCGCTACTTAAATATGTATAAGAAACCACTGCTTATCATGTACTACTCAAATGACCGCCCCACCCCCTTTAAGGAGGCCATTAAAACACTTCAACACATCATTTTAAGATTGAGTAGATCAAGAGAAGAAGACAACCTCTTCATCTTCATCATCAGCAGAATAAAGGTGTCTCAGGCTTTGCTTTGCAAAGCACCAGTCTTTTTTTTTTTCTCTTTAAAGAGATCAGAAGAATTTCAGATTTCTGAGCCTTTCTGAACTTCCTTTCCACAAACAGAATAGCTGGCTCAGGGGATGACAATTTTTTATTCTATTGCCTCCACCTGATGCAATGTTTCATCCTGACGGTGTAATTATGAACAGAATCTATTTGTATTGGGCATCGATGATATTTTCAAAAGTATCCCATTTGGATGAATCTCATTTGTTACATTAAAGAGCAACCCTAGTCAGGAAAAAAATGAAAATAAATCAAAAACATCACCAACCTGTAAACAATACAAGCCGTGTTTTGGCAGGTGGAACAGTTTTTGAGGTCCTGTCCCGTTTTGTAGCATTGTCGACTGTAAAAGAAACATAAAACACAGATTTATTTAGGCCAACTTTTTAAACACTGTGTGGTAAGAAGTGCTGATGTCAGCAATTAAGGAATGCCAAAACACACATTCTGCCAGATGTATAATCAACTCTAGTCTAAAACATGACCTCAGACAGTCGCAGCATATTAATACTCCATTCTGGATGAGAGTGACTGACAGAGACACATTGCTGGAAGCCCATTTAAGCTTTGTTATGTCCTAGTTACATAATAAAAAAATAATTTGAAAATCTACTGTATGCAAATGTTACTGAAAATGCCTTATGATGTGTGCTATTGTATTACCCAGTGGAAGGATTGTGTCCGGCCTCCAGGTCATGGATGATGTTCAGCAGAGTAGTGATTCTGTTCTTGTTGGCTGCCAGACTGGCCTCCACACTTTCGAGCTTATGCTGTATGCTTGCTGATTTACAGCACTGAGGGGAAGAATGCAGAAACAGGGTTGCTGCTTCACGAGGGTGGCAATGGGCCAGAATCAGGTCCGCTGTGTCCTGCTTGGAGCCAAATTTTGCGTCTCGGCTGACTATTGCCTCAGCCTCACTGGACCCGAGGCGTCGGAGGGATGCCCAATTGCAAGTCGTACAAAATTCTCCCTCACTGCAGCATTGGGCTGGTGCAATTAGAGACAAATTTGGGCCTTGGAGAGATTGTTGAAACGGTGCAGCTTTATTGGACTCGAGCCGCTGCATGCGCTCGAGATCATAATGTACATTTCTGTTTGCCAGTGTTGAGATAATGGGCTTTCCTTTTGCTGTGACAGAGGTTGTTGGATCATTTGGACGCGTCTGTTTATCTGCATTTGAGTCAGCCGTACTGTTTGCATGCATGGGTGACATGCTCAAGGCAAACTTTTCTGTATTTGAATCCATCTGCTGTTGCTGCTGGGCTGCCGGGCATGTAGCACACTGTCCCTCGTGATCTACTACCGTGCTTCCTTGATATTGTTCACCCGCTTGTTGTTTTGTGTTCATGCGACCCTGCAGACAAGAACCGTTTGACTTAATTGGACAAAAGCTATTTTGAAGAGTTGTGTCTTGTGATGGAACTGAATGTTCTTTTGACACATTACACAGTATATCGTTAATTAGATTGCCACGCAATAGCTTTTGATTACTACACAATTTACTAGTCTTGCTTGAATTGCTGGTTCTGTTTGGAATGGTTTGTGTCACATTTGACACGAAACCGTTTTTGGACACTTTTGACAGCAGTGCAGTCGGAGTTATGTGTCTCTGATTTGGAACAACAGGTTCGTAAGTGGGTTCAGATGTGATGTCGCTTTGTGTTTGGCAAGGCTCGAATTTGTTAGCAGAGGGAAATGTATGAGGATTAATTGATTTGTTGTGTTCGTGTGACACATTGCTTGTTTTAAGTAAGGAATTAAAGGACACGCTCGAGTTCTTTTGGGTTAGTTTTAAAGTGGATGAAGGGTGAATATTTGAAGAGGTCCTCAGGGCTGTGTTTCTGTACAAAGCATAATTAGTAGCTGTGGAGATGGGAGCTGACATCCCCAATTTAGAATCAAGGGTTGCGCAAGATGCATTTAGAGATGTTGTGTTTCCGCAATGTGTTAATTCAGAATGTGAGGACACTGGATGTTTCGGGGCATCTAAAGGTTTAGGATCATGCTTGTCACTTGAATTTGTATTTTCTTTGAAATTAACACTATGTTTGACAACCACATTGCTACATGAGCTTGATTTTTCTCGCAGTGTCTCAGCTACATCAAGTGAATTGGATTTCAAGGGCTCTGATAATCTGCTGGGATATTTATGTGATAGTGAGTCATTTTTTGTTTTTATTTGTTGTGCTGTATGCGTCGAGTTCTGTGTTCCGTGGTGCAGAAACACTGTGTTGCTCTCTGTAGTTTTTGCGGACATGAGTGCATTATTCAATATTTGGACGGTTTCAGGGATGCTAGCTGATGCGTTTCCTTTGCATGTTGTGTACAAATGAGATGGAGTGTTTTCTTGTGCAGCATGTACAGATACACAAACTTTTTGCTGGGCCTTATGTTGGTATTTAAAAAGAGTCTGTGTGTGGGGGGAGTTTGATTTAGTAGCTGTGGCCATAAGAGGAGTCGATGGGAGACTTCCCATTTTTTGGGGAATTTCATTGTCAAGAGGCATATTTGTTAAAGTGTCTAAACGATAATCCTTTCTTGTTTCAATTTTGGCTTTAGTGATAGTGATTGCATTAGCGTGGATGGCCTGAGAATCGGTTGAGGCGACGTCATGTCCATGCGTAGAAAACTGTCCTTTAACTGAATGGACTGGACATGCAGGGTGTCGTGTTATTTTATGTCTTGGTGCTTCGTGAAGATGTGACCCTCGCTGAGGGCTCGTCTCTTTTTCTTCGTGAAGAGAATTCTCAAGGAGTTGATGGTTGCTTGGTTGGATATCGGTCTCATTACGGGGCGACTTGGTGGAGTTGTGAGCCGAATTAAATAGTGTTTCTTTTTGCCAAGCAGGAGAGGTGAGAATTTTCTTCCCTAAAATCTCAACTCCCGCTGTTCGTCTGCCTCTACACTGGTTGCATATATGTGGTGATCCACGGGTATGTTTGGGAGCAGAAAACATCAACATGTTCCTCGACTCGGTGTAATGGGTGTGCAGTCTTTTTTGGTGTCCTCTGTGAGTTGGGGTGGATTCATCGTTATCAAGGCTAATGCCACCCATGGCCTCTGAATCAACCACACTACCGTTAGCGTAGCGAACAGTAGGTTTTGTTCTTGGAGACACTTTGGTTGCAGTTCGTGTAGAATGTGGAGTGGACTTGATTGTTCTAGGAGTGCAGTAACTGTCCTGACTGCACATAACATCCCCTAAGGTCTCTCCTACAAGTTCTTGAAAAGTCACTTCCTTTTTACTTCTCAAGTCTCCATTCCTTGTCCCATTTTCTCTACCACTGTTAGTTAGTAGTAATATCTCTTTGTACTCCTTGGTAATGTAGCTTTTTGTCGTGCGGGCACTGTGATCTGATTGCGTGTGGAGTTTATACATGAGCTGTGCGCACCGCTCGGAAGGTGCTCTGCTTATCCCTGGGGATGTTTGCACGCCAACGCTGCTGCTCTGAAGACCCCACGTTTGCAGCTGCGCTCCTCCGGTTGCGTCGCCTCCAGTTGTCCTCCAGCTACGTGCCCCCACCAAGGCTGGGACGCCTAAAACTGGTACGGGAGTGGTCAGGTCAGCTGCTCGTCTCCCCATCCTGTGGCTGACTGTTTCCAACGTTTTACAATTTAAGGGATCGTTTGTGTAGCATTTAATATATCTGGAAGAACAAGAGGAAAATGCTTACAGTTTGGAGGAGCTGCCTGGGAAGGATTGCACTACACTATAAAACTACTTTCAGCAACATTATCCAAGACAGCAAAAATTTAGCTAATAGTTGTACGAATGAACTGAACATTTGACATCGATTTTGCCCTTTGGAAACAAATGGGATTTTTGTGGAAAAACATACAAATGCAAAAGACCAGATTCTCCATTGTGTAACAATTCAAACCTACAAATATGAATTAACTAGTCTGAATTTGTTTTCAAATGACAGAAGAAACACCCACAGTTATTGGAAACCTTTGTCTTTCTCATTAGATTGTTTTATATCTAAATATAACTCATCTTCTTGCCCAATTTCAGATACCATAAACAATGGAACAAAATAATCTAATGAAACACTAACTGAAACTAACTTTGTCACATTATGAGGGGAAGAGGATCCAAGCAAGAATTTGGGGCTGGAGTTCAACCCAAAAAATGATTTCATGTAAAGAAAAAAAAAGGTAAACAAAGTAACACTGAGGGCAGAAAACCAAAATAAATAGGAGTTCAAAACCACTGGGAACAATGTATAAAAACAAATACTTGGACTTAACATGATGTGACACAGACAATCAACCAAAAATAACTGAATTAAAATGGGAGCTAAATACAAACAAACCAACGAAACAACGAGAAACACCTGGATGAGACACAAAGGATAGGAAGAAGCTGATTGGGCGGCACTCGGGACACACAAGATTATTGGACACAATAACTTGACAAAACAAAAATCGACTACAGGGACACCAGGAAAACAAACTAAAGCCTAAATCAAAACCAACTCAAAAAAACGAATATGTGCTTGCAAGAGTTGATATACGTGTCATAACTTTAACATGAATACATTGTGACAAGACTCCTCTCACCCTCCTCTTCCTCCGCTTCACTGACTGCCATCCAGACATGCCATAACTGCAGAAAGAACACGTAGTGAGTTATCCCTTTAGGGACTGTTAATTTGGGTGGCCATGACTTGAACTCTGTGTTGTCTTTGAATAACTAAAGGTTGTAATCAGAGTCAACAACTAACTTCATGCAATAATAGTATCCTTCGATCAAGATAGAAAATTCAACTTTAATATCATACCTGATTGATGTCCATTTCTGAAGAACTCCTCCAGAGCCCCTTAGGTGCGGAGCAGCTTAGATCTTAAAATAATTATGGAACAGTTATCCACTCCTGCAATGTGAACCCTGTTTTGCAAACAATTCATTTCTGATTTAATCTACTCGGAGTTTATATTGGCACTGCTTTTTGCTCATGTCCTAGTCTCGATACTACTGTATGCTGTCCTCCAAAACACTCTCGGTCTCGAGTGGTTTGCGTCTTCTCTCTTATTCACTCCCTCTCTATTATCTCCATCACAGTCCTCTCACCTCCCAGCAGCAAGCATCCTGATCTACAGCTAGGTCGAGATTGGGGGCAAGAGAGAGAGAGAGAGAGAGAGAGAGAGAGAGAGAGAGAGAGAGAGAGAGAGAGAGAGAGAGAGAGAGAGAGAGAGAAGGAGAGAGAGAAGGAGAGAGAGAGAGAGAGAGAGAGAGAGAGAGAGAGAGAGAGAGAGAAAGGGGAGAGAGAAAGGGGAGAGAGAGAGAAGGAGAGAAGGAGAGAGAGAGAGAGAGAGAGAGAGAGAGAGAGAGAGAGAGAGAGAGAGAGAGAGAGAGAGAAAGGGGAGGGGAGGGAAGTGGAATAGGGACCGTGTCTAAATTACCATTATTAAAAAATGGGAAATGCATTCAAAAGAAACAAATAATAACAAGAAAAAAAAAAACATCATATAAAATCGGTAAACCTGCTACATTTATTTAGCAGGACTACGCAACAACTAAAAACAGTGATGAAATGCTGTCATACGCCGAGCAAGAAAATATGTTGCTGCTCGAGGAATGGTTCCTCTGCTCAAAAATGCAAAAGTAAGTGTCCTGTCCATACCTTTCCTGACTCTTAATAAAACAGTAAAAGTAAGCAAATTTAATTTCCTGTCACTTTATTTCCAACTTCTCATTGCTCTGTCACTTGACTTTTTCAGCTTCTGTTTTTTCAGTTAACATACCTTTGCCCCTTCTTTTTCCCACCTCCTTTTCGTCCACCGACTGACAGTATCATCTCTGCACCCTCCCAATTAGCTGGCCTTTGTGAGCAGTTATTTCTCCTGTCACTGACCTGATTAAAACAGACCATACTGAATAAGATTTTATATGACGCCTTTGTGTGTTGCCTTCATTAGAGCTTGCTCATAGTCTATTACTACCGATGCGGCAAACAATGAAACTTCATTGGTGCATGGAAGATTGTTCCTTAGCTCCTAGGTGAACACTTACAGTAATAATGTAAGACTGAAAATGTTTAGCCTGGCATAATTTCCTGGGTACAACTGTGTATTGTAAATCATTACTGCCTGTATTTGTTTATGTGGCTCTTAATAGCTAGTTTTGCTTTCTTTCCAATGTATACAACCAAACCATTCAATGAAGATTTATGCAAACCGCAACAATATGATGATTGGCATAAAGATTTTAGCCATCACAAACACACATGCATTTGTTTTTCTTCAATCCATTGTGGGATTTTATTTCAGCCGTTGCTAACAGAGAATAATGTGCATTTTTTTGTACAATTGGCAGGATAAATAACAGCCTTCCTCGTGTCTAAGGAAATTAGTCAAATACTGCACCAATATGTAATGTGCTTATGAACACCAGTAGATGTCAGCATTGTAAGAGAGATGGACTCTGTGAGGAGTAAAAAGGGGAAAAAATTCAATAAGATGAAAGTTGGGAATGTTCTTCAGTCTACATACAGATGGCGCACATAACACACACACACACACACACACACACACACACACACACACACACACACACACACACACACACACACACACACACACACACACACACACACACACACAAATAGCAGACGCCCCCTCACAGACAGTAATTAACATGAAAGCCCATTGTTGAAATGGAAGAGTGGATTAGACTCCCATGTGAGCACGGGCGGGCGTCCTTGAATACCCACCGGTTTGCACTGATGTGCATGTGCTGATCATGCTTTTAAAATGGATTATTTTGATTCAGAGTTTAAAAACGAGCATATTTGCTGCAAACTTGCAGCATCTTGGTGTAAAGGAACTACGTTGAGATGAGGAGAGAAGATTTACATAGGTATAGTGTATGTTATCATAATCCTACAATATGCTAGTTTGAGCTTGGAATGCTTTGCCTTGTGTCACCTATTGTCAATTCAAAACATGGTAGAGCTAATTGCTGGATCTACTGGGCTACAGCTATAAACAGAATGGAACTGTATAACAAATTAAATTTATATGGGATTATTCATCCTGAATGTCACAAACTGGACAGAAAACAGAATCAAAAGTCAAGTTTGAGATATTTAAGAAAACCTTTATTTGTGACTTTTTAACAAAACACATTACCAGGTTGATGAAGTCATTAGAACCACTATTATCACCTTAACAATAAGCAGGTGTACAAAAGAAGTTTATGAACAGATCTGCACTGTCACTAGCATGTGCCACCCACTGTCACACCCAGTGACTGACAAATATTCACTATACACGAGCAGAGAATACATCAACTTTTTTTTTTTTTTTTTACATTTTATCTATTTTGGATTTTTTTGGTCCTCTTTTTCAACCTTTTTTTGTTTTCATTAAGTAAGGAATAGTTATGGAGGGTGTGCACATGAGTTCACAACAGTGTTTGTTTGATCATTTCAAAAGTTCAAGGGTCAATTTTCTTACCAATGTAAACCATATGCCAAAAAAAACAAATTCATAGCATAACACAGTAGCATCATGAATATACAGACGATCCAGTGCTATTTTTACAGGATAAAAAAAATGTCATACTTTTGGGTTTTGCCACAAATTCGAGTACCGTATTTTCCGGACTATAAGGCGCACCTTCAATGAATGTCCCATTTTAAAACTTTGTCCTTATATAAGGCGCATCGGACTATAAGGCGCACCTTTAATGCATCATGTCCGATTTTTAATCCCAATCAAATCATTCTCCATTTTATCTTTTTTATTTCAAATTCAGTCGCAACAAATTACTTTATAATCAAAAAATAATGATCCAAAGTCTTTTTGATTCATGATTCATAGTCTTCAGCGGGCCACTTATGATTGATTTCATGACACAATGCTTCGGGCCAGTTTAAATTTAGGAATTTGGTCCACATATAAGGCGGACCGGACTATAAGACGCACTGTCGGCTTTTGCGAAAATTTTAGGTTTTTAGGTGCGCCTTATAGTCCGGAAAATTCGGTACTGTTTGTGTTGTGTTGTGTGTGCATGGATGTGTATTCAGGTTTATGTTATCCAATACACATTTCCCAGTGAAAAAAAGGTATAATATATATCGTTTTCTTTTTTGTATATTTGTTTTTGCTTTTAACATGCAAACACTCGGTGATCTGACAGCACAGAAGTACACCTGACGGATGGACGAACGGGGGCAAGGAAAGGTGAGCATGGTTGGTTTTGAGCATGATAACAGTGCCCACAGCTGTGACTGGAAATAGGATGGTTCCAGAAACTTAACACTGACAGACATGAGACACGTCCACTTGCACTGCCTTCAGCTCAAACTACACATCTCCTCCCATGCTAGATTCCTCAAGTAAGGGCAAAATAAAGTTAATCTTTTTTTTATACATTTGTTTATACACTAGCAAAACAGCTCATAAAAAAAACAACGACTTATTTGCAGTAATTGAGCAAATGTAAAAAAAGACGGTCACCATGTTCAAATTCTTGTTGGTGCGAATGGTAAACTGCCTTCCAATTTCAAACCTTTCTGATGTTCTCGTAACATTGATGGATGGCTCAGATACAAGTATTCAACACAACTTCCTCTGATGACATAATAAGGGAACAATGCCAATGTTTGACATTAAGGAGCGCAGTGTCCTCTGTTTATGAATATGGATCATGACACAACCAGTCCAACAGTCCATTTTTACGGGTGGTATTCCCGACTACGTTCATTCGGGTGGAGGACGAGGAGGGAGGAAAAAAGCAGCGGGCAAGCACATCCTACAAGCACTGAAGCAGTCGAAGCGGTGGTGATGAGCTTGAAGAACATCTACTTAACATTCAAAGACAGAAGAAGAGGGATCAGGCTTGAACAAGCAACCGTCCTGCCTCACAGCCTCGGAACACACTCTCGTCATTAAGAATACCATCAAACCTCAAGAATAGCGTGCATGTTCTATATGTTTGCACTTTGGATATGCAGCACTGAGAAGAAAGTACAGTTGATGTTGGGGAGTCTGTGTTTACAATAATGTGTGTTTCAGATTGAATATGATGGTGCACAACTGGATTATGTCCCTTTAGAGTTGTGCTGTTTGGATCAGCTGCACATAAGTTACACTGCGTCACAAGAGTACAAGAGGCAACAACAAAATAGTCAAGCTAGCAATAAAGATGGTGCAAATCATACCAAGTCTCATAATTGCACTCACCAAAATTAAAGGACTTGATTTTAATTTACATTAAATTGTGTTCTTAAAAGATTTGAGGTCATTTAGAATGTTCCCAAACCATTTCTTGTACTTTTTTTCAGTATTATATAAAGTTCTCATTCATTGTTATTCGAGATAGGATGAACATCCTGGTTCACATTTATTATTGCATCAACCTATGTTTAGTTTGCCCCAAATAATCAGTCCTTTTGGCTGATTGGCTGAATGTTAATTTAATGGAATGAATTAAGAATATCTAATTACCATTATATATTGATGTTGGCCTATTTTACAAAATGGTCATGTGAATTTATAGAGGCTGGCTTAGGAAAATAATAATAATACAAAAATCGATAATATGGCCCAATCAATATGGTTTTCTTATTTTTAGATCACATTGTCATGCTAAAACAGGCTAAAATGTCTAGTTAGGCCCAAGTGTTGTAAACGTTAAACAAGTTGTGACATTGACCTGGGAACAAACTTCATACAGTTGGTACAAGCCAGTGTAGGTTCTGAACGTTGGCAATGTGCTATCGTATACTGACAGATTGTTGTATTTTGAGTTGATATTTTTGTGCCACCTTACTGTCTGCATAGCAGTTATTTCTTTTTCATGTTTTCATTCTTTTATTTGAAATAGAAAAGACCACATTTGCTGAATATCTACGATATCTACTTAATACTGACGAAAAAAGTCCTATTTTTCAGTTTGGCTTTCACTTATCTAGATGCGACAGTATGCAGGGTTCATTTGTTCAAGCATCCTTTCCTGACAATAGTTGGATACAAATCGCTTTTTTTATGGCATTTTGATATTCATTATACAAACTTGGGAGTGAATGCAATTTTCAAGCTACTATACCAATCCCCAAAAGGCCATCTGAATATACAGTTGAATAGAATGAACTACTATTGGTCAAAGTTGAAGGCCAAATGAGTCATAGAAGAGAGGAGATGCATTTGTCGAGCAGGTTTGCTTTGTGCAGAGAGCTGAGCTCCACTGAATAAGTGATTGGCAACTGTACAATGTAAGTAGAGTATGTACTGTGATGCATATGCTGCAGAGACTCCTTCATTCATATCAATTTGGCTTTTTGGCCCTGTAATCAGGATGGCATCTTAATCGCTTCAATTCAGCCCTCTTTAATCATCCCCTCCATCATCCTTCCCTTTCTCCTTCTTTTCTTTCTTATCCTTCTTCTTTTTCTTCTTCTTCTTGGCTTCCTCCTTCTTTCCAAAGCTTATGAAGTCCCCTTTATCGTCAACAGGGCCGGGGTCATGGCGGATAGAAATGATGGCTGGGGATCCGGGGATGATGAAGGCTTCGGGAGGAATCTCGCCAGGTTTCAGGCCCTGTGGCGGGCAGTAGCTTTGTCCGGCTCCGTATCGGAAGTGCCAGCTGTTGCTGTTGACACCGGCTCCTACTGGAGGGGAGAGCTCTCCACCACCTTCACCATCTAAAAAAAATACAACACGTGAAATTAGCTTGACTTCTAATATTATAAGCATTGAGTTTACAAAAAAAGATTCACTTTAAAATCCTTTGAACGGTTTGCGGGTATCCAGAGTGTCTGTGATTTCAATGGTGAGGTGAAAAGGTCACAAAAGCACAAACGAAAAAGAAAAGGGAATGCTAGATGAGATCCACTGAGATGTAGACAGCGAGGAGCAAAGCAGTAAGGAAGATGGGGGCGGGGGGCAGCATTGCAGCAGACACGGTGCTCTCAGGCCCACACCAGTTCTCTCTCTCTCTCTCTCTGCTCTGACCTACTTTCCAGCAGCATTTTATTTAGATCAAACAAGCCTTTGCCAAAAGATTCTTTTTGATTTTTCTTTGTAGGCTATTTATGATATTACTGGAATGCTGAGATGGTTTCAACTACTCTCCCTTCTGGGAAGGACGACTGTTACACAGCCGTCCGTCCATATTTTTAACGAGTTCATCAAGTCAATTCCATGCATGCACTTGTAGCAGAGGGCAACAGTCGGCAACTTGGCATTGTTGACCCGTCAAAACATTGTTACAAAAAGCAATCTTGACAATAGTGGACACCAATTTGTACCAGCATAACTCACTATTCACATAAAAAATATTTTGCTGATATTTTTGATGGAATAGAAAGTGGCAACTTCAGTTTGAGTACAATATGAGGATAACAAATCAACTCTGAAATCTAAATGATGAATATTAAAGAGAAAAACAAATCCAGTCTGAATTTTGATTTATTTTCCACAATGTGCCAACAAGAAGAGCAAGTTAATTACTCCGTGTAAATGAGCTTCTTAATGATACAGCAGTGTCAGATTAGACGATTTTATCTCACCATGTAAATCCCGTAATACTGTGATGCTGTTTTTGAGGATTATGACATTTGACGGAATGCATTCAACCCGCCAGTTAATCTACAGAAGAGGCACTAGCATTGAAAACATTGGAGGTCTTTTTCAGACGCTATTTAATAGCCAAAATATAAAAATTTGCTCTCCCTTCCACAAAAAGTAAAATGCAAGAAATATCCATGTCTATTTTACTTTGTGAGACATAAGGGACAATAGCGACCACACAACACTGTCATTCCTCTGTTCCTTCAGCTCTATCAGCAATTTTCCTCTGCTGCAGCAATTTATATTCTTACGCTTGACCAACTGAGGCAAAATGTCAAGTGGCTGAGTTTAATCAAGTGAATGTTGTCTTGAGACGTCCCTGTGGTGGCTGTAGCAAATCTTGTCCGAATCCAGGCACAGGTATAAATAAGAGATTCTGCTGTGTGTGTGCTTAGCCTGCGAAAACCACGTGTTTGGAATTCTGCCGCTGTACATGCTTGCCTATACATCACACAAAATATGGATCAGAAATGAATTAAGGAGAAGCTGCAATCCTTGAGGTGGTTGCCATGACACCTGATGTTTATTGAAGCTTTGCATTATAACCTATATTTGAAATAGACTCTTAGTTTCCTCCCCAATCTATCTTTGCATTTTTGTCATTCTGTTTTGAAGATGTATATTGTGTATTTCTTCCTCTGTATTTTCTTTCCTTCTACCTCACCGCTCCAGTCTCCTCCTTTTGGTCTCTAATTCTTCCATTCAGAGGTACGGCTGGTTGCCATGGGAACAGCCTTCACCCACTCCCTGCTGATGGAGGGTGCGGCTGCTGCAGCAATCTCTTGGTTAGACAGTGTTGCCAGGCAACAAGTCACATGGTGTTCCCTAGCAACAACAGTACTGCAGAAACTTGCCAATCCTCTTAACCTTTCTCGTTCTCCATCCCACCAGCACCCCACTACCACCCCTCCCCCCCGCACCCCTCCTTTGTACCTCTCCTTAGCTCTTCCGCTCCTAAATTAGTTTCAATACTAAGGGGTCTGTTTTTTTTTTTCCCCCACTGCAGTCTCATATTACTGATAATAGCTTTTGTAATCGCCTTCATGGCATTAGACAAATATCTCCTCTTTTGGGCCACTGGGCCAGTTACATAAACACCGTTTTGAGGTGGCTGCAATTAATATTCATCAAATTATGTTGGACAAATTCAAAAGAAAAAAAAAAAAAAAAACGTTGGCTTTTAATGCATATTAAGAATGATCAACCTGCAAGCCGGTGCATGAATATGCCTCTGCACTGAACCACCATGAACAGAATTGTCTCCTCATGCAACAATGCACTCCTGATATGCAAACTGTGCAAGCTGGTATTTCAGAAAATTATATGACCAACAGAAGCAGATTGCACAAATAAACATTTCTCATCCGTAAGCCAATACAGAATATGGCAAAAATTGCCTCTTTTACACATAAATACGCCCTTGATGAGCTACAGCGAGGCATATTTTACCACTGACTGGCCAAGTGAGTGACTGCGATGAAATGTCTCACTTTGGAGTGTGTACCCATGCTCTACTTCCCAATATTAGACAGAAAATCAATGTGTAATAGGCCGGAGGAAGGAGTGAAACAGATCACAGTGTACCGAACCCCCCCCCCCCCCCCCCCCCTCTCTTTTAAGCCAGCAAAAGCTGTTTCTCAACCATTAACACTGAGCCAATGTGTGTAAATAATGAAGCACAGGTCATGTTTGAGGTCAGCACTATTTACATTGCTTGTGATGCCACAGATGTTCAACTTTACCACCCACACAGTGCAAAGCATTGTCTATTTGGGAAAAAAAAGAACAACATCTTTTTTGAATGCCCAGTAATTTGTGTGGTTAGCAAAAGCAGCGTTTTAAGATAAAGACTGAGTCTAAATAATGATATTGATTCTGTTAAGTCAACAATTAACTGGGAGGAATTCATTTGAGCAATTAATGCGGCAACACATAAAATATGCAGATCAGCTGAAGACAAAATATGTTTTCAATTTCAAGTCAGCTGCAGTCATGTGAAGGTAAATTGGTTTCCATGCAAATATAACAATTTATTTCCTGTGGTTACTTTGCAAAACTTTACTTTTTAATGCTTTTCCATCTAAACGCTCTCCTCACCTGCAGCACTGGACACAGTGGGCCAGTTCTGGACCAGCATGCCCTGGGCTCCCTGCATCACAGAGGCCTCTTCCATGTGAACTGAACTGAAAAACACAACACTTGAAGTGAGAGGCTTTATCGGAAAAAGGGCCCTCTGCAATGCAGTATATCCAGAAACTCTTAAGTGCAACACTAATGTTAGGGCGATGGATGGAGGTGGCATGAATACAAAATGTTCACAAAGGAATGTTGTGATTTTACTTGCTAAAATGCTGATTACTTTATTGGGGTATAGCACAAAAAAAAAAAAAAAAGGTGTATTTTCTTTCCTCCCCTGAGTGATTATTCCAGAAATGTGGGTTAGTGAATTTGGTGCTACATACGAAATGTGCAAAGAGTAGAAGATTACAGTATGCCTGTGTCAGGGTTAAGTGTTAATGAGAGCATCTCCTCTGTCCATGAACATTACAGGCTATGACATTCTCAAGACGGCGGCGGCAAATTGCAGTGATGGTTTCTGTTAATCCACATCATGTTATAGTCACTGGTGACATGATGCACATTAGGATACTTCATCACCATAGAAATTAACACTAATTTCTAATTAAAGCAAACTTGGATGGAGCAGAAGAGTGAGCAAAAGAGCAGTCAGCATCGTTGCCATGAAATTATGACAATTCAACACAAAGGAGATGCATGTGGAGGAAAAAACTCATTAGTGTGAGGTTCCAGATGTCCTCGTATCGCATTAGAGCAGCATTTGATTGCATATATTTTTTTGGATCTATTTGTAACCTGATTATAACAAAATTCAAAGACCAGACGTGGATGGAGATTGCTTGAATTGTATTCAAAATGATTTGGTTCGTTGTTAATGAGATTCATGCTTTCATGAAAATCCCTTCATTACTCAGACAAAGATGGAAAATATTCTGTTCTAAATTCAAACCTTAAATAAACTCAAAACAACAGTCTCAGATACATGTTGAAAATATTTCCAAATAATTAAATTCAGATGTTTTGATGATTGTCCACCCTATATTCAATGTTTTCATCTATTGTATTTAATTAAACTAATGTTGGGATTTGTTGCAGTACTAAAGCAAAAAGTCTAACTGCAGTCCAAAATGTCCTATGTTGTCTATGTTAACATGTTCACACCTCCAGGAAAAAAAAAGTGTATAAATAAACACAGTGCGTGCAGGGTTAGTTATATGTGCAGACACTGATGTGTGTGTACATCAGCTAATCTGCGAAAGGTCATAACTCATTTGTCCTTCATGCTTCCTGCTTAAAGACTGCAACTGGGGGATGTGATGCTCAGAATGTAAATGGCCTGCCTATATAGTGTTACACTGCAGAGAAGATTCACTGCATTCACTGATGAGAGATGCCTTGAAGGAATTTGGGGGTTAAAAAAGATGCTGAGGGTCAACTCTTTCATCCTGACAGTGGCAGATTCCGGTTTGCAGTGTTTTCAGGCTTTGGAGGACTGCTTCTTATATAAGGTGACTACAAAACAGTTACTTACCTCTGCACCCCGGCCCTCAAAGATGCAGAATATCGCCAGTCAGCATTCGGGGCTTTTGGCTGAGCGTGCAAGAGGTGAGTGGAAAAGCGGATGAGAGGGAGATAAAGAGAGTTTAGTTCAATCTCATACAGTGCAGAGCCAGGCCAGGCTAGAGCCTCATCAATTTATAATGACACACATTCTTGTTCTGGATGTGATCGGAGCACACACACAGACATCCATATTGATATTCACAACAGGACAGACGCTAACGCACGTGCTTGTACTAATTAAGGTTAGTGATCGATTTTTGGCATTTTTGTTATTCCCTCCAAACTGCTGTAAATGAAAGAGTCCTGCTCTTTCAGCTTTGTGAGTCTGTAATGTTCCCCAGCAGACTTGTGGTAAATTATCGGCCGGAAAACTAATAAGCAAGAGCCATCATTGCCCCGGTAACCACACCCATTGCTTCTGGTCTACTTTTGCAGGGTATTATGGGATACAAGTATGTCAGCACTGTAAAAGTTGTCTACAATTCTATTTTTTGTAAAGAACATGTTCAAATACAACTTCATAGTTTTTACTCAATTTTGCAAATTAATCATGTCAATATAAAAGCTACATACATTTTTAGACAACTAGGTCCTTAAGTTCCGTGAAGAATAGTTTAATGCGCTTTACTTTAATGAGCGTCTTTATTCATGGTCTATTAATTTTGTTTGGCCTTTCAGAATAATTTTCAACTCGACTAGTTTACACATTCGTGACTGAGTGCCTCAACTAAATTTGTCTTTGGTCAACTCTTCATCCAAAATTTGAACCAAAATTTAATAGCTTCTAATTGTAAAACATGGTTAGTTAATGTCGACCCACCCGGTGAACTGTCTCAAAGACTATATGAGTTGTAAATGTTCATAATAAAACTGAAAATGCTATTGTATATTTTCAATGAGAACAGAATCGTCCTTTTTACATCCTTAGTGCATATTAGCCCAACCACAAGTCTCGATCTTAATTTTGCTTGACAACTAGTCTTGTAGTAACTTTTACTGAGTCCATCAAAGTGCACCAATCCAACTGTAAAATCTTAGTTTCATTCAGACACAGACATGCACGCTTAGCTCAAGCCCACTTGGTCAGATATCGAGAGCAAAGAGGTAATGACATGACCCGCTCTGAGAGCGAATGTGATGACAACCTCAAATGGAGACACAAATCTCTGAATCATCAGAAATCACACAGGGATGTGGCAAATCATCAGGACTGATGTTAATGTAGTGTGAGTGCTGAGCTGGGCTAGGCTGAGTGTATGCACGGTATCACAGGCGAACTGAACCAAAGCGAACGAAGCCCAGCACTCATTCAGTTGTTGGCTTCCACGCCGGAGGGGAGCAAATGGGCAAAGTAATAGTACCCATTGAAAATGAGACAACGGCAGCTTAACCGGTAATAAACGGTTCCATCTGCATTAGGACTAAAGTTGAGAATATATTTGAGTTTATAATATAGATATGACATACCTCTGGGCAAATTTGAAGTGAGGCATCCGGCATGCTCAGCCTGCGTACAAATCCGCTTCCGCTTGTGAAGAAGCGATCGGCACCGCTGCCCCAGGTGCCACTGATGGGCCTTCCTGTGTTGTAGAACATGAAGGTGTCACTGCCAGAGGTGGCAGTCAAGCAGGTCTTGTAGCAGTAAGTCTTTGTTAGCGAGCCATTCCCGCGCACTTCAATGTAGTGAGGCTCAACTTTAAGGTCTCTCCGGAGTACCACATTGTTATTCGGTTGCCCTGCGGCTCCCCCGGCAGCCCCACCTCCGCCGGCACTCACGCTACCGTTGCCGCCGTCAGGAGGGGGTTTCTGTGACCCACAGCAAGGAGAGCAGGAGCCAGGTTGGGTGCAATAGGCATGGCAGCGGACAATCGCTAGTACCACCACGGTGACCAGGAAAACAAAGGTGGTGGCACTCAGAGCGACAATCAAGTAGAGGGTTACGTTTGAGAGAAGCAGTGGGCTGTGGGGTCTGATGATCCTCTTGGGGTCTGGGACAATCTTGGGGGGCACTTCCATAACCGCCACATTGATGGTGGCGGTGGAGGAGAGGGCAGGCTGCCCATGGTCTTTCACCAAAACTGTCAGAGCAAATGAGGTGGAGTTGTCTTCCAGGATCCTGCGAGTGGTCCTGATCTCCCCCGTGTGTTCGTGCACCTTGAACAAGTCCAGGTCCGTTGCTGTATCCAGCATGTACACCAGCCAGGCGTTTGGACCGGCGTCTGCGTCGTATGCCACCACTTTGGTCACTAAGGCGCCGGGATCTGCGTTCTTTTGAACCGTCTCCAAGGAGCGCGTGCCATTACCCGGAGGGTTGACGATGAGTGGTGCGTGGTCATTCTGATCCATGATGTAGATGTAGACGGTGGCTACACGACTAAGCGGAGGAATGCCCCCATCTAGGGCTTTGACCTGGAAGTGAAACTCTCTGAGCGACTCATAATCGAAGGCTCGCAGGGCATAAGCCTCCCCGGTATCGGCCTTGACGGAGACATAAGACGTAACAGGGATGCCATGGTTATTGTCATTGAGCACCGTGTAGGTGATGCGTGCGTTTTCCTTGATGTCAGCGTCTTGAGCTTTCACAGTGCACAACGAGGCCCCGGGGGCGTTGTTCTCAGTCACATAGACAGTATATGACGTCTGCTCAAATCGCGGTGGGTTGTCGTTGACGTCAGCCACGTCAACCTGGATGGTCTTCTGAGAGGAAAGGGGGGGGTTTCCTCCGTCGGTGGCACTCAGAGTGACATTGTAGGCATCGGTGGTCTCGCGGTCCAAGAAGGCTGAGGTAACCAGGGTGTAGTAGTTTCGGAAGGATTTGATCTTGAACGGAAGGCCTGCTGGGATCTCTAAAGACACCTGCTTGTTGGCGCCGGAGTCCCGATCGGTGACGCTAATGAGGGCCACGACTGTGTCGGCGCGGGCATCCTCCCTCACCGGGCTGGACAGGGACGACAGCACAATCTGAGGGACATTGTCATTCACGTCCACCACTTCAACCACCACCTTACAGTGTGCCGCCACTGCTCCAGGGCCTTTGTCCATAGCTTGGATGTACATCTCATAGGAGTTGGTCTCTTCATAGTCAACATTGCTGGTTACTCTTATTTCTCCTGTATTAGTATCCATGCTAAACATCTGCCTCACTCTCTCAGGGGTGTAGCTGCTGAAAGAGTAATACACTTCTCCGTTAGTGCCCTCGTCCAAATCAGTCGCATTCAATTTGATAACCAGGGTGTTTTTGGGCGAATTCTCCAACAGTTTCACCTTGTACACAGAGTTGTCAAACATGGGAACGTTGTCATTTGAGTCCAGGACTCGCACGTTAATGATCGCCGTGCCTGTTTTCTCAGGTGTCCCACCATCAACAGCACTTAAAATTAACTGGTGGTAAGGCGTTTGCTCCCGATCAAGGGGCTTTTTCAGCACGAGCTCGACGTGCTTTGTATTTAAGGAGGGTTTGTTAGATACCAGCGCAAAATGGTCGTTTGTGCTCAGCTGATATATACGAACTGAATTGGACCCAATGTCCGGATCCTGGGCATTTTCAATTGGGTAACGAGAGCCCGGTAATGCAGATTCTGTGATCTCAACTTGATACTCATCCCGGGGGAACTGTGGTGCATTATCATTGACATCCACTATCTCCACCACAATATGGTGCACCTCAGTCGGATTTTCCACCAGGACCTCCAGATTGATGAGGCAGCTGCTGGATAAATCACACAGCGCCTCCCTGTCGATCCTTTCATTAACAAGCAATTTGCCGTTTTTAGGGTTGACAATCACGTAGCGTTTGCTGCTGCTGCTGCTGGAGGTTACCTTGATTTTTCGGCTGGCCAGCTTTCGAATATCCAGCCCCAAGTCATGCGCCAGATCACCGACCAGTGCCCCGTTTTCGAGTTCTTCCGTTACAGAATAGCGCAACTGTCCAAACGAAAGGCCACAAAATAAGGAGAATATCACAAAATAATAAAAAGGCACATTGCTCCCTAGCCGGTTGCGTATCCCCGCAACAGCCATTGCAAACTCATAGGATCCGCAGACGGATTAAACGCAGCCTTCCGCCTTTTTAACTTGCAGTACCATGCGTCCCAGCACCTCATTAAGGTGGGCTAAATGGACTCCGGCTGAATAAAACAGAAGTCGCTCATCCATTGTTGGACCCGGCGGTGGCAAATCCTCCCCAGCTCACCCATATTTCCTTTGTCCGTGATGCGCTTTTTTTTCCCCGTCTCCAATGCGCGCTGCTGACGGGTGTGTTTCCTCGCCACTGGAGCTGTGAGATCTGTCAAAAGAGCCATGATGTCCCCTCGTACCCTTTCAAAATAAAACTGCCACAGCTGGGGAGTGTATTTGTGGGAGACTCGGGTATTGTTCAAGGAAACCTAATAATTTGGTGTTACATTGGGGAGTTACGTTGGTTTCTGTACCATCGACCTGTATTTCTAAGATCATTTGCAATGCGAGATACCCTCCTTTGGTTTTGTTTTGGAAACCAAAACCGGCAAATAGTGCAGTGAATATAGATGACTTCACCCACCCACCCCCCCACCCCCACCCACACCACCCCCCATCGATCTCTCTCCACCCAAAGAGCCAATGCGATGTCGGTTCTGGGAGTGCTTTCCTCGTACACGGCCAATTATTAAAGCTGCTATAAAATACATGCACGTCGTTATTTTGCAGTGATATTATTGACAATTAAAATAGGCTAATAGCTCAAATAAAATCCACCGTATGTCTCACACGAGGAGTGATCGTGCAAGGTGAGGAAAATGTATAAATGCAATAAATACATTTGATCAACAGCCACGATGGGGTGTTGTCCGTCCGTGGAAGCTTAATTAACATGACGGATGAATCGTGTAAAGCGCAAACACATGTTCAGAGACCGGCTTCCATTGTCTGCATTGGAGTCGCAAGGATGCTTAATTTGCCGGTAGCGATTCTGTGGTGCAGCCTACCGCATGACGATCATTTGGGCAAGGCGCAGCAGGGAGAAAACATTGCACTGACAATCACAACCTTCCCTCCGCATGGATCACTGTCAGTGGTAGACCCCAGACTGTCAGGTCACATCATCACATTGGAAACGCCCGTGGTGGACCCCAGAAAGCAGAAGTATCGTGTTCCCTCCGGTCCATTTGCCAGTGAGAAACATGATATGGGGTTTTACATATATAGAGACTGGCTGTTCATTTTGTGAATTAGGCAACATTAGCCAACATACATGTTGAAGGGATACTGCATCACAAATAGATAACCCAGCTGTTCAATGTCCTATCAATTGATGTAGCGTCTTATATTTGCATATTAGGGAAGATGTAAGAAAAATCAAAAACAAAAAAAAACAAGGTTCCAATATATAGTGCACTAGAGTGCTTATCTTGCCAGAACGTGGTTGTCCATCTTGCCTACAGGTGTGAAGCGGGTTGTCGATCTGTGTTACATCATAACTTGACAGAGTTTTTGTCCGGTGCTCTGCTGCAAAATGATTACGTAAGGTTAGATGGGCAGCTATTTGAAGTCAAAGTGATGTACGCTCAGATTAATATACACTAACTAACCACAAGACCGGGTCCACTGGCACACAATTAGACCAATTAGGAAAACTGAAAGTCTTCATTTCATTTCAGTACAAGCGCAACAGCACTAATTTAGTCGGATATATGGACGATTTTGCTTAAATGTTGTTATCCATTGTGCACTCTCACGTTGCAAATTGCAATAATAAACAATGTTTACCTATGGCCAGCAAGTGTTTAATAGAATCAGTTGTAACCCCCGTTTAAAGGAAGTAGCAGTGAAAATCTCATCCAGCACCATGGACAGTTCCTTAGCGCTATGAGCAAGCAAAAAACACAGTGTTCCTTCCTGTACACCTAATTAGATTAATTAAAATGAATTACACAGTCACAGTGGGTAATAAATGAAGTTATCACCTTCATTTCATGATGTCCTCTATCTGTGACTGTTGAATGTTTCTATTTTTGACAGCAGACCATGAATAACCATCATACAAGCGGACTACTGCATATTTGATATTATTTTACCATTATCTTACCCTCAAGTTATTTGGAAGTTATAGTATTTGTGCAATGTTTAAATTGATCACAAGGAGATTGTAAAACAGTAAATTACAGCAAAATCTACACTTAGAGCATCAGCAAGTACATGTCACTCAAAGTAGGACATAGCGTTCCTCCAAAAATGGAAAATTGCTAAAATAGCTCTCTATTCACAAGACTCCCCTGTTCAAAGGTGTGTTGCTAAGCCTTCCTTCCTGCTTATAGAAATCGTTTTGGGATCTGTTGCATAAAATCAGGACATTTTGTTTCCATGACAACTGCAGTTTGCTGCATGCTGCAGTGCCAGTTGTGATCACTGTCCTAAATTTGATATACCACACTGAACTCTCAACATGTTATTTAAAAAAAATGCTGCATTAGAAGCAATGGATCACTGTAGCTTGGCCAGTACATTTATAGCTGGTTTACTCAAGTCATTTGGCTATTCCTTTTTGCTTCCCCAAAAGTATAACTATATGAAAAGTACAAGTATAGTGTGTACGACATGTTGCCTGAATTTTAGTTCTGATGTGTCTATTTGAGAGAACCAAAAGACATAATGGCTAACATCATAATGCAGTGCTGACCCCTTGGCAAGGGCGGACACACATAAATAATCTGCCACAGGCATCACTCAAGATGGAGACCAGGCAGCACTGCACTTAGCGCTATCCTAGTACTCCATCAGAGTGTCCACGAGATCAAAACACTTCAGTGCATTGTTCCTCTGGGTATATGAGGCATCTTCCTAGACTTCTAAATAATCAAATAATTACACAATAGAAATTCTCAGCACTGTTTTCCACATCAAACAAGCCTTAATAATGTATCATAAAAGCAACATGACAAAAGTTGCATTTCACATGACATTTACTTTGTTTTCCCATCTCGCTCTCTGTGTGTTTTTAAATGGGACTGACAATGTGTTCATATATTTCTGCAGCTTTGCTGTCACCGACTTATCTCTTCAAACACGCCAAGCCGGGCTGAACTGAACTCAATTGCTCTTCACTGTCCCTTTCCATTGATGGTGGAAAGCGAGGTAATAAGACTCATGACCTCATTTTGTGTGGATTTTAGCTATCCTTGCTGAATGGAATATCTCGCACAATTGGGTTAAATAGCCAAATCCTGATTTGCACATTATTGAAAATACTAGAAACATTGTGTTTCTTTCTTATGCTAGATAAGGGTAAAAAAAAAAAAAACAAGTTTGTTTAAATTCCAGTCACTATTTTCAAACAGCTGCCTTCATAATTATATATAACCTTTATCTATCATTGTTAAATATTTGACGTGTTTAATAATAGCAAGTGTTTGCATTAAATATGAAAGTGCCAGACTCTGCTGACACAAGAGGATGAATCACGCACATCCTGATCCTTTACACTCTCAGCGTTTAAAAACACAGACAGATGGCGCCGGAGAGCATGTTTCTGCCCAAATGCCAGCCCGTGCAAAGTCTTGAATGGACTGTTGCCTTCTACAGCCTTAAGCAGGGAGTTTGTCTCGAGATACTCTGGACCGTAACAAATTTTATAGCTATTTAATATGCAATGTGTTAAGGGTAGCGGATTCAACTCTGCAGACAATTGTTGTTACCGTGTCCACTGAAGAAACAACTCCATGCTCACTTTTAAGGGTTAGAAAGAGAAAAAAATAAAATTGGCAAATAATATAATCTGTTTGAAATCCGTTAAACCGCTTGTGTTCAAATCTGAGAAGCTACATCTTTTAATAACCTAATCCACAGGGGGGAAAAACATAGTGAAACCGATACTGAAGCCAAGCGGCTTCGGTAAGTCTCTGTGCGTAACTGATCCGTTACAGTACATCAGTTTTGTTTCACCTTATTGATTTAATATTGCATTGATAAACTGCTGATTTAGATTTGAGAAGGCATGTTGTCATGCAAATTCTTCAAAATAAGAGTACAACACAGTTTTCTTGATTTCCCAAATCCTCCCCATCTAACATAATGACAGTAAATCCCTTCAACATAAAACTGAACATGATACTTGTTTCTGTTTGATCAGTATGTGGTCCACTTGCAGGGTTATTTGAGGACTTGCTACCAAGCTGGCATGCAAGACAAAGTCGCTCTCCTGGCTCCTCACAGCTGGGTTGCTAAGTCAGTCCAGCTCTGGATCATAAAAAGAGCGTATATTGCATGCAAAGTAGTGCTGAGGGCTGTAACATTTTATTCACCACATGTGCATCGTATTCTAGTTTGCAGACGTAAATTCATGTATGGTAATGAAGGATTAAACAATGTAACTATACAGCTCTTTAGGCTTTAATACATCCTGACAAAGCATTTATTTGTGCTGCTGTATGATGAAGTGGAAGCACAACTCCCTTTTTTGGTTTCGAAGAATGAGCGCGGGGTTTGACGGAGAAACTGGGTCAGTGTGTGCGTGTGTGTGTACGTGTGTGTGCGTGTGTGTGCGTGTGTGTGTGTGTGTGCGTGCGTGTGTGTGCGTGTGTGTGTGTGCGTGTGTGTTCTGTGAGAGCACAAATGTCTTTGACACCCGACAAATCACTTTTGATAACTTCACATTTTTCTTCCTTCTCATCCATCAGAGGCGCAACAAAGAGGCTGATTTTAAAAAAAAAGTTTATTCCAATTGTCATGATCAAGCAGAACATTAAAGCCAAATAAGCAACATCAAAACCAGACAATTAACTGGACGTGAAAAGAAAGCAAGGCCATTCTCTCCCAGTTGCTCTTTGATCCACTAAGTGGAATGGAAGTTGAATCAATTTGATATAAGTCTCAAGTGTACTATACAATCTGACTGGTGAAGCAAAAGCGGCGCCAAAATTCACAAATGAGAACTGACGACAACACCAAGAGAGAACAAGCACCCCTGTGCCATTAGATCACAGTGAACTTACAGAAGATATCAAAAAAGTCAACTTTATAAAAAACACAGGTATAAAGTGTTTCCATTTACAATTAATGCATCTAGCTGGAAAACAAAAGACTGACTATCTATCAATGTCGACCCTCTATGAGCAATACATTGTGGTATGAACTCTAATTTTGCTAAGCAAATTCCCGCAATCATTTTAGTCAGATCAATGGATTTGATAACAATATGTCTTTGGCTAATGATAACATTTGATTTATATTTGTTGTTTGAGGTTCACAGCATATTTTCAATGTGCTTATGATGTACAGCGGCACCAGTTCAAACTAGCATTGTCAAAAGTTTGGTAAGATCCCGGTGATTTACAATACTGCTCGTAATTTTTTCATTCGTCGCACGCCCATGATTTTTTCCACAATGCAGAAGGCACACGATAAGCTTATCAGATGTGCATTTACACACTTTAGGAAGTGAGTGGTTTCAAAATTAATTGCACATAAAATACCTGTAGGTAATATTAGCAAAAATAACAATATGACTCTAGACACATTATAATTTTTTTCAAATATGTTTTGTGCATATTTTAAAATCTTGCAATACTCAACTCACGGCTCTTTTGTTCAGCAATAAGTGCATATATTTAATTGAGTAGGCTACTTGAGATCTGAAATTTGAACCAGATTCGCTTCCTCTAACGCTAATAGCACCCAAATACTAAGACCAATCACTTGTTTCTGAGAAATGAAAGTCACGTGCCTAGATGGAGGTCAAATGAAGGTCAAATGAAGGACAGCATTGTCTAATCTCATTTAAAAACTACAGAATAGCAAAACATCAAATCCACTAAGATACACATATGCAACACAAAAGGCCCTTAGAAAAAAGCCCACTGAAGCAGCATTAAAAGTTAAGACGCAAACAATCAATAAAATGAAAAATAATAAAACTCACATGGACTTCGGTTCAACCATGATTTCAATATTCTTCTTTACATAAATTGAGAGCTTTATTATTAAAATTGAAATATTAATATAAATTTTCTGCTTGTTTTTTTTTTGTAGCTTATATTTTTATTGCCAGTTTTTTGTCACCTTATAATATTGATAGAAAAATGATGAACGGCCATTTTTTTTTAAGTATGGGTCAGTATGATTAAATGTAAAATCCACATTCGCATCTTTGTTCGTTATGTCATTCCTCAAATGTAACTTAACTTAAATTTGAGGGCAATCTTAACTGATCTTGTGCTCCCTCAAACCACATCCCAAGTATTTCTAAAATGAATAAAGATACGAATAAATAGTACTAATACATGGCCAGTCAGACTATTTAAAAAAATTCTCCACTTGATACTCAAAGCTTTTAAAATGTTAGACTACAGACACAAACCCCCAACCGAATCTTTTCCCCATCTTTCATTTTTACATTTTTTACTACAATATGACAGAAAGTCAAATTACCAGGTGACGGCGGGAGTGTCATTTAATAACACCTCCTCATATAAAACAGTCAAAATGTCATTAAAAAATAACGGAAACCACGCAGCATTTAAATGACTGAATAAGATTACCCGATACATTTCACTATGCAAATCGGAAGAATCATGTTCACCCTGACTCTTATTGATTAGGCGTGTTTTGCACACGGCACTTCTGTTTCCGTCCCGAAAGAGACAACAGCAACAGAACCCGTTAAGTTGCATCGAAAAGGAAATGGCATGAGGCTAACTCAGCCATGTTTGGAATATTGTCATCAATTTTTCATCCAAATGAGACATATTTTAGAATCATGCAGATTCATGCTCAAAATAGAAGTTCTGGGATAATGAGGTTGAATGCATTGAGGATGATTACTTCTCTCACAAGATTAATAAAGTAGACCGTATCTATCTGACTAGCTAGCTCATGACAACGTTTGGAGGATTTAAGGATAGAAGCGTTGGCTTGGAGGGACTCAAGGAAACTGTTTTACATCTGTGTATGAGTCAATGACTGCCAGGAAGAGATGATTAGATCACGGCAGTTCTCTTCTGGTTGCCTGCTGAGAGACAGAACACAGAATTAGTCCTGACATGAACATGCTGAAGATTACAGAAAAGTCCTCACTCATGCAACAGTGGATTGTGACTGGTTACTAGCTGCCACCATCATTGAAAAGTCATTGTGGCAAAAGTAAAATCATTGGCAACTTATACAATTTTCATTGAGAATATAGCTATTGATGTATAAAATCATCAAGAAGTGTGGACAAAGCATGCATGAGCAGGCATCATAATTTGATTTTTGGCCATTACACAAGCTTGGCCAGATTTAAGGACGGCCAGATGTGCACAACACGACCCTGACCGGCAGCCAATTTCTTTCTAATCTGTGCTCGCAGTAAGCTGATGGCTTTCCTTACTGGAAAACCTGGCCAATTTGAATGGAGCATTTAAATCGACAGTGTCCGGCCCGTGTAGACAGACACGAGCCGCAGTTCATCTGGCAAAATGTCAATCATAGGATTTGAAAGATGAAGGAATTGAAATGAATGTGTCAGTCAAATGATGCAGGTGTATTTTACAAATAGTGCTTCTACGGCATATATACGTAGCAACCAGCATACCTCCAGTTGTAGAATGGACTTCTTTTCATTTTGAGTACTTAAGAACAAAAGAAAGAGACAAGTTGTACAATGAGTATGAGGGTCAAACAGAATGCAAAACATGAATCATGTCACTAGTTTTTACGAATACAAAAATATTAATTCGAAAAACCCCACAAGGCTGATAAAGGTGTTGCCGTAGCGACAATATGACTCTGAAACAGATTCTTTCAAGTCAGGTGTGGTGACCTTAAAAGTAGTGTGCATAAATTGTGAACGGCCAGACACCCTGCATCAAACAGCTCATTTAGCACATCTTTTCCTTGACGAGAAGCGCTCCGTGTCTGTGCTCTTTCAAGTATCCCCGTGCTTCCACCACCCACTACTGTGATATGCATCTGGGATAAATGACCTACATACTACATTAGACATTGAGCAGTGGAACATTGTGCGTGCAGGCGTGGGGGCGGTGTATTTGTTTGACCTAATTATTCAATGTGATTGCTTGTTGCCTCTTTCAGTTGAGTTGACGTCAATAACTTGACAAGTTATTTGAGGGCAAAATGTTGCACATTATACGTACCTCCAGTGTGGATGCTCTGGACTCTGTGGTCTCACTTGGCCCTATGCTCCTGGGTATGCTGGACACAAAGTAGCCAGCTCCTTTGGGAATTATGGGCTGTCTCACAACCACTTTGCCTTTCCTGGTCTCGGCGAGGAACAGGCTGTACCAGTAGGCGTCACTGGAGATCAAGGTGGAGTCGGCAATGGTGGAGCTCCGCTGGCTGATTACACTATTCCTGCTGATCACACTGTTCCGATTAGCCGGGGGTATCTTGATGGGCTTTGGCTTTGGTTTTTGACACTTGAGTACGATAATAACCAAGATGGTAATGAGCAGCATGAAGGAGACAGCCCCTAAGCCGATGACTAAATATAAGTTGAGGTCAGTGAAGACGTCATACTCCAGCGGCAACTCTGTTGTCTCTGAAAAAGCCATGGAGTGTTCCACGGTGGATATTTTGATAGTGACTGTGGTGGAGAGAGCGGGGTCGCCGTTGTCTTTTGCGACAATGACTAGACGTTGTTGCCGGGGGTCTCTGTAGCTGAACATTCTGGTTGTCCGGATTTCGCCGTTGTATTGATCCAGACTGAAGAGGCTTGTGTCACTGATTTGCAAGAGCTGATATGTGACCCTGCCGTTTTGTTCAGAGTCGGCGTCAATGGCGATCACTTTGGCCACTAAGTGTCCCTTATCAGTAGATCTCGGTATCACCTGCTCTACCACGGAGCCCTGCGCCCGCCACGGTGACACTATGACGGGGGTGTTGTCGTTTTGGTCCAGAATGATGATATGGACGGTAACATTGCTGCTCAGCGGGGGGACCCCCGAGTCTCTTGCCTCAATGTGGAAAAGATACTCCCTCTCTCGCTCAAAATCAAAGGTCTTCAGGGCATAAAGGTCACCGTTTTCTGGATTGATGGAGAACAGCATTGACATGGATGTGTTCACTATCTCCTTCTCCATAATGAAATAGACCAAGTACTGGTTCTCGTTCAGATCTGGGTCAAGCGCACTCAGAGATGTCAGCAATGCTCCCGGCAGATTATTTTCCATAACGTGAATCGTGTAAAATGACTGAGGAAATCTGGGCGCATTGTCATTGATATCATGAATCTCTAAAGTGAAGGTCTCCCTTTCAGTTAGCGGCGGCGTGCCTTTGTCCGTCACCTTCAGCGTGATTTCATATTTGCTCTGTAGCTCTCTGTCAAGGGGCTTTGAAACCAAGAGCTCAAAGTAACCCTCTGAGGATTGATTGAGGATGAAGGGTAAGATTTCCTGCTGACTTAAAGTCAGCTCCACTTCCCCGTTGACTCCGGAGTCCCTGTCGCTGACGCTGACCACGGCAATCAGCGTCCCCACGGCGGTATTTTCAGCCACAGCACTTTTTAGAGACTTGATGGTCAGCTCGGGGTAGTTGTCATTCAAATCAGTGATGGACACCATCACTTTGCAGTGTCCTAACAGCGGGGTTGACCCTTCATCTTGAGCTTGAATGTGCATCTCAAAATTCTGATTCTCCTCAAAATCAACAGCCCCCTTCACCTTGATCTCGCCTGTATGTCGGTCCAGCGAGAAGAGCTCCTGCGTCTTCTCGGATGTGTAGAGCGTATAAGAATATAACAACCGTGCGTTTGTGCCTTCATCCAAATCTGTTGCATTTAAGGTCATAACCACAGTTCCTGCGCCGGAATTCTCTGGAACGTTGACTTCAAATACCGGCTGAATGAACAGGGGGGCGTTGTCATTGATATCGAGGACATTGATAATAATGCTGGCTGTGCCGGATCGAGGAGGAACCCCGCCATCCATAGCGGTTAAAATCAGATTATGCACCGTGTCCGTCTCTCGGTCCAAATTGCCATTAAGAACCAAATCGACATATTTGGAGCCATCGCTGCCAGTTTGAATGTCAATGTTAAAGTATTTGCTCTCACTTAGGTAGTAAGTCTTGATTGAATTAGCACCAACATCTGCATCTACAGCATTTGTTAACGAGAATCTCTCACCAGGAGGGGTTGCCTCGGAAACATCCAAATAAATGGTCTTCCTCCGGAACACGGGCGCGTTGTCATTAATGTCCATGATCTCCAGTTCAATGTTAAAAATACGAATCGGGTTTTCTAGTATGACATCCATTTTCAGAAAGCATGAGGCTGTTTTAGTCATGCAGATGCTCTCCCGGTCGATCTTTTCACGGATGATGAGCTCTCCGGTGTCTTTGTTGATGTCAAGGTAATTTCTGCTGTGAATAACGTCCAGCTTTGCTTTCCGTTCCACCATGCTTCGGACATCTAGACCCAAATCTGTGGCAAGGTTGGCAACAAAGGAGCCTGCTTCCATCTCCTCCGGAATAGAGTAGCGGGTGATGGAAAGCACAGAGCTCCATAACGCACTGAATGCAAAAGCGGCCATCAGCAGCTGTGTCCATGAATGCGCCATGGGAGAAGCCATTACTTTGCCTTTTATGAATAGCAATTGAGCAAATTTGTCCCGATGTTCAGGCTGTCGTGATGCGAGGAAGAGCCGGCGTCATTCTTGCCTCCATGCGTGGGGGATGCAGCAAGCGGTCCATGCAGCAGCAGGGGCGTGTGCAGCGTTTGTGTAGGCTGGCCTCGGGTGGCCCAGCTCACAAAAAGGAAGTGGGTGGGGGCGAGGGAGGCACAAAATACCACCCAAAAATGCATCAATATTCACTCCCATCAAAAAATATATTGTGTATGTGTGTGTGTAATTGGGTGACGTCAACACACGCACAATATTCATTTAATAAAGTTATTTGACTGTCTTCAGTGCAGAATTTTATTTTATTTTTAGAGCAACAATGAAACACATAGTATGTCCAACTGCAAGTACTAATGAGCGCTGCTCTCACTAAGAACCATATAACCTCTCACTTAAAACCACTAATCAAGATAAAGCACACAGTATATTGAGTTTTCTTTTGAGGTAACCATGGCAACCATTAGTTCTTTGTCATTGCGTGTGCCTGCATGAGCGCTAAAGCTCAACAACGGGGATGATTTTGATGAGAGATTCTGGGGCATGTGCCTCTATTTGCCTATATTGTACTTCCATCTAGTGACATATTTAGGTATTACAGAAACATTCTGGCCACATCGGGAGGGCTCGGCCACAACCTTTTTGCATCTGGAGGAGCACATGGCCATGATGAGGTTGCAGCCAATTAGCTCCTCTGCAGAGTGAGTGATGCACTGCACTGAGCTTTTGTTATTGGCAGTGGCAAAATGATCGATCACACTACTTACAGTGTCAGGCTTAGCTGTAAAAGTATTGCATGTAAAAACATCACACGCAAGGTTGAATGTGAATTTTATTAATAGAATATATATGCTATACAACACACTTTGTACAAAGTGAACATTTCTACTGTATATGAACACGTATGATGAGAATGATGAATCATGGAGACTAAATACAGACGATATGACAATCTGGATTTTAGAACACATTTATAAGTGATTTTGTATTGTATTTTTTAACCAACAATTTTAATCTAGCAAGCCTAAAAGCCACAGAAGGATCATCACCATTTTAATTGTATAATTATTTGTGTGTGATATGAAAAATAACAGTCATAACTACTCAGAGAAATTAAGACACCACTTTTCCACCAAAAACAACACTTCTTGAGGAGTCAGCAGTTTCTGTTGATATTAGTATCAATCAATTTGGGGCTGTAGGTTTTGGACACTAACTGGGAAAACAACATTTTTTTCAAGTAAGCCCTAATATAAGCCTCTTTTCTTGTAACTACAGCAAATTCCTTTTTAAAATCCTGTACAATCGTTTTTTAGAGAAGAGACTCATTAGGTACAAATATATCTTACACAGCGTGACCAGAAAGGTCGGTGTCTTATTCAAAACCGCTACTGCTTATGAGGCCACCATCTTTTCCATACGTCTGTTCATATTTAGAGATTAATTTCTTTTTCTTCCCAAAAGTAGAAAACGTGTTGTAGACATCTAGGTCACCTCGAGGTGCAAGCTTGAGTGTGCTGTAGCCAGATGTGGTGCCGGGAATGTACACATTGTGCTGGTAGTCTGACGCCTCTGAGGGAACATACACGTTGTGCTGGTAGTCCAGTGCCTCGGACTGAGGCTGTGTGTACTTTGAAGTCCAGTTGAAGTTAGGATCGGTTTCATCTTGAAGAGACATCTTGCAGTCTGTGAAAATGAGCATTGAGAATGACAATTGTATGACTGCACTTACATGACTAAGAAGGGACACTCACCACTTATACGGTTTCCCCAAGTCCAGTACTGTGGTGTCACAGAGCAGAAATACTCATCAGCACTGTACTGCTGTGGACGAGCTAGTGTGCCTTCCATATTTCCAGAACTATACCTGTAGAAATAAAAATACAACTTTGGTATCGTCTGCATGCAGTGCACATTGGCACTTGCACACACTGTCTGTCGTCTTTTGACCTATTCACCTCTTGTATGCTGAATTGCGTTGATTCTTGGTCCAGGTCCAGTCCTTGCTGGAATACTTTAGCTGCATGGATGAAACACAGCAAATGCAAATCAATAAGTCGCTCAAGTAGAACAAATGTGTTTTCTGCTTGACTGGTGTGCCCTTTTCTTCTTTGTTTATCTTGACATTCAATGGCTCTGTAGCTTGCTGAAAAAAAAAAAAAAAAAAACTTCTTCGACATGCAATTATCATCCAGCTAATTGACATAGCCGTCATACCATTGACTGAGTAAAACAAAAATGTTCAAATGATGCTAATTTTGTGGCTGCACCCCCTCCTACAAATATGTAAATAAGGATTCGGTAGTAATCGGCTCTGGAACAGAGTTGAAAAAAAAAAACAATTTTCACAGGTTTGTAATTTGCCGAATACGCTTGAGGAGTCAGAGAAAGCAAACCCTAATGAGATCATTATGAAGTAATGAGAGACAAATTGATTTGGTGTGAACTATCACACCACTTGGGGTGCATGAAATGACTAATGGAATAAATCATGAACGTGATTGCAAACTTAGCAGCTCATCAGGGGCACCTCCACATTGTGATGCATCCTACTCATGATTTACACAAATCAAAGTTCAACATCTACTGTGTACTGTATATAATGTGTGAATTATAGAAGCTACATATTTTTTTCATGCCCCACTTTGTTTAATCACATCATTATAAATGTATTTTGTGTGCTTTACCTCTTTCTGAGTTGAAGTTCTGTTGTTGGCCAGATCATTACGGTCCAGTCCGCTCCAACCAGATGTCAGGTAGTCCGTGTTCTTGGCATTGTTCTGTCGAATAGACAACACCGGACTGCATGGTTTAAGGAACATGAAGTCGCTTTTGGAGGATTCTGGCGTCAGACACATCTTGTAGCAGTAGGTTTGCGGGAGCGCGCCGTTGCTGTTCGCCTCTGTGCACCCGAATGAGTCTGTTGGCATTCTGATGTTCAAATTGGACTTTTTGAAGGTGTCGGTGGTGTTGCCGGGTGACACAGAGCGACAGCAGCAGCAGCAGATGTTTGTGGGGGGAAAGTTGGACTCTTTGTCGGACACGCTGTCCTTCAGCTTCCTCACTGTAACAATGACGATGATAGCCACTAGAAATGTGAAGGAGATGGTGCCGAGAGCCACGATTAAGTAGAGGCTAAAGTTGGAGCTGTGACGGGTGCTCGGTGACAGGTCACCCGAATCGGGCTGAGATCCTGGCAGGCTGTCAACCACTGACAGAATGATGGAAACCGTGGCCGAGAGGGGGACTTGGCCATTGTCCTTCACCAGAATGACCAATCTGTGCCTTGTGGGGTCTTTCTCTACTAACTGTCGTATTGTCCTAATTTCTCCTGTGTATAAAGCCACGCTGAACAAACTCGGATCAGTTGCTTGAAGCATTTGGTAAAAAAGGCGTGAGTTCTGACCCCCGTCGGCGTCCACCGCCCGTATTTTGGTGATCAGGAAGCCAGCATCCACAGATCTTGGCACCGCTTCAACCGGGGGTGTCCCATTTTGAGGAAGAGGTGACACAATGACAGGTGCGTTGTCATTTTGATCCAAAATAAATATTGTCACTGACACGTTGCTGATTAAAGGTGGGAACCCAGCATCTTGAGCTCGCACTGTGATTTGAAAGTTTTTTAACTGCTCGTGGTCAAACGACCGGAGGGCGTAAATATTGCCATTATCTGAATTGATAGAGACGTATGTGGAGGCGGGCATCCCTTGAACGTCAACTTCTATTATCGAATAGGACAGGTATGCATTCTGGCCGTAGTCTGGGTCCTGTGCCGTCACAGAGCAGATGGAGGCCCCCGGTGCATTATTCTCCGTCAAGTAGACAGTATAAGCGGGTTGTTTGAATAGAGGCGCGTTATCATTCACATCAGACACTTGGACCACAATGGTTTTCCTTGTAAATAAAGGCGGAGAGCCCATATCTCTTGCAGTCAGAGTAATGTTATATTCTGCTACTGTTTCCCTGTCTAGAAAATCACTTGTCACCAACGTGTAGTAGTTTTTAAAAGAAGAGTGCAGCTGGAAGGGGATCAGATTTGGGATCTCACAGTCCACGTTGCCGTTTTCCCCTGAGTCCTTGTCCGTGACGCTGATGACAGCAATAACAGTGCCAGGGGGCGCGTCCTCGTGAACAGGCGTGGACACGGACGTCAGAATGACCTCTGGGAGGTTGTCGTTCCGATCCAAGACGTTCACCAGCACCTTGCAGTGGACTGCGACAGCGGACGGACCTTTGTCCTTTGCCTGGATGTAAATTTCATGCATCCTTGCTTTTTCATAATCGATCAACCCTTTGACTTTGATTTCCCCCGTGCGCGCGTCTACTACGAAAAGCTGGCGCACTTTGATGGGTGCGTGCCCGCTGAAAGAATAGGTGATGTCTGCGTTGGTTCCTTCATCCAAGTCGGAGGCGTTGAGTTTGATGACAACTGCACCCTTTGCTGCGTTTTCCGCCAGCCTTACTCGATAGAAAGATTGATCGAACACTGGCGCGTTATCATTGGCGTCTAAAACAGTGATGTCAATTTGCGCAGTTCCGGACTTCTCTGGAGAACCTCCGTCCACCGCTGTCAGAACCATCTGGTGCGCGCTCTGATGCTCCCGGTCCAACGGGTTTTGGAGAACGAGTTCGGCGAATTTACTGCCGTCACTTCTTGTCTGGATGTCCAAAGTGAAATGCTCATTGACGCTCAGCAAATAAGTGCGCAACGAGTTGGAACCCACGTCCAAATCTTGCGCGCTCTCGAGTGGGAAGCGGGATCCCGGTAATGCAGATTCCGAAATGTCTAGATTAAATTCGGTCCACGGAAAGCTCGGGGAGTTGTCATTCACGTCCAGAATTTCTACCTCAACTCTGTACAGCTCCAGAGGGCTTTCGATGACCACTTGCAAATGAAAAGAGCACGCCAAACTCTGCTCGCACAGTTCTTCGCGATCTAGTCTCTCGTTTACAAATAAAACTCCGTTTTCCAAATTTACCTCCACGTACTGCCTCCTGGTACCGGAAACGATGCGAAATCTTCGCGCAGAGAGTTTATCCAAATCCAAACCCAAGTCCTCGGCTATGTTTCCCACAAAGGCGCCATGTTCCAGCTCCTCTGGGATGGAGTAGCGGATCTGTCCACATGCCGAGTCCAACAAGACAATCAAGGCAAAACCACAAAGTATGGACCATTTGACGCACACCTTTCTCCTATTCACCTCTTGTGTGTCCATTTGGAGGCTGGCTCTCAACTCCCATCAAAACTTGACGCTGAGGCCAAATTGCGCACAATGCAGTTTGGAGGGCAAACAATGAAAAACTTGACATTGGTGGGACTGATGCGGCTCCTGTCTGCCTGAGAGCAAGGAGAAAAGAGAAAAGAAAGGGGGGGCGGACTCACAGGAGGGCTTGCGCAGATTAGTGTGTGCGTGCGTGTGTGCGCGCACCCTCGTATCATTGGCCCTCACTGTTTCTTTTGGGGGCAAAATGACATCTGCTTGGATCTCTACTGCCTATTATAGCCCGGTCCAACTCATGTCACAGTCCCAAGGTTTGAAAATTCCACCATTCAAGTTATAAAAGCAATTACATTCATTGTAACTATATGTATAATTATAATTCTGATTCTGGGAAGTCTGAATACAATGTAAAAAAAAACTGCTGAGAAGGCTTTAAGTGAAAACAATGTGAGGGCATTCATCAAACCTACTGCACCATCCGGATCTTTTCGACTATTATGCCTTCAAAAAGATAATAATGCTCAAAGAGGAATTAATGGACCAATGTGGTAATCATTTGTAGAGGTTATAAATAGTATAGCATTTGAGGATTTCGTATATGCAATATTGCTATATAAATCACAATTAAAATAATCATATGCAATACAGCATCCATTGGAATTCATTAGATTGTGCAGGTATGTTGTGAACTGTGAGTATTTTAGAACATTCCAACACATAGGAGACTACTATCTCTTCAACAGAGCAGTTTTATCTGTTTATCGTATACCCAACACACACTCGACCCATTTGCTCCCCCCCCCAAAAAAAAACTGTTACCCTGGCTGAACGCTGAAAACACAATCTGTCTGCAGCAGTGAAACGGCAGCAGATGGCAAGGTTTTCCACGGGCTCATGCTCTTTTTAATTAATGGAATGGAGATTAGAGGGCATTTTCCCGGGATCATTAGTGAACAGAGGAATTAAGACATTTTGTGAGAAATAATCCCAAGGCTATCCATGTAATGCACATGTGGTTTCCTCTCAGTGGTCATATTGACCTGCTTTTCACGGCCTAAGTGCATGGCATCACTTACCCACTGCACAACTAAGTAGCTCAGATAAGGGGACACAACCACCACATTTAGGGATCAAAAATACAAAAGAGATTATCTCCCTGTCAGTCACTCCTTCTCGCTCTCCAACACACACACACGGACAATATCCCTCTTTCACTCACTCAAGGGCAAAAGTAGAAACGCAATCCTTTTGTCTTGAACTGATTTTCAGTTTTAAAACGTTGGGATTTAAAAAGGTTGGGCTCCATGCTGCTGCAGCTTCTTACTCTTAATCGGTTTTCGCATAAAATATAATTTGATGCGTGTACTGCTAAAATGGTCTTAAAAGCATGCCGTGTGTTTTGAGTCCAACTAATTATTCTGAATTGATGGTTTAACATCACACTCCAGATTTTCTGCACTACCTTCTCTGAACATGCCATAAGCAAAACGGTCCTTCTCAAATGATTGACTGCTCTGGTTATGGTCTTAATAACAATTGCCATCGCTGAGCACTCCCTCTTGAGTATTTGTTGCAATGCTATGATTTTAGTGCTGACACAATATAAAGAAAATCTAATTTCAGTTTTAAAACACAGATTAGGAGTTCTGTATATCTGCCTACATATTGGCTACTGCATACATGGATGAGTTACAAAATATCAGGTTTGTATTCAGTTTACCTTACATCTTCATTTCCTTTTCATTTCCTGGTCAAGAACGAGAAGTGTGTGTGTGTGTGTGTGTGTGTGTGTGTGTGTGTGTGTGTGTGTGTGTGTGTGTGTGTATATATATATATATATATATATATAGAGAGAGAGAGAGAGAGATATTTTTTTTTAAACTTTTTTTTGTCATTTGCAAATCCACGCACACCTAAGGCAATGTCAGTGAAACATGACATTGTAATTTGTCACTGCTGGCAGACAAACACCATGGAGGGAAATAGATGGCTGGAATATCATGCTTTGTTTTATTACGAATCAATTTGCATGTAACCTGATGATGTTGCCACTTGAAATAAAGCACATTCTTACTCTAAGTGGATTTATAATACTTATACTGATGATACTTATCAAGCCTGTTGTATCATATGATTTTGAGTGGAGTCTCAGTTTGCTCGGTTGTATGAGTCTATCAGTCTTGCTGACAACAACAATTCTATTCAAGAAGGTGATGGATGAGGAATATCTTGCTTTGTTCGCTGCCACATCGCTGCCGACCCTGTTTTTACTGTCATCCTATGCATGTTGTGTTGTCATTCATGGAGGTTTAAAAAGTACCTAGTCTATTAAGTATAGAATAGAAACCACATAATACATGATTTCATACCTAGGATGCAAAAGTAAAACTTGACTTTGGACTGGAGTTTTATACCTCAATATGTTTAATTTAATTTCCTGGTTAGGTTTCCCCATTCTCTGCGTGACTTGCCTTATTATTACTGCGAGTCTCTCTTGCATGTCCTTGCACTCATCTGCCGCGATCCCCGTGTTCTTACCTATAATAAAGCTCCTTTGCTCTCCTTGTGTTCATTGTCTGCATGAAAAGACTAACAAAATATGTGCCTTTATTCTTGGATTTTCACCAAGTATTTCAACAAATTATTCATGGTTTACTTGCTTCTTAAGTCATGTAGCTTTTTTTCCTGAATTTATATTGTAGTTAGTAGTCTAAGGCGGAGCACTTTAAAGCAGATAATGCAAACACATTTACACATGAGGAAAGCAGAATCGCTCTTTGACTGGAGATTACAGCACAATTGAGGTCACCGGCAGATATGCAGGGGCTAAACAATTAACGCGCCGACAAGCAGATGTCTCCGCGATACAACACACCAGCCAAATGTATTAGTCAGAAAAGCGCTTTAAGGCGATCTTTGTCAAGACAAGCCACTGCTTTACATCCTTATCAGGGTCTAATGTCTTGGTATGATATGATGAAGAGCACACAGGTATTTCCTTTTTTTGTGGTTCATGATAAATGTGTCTAGATTTGTTGGCGTGTTGTGATGTTAAATATATATAAGTATAAAGTATCAGTAAGTGAAAGTATAAATATAAGTAACTATATGTATACTAAGTATAAGTATACTAAGTTTAAGTAAGTATACATATAATTAAGTATAAGTATACTTAGTATAAATATAAGTATACTTAGTATAAGTATACTAAGTATAAGTATGGATAAGTAAGTATACGTAGAATTAATCATAAGTATACTTATACTTAGTATAAATATAAGTATACTTAGTATAAGTGTACTTAGTATAAGTACAAGTATAAAATAAGTATACTAGGTATAAGTATAATTAAGTATAAGTATATTTAGTATAAGTATACTTACCGTAATTTCCGGACTATAAGCCGCGACTTTTTTCCAAAATTTTGAACCCTGCGGCTTATAGTCAGGTGCGGCTTATATACGATTTTTTCGTGATTTTTGTGATGATTTGATCACTTTTATACACTCGCAAAAAGGCTGTGGACCACTGTTGTGCGGTATCTTGAAGAACAAAACAACAACAAAAATACTATTTTGAAACACTACTATGGCTGCTGCTTATTCTGTCTGTGTTGCTTGTGACTATTATGAGCTTTAGTAGGAATGCACGCTAGGTGACCTGCGTCAAAGGGCTCTAAACCCTTTTTCATACTCTGCCATGTGACTCAGAGATTACACAAAGCAGTGGCGCTGTTTGGACCAACTGCATTGTATTAAAACCCAATCAATCAGCATTTAAATTCAATTCTTCTGACATTTTGCTCACCAAAAACAAGTTGTAATGAATGTGAACTTTTAATGCATTTTATTCAGAAGGTTACTTTGAACCCTGAGGCTTAAATGGCGGCGCGGCGTATTTATGGATTTTTACGGCTTTCTGTGTACTGTCTTTCTTTGTAAAAAAACTCATGTGCACGTGCGGCTTATAGTCCGGTGCGGCTTATGTAAGAAAAAAACTAAAATATCCCTGAATTTTAGCTGGTGCGGCTTATAGTCCGGTGCGGCTTATAGTCCGGAAATTACGGTAGTGTAAGTACAAGTTTAGTATAAGCACAGTAAGCAGTATAAATGTACTCTAAAATTAAAGTGCCTTCTTATGTGTTTTTCACATGGTCTCCCCATGCTTGTGTTGGTTTTCTCTGGCTTCCTTAAAACATATTTGTTTTCTAACGTGATCGGTTGTTTGTGGCCTGTGATTACTTCAGTATCTCCTTTCCACTCCACAGAAACCTATCATTATCTCAGCCCACTTAAAATGGCGCCCTTTTCCGTCAGAAAATCAACAATCCCAAGTACCCTGCTTATTATTGTGTCCACGTGTAAAATAAATGTTGCAAATTAGAATAGAAGGTACTAAATAACTACTGTTACAGAGCAATAAAATTAATCCAGCAGCTCTGGTCGTCAAGAATATACACAACGCAACACATCCCCCAAGGTGAAGATTAGACCGGCTCTGAACAAATATGTTTGTATTTACAGATTGAAACACTAAGGAATAATAATAATAATAATAATAATAATAATAATAATAATAATAATAATAATAATAGATGAGGAGGAGGAGATAGAGGATGATGATTCTGATGGGGAAGTTTATTTTCATGTCCTCAGTATTGCACACTTGTCATGACAGTAATAGACTGCAATCATTTTACATACGTAATGTTGTGTGAAAATGTCTCCCCCTACTGGCAGTTTGGATAAAATGCAGCGTAGTGGGCTTTGCGCTGGTACCAGGTGTCAGAAGTGACTGTGCAAGTTAACTAATATTATGAATAAATAAATTGATACATCAATAAAAAAAATAGATATAGAAACAAGCGGCTTTTCATTTCTTTGGGAAAGCAAAAGCTTTGGCACATCCATGCTAAAGATTTATACATTTTCAAGTTTACCTCTTTCAACAGACCCGAGTCATTCGCCCAATAAGTTATTAACTCTTCAACTGATGAGAGAACCTTTTGCACAAAAGCCCACCCAGGGTTCATGTGCCAGTCAATGGATGTTGCACCGGAATTTCTTTTCCTTCCACCGACCCTCATTCTACCCTCAATTGCTGCCATTTATGTCCTAAAGGCTGTCATCGCCACTCTGTGTGCTGATGCCTACGAGGCACCTCTCCTCCTCCTCTATTTTCCCCAATTCAGTCAAGCCTCTGGTTGTTTGTCAGGAGTAGAGGATGATAGCCCAGTTATTCACTTTAGCTTGCAGCTTCCCTCAAGCTTCGCCGCTTCATTTTGGCTGTGCCCCAATTCTGATATCATTTTCATTATCTGGTTTATTGTAGGTATGCTGTTGTGAAATATCTCTGGATGCATACCTGCATGCAATTTCTCTCGCAAAATGTTATATTACGGCTATTTGTAATTTGAGTAAGAGCTTGGGATGTTGTCTTTAGTTTCAAGTGATGCCTGTCAAGATTGCAAGGCAGGATTGTACCTGTAGAGGTCAGCACATGTCTAATGTTTTTTTATGATGATTGGGTGGGTGACTGGGAAAATCCTATGTAATATGTAATTGTATACATTATGTAGATTCAGAAAGCCCATTATACTTGACACTGTGTAACCCAAAATGCAAATATTCGACTCTTGTGGCGCTGGAAGCAATGTTTTGCACAGAATAATAAACATCAGATTATTTGTTTTTTTTCTTTCGAAAAATGGAACTCAATAATCATTTTGACATGTGGATACTGTACTCAAATAGTGTATTTGGATACAATGGGAATAACAAGCAAATGATTCTAAAAGGTTAATGTGATAACCTGGATTAGTGAACTGGTTGGGACTAAAATGCTGAGTGCTGCTGACCAACTGTTAACTTATGACAACAGTGATGTTGATCAGGTGGTTTGTTCCCTGCTGTATATATTAATTCTATTTTGGATAATATATTCCCTCTTGAAATTCTACCCCACATTGAGTGGTTTGAGGAGTACTTTATCTTGCCAATTATAATTAGCTGGAATCCCTCAATGTCACAACATGCCAAAATGGATTATTGACTAAATTTATAACTGTTCAATGCCTCAGGTTAAGTCTATAACATATAAATCAAATCTTTCTAATTTAATTTGCAAATTAATTTCCAACAAAATGGGTCACATTTAGATGACTGAATGCCGAGAGATTATTTATTTACTTATTTAGCTTCAATAACTCACCAGTTTCACGACCAGGAAGCCACACTAATTTCAAGAATGAAACAGTTTAAAACATGCTGTTGTCTGTGTTGTTTTATAACTGCAAAAGGGAAATCATAGAAATATAAAATGTACAACAGTGGGAAGAGTGTGAATTATTTAAAAGAGAAAGGTATGCATGTTAGTGGTATGGAACATGGTATGAGTACTTAATATTAAGATATAAATTATAGCATCCCTTATGCCAATGGATGTGGCACAAATATATCCCCTGGCACCAAACTCCCCCAAAGTGATGTAACGCGTACAGACACCAAAACTGCTTTGGCAGATTAAAAACCAATAGCCAAATAGTTGCAAAACTTTTGCCCACCCTCTATACCCTCTATATTTGAAGCATAAAGGTTTGAATGGAGTCAGTCAGTTGACAGATGTTTTCCAGCATGCTTGCCCATCTGACAAGTATTGTGGATAGAAACTCCCATAGCAGTCGGCAGAGCCAGTGAAGAAGGACTAATTCCACCTCCCACAAGTCCTCCAACAGTTGATTGCCTGGGTGGGCAGCATTGGAGGCAATTCTTTCTGCCCACCTTTTTACTCTGCTGTGAGGTGAATGTTCAGTGGGGATCTCGCAGCAAACAATAACTGTCATTCAGAAAATACACTGCACTTTCTCTCCTGCTGCAAGGAAAATGGATCGTGGCACAAGTGGAGGATATGCGTGCACTTGTGTGCCTATGTGCCTGTTCACTGCCTATTTTACATATACGGTTAATTCTATCCATCCTTTTAACGACTTAAAAGTCAAAGTCAGCTTTATTGTCAATTTCTCCACATGCCAAAGACACCCAAAGAAGCCTTGTCCCTGGCCCTCAGCAGTCTGAGGACAGCCCCTGTCAGCCACGGCTTCCAGTTCGCGCGAGTGACGACGGATTTTGAGCAAGTCACATCATCGATGCACTTCGTGATGTAAGAGGAAACAGAGTCAGTATACTCCTCTATGTCCGTCCGATCGTTGTAGGTGGCCGCCTGCTTAAATGGGGCATTCATTTTCTTTTATTTGCTGGAGAGCTGTTTAGTATTTATCCTACGCTGTATATATGATTATATTCCACTTTATTGGAAATATGCAAGCATATTCTACCCTCAGTTTGCCAATTGCAGTTAAAGTTACGTCCAGTTAATATGCAAATACCTAAGAGAAATAATCCCCGTATGGAATGAGTGTTTGATGGGGTGTGTAAATTTTACACAATGTCAGAAAATGTGTCAAACTTCTTTCCGTATTGGGAGTGAGCCGAGCTACTGGGGTTTGACAGGAGCTTCAAATCTTGGCACTTCAATATTACATGATATGACACACTGTATAGAAGCTTTTGCACTAGTAAAGCCTATGATGCAACTTCTGAAAAAACAGCACTCATTTTCAACTCCTCACACTTCTTTGGATTTGGGTTTTAACATTTTCGGGATTAATACCTGATATCAAAAACAGATTACACCACTTGTAATTCTTGTTCATGGGAATAACTGTTGAAATGACCGTCTTGTATTCTGAATATGCATGTACTGGTCAAATCTTTAGGGACATTTACTCAGTTAAATAAGCCCCAATAAAAGCAGCATAAATAAAATACAGTCATTATGAATAAAATAATGTTCAAACTTGAAATTAGAAACACCTTTATATTTGTTTTTCTTCTAACTCTGTGTACAAATTTGCATCATTCAAGGAGAGACATACCGGTAGATATAATTGCAGTTTTCATCAGGTCAAAATTCAGACACAATCTTAGATGATATGGAGGTATGCCTAATGAATGCATTCAAACAATCTGCCATATCAGCAGGCTTTATCAATGAAGAAAATAAATAAATGGTGGTCATCAGGATGAAGTATGCTGATAATGGGTTTAACTTCCTTGTTCAACTAATGGCTGGATTCAAAGGCAGGGGCTGAAAAATACTGCAGGATCAATATGAAGCACTTATTTTGATTGGGCACAGTATCCACAAACAACTAGCCGAGAAGGTGTTAGTTTGCTTTTATCCCGAGCCTTTGTGTTGTCATCTTTTCAGAAAAATAAATCCAATCCCAAGAAAAATGCAAGAACTACTCAAAATGGCGCACATGCGTGCTCAAGGAGTTATATGCATTATCGTATAAGTTCAAAGCCATTCATCTTGTAGCACTTAACTTGTCAAATGTAAATTTACTCCATTTAAATTGGCGTTATCTAGCTGTCAACTCTATTATGGTACAAACAGCACCATGCCTTTTTGCTCTAAAAGGGACATTGCCTCTGGCCTTGAACATGTCATTTGTGACCATTTACCAAATGTTGAGCATATGACAGCCCATCAATAGCCGTGCTATTTTTAGCTTTGTTCACGCACAAAAGCCTGAGGAGTTGCTTAGATGAAAATGTATTCATCTTCCTCAACAAGTCAATTTATGAGTATAAAAAGGTAGACAGAGAACTCAATCAGCTATGACTCTGTCTTTTGGTTTGATGCAAAACTATACCAATGTCAACATTTTCACGGTTGCATGCAAATTAGTATCAGACTTGTTATCATTTTGTACCATGTATTCTTTACCCGGAATATATTCCACCCATAGTTTTAATCAGGGTGATTGGGATCCAGAGTACATAGCTGCAACTGTGATTTGTAGCTTCTTGCCAGGCGCGTGCGTCCATGATAGAGTCGAGTCCTGCATTTGCCTCATTCAAAGACTTGAGCTCAATGAATCTTCCGCCTTTCAACTTGATTTACACTCACAACAACCAACACTCTCTCACTCTCTTTTTCTTTCCCTCAAGTGTTAGCTTTCAATTGCAAATGTATGCATGTTCTGACACGAAGCCGGTGGATAAAATCAATAAACATTTTTTTTAATGGATGCCGATCAGCTATTCCAATATGTAACACGCAAGTTTTACAGTAATTAAGGACTAATTATGCCAGTTATTTAACTTCCAACTACATGTCCAGTAAACATGATAATTTTATTCCTGAAACCGTAAATATGCTGATATCACACTCCCCATTTCCCAAAGACACTAAACACGAGACTGTTTTTTACTATTGCTGAGGTGGGTCTGCATCACAATGTATGGCGTGATTCCAAATGTCCTCGATTAATTTCTCACTTGTCAGAGAAGACCATCTGAAATGTGAGACAGTGTGATCGGTTGTACTTTATTCTACTGTTTAACCATATAGTCTATTGTACTCACATTATTGTTAATCGATATTCATACGCAAATCCATCCAAGTCCTCATCTTTGGTATCCAAATTAAACAGTTGACCAAATTCGCCATTAAACATGCCAAGTTCTTTCTCGTCGTTGTCACGTTGCTCTTCTGCAATGATCCTGACTTTCCAGAAAGGTCTAATTGTGCCTCGTAAGCATGTCTCATCATCTATGCCATTTTAGAGGGTCCTAATGCTGTTTGCTTTGCACAAACGATTGTATTTATTTATCAATGACGGCGGAGGTACGTACGCAACGTGTTGCGTACAGTCCTCTGATTGGTTCACCACCGCGATCTATGTAAAATGTAATGCCGTCTGATTGGTACATCGGGTCTTCATATTACGCTGTATAATACGGAAGCCGGACAACTTTACCTATTTGGGAATTTGGTCCACACAAAAGGTATTAAAAGGCGCACCTTCGTATTTTGAGAAAATTAAAGTGCGCCTTATGGTGCGGAAAATATGGTAGGAAAATACGGGAAGCCTGATCATCCTTGCGTTTTTTCTACAAGTTAATTGGAGTCCACAAGAAGGTTGGACATGACGTGAAGACACACAGGCCTGTCTATTATAGCTCCTATAGTACTTATCAGAACGCAAGCCAACCATGAAGTTGAAGACATTTTATGAAGACCGGTGAGTCAGGGTTGTCTTAAGGGAGAAATCTGGAGAAGGTGGTATATCTGCTGCATGAAACTTCCAATTTGCGCAGTGGCCTCCAGCATCCATAAAAGGAAGGATGTCCAATACATTTATTCATTTTTGAACTGTAAGTACTGTGAAGACATTCTGAATGAGCTGTAAGTTAAGATCATGTTTGATGCTTTACTAATATGACCGCTGCCCTTTGAATCTTGTGAATTATATCTGAACATACACCTCTCGCAAACAAAATTCAATTATTATTATGAAGGTCAACTTTGTTGTCAGCTGGGTAATATGCTACGTTCTTTGTTGAAAGGTGAGCCCAATAAACTGGCAGAAAAAAACCCCACATACTCTACTCAGCTATTCCCAAAACGGGTGCAGTCTGCCATAAGAGATTATTAGGGGTAGCACAGGAAATGTATCTTCATTCGTCAGAGAATTATTATTTAATAATCACAAATACTGTAAATAAACCTAGCTGCTTCCATTTATACAAAAAACTAAGTCATGGCTTCCTGCGATATACGATTTGTGTTGAATCAAAGAGGCACTGATTTTGCTCTTACTTGTACAGTAAAAGTTGGGAATCAATGCTCTATATGTTTTCATCACTCATAAAGATGTTGATTGAGCCATTTGGCACCTTTTACAAGCTCAAATGGCTCAACGCAAGTCCTGGAAAAATGACATGAGACTGCTGCCCCCCAGGTAACATTGGCACCGTCCATCCACGGTTCAACAAAGCCTTGCAGTTTCAACATATCTGATGTCATCATGGAGTAATGGCTGTCTCCCATTTCACATTTCGCATTCTAATCTAAAACGATGATGCAATTTGCAGCAATATAATAAAATGCAATTAGAAAGTAAAAGTATTGCTCGGAGCTAAGGCAGGTGAAAACTGTAAATAGACAATTTTCATTCTCTTTCAGATAATATTTTACCTTACATGGAAAAATATTCATATACTGCAATTATTTTTGCTCTAATGTCAACGCTATATAAGTGGCATAAAAAATACAAACTAAACTTGATCATTTCTGGAATATTATATTGTCCTGCATTTTGACAGGGTATATATTCCAGCACATAACTGGCAAGGATTGGCCAGGACGACTGGGAACTGTGTATAGTCATGTCCAATAATACCTCCACAGTACTTTGAGCAAATACAGGTTACTGGAAAGAATCATTCCGCTGTTGATTATTGGAAAATAGTCAAGTGAGGGAAGAGCGGAAAAGCTTTCATTGTGCATGGAAGCATGATGAGTGCGTCGCGCGGGTGACTGAATTGATTAATTTACTTCTTAAAGTGTCAAAGCAGAGGATTCAGTGATGGGGCAAACCCTTTCAAATATTGAAAAGGGTGAATGTACTTGTGAAAAACCTATTAATCACTGAGGTTTTTCGTCGTGCGGATGAATCACAGCGTGGTGATTCTGTGCCTACTTCCACGGAATCATTAGCTACCACTGTCGCTCACTCTGAAACATACATGGCGGCTAATCAGTAGCTCTAATGGACACAGTTCATAACTGTCAATCGGGTCGAGGAACCCACACGGGAAGACTAAAAGCATACCAACAATTGCAAGAAGCCTTTCCTGCATCAACTAAAATGAAGTGTCCCACGTATTATTTTACCTCCTCATTTAACGCTCCAGGAGATTCGAACACAATGTCGTCCTATTCTTATACTCAGCCAAGCGAGGTGATCTCCCTATAATTAAGGCAACCTTATCGACGCTGTTCCCGGGCGAGTGCACGTATGAGTACCTGTGTTGTCGATGTTTCATCTTTATTAGCCCGAGTATGGTAAGCCTCGCTCTTCATACACTAATCCCCAGCTAAAGAAACAGCTTTCAAGGAATTAACATCAAAAGCAAAGCTTTGCATGCCAACGGGGGAGCTTTCAATAGAGCCCGCTTCAACTATCTTCTAAGTATTTTCAGAGCCTCAGGGATAAAGTGGAAGTTAAGTTTGACTTGCTTGGTGCTCTCCTTCAAGTCTTTGACCTTGTTTTCAGGTTTCTTGATAATCCCTGAGATGCTTGAATATGAGCAGTGTTGAGGGCAGTTCCATGGGGCAATGCCAAAGGTGCTCTTTTTTTGTTCCCTTTTGAGGCTTCAGGGTGCAATCTTGATCCAAATCATACATACATACCGGACGGTGCGGAACTGCTGTGTGCTCGTGTTCACCGAGACCTGGTTGAGTGACAACATTCCGGACTCTGCAGTGCATCTGGAGCGGCTAGCGTGCTATCGGGCGGACCGTGCCATTGTACGAGGGGGAACGTCGCGAGGAGGTGGAATATGTGTCTACATCCGAGAAGAATGGTGCCGGGACTCTGTGGTGGTATGTAAGCACTGCTCGCCGCTTGTGGAGTTTGTGATCATTAAGTGCCGTCCTTTTTATCTGCCGAGGGAATTTACCGCGATTCTGCTAGTCGCGGTATACATCCCGCCTTCCAACATCGAAGGAGACAGGATCGCGGCGCTTGGTGAACTGTACCAGGCTGTCAGTGAACAGCAAACAGCGCACCCTGACGGTTTCACCATCTTCGCTGGAGACTTCAATCATGCCAACCTGAAGTCTGTTTTCCCGAGGCTTCACCAGCATGTTCCTTTTCCGACACGTGGAGACAGCTTCCTGGACCTAGTCTACTCGGCGCAAAAGGGAGCTTTCAAAGCCACCCCCCTCCCCCATCTGGGGCTTTCTGACCATCTCACCGTTTTGCTTTTGCCCGCATACAGACAATTGGTAAAGGCATCCAGGCCGGTTCGGAGGCAGGTTCGAGTGTGGCCTGAGGGTGCCTCCGATGCACTTCGTGACTGCTTCGACGGGGGCTGTCCTCAGACAAGGGACAAGGCTTTCAGAGCGGGGGATGAGGCTGGCTTGAGGACAGCGAGGGCCGACCTGTCCCGAGGCATCAAAGAAGCGAAGAAGGCGTTCTCGTGCAAGGTCTCCACCCACTTCAAGGACAGCAAGGACGCACGTAGCCTTTGGCGGGGCATTCAGACCATCACGGACTACAAGCCCGCGCCGAGGAGCTGTGAGGGCGACGTCTGTCTGCTGAACGATCTGAACCGCTTCTTTGCTCGCTTCGACGCCCAGAACAGCACTTGCCCGCTGAAGACCACTCCCCCCCCACATGAGCAGCCCCTGCGCCTCTCTGCCGACGGTGTGAGGAGGGCGCTTGCCGCTATTGACACCGTAAGGCGGCGGGCCCTGACAACATCCCGGGTCGAGCGCTGAAGGACTGCACTGGGGAGCTGTCGGGTGTCTTCACGGACATCTTCAACGTTTCCCTGCAGCAGGCCATCGTCCCCTCGTGTTTCAAGGCTGCCACCATCGTTCCTGTGCCGAAGAAACCTGCACCGTCCTGCTTCAATGACTACCGCCCTGTGGCACTGACGCCCATCATCATGAAGTGCTTTGAGCGGCTGGTCATGGAGCACATCAAGTCCGTTCTCCCCCCCACCATTGACCCTTTCCAGTTTGCGTACCGTGCCAAGCGGTCCTCTGAGGATGCCATCTGCTCTGCCCTCCACTCGGCCCTCACCCACCTGGAGAGAAAGGACTCATATGTGAGGTTGCTGTTTGTGGACTTCAGCTCTGCCTTCAACACCATTGTGCCGCAGCGACTCATCTGCAAACTCGACGAGCTGGGCCTCAGTACCTCCCTCTGCAACTGAATACTGGACTTCCTCTGTCAGAGGCCTCAGGTGGTGCGTGTTGGCGACAAAATCTCCGCCAGCATCACGCTGAGCACGGGGGCCCCCCAGGGCTGCGTGCTCAGTCCATTGCTCTTCACCCTGCTGACGCATGACTGCACTGCGACCTACAGCGACAACCGCATAGTGAAGTTTGCTGACGACACGACTCTGGTGGGTCTCATCACGAAGGGCGACGAGACTCGGTACAGGTCGGAAGTTGACCTTCTGACCACGTGGTGCAGGGACAACAACCTCCTGCTGAACGTCAATAAGACCAAGGAAATCATTGTTGACTTCCGGAAGGGTCACACAACACACCTGCCGCTGATCATCGACGGTGCTGTGGTGGAGAGGGTGAGCTGCACCAAGTTCCTGGGGGTGCACATCAGTGAGGACCTCTCCTGGTCCGCAAACACCTCGTCACTGGCAAAGAAAGCTCAGCGCCGCCTGTACTTCCTGCGGAAGCTCAGGCGTGCATGTGCTCCTCAGGCAGTCCTGTCTACATTCTACCGTGGCACCGTTGAGAGCGTCCTCACCAGTTGCATCGCTGTCTGGGGTGGTAACTGCACTGAACAGAACTTGAAGGCCCTGCAGCGCATAGTGAATACGGCTGGTAAGATTATTGGTGCTTCGCTCCCCTCCCTGAAGGACATTTACACCTCCCATCTCGCCCGCAAGGCAACCTCGATTGCCAGAGATGTGAGTCACCCGGCTCACTCTTTGTTTGACCTTCTGCCTTCTGGGAAGAGGTACAGGAGCCTGCGCTCCCGCACCACCAGACTCACCAACAGCTTCTTTCTCCAGGCTGTTAGGGCCCTGAACTCGCTACCCCCTTCTGCGTAGCGTGCGGGACTGTTGCGCTATTTTCAGGAATGTCTGCTGTACGCGCACTTGCTCCTTTTTTTTCTGCTCCTCTTATTTATTTATTTATTGTTGTGTTATTTATTCATTATTTATTCAGCACGCTTTTGTTATACTTGTTTACTTGTTTGTCTGTTGTGAGCCATGTCTTGTCACCGTGGGATAGGGGGGAACGAAATTTCGGTTTCTTTGTGTGTCTTTGGCATGTGGAGAAATTGACAATAAAGCTGACTTTGACTTTGACTTTGATACTGCATATTACCAAGTTGCAGCAATTTAGGTTTGCATTTGAGTATAATCAGTATGCACGTGGTGTTATAATAGGGCCTACGAAGTTCAATTATTCTCTCACAAATCAGTGCTCCATGTAGTGACGTTGCCGGCCGGCGATGATTGCTGGTCCTCCGTATTTTCCCCGTAACACTTCAAATCTTGAAAAGAATTAGCTCAGGGACAATGATAGTGATTCATTTTTGTCTCCTATGTGATTTTCCAAGACATTGAAGGAGTGTGGCAGTTGGCTTTGTAGCTTGAAGCAAAAACACAACCTATGCCTCATAAATTGTGAGGTCTGGGAGGAATTCTCTTCGGTAACATGAATAGGTTGTCTAATCTTAATGTCCCATTAGGCTGTTATCAGAAAATCTTTTCTCCTTCCAAATCTGTTGTCGACTTTCTTGGAAGAAGGTTATTCAAGGCATTTATTATCTAGAACTCTGTGACACTGAGACATGTAACTATGGGAAACAGCCTAAGACATTCCCCATTTTTTCCAAGTAGCACTCTTCCATTAGCACAGTCATGATGTCATAGAGCAGCGGTAAAGGGTAATGTAGCACTTAGAATTGTGCTTTAATCTCTCATGCCGAGACAAAGCGCCTGTCTTTGACTGTGCACAAGAGACAGGATCTGCAAATTCATTCTTGACACACACTGTGCAAGTTGGACACAGAGACAATCACTAGAATCTGAATCCTACAGAGCAGGATTCAAAGAGCACACACATTATAATGATACTTCACAAGCCAGTTTGCAACATGTTGCCCTGCTTGTCCTTGTATTTTGTCTCTTTGTGTATTCTAAACTTCATCACCCTTGTTTTGATGTACTCTATGTAGGTTTATTTTTGCCAAACACGTTTTCACGTGTGTTGGAATTAATGCAGCAGATTCCAACCTCCCGGTTGTGTTTATTTTGTGGCAGAAGGGAAGAACACGTCTTTATTCCATGACGTCTGCCAACAACTTATTCCATGACGTCTGCCAACAACTGTGGCGAGAGACAAGTCATCAAAGATACAAAGAGAGGATGACATCACAAAGGACAAACACATCACCGCACCCCTAACTGTAGGGCTGCTGGATGAGAGGCTTGGTACTGAGGTCGGCCACAATATGATACATTTTCAGTCCTGGAAGAAAACCTGTTGGAGGCTGCAAAACATTAATGACCTGAAACATAAAGCCAGAGCTATAATGGAAGAGATTATTCGTGGATTGGAATGAACCAGTCAAAGTCCAGATCTTTTTTTCTTATTGTCACTGTAACGCACCATACTTCCAAACTAGAGCGGAAATATTATAATAGTAAATGTGGGTATATCCAATCTGCCATTGCTAATGATGAAGTTGAAGATACCGCCCTACATTTAACAGAAGACACAAACTCTCCCAGAGACAACTGGAAACAAACACTTGCACAGGAGATTAGTTCCCAATGTGCACTGGGGTAAAAGCAGCCCTGAATAGAAGTGATTTAATGAGTAGTGGTGGGGTCTGACAGGCACGTCTCTCATTAGACAGACAGAGTTTTAATTAGAATGAGCACAGTGGCACTGTAGGTGTTTACATTTAGAGAGAGAATCTATGCCACGGGCGGAGGGGATCACACTGCTCACTCCTTCACAGAACAGTGTGAGATGAGAACGTGGAAAAAAAGAATAACAAGTTCAACAACTTCACATAAGTAAGCACGGCAGTGAGAGCATTCATTAGATATCACCAACCAGCAGAGTGTCATTTTGAGGTTTGTTTTTTTAAAATGCATCACATAGGGCAATGGCAGGTTAGGTCTCTGACTTTGAAACGGAATTGCAGCTAGTTGTTTGGAGGGATGTGAAACATAATTCTTACCACTGTTGAGGTGGTCCTGTTCACCAAACCATCTGAATGCCAGCTCATTTTAACATTTGCATGTCTCATTCTGTATATTTGGTTTGTTACAACATGTATGAAAAAACAGAGGCCATCCATCCATCCATCCATCCATCCATCCATCCATCCATCCATCCATCCATCCATCCATCCATCCATCCATCCATCCATCCATCCATCCATCCATCCATCCATCCATCCATCCATCCATCCATCCATCCATCCATCCATCCATCCATCCATCCATCCATCTTGTTCCGCTTATCTGGAGTCGGGTCACGAGGGCAGCAGCTTTAGGAAGGACTCCCAGACTTCCCTCTGGCCAGCCACTTCATCCAGCTCATCCCGGGGGATCCCAAGGCGTTCCCAGGCCAGCTGAGAGACATAGTCTCTCCAGAGAGTCCTGGGTCGTCCCCGGGGTCTCCTACTGGTGGGACATGCCCGGAACACCTCCCCAGGGAGGCGTCCAGGAGGCATCCTGATGAGTTGCCTGAGCCACCTCATCTGGGGTGTTGGGGGGGGGGGGGGGGGGGGCGTTCCTCCCAATCACGCCCTTCCAGGTCTCACTGTCATTGCCCACGTGAGCATTGAAGTCACCCAGAAGGAACGCTCTCCAGCACTTCCTCCAGGGACTCCAAGAAGGGTCGGTACTCTGAGCTGCCGTTTGGTGCATAGACACAAACAACAGTCAGGACCCGTCCCCCCAACCAAAGGCGGAGGGAGGCTACCTTCTCATTCACCGGGGTGAACCCCAATGTGCAGGTGCCCAGCCGGGGGTCAATAAGTATGCCCACACCTGCTTGATGCCTCTTACTGTGGGCAACTCCAGAGTGGAAGAGAGTCCAGCCCCTCTCGAGAGGGCTTGTACCAGAGTGTACCATGTGTGGAGGCAAGTCCAACTATGTCTAGTCAGACATTTTTTGCCTCAAACACCAGCTCGGGCTCTTTTCCAGCCAGAGAGGTGACATTCCATGTCCCAAGAGCTAGCCTCTTGCGGGATCGGACCGCCGACGTCCCCGCCTTTGGCCGCTGCCCAACTCACTTTGCACCCGACCCCTTTGGCCCCTCCTACAGGTGGTGAGCCCATGGTAAGGGGGACCTATGTTTTCTTTTCGGGCTATGCCCGGCCGGGCCCCATGGGCGAAGGCCCGGCCACCAGGCGCTCGCCTTCGAGCCACACCTCCAGGCCTGGCTCCAGAGGGGGGCCCCGGTGACCCACGTTCGGGCGAGGGAAAACGAAGTCCATTTGTATTTTTCGTCATAAGGGGCTTGGGTGAGCCGTGCTTTGTCTGGCCCCTTACCTAGGACCCTTTTGCCATGGGTGACCCTACCAGGGGCATGAAGCCCCAGACAACATGGCTCCTAGGATCATAGGGGCACGGAAACCCTTCCACCACAATAAGGTGACGACTCACGGAGGAGGGGTAAAAAAACAGAGTGCAAATCGAATTTCCCTCGAAGTATCATAATGAGTTTAATTCATGTAAAAATATGATGCATAGGGAAACTGTAATGTTTTCAATTTGTTCACAAATATGACAGACAACCCTGAGCAAATTTGAATGAAATCTTTCCATAAATGTTTATTCATATCCCTCGAGGACAACAATGTACCACACGTCAACGCCATGGAGTTGACATTTTGAGAGGATAAATATGTGTGATTGTTTTATATACTTAGGGATAAACCCTATTTTAAATGTATTGCATCAATTAAGTTTCCAATTAGTTTGTTTAGAAATTATTTAGAGAGATATTACTAAAATATAACTGAGTGACACACCTTTACATATATTTATAACATCCAGTTCAATAAATTGTTTGACTCCAGATTTTGTTACAATCCTCTGTTTTCAAAGCTAAAGTCCTTCCAGATAAGTTACTACAAATGAAAGCAGTTCAAGTAGGCTATCAATTGGCAGATGCACACAAGGGCCACTCAATCTCCACGCAGCAAAATAAAATAAACAGTTCGGTATTGGCTGTTAGCACCAAAATCAACCACTGGTAGACAAAATTCAGTGGTGGTTGCTTGCTACAAATAAATCTGTATGTGAAAATCACTGCAACTGTAATTGATCAGATTGGTAAGATTTGACTATCATTTATGACAAATCGGCCCATCTGGTTCAAGCAGTTTAGTGGAGAGTCTAGTAAATATATGAGTCATCCCCATAATGCTCTGCAAATATAAACCTATATGGGAGAAAATCCCGACCATCATCATGGTACTCTGATCAGCATGCAGGGAAAAGGGCCATTATCATGGGAATGGCATTGAACTGTTTTATTGGATGCTGCTTTACCCAACATTAGTGTGAATGCCGGTCTTTCCGTATTGATGATTAGAAAATCTACCGCCATAAACCTGAACCTCTGTAAAGTTAATGAATCTCACATGGGAGGGTGGGAGACGTAGATCTACTGTCTTTCTCCGTCCCATCCCAATACAATTGTTCATTAGGCCACCCCTCATTGCATACCATCACGTTCCGTCTGCATGGCGACAGACACATTAGATGTTGCGATTGATGCTGCGCTGGGTGCAGGCAGCTAAATTATATTGATCACTGGTTAGATGTGTTACCTCGTAGCCATGGGAGCAGGTCTTAATGATGCAAAGACACACTTTAATGGTACTGCTCTTCAACCAAGGAATTCACTGCTGGTGCAAGTGGTCCTTGTCACCGTAGTTGTGTACGATAAAGCAATACGATTACAATTAACACAGCTCATTGCACATTTTCACCAGAAAGGCAACACAGCAGCTTGTTATAATCACTGTTCGATGGACAAATAAAGCTGTTGAAGTGTCATGGTTGTGTGAAGGGCGCAAATGCCGTGTCACCGAATAAGAGATAAATCTTACTCCTGGTCTGTTGTAGTGAGCGATTTGGAGACCCTGCCCCCCAATGTGCTGCTATGTTTGCATGGAAAATTCTAAGCAGCCATTGCAGCACACAGTTGCTCAATTTGTTACTTGAGCACTAAAGTCAGCAATACAGTACATGGCCTTAAGGGCCAATTCCTATTTTCCCTAAGTGGACACTGACTCCGGTTGTGTGTATGCTTTTTTCCCCATGACTGTGAGCTGCTTTTGTTTAGCTACCTATTGTTGTGCTATTGCGCTTGCTTTCACTATCTCTTTCCCTACCCCCTCCCTTCCCTTGCCTCTTAACTGGGCTGCGTTATACGACGCACAGCAGTGGAATTAGGACAGTGAGAAAAGTTCTGTGTCGCCTGGAGTGCGATTAAATGATTTTTTTTTTTCCCCAAAAACATTTTGTGCTCTGAAATGGGAATTAAGGTGTTTAAGTTTCTCTTCACACTGACATGGCACATAAATAAAATTGTATTGTATATTTGACTTGTGGCACTCTGTAGCTGAATTGTGTCACTTATGACTAATGAAAGTAATATTCATCCATTAATCAGTAGCCACACCAATTCGAACTCGTGTTGGGCCTGTGAGGTCTTCTACATAGCTTCGTTGTTCCTGGATGGCCACTAATGTTTCATAATGACTATGGTATAACTTGCACACTCTATTATTTATGGCTTCCTTCTGACACATTTCCTAACAGAGGGTCACAATTTGGTCCATGTGTCTGCTTAATTGTAAGTGTGCTGACGAGGGTGGAAGTTACCCAGACAGCTGGTGGAACAACTGTTTACCTCAATTCTGCATCTCCTATGTGTGTTAACTACAGCCCCACATGGTATTGAAAAGTGGGATGTTACACTAGAGTGTTGAATAAGCAAATGCAAACTCTGAAATAAAGGAGAGTGTTTGTTTGCTTCATGCATATAGACAAAGATTAAACCTGCCGTTGGAGGCCAGCATTTGTGGTGATGTATGTATCAACCACAGAATCTGAAATATAAATAAAAGAAAATGATAATCAAGAAAAGTCCATAATTGTTAGATCAAACATCACATCAAACACTGTTGTGCATACCCAGTGTATTTCTGTAACTGAATATCTTTAATCGAATTCCAGTCGTTTTTTTTAGTTGGTATTTCACATATTTATTACGGGCACTCTGGCATTTTGTGCCAAGTTGCAGATTGAATTGTGCCGATACTCTGTATGAATGCAGTGCCCCAAAATGCAATGCTGAATAGACAGAGAAGGATGATGCCATTTCCAACAGTGCTGAATCACAGATCTGGGAAATTACATTATGTAAATGTGGTGTTTAAAGTTTATTCAGGCTTGCATCTACTTTAATGCTTTTGATATAATGTGGTGTAAATTTAATTACCCTGAAAATGAAAAATACACAACTCAGACAGTAAATACAATGGACGTATTTCTACTATTTTATAAGTGGGGTTTGTGTCAGAGTTAAAAAAAAATAAAGAAAACACGCAGAGACAAATTTGCTACAAAGTAAATGACCTTTGAACATTATTTATTCTTAAGTTCTATTGTGGTGTATCACAATTAAAACACAAATTACAATACGTACATTGTGTTACGATGGCAGATTGGAAAAAGCAAATTAATTTTCTTTAAGTAACAATCAACAAGAGCAGTTATAGAGGCAGGTATTCCTTTTTCTTTGTATGATTGCATTTCACGCGATTGTCCTGATTATTCATGCTCACTGGTTCATTCTTGTGAAACATTTTTTTTTTTCTCTCCCCTGTTGATCCTGCATTTTAATTAGTCATTGATTCAGCGCATCAACCTCTATTGTCAGATTCAAAAGCCATGTTGAGTCAAATTCTCCAATTGTTCCACTTGACTGTCCTCAGGATCTCATTCTGTTGTGTTTTTGGTTTGATGAAACATTTACCAGACTGAGTATCCTGTTTGTTGGGGTTATTGCAAGAAAGCATTTGTGCCCAGAGAAAGCCACATCATTATGGTGGAGAAAATGCAAACTTGAAAATCACCATTTTACAAATATTTAACTTAAAAATGCACAAAGGCACGCACACTTTAATAAAAACTAACCGAATTACTGGTTTAAAAAAACAAACTAATTAAAAACGATAATGAAAAATTCCAAACTAATACAACCGTGGTGAGAACAAATGACACTGTCAACCCTCCAGGAATTACCGAAAAGGTCACACTTAAGTCTCTGCCTCGAGTGGGCATTTTCTTCTGCAGGTAAAACAAGGAGATGCTGAGTAAAAAGTAGTCTGTCTTGATGACGATGAGGAGCGGTATTGGCAGAGAGATCTGCAACTGTACGGCTATTGAGAGGTCAACGTCTTGATTGTTGACATTTCTCTGGACAGGATATTGGTTAATGGGGTATGGCCTACCTTGTAGTCTATGGTCGATCATGTGACCTTTAACTTTGTACTGCATTTACCTCTTTACATATTATAATATATTTAAGTGTACTACATATTTCAATGTAAATGTAAACTAAAAATGTTATCCTCTTACGTTGGCCGCTGTCACATTGCTAATCAAAAGGACACAATTGGGTTATCAGATAGACGCCTTCTAAAAGCTTTGTGTAGACTAAAAGGCATGGAAAAGTCAACCATTTTGTTCAGCCTCGAGGTTTGGGTAGGTTCTTTGTTTGTGGGTGCTCAAAGGCTTAGAAAGGCCAAATGCTTATCATAGACCAGAAGACCTTTAAGGCTTTAAGGCCACCTGCTCACAAAACCTGACTCTGCTGCTGCTTGTAATGCTCTTGCGCAGTGGACAAGAAAGCACGCCTTTAGTTTGAAAATACTGTCATCCTTTCCCGCCCTTCAAGTTAGCTAATATTTACTAAGTTAGGCAAGTTACGATAAAAATAACCATGAATGATTTTCTTTCTGGGTTCTTTTCTTTGTTTCAGCTAGAATCTCTAATTCATGAATGATGAAACTGAATTTACAATCTTTTTAGTCGGCTGCACCTTTGCAGTCCATCCTTAATTCGGCTATAGCTTGATATTTGCCTTTGCTCATGCAGATACCCAAGCTGCCCTCCTACCTGGTTGCCATGGGAACAGTTATCACATGACGTAGAAAAAGACAAACTTCAAATGATAGAGGCTTGGCTCCCAGGAGGTTGTCCGCTGCCCTCACAATTCATCTGACACGGTTGCCTAGGAAACAAGACAGTGAGACAGGAAGCTGAGAAGAGATGTACAGTAAGTGCTTGTTTGTTTGCAAAACAGAAAAAAAAGCCACTCAGTGCCTTCCTCATGTGCTATTATTTAGAACTAGTTAGTCACTGTCTCGTACTGTCCTCTTTGTCATTCCTGATGCTCAGCTCTCACTCACAGAAACACCAGATTTATAACATAACCAGGCCTCATACCCGCATCGAGAATATTCAGTTTTCGTCTTCAACTTAGAGCAATTAATAAACTTTGTGGTTGGAAATAAGTTCTTCCATCTGATTGCTGGCACCGTTTAAAATGCAAAATGACCCACTTGTCTTTTAACGATAGCATTACTTTTGAAGAACAAATGGAACATTCCCACAACTTATTTATTTCACTCCTCTCATCATGAAACAAAAAGCCTTTCCACAAAGTGAGGTCACAGGAATGAGCTAACAGCTGTCTGCAAAGTAAAAAGTTCGATACTTGGTTGACCCACTTGTTCTAATGACTTACCCTCAAATCCAAAACTGAGAAAAGGATAAGTAGCACAATGATGTTTCAGCACCAGTATCTTATACTATAAATAACAAAGGGGGGCTCCCCAACAATCAGCATTTGATCAAGCTACTCTCTGGCTTACAATCATGAAAGAGAATACATTAACCTAATATCCTAATAGCCAGAGCTTTGATTTTCTTCAAATCAAAGGAATAGAATCCAAGAACTATTGCAAACACATCCTCGCCTCCTAACAACAGAAAAAAATGCATGTCCTTGTTTTCCAGGTACGCATAAAACTCATTTTGAAACTGTGAATTGTATGATATATATATATATTTTTTTTTATCGATTCATTGTATTTAATAGAAGGTGGCAGTGTGATTAGACTTGATATTTCAATCTTCCTAAACTGTACACATCTCAATATCAGCAACGACTGCAAAACCCAGTTTTTGGACTGGATAACAACCGCAGAATTTGTACTTCCATCCATCCATCCATCCATCCATCCATCCATCCATCCATCCATCCATCCATCCATCCATCCATCCATCCATCCATCCATCCATCCATCCATCCATCCATCCATCCATCCATCCATCCATCCATCCATCTTCTTCCGCGTATCCGGGGTCGGGTCGCGGGGGCAGCAGCTTTAGGAGGGACTCCTAGACTACCCTCTCCCCAGCCACTTCATCCAGCTCATCCCGGGGGATCCCAAGGCGTTCCCAGGCCAGCTGAGAGACATAGTCTCTCCAGCGCGTCCTGGGTTGTCCCCGGGGTCTCCGACCGGTGGGACATGCCCGGAACACCTCCCCAGGGAGGCGTCCAGGAGGCATCCTGATAAGATGCCCGAGCCACCTCATCTGGCTCCTCTCTACGTGGAGGAGTAGCGACTCTACTCCGAGTCTCTCCCGGATGACCGAGCTTCTCACCTTATCTCTAAGGGAGAGCCCGGACATCCTGCGGAGAAAACCTTCGGCCACTTGTATCCGGGATCTCGTTCTTTCGGTCACGACCCATAGGTCGTGACCATAGGTTAGGGTAGGAGCGTAAATCGACCGGTAAATTGAGAGCTTTGCCTTTTGGCTCAGCTCTCTCTTCACCACAACGGTACAGGGTCCGCATTACTGCCGACGCTGTACCGATCCGCCTGTCGATACTCACGCTCCATCCTCCCCTCACTCGTGAACAAGACTCCAAGATACTTGAACTCCTCCACTTGGGGCAGGATCTCATCCCCGATCCGGAGAGGGCATTCCACCCTTTTCCGATCGAGGACCATGGACTCAGATTTGGAGGTGCTGACTTTGTACTTTTTTTGATTAATATTTTGTTTGCTCACTTATATCCAGAAATAATAAAATGCAACTGTTTGCCTGTAAGGTCAACATTATTTTGACTTATCCAAGCAAGGTCATTGTCGAATGCAAAATCCTGGACCTGCCATGCCTGGAATACTCAATCCCCGCTTTTGTGCCAGGACCCCTGTTAATGTGCTTCCATGTGTTTATAGGGTTGCAGTTGGCTCACACAAACCAAAGAAAAGCATGGCTGAACCCAGTATTGTTTGATGTATTGTTCAAAGTGAGCCTCAAATATTGTTGCCATAAAACCACTTATTCACCTTGAATAAGTCACCACAGAAGTTCTGAATAATTTATACTCAAAAACCAATATATTTGCTGTATTATAAACGGAGGCCATGTGATCATAATTCCTGCCATCCTGTTTATTATCAATGGCTGGCTCATTGGCAAATTGTTGGCAGGCAATCGCCGTTTGGCTGGGAAACTCCTGCAGCAGTTGAATTAATTGCAGGGAGTGCTTACAACTTATTTGACCGTCATGAGTGGAACAAAAATGAATATTGGTACTCTGGTTATATTTCGGCGGCTCGGTGGCGCACTGGGTAGCACGTCCGCCTCACAGTTAGGAGGGTGCGGGTTCGATTCCACCTCCGGCCCTCCCTGTGTGGAGTTTGCATGTTCTCCCCGGGCCCGCGTGGGTTTTCTCCGGGCACTCCGGTTTCCTCCCACATTCCAAAAACATGCTTGGTAGGCCGATTGAAGACTCCAAATTGTCCCTAGGTGTGAGTGCGATTGGTTGTCTGTCTCTGTGTGCCCTGCGATTGGCTGGCAACCAGTTCAGGGTGTCCCCCGCCTACTGCCCGATGACGGCTGGGATAGGCTCCAGCACGCCCGCGACCCCCGTGGGGACTAAGCGGTTCAGAAAATGGATGGATGGATGGATGGTTATATTTCATTGTGTGTTGACGTGGATTTTAATCGATATTTTCAGGCGGGTGTCATCATAATAACATGGGCAAGTGCATGGTAATTATAGCTGCTGGTTCTTCATTGATCCCTGGGCATAAAAGGTGAAACTGAAAAAGAATAGCAGGACCTTTAACCTCGACTTGGATCAATAAACCTTGTGGAGTCCCCTTTGCTTTGAAAGAAACTCGTACAGGCATTAAACTTCTGATCCCAACTCTCAAAAACATAATTAAAAGAAAAAAATTTTGGCTGTACGTCTGCTGTGTTGATTTGTGATGAGCTGATGGTGCCTTTTACTTTTCATGTTTAGAAACCCATTCTTTCTCAGATAAATTATTCACATTTGTTTTTGAACCAGCCTTTGTGAAACTGGAATTCACTAAATAATTAATGTGTGTGTCATTGATGATAGGGTTTGCATTAAAGGTAATACGCGTTCTGTCATTCCACAGGGCAGATTCTTGCCTGGGCTTGTTATTGCACAAAAATAGATTTCCCAAGATTCCATCGTGCCACAAGGCATCAGTCAGCATAGTCTGCAAGGAGAGCCACATGAACAAAAAATAAATAAAAAAAAATCACATCTCATGATGCTACAGCAACATGAGGTTTATTGCTTTAATTCCAAATATAAGTCATGGTAAACGTAATTATTCCCATAACGGAAAAAAAAAAACTGCCAAACAAATAGCTCAATAAGATTTAGACAGTAAACTACCTTCTGCATTGATGACAAATCTACATTGTGAATTGGAATTAGGGTCTCTATTGAATGTGGCTCAATGCCTCCTAATGTGATTTCCTGCCAGTGACTGGAGGGAAAAAATGAACACGTTCAAGTATTTGACAAATTTGCTGTTCGCTGGAAGATAATGTGAGACCCATGAAATTCACTCAACATAAAATAAAACAGCTCATGTATGCTGCAACTTCTGTAATTAATGGCAAGAAACATGAAGGCAGGTTTCTTTGTTTCCACATCACAATCAAATGTCTTATTATTGAAGGTTTAACATGGAAGTGATTTACTTTTCACTTGTATTCTTTCAAATCTGAAATGAAAGGGACAGAGGAAGTAAAGGACCTTAAATCAAATAGTTCTGCTTCTTGCTCAGTAATAATTATCGTTAGAACAGCTGTGCAGATACTGCGTATGATTTATGACAGAACATCATGGGTGTTAATGGATTTTTTAATTGGTGCATATGTTTAGAAAAATAGCTGTCTGCTACAACATGTACTGAGAAGATGTTAGCTATAGCGCACTTGTCCCATGACCAGTCAACTGAGTGTGGCATTAGACAAAGAGGGTGATCATATACTGTACTCCAAGAGAACCCAATTAAAAATAAACATATCTAAATTAAACATCCTGCAGTCTGCATATGACAGTCGGTCCATATGTAATATCTCTACTCAGCATCATTGATCAGAAAATGAGACAGAATGTCAAAGTACATAAATAAAATAAAAGACTTTGGGTTGAAAAGGGACATTTCAACGAGCTGCATAAGTCTGCAAAAAAAAAAAAAAAAAAAATCTCATTCCTTACCCATCTAGCCAGAAAAGAAAAATAGAATACTGGATTTTTAATGATGGACTGCTGAGCTATAGAACTATACACATAAAAAAGAAAATAACAAATGTGTGCTACTTTGAATACTATTCCAAATGTGCATATATGTTGGTGTAAAATAAGTTTGCAAATCTTGTTAGGTCACAAGATTGTGCAAATGTTCTCGAGTGATGTAAGAAAAGTTCTGTCCTTTTTGGGTCAAATCTCAAACAGCTCTAAAAAGAAAATATTTGTATACCTTAATTTTACAAAAATAGTGATTTGTGCGCTGGAATCATATTTTCATCAATGTTTTTATAGGAAGCCTTAGCCTACCGGTAATTTTGTACATTTATTTTGTTACAAAACTATTTTGTATTTTGTTTGATACTTTGAATAATTTGGATTTTTTCCCAAATCATCCATGCTGTGCTGTCTGTCTCGGGTAATCTGTTTTGGCATTAATTGACTTTGTTTGAATTGCAGTAGGACGAGGAAGGCATTTGTTGTTTTGGGACAAGACAGGCCAGGATCAATAGACGGTGAGCTGGCTCGCCCTCTTTATCGTCTCATCACCTGCAGAGGATTGAAGGTGACATGACCATGTGATGTCTGTAGAAGCTTCTGAAAATCTGCAAGGGGCTAAACCTGATAGCCAAGTGCTCACAGCTTTAGCCAACAAACTGTAGGACAGGGGTCACCAATTTTGGTCAACGGCGTCCTGCCTGTTTTTATGTCCCACTAGTGCAACACCTGATTGAAATGATCAGTTCACAAGCAAAATCTGCACAAGCTGGTTAATGATTGTGATCATCTGAAACAACTGGTTGGGGAGTAAAGTTTTCAAACGCACAAAATAAAGACTGACCCAACATGAAGGAGCAGCTTTTATATTAAAAAACATGATTTATTTGCTTTTGACTGCGCCGGCATCATCTCAAGATTGAGTGCATCAAAAAGGGAAAAAGTCATGGCATTTTAAGAAGACGATTTCATGGCTGTCTGTAATCCAAAGCGAATTAAAATTAGAGGTACAGATGTTTGTACTCTATTTACTGAACATATCCCGTTTAGTGGATAAAGCTGCCTGACATGATTTCTTTTTTTTTTCTTTTTTGGTTGTCGTTGTTCACGAGACCTTCGTTTCAGACGTCTCCTCGTGGTATTTACCTCATCAATATGGATGAGAGTTTTGCAGTGTGAAAGGTCAAAAACAGAATCACATTGCTGACAATGCTGGCCAGTGGTAGTTTTCGCTCCTTGGTGGGCACTGTTGAAGGTGGAAAAATAGAATAAATTCAGCTAAATTCATCATATTTGTATATTGGTAGAAGATGTATGGTAGTAAAATAATCATCCTGCAAAAGATGAGAAAAATATGACTCTTGACACACTTGTTATGCCAGTGACTATGTTTACATGCAGTCAATATTCAAATTAAGGTCAAAATTTCAGTTTGTGAAACATTCAGAATAACATGCCTGACTGGACAGAGTTATTTGTGCATTTCAATACGCCGATTGCTTGTGTATGTCCAGTGAGTTGCACGCAAGACATATGGATTTGTTTTAAACTGAAGTTTACTGAGGGAGACAACATAAAAAACAGTTTTTCAGTTTGTCCATTTGAATTTAAGACTCAATGAACAAATCAAGTTACTTTATCATTAATGTTGGATTTAATAGCCAACTGTTACAAATGGCTAAAAGGTTAAATCACGTTTTACCCTGTTTAGCTAGAGAAGTGATTTAACAGCTTGTGCATTGTGCATTTTTGTATCGCTGCTGCATATGTGTGGGACGTACCCTAAAGCGATCAAACCGAGTTAGGCCAAAGAGGGTCAACATTCTTTGTGGAGACTTGCGGTGACATTTGGCCTCCCTGTGTGCCAAGTTTTTCCACTTAATGTGAGCATTTTATGCCAACCTACTCTTTAGTGGTGTGTGATGTTTTTGTGTCCTGCCTATGGGCTCTTTGCACATACATAATCTCCTGTATTACTGAAATATAACTTGGTCTTTTCCAGTTTTCAAAAATATATTTTATTCCTCTTTATGCCTTGTTTGCTGGATTTGCCCAAACTCACCATCACATACTATAAAGGTTTTTATGCTAAAAAGCAATCCCGCTCACATTAAAATGAAGTTTATTATTACTATCATCTATTTTACAGATGTTCAGACTCACACGATGTTGAGGTTCTCTAGATCTGGAGCTTTCTGTGATCTGACGATGCTGGGAATGGTTCCAGCATATCCTTCCCCAGCTCATCACCTTATCGCCTTCTTACTTTGGCTATGTGAACAAAGGATTTAAAATGAACAATGAGTGTGCCAAACCGTGACAGAAGCCAGCAAGTGGACCTGTTTCTGCCAAGTGAGTTCATCTGTTTGTTGTGCCCAGATAACTGGCCTTCACTTTATTCTGATGGCACACATATGCATGGCCCTTAAAATTAAAGCAGCCCCTTCCCTCTCTGCAGCTAGTTATCTTTGAATTAAAAAACCCATATTTCAATCTCATTTGTTGCAAAACACACCTTTTACTGTACGTATGTTTGATCGAGTGAGGAGGGCTGGCCAGTGATACCAGGCAAGGGTTGTTTCTGCAGTAATGAGCTGTCAGGGATGTAAAACGTTTTTTCTTTTGGGGGGGGGGGAATTTCTCTCCTTTATAATTGAGACTGTAGCCGGCAAAGCTTGTCTGGCAGCAGCATCTGTTGAGAACATGCCCTTTGGGATTCTGGTGTCACAGACGCATTGTCAGAAGCATGTGGCTGAGGTGGCCTTCCCTAACTGCAGGCTGCGCCACTGGCATGATAAGAACTGTACATACTGTATCTGTTGGAAGTAACCTATGTTGTGTAGTGGTAAAACAATAAATAAAAACATACATTTTGTCCTGATTAAATCTTCCTTTGGGTCAAATTCTAATTTACATTACATTAGAGCTTGTCATGATCTAATTCTCCTGTAAGATTCATAGTTACCAGCCTGCAATCATTATCTGCTGAGAAACAGACACATTTTCCATGCCCAGAACTTTTTCCATACTCCGCTGCCTTGAAAAAACATATTTTTAAATACTCAATATTTTATTGTTTGCTGTTATTGTAAAGTTCTGCTGTTTCTTCAGTCGGGCCTTTTTTTTGGCTCCACTGCAAGCATGAATTAATAAAGTCAAATCAAATCAAATTTATATGCACGGTGAAAGACATGTTTCATAATTGTATTATATTTGACATTACATCATGAATTCCATTTACAAATGTTGAACTTTTCTACAAGACACCGAGGTCCTGTATTGGCTTTGATGCAGAATGTTCATATTTGTGTCTGCCACTCAGCGTGAATGAGACGCTCTTGTCAAGTGCATGTCCCGGTTGGGGAAGGTGGCATTAACCTCCTATTCACTCTTAGTGAAAGCAAAAGGCCATGGGTGCTAGAAAAATTAATGATCAGACTCACGCATGAAAAAGGAATCAGGCTCTGCCAAAGGGTACACAGAGCTGTCAGCTGGAATAATGACTGTAGCACCACAGATCACTAATGAGAATTGTTCCATCGTACTGCTAGAAGATGAATAAGATAATGATTTTGGTCAGCCGGGTTTCATGGTAAGACAATTTTAACCCAATGTTAACACTAAATGTATGAATTCAGTGCATTTTCTTAGCATGTGTGGGTAAATGTCAGAATAATAAATCCAAACTTTTTTTCATATAATATTGCTTCCCACGGCTGGCAAAGTATCAACAATATGCACAGTGCATGAAAAATGTAAGTAAAAATCAAAACTGGCACTCACAGCAGGGAGTCCAGTAACAGCTGCGTTTTTATCGTGCCATGGAGACAAGTCCCTGGTATATTGACTTTTTGCTTGCGGCTGGATGTGTTGGACTCTGGTGAAGACAGGGTTGGAACTGTCAACTGATCACCACCTGGCGCTGTCTTGGCTCCAATAGTGGGGTTAGATGCTGGTGTGACCTGGCAGACCTAAATGTATTGTAAGGGTCTGCTGGGAATATCTGGCAGAGTCCTGTCAGACGTAATTTCCAGGCCACTAATGTCCCATAGGAGGCGTGGGACATTGAGTCCAAATGAACCATGTTCCGCACCTCCAGAGTTTAGACACATACCGTATTTTCCGGACTATAAGTCGCTCCGGAGTATAAGTCGCACCAGCCATAAAATGCCCCAAAAAGTGAAAAAAAACATATATAAGTCGCTCCGGAGTATAAGTCGCATTTTGGGGGCAATTTATTCGACAAAATCCCACACCAAAAACAGTCATGAACGAGCAACAACAGGCTAAACGATAGCAACAACAGGCTAAACGATAGGTATGCTAACGTGACAAACACAAACAAAGAGCTGAGAACGGGCCTGACGTAACATATAGAGTGATTAAGGACAACTATTACATGAATAACATGTTTATAAAACCATCAGTGTCACTCCAATTCATTAAATAGCAACAACAGGCTAAACGATAGGTATGCTAACGTGACAAACTCAAACAAAGAGCTGAGAACGGGCCTGACGTAACATATAGAGTGATTAAGGACAACTATTACATGAATAACATGTTTATAAAACCATCGGTGTCACTCCAATTCATTAAATAGCAACAACAGGCTAAACGATAGGTATGCTAACATGACAAACACAAACAAAGAGCTGAGAACGGGCCTGACGTAACATATAGAGTGATTAAGGACAACTATTACATGAATAACATGTTTATAAAACCATCAGTGTCACTCCAATTCATTAAATCCATCGATCGTTCTTTGTCAACAATGGGTGCGCACGGCTGAGGGCGCTTGCGCTTCAAAATATTCCACAGGCTCATATAACGATAGATAAACTATATTTTAAATAACTATAATACAAGCCAATAATATTATCAAACCATCCGTGCACTTTAATTCCATTAAATCCATCGATCAAATTCCTCGTCCTTTGTCAACATCGCCGCGCGTGCGCCCTGACGTCAGCCTCGTCTTTATTCCACAGATCTACTATATAACTATATTGTAGCGTTAACAAAGTACAAGGATAGACGTAGGTTTGGTAAACGGCTCTTTATTAAACAAAACAAACTTCCAAGCGTGTGGCGGCGTGGACTTCCAGACAGACCGGGCGTGCGTAATGGCCATGTCCGAGCCCCACGCACCGTTCGCGGACAGCCACTCGGCCGAGCGTCGGCCCCCGACTCAGTAGAGACCGGGCGTGCGTAAAAGCCATAATAGTTTTTCAAACCTTCTATGTCACTCCAAATCCTTAATTCCTTCAAACTCGTTGTCCTCCGTGTCACTTAGAAATGGTCACCGCTAATGATGGTAGTCCTTGTGTGGGCACGTTTGTATGTAAACAACCGGCGCGCCGCGCTACTGACGTCACTTGAAATAGTAATCCATTGGTACATCACGGTTCTCCAAACTTTCTTTCTGCTGCTCGATTACTGTTTTCAGCTGCATATTTTACAACTTGAAGTTTGTAACCTGCAAAATATGAGTTTCTTTTTGGTGCCATTTTTCTTAAGCCCACCCAGTTGATGAGTCACGGCCAACGGTAAAATTTAGAGCGCCCTCATCCAGTTTCGTCTGAAAATATAATTTTTTTTGGTTGTTTTATCAAAGTCAAAGTCTGCTTTATCGTCGATATATTTTTTTATATACTAAGACACACAAAGAGATTGAAATTACATTTCCACTATCCCTCGGTGAGATAGTACACATATGCATACAAGCATCACAAAAAAAAACCAAGAAGGCACTAACAATGAATAAATAAGAGTATTGAATAAATGATAAATAAACAAATAATAATAAATAATAATAATAAATATAAGAGGAGCAAAAATGGAGCAAGTGTACATACAGCAGACAGTGGACTTGGATATGGTGCTTTAAAGTGTTAATTGCTTTATTTGACGTTTTCTCTATTTTTTATGTTTTGAATATGTTCAAGATAAAGAAATAAAAGCATGTGAAGTGATCAACTATACTAAAAATAACATGGGAAGTGGTCAACTATACTTGTAAGTGATGTCTTAATGATCAAGTAAAAATTTGTGAAAAAAAACATATATAAGTCGCTCCTGAGTATAAGTCGCCCCCCCACCCAAACTATGAAAAAAACCGCGACTTATAGTCCGGAAATTACGGTACTACCTATATATACGTTGTGTATATATAACCATTATCTGATCAGCTTATCCTCACGAGGGTCACGGGCACACTGGAGCCTATCCCAGCTGACATGTACATAGACATATACGTCTATGTACATAAACGTAAAAGTATATATATGTATGTACGTACATGTACGTATACATATAGGTATATATACCTATACGGTCTTACGTATGCTTACATATACATATGCATACATGTCTATGTTTAAAAATACCTAAATTTAAAAACAAATATATATATATATATATATATATATATATATATTCCCAATTTACTCTTAGTTATAGTCTGACTGAGTGGGTTGAGTGCAGAACAGCAGTGGGGGATCTCCCTGGAAGATATGATTTTTGATTTTCACCTGGTTTGTTGTCCTTCAGAGTTGTCTTCTACAGCCTCATTGAGTTCTTGATGAAGGTTGCTCGAATCTTGTTGATGTTAAGTAGCACTCCAAATCCTATGTGTGTCATAGGCTTCCTTGTAGCCAATCCAGGCAGTGCACATGTTGGTACTTCTGGTTTTACAGTCTTGGCAATCAAGCCGAAGCTTCTGTACGGCATTGAGTCGTTGGATTTCTCGTAGTCATGCAGGCAGTGCACATGTTGGTTCTTCTAGTTTTACAGTCTTGGGCGATTGCACTATTGACCAATAGCTGGTGTTTGGCCCCCCTCGTGTTATTATTAGTGCACGTCTCTGCTCTGCTCACAGATTGAGCTTCCATATGGTGAGGAGACAGGTTTTTGGAAATGGCAAGACATTATTTACCGAATCGCCAACCCTACTTTCATTGCCAATTCTAGGATTATTTACTGTTACGATTTTTTCAAGATTCAAGAGTTTTTTATTCGCCATGTTTGAGCGTGCCAAACAAGGAATTTGACTTCGGTAAATCACAGCCTCTGTTCAACATTTAGGTGACTAACAACAACACTCAGGACATGTGAAGAACGCAAGATATTCTCAAACACCCCCTGATCTTAAACTCCCAAGAGGGCAAGGAAAAACTCAAAACTCCAGCTAGGGGAAATGAGAAACCTTGAGAAGAGACCACAGATGGGAGGGTCCCTTTATATACTATAAGGAATTTCTGGTTTTAACATATTTGCACTAAACCTAAATTTCAAAGTTTAATCGTACCTTTGCTATTGCAAACCGAAACAGCTGGCAAATCAACACACATCATAAGAATGCGGAGAGATTTCTGACTTACTGTATATGGTCTTTTTTTTTTTTTTGTCACACTGCGAACATTGAAATGATCCACGCTAATTAACAAGCTTTAGTGCAGGCTAATTAGCATGTAATAAGACACCCAATCGAGAACAAGAGGCATGTTATTTAAGAATAAAACCCATCCCTCATTTGAATGCATTTTTCATAAGCTCCTCTAATTAAGTTTCATTAGCATTATTAATGAATCCATGGATATGGAAAAGATCCTTCAAGACAACTATATTAATGTGATGGGCTTATTAAATACTTCGGTGCATCATGTAAAATTCAAACTATGTACTGTCTTTACCTCTTTGTATTTCCCATAGTGATTTCAAGAAAATTGTGCCTTTGACCGTTGTTATGAACTGCTGACCTAAGATTTCTGACAGGTAATTGGCTTCAGCTTTGCTGCGTGACGGTTGATTGGCCAGCATGTTTGTTCCTGCACAGACAATCAAGCGCCAAGTCTGTTCCACCTTGCCTTAAAGGGGAGAGTAGTTTTGCAATCTGTGGAAAATAAATTCGATGGAGCCCCGCTTTCGGGAAGCACACAAGTGCAATCATCGGACCTCAGCAGAACAAACATAATAGATTCCCATTATTCCTTAATCATATCCAGAGTGAGCAGTATTAATCATATTGTTCTTTATAAAATGTGATGCAAAAGTGGAGTAGAGATTTGTAGTAAAAAGTTGTGGGCTCAAATCTTGGCTCAGGCGTTTATGTTCTCCATGTGCTTGCATGCTTTTCCTGTGAGTATTTTGTACCACATTCCAAAAACATGCATGGGTCATTTGATGACTAAATTGCCCATCTGTGTAACTGGTTATTTTTTGCTCCTGTGATGGATGATGTCAAAACAATCCTCTTGTTAATCAAGAGCTGCTTGTGCACCGTACTGCCCTCTCATCAACATTCCAATCTGTGACATCGCACTAATCAAGAATGAATTGTTCTCTGATCACACCCGTTGGAGCCATAGATGACATAAAAGCCGATGTTCCACTACGGTAATCGTAAAGCTTTATTTCTACTAGATAAAGCGGTTCGTTGGACGTTAACGGCAAGCTCGCTGATGATATTTGGAAACTTATTTTTGGGGTTATTTCAAAAGCTTCCAGCAACTTAGCCTCCTGAAAACTGTCTATATAGTTGCAAAAAAAAAAAAAAAAATCAGTCAGCTGTTTAAAAAAAGAAGTTAGAGAAAAAAAAAAACGATTGTATCTGCATATTTTCAAGGCTCTGCTTGAACATTTGGCAGAGGGATTGCAATCGTGGGCTTGCAAGGTCAAAGCTGGTCATTCTTGCAATGTCATGCATAATATTGATTGAACAAAATCAAGCTTGAGGAAGAGATTGATGCTTAAAACACTGAAGCCTTTTAGGGCAGTGAAGCAGCAGCTCTCCTCACAGTGTGCTGTAAAATGTATTATTTTTCCGCTTCATTGCCAGTTGCACTTTAGATGAACTGGACTAATTTACGCATATAAAACTTCAAATCAAACAAACAACCTAAATCCCAAGTGTCAAAATTGAATTCTTTCATTTGAATCATTGCATATTTCCCACAATTGTTAGCCTCTTCATAATGAAGAAAAATGACTCCATCGTATATTAAAAATTTATACGATATTTCTCACGTTATCAAGTATTCCAGAGGGATGAGGTGTATCCTAGCTTGTAAAATGAAAGAAGTCCCAGTGGTTAAATCTAATTAAAATTTGGAGGCCAGATGCTTTGCCTTCACTTTTTACCTCGATAACTACATTGGGCTTCCATCACCTTCTACATTTTTCAAGAAGCTGTTTGGAGTCACAATAAAGCAAGAAACGTGCGTTGCACTTTGATCCGGTGCTTATCGTCTTACTAAAACCGGTTTTATTAATATACAGGATGTACACCTTCTTTTCCCTTGCAACACATTTGTTGTATTTTCATTTTATGCAAGATATTGTATGGTATCACACCACATGGAAGTTAATTTCACACATCATTAGAGGATGACATCTTTTAAAGCAATGTCATTAAATGCAGCCTCTAATCGACTGACTGCTTCAACACAATGCATGATAAATAACCCCAAAAAGTTTTAAGGAGGAATAATAATTCAATTAATTGATCTTCTGCCTTAAACTGAAAGACCATGAATTCTGCCTACCGATTTATTTGTGACTTGTGCGTACTTGATACTTTTAAAATGAAATACCATCGTGTGAAATATTTGTATATGCTCTTTTTCTTTTAATTCACTTTGGATGGCAGTAATTGCAGGAGAATTTAAAGTCAACTGTTTCACTATCAGCAATGTTATTGTTGCTGCTGATGCATGCCTAACTGTCAGGCTCATGTGGATATAATCCTAGCCCAGTGGCAAATATAAACAATAAGCTAAAAACAGAAATGCAAACTATAGCATAGCTCAAAGCGATGTTAAAATCACCCCCCTCAATACCTCAAAGACAAATACTGACATCCAGCATGACAGCACAGATAAACCTTCTGAAAATGATGAAGACACCGTACAAGCCACAGCGATGGTAACTAAGAGGATTACTTGACTTGAACTCCATTCATCACCACCACGGGCTTATTCTCAGGTCATATTTATTTTCCCCCTCTAATTTTGCTCTTTTTTTCTATTCTTGAGCGGGCATGCCCAATGGTACAATTTTTTTATATTTTCCCCCTTTTCTTCTTGTTTTTAGTAAGCAATGGATTCCTATTTTTCCTTCTATTGTTCAGCAGTCTGACGTGAGCATGCATCTCATTTAAAACATAACTTTGGTATTTATCACTGGATGAATTTAGAAAATCCCATAGGCTTAAATGTTGTGACATGTTTTGGCACACCTTGGGATGTGAGTGCTGGTCTTTTCAATCACCTGTCAAAGATGAGACACGTGCTGGGAAAGCATCCTTAAAGATTTGTGCCCTCAGAGAGCCATACAGCAGCAGATGTTACATTCTCATTCATAGTGAATCTATCCCCTGTTTGTGGACAACTAGTCTTTTGTGTGTGTGTGTTTCTTTTCTATACACATTCTGTTGACTTATTGCCTCTTTTTAAATTTGCCCTCAAATGCAATACTCCATGTACCCGATGTGAGTGTTTGTGGAGGTGGGGCAATGCGCTCCAGGTGCAGTGTGTGATAAGAGGTTTGAAAGATGCAAATGAGCAGAGATCACAGCCATACCGTGTGTTACTCTGAACTCATATAAAAGAAAAAATGGGTGGAACCGCCATTCGACCTATGGTGTTTGTCAAATTGAATTATGTGAATCACCTAGACTGGAGAATTTCACAAAAAAAACTTGGCAGCATATGCTTTGACCGTTTATCTGACATACAGTAATCTGATAGTTGTGAGTAAAGTAAGGGTTGGGAAAAAAATAAAGATAGATATATAGATATATACATATATGTCTATACATATATGTCTATGTACATGAATGGAAAAATACAAATATGTAGAGACACTCTTCTTGAAACAGTGGCACCTGACTTCTGCGTGTACACAAAGTAAATTCAATTACACGGAAATGCCACCTTGACAACCTGTTTTAATGAATGCTGCTGGAAACACTTGCATGACACAAAAGTGTTTACACAGCAGCAGTGCAATAATAATTAACGCCTTTTCACTGAAATGTGTCATTGTTGTTGGTCGTTGAGTTGATGAGAAACAAAGTTGTTGACTGAGAGATGCACGGACACACACATGATAGCTGAATGGTAGGTAGACAGAGAGACAATTTATATTTTCTGATATGCATTTCTCTTTTGAGACAAAGGCAAGGACCACCTGAGTCAAATGCTTTCATATTCTTAATACAGCTGGTTAGGAGCAGCTTTGCAGTAGTCGTGCGTAGGTGGGTGCTCTAATATGATTGGCTCAGGGACATGGTAAGCCTGAGTGGCAGCCCTTAATGGGTGCCCTGGAGAGGTAACCCAACATCTGTGTGTTTGTAGCTAATGAGAGATGGGGTGGGTGGGTAGGGGGTTAAAGAATTTGAAAGTCTATGATAAACTCAGAATGGGGGGTAGGACAGAAAATTTAATTTTCTCCAGAGGGCACCGCTCAAGGCTTCTGCATTGAGGCGAAACACTGTTTGTCTCATTGCTCCTAGTTCATTACTTATGACTAAGCATTTATGATCATTGCCATTAGTGCTTTGGAAGAAAGGAAGAGAGAGTAATGTGGTGTGTGGTGGCTTTCACTCCCTGTAGAAACGTGCTGGTTTCTAGCCTTGAGCACAAGTTTTTATACTGGTGCCATTTTGCTCCGTGTCAAACTTAAGTTTATTTGTATTGCTTTTATCACAAAAGAGTCTCAAAAGGGCTTCACGAGTCCACAAATAATACCAATAGTCCCTGATCTAAACTCCCCAACACGGCACGGGAAAACTCAATAACCACAAATGGGGAAAAACGAAATAACTGTGTGTGCTTTAACGACATTAAATGTAATAAGAACCAAGTCCCGATTTAAAGACCTATTGGTAGTCAGTAACATGGTCATTGAGTATACTGAACCCACGCTGCCTGCACTAAGGGTGAGCCGAGCGTTGGAAAAAGCTTGCATAGGGATCTAATGATAACATAGCCCATTAATAAACGATATATTAAAGTAATAACACTCAAACTGTGTAAATTTATTTTGAAGATTGTTAAACTTTAAATTTTGCCAAAGCTCCGAAATAGGTTCCCATTATATTGGAAAATAGTTTTCAGTGGATGGCCTCGTTATAATAACCGCCTGAGGGTGGCGCCAAATGAATAAGGAGTAGCCTGTGCCAATGGCTTCCTTTTTCGGTCCTCTCGCGTTCAACATGGAATGCATATCAACAAGTAAACTGTCCGCGCTCGATACCTGTTGTTATTTCACATCCAAACAAGTGACATCATCATTTCCATCATACCTAGGACACTTGCATGCGGGAATTGAATGGCGTGCAAGAGGCAAGTGAATTAGTATGCTGATTTAAATGAAGTGCGTTTGACCATTTCAGGTGACCCAGTTTGATGGGATCTCGTTAAAGTGCAGGAATCAAACAATTTCGTGGTAGGCAGCCGCTTGCAAAACGTGATGTTGAGTGTGAAGTTGCTGCGTTATGCAGCTGATGGGAGCCCCACCTCCTCCTCCCACCTTCTGATGAGAGGAGAGAGGCAGCGAAGGGAGCAAGTCAGCCACAGCATCTCACCACCACTTGCTCTCTGGAACTGCTTCAGATGGGCTCTTTTATGTATTTTTGTTTTTTTTAAGCTGTTCTTCCGTGCGAGTGACATACGCGTTGATCTTATTTAACCTCTTGGTGCGTCTTTAGAGTGCGCTCCCGCGCCTAATTTCTGGTGGACAAACTTGGACCGAAAGGGATGCGCCAGCCAGTGCATTTTGTCTGAGGACTGAAGATGGCCAAGAAGAACGCAACGGAACGAGGCCGCTCGTTTGCCAGTTTAATCGTCAAATAATTTAGAGCAAGCCGCAAACTTATATTTCTGCCGAGGGGGAAGAAAAATCAATATCCCTTGACCACTGTCGGGAGGGCAGACGAGGTTGCACGCTTCTGAATTTTAATGCGGGAAAGTTATAACCGGATTGAGTGACACCTGAAGTTATTTTCCCCCTCGAAATATTGGTTGGTGGACGTACCCGCTTTTGGACGGATTGTGACCAAGCTCTTTCAGGTACTGTAGATTAAAAATAAATAAAAAGACAACTGGTTTTTTTGTGTTGCTTTTCGTTGTCATGCGCTGTAGCGTTTTGGGAACATTTTTTCCATCTCCATGGTCCAGTAACAAGTTGCCCGCCGTGGCTCACCAAACGCATCAGTCTCGTCTGAATGTGAATGATTGGTATGGATACATTGCGAGTTAAAAAAAAAAAAAAAAAAAAAAAAAAAAAGACCCGAGCTCTTGCAGGAATGCATGCGCGCATAGCTTTGCAGTTGCAGCCTCAAATGTACAAGTCGATTTCACTGAACGCTATGCTTAATTGCACTCTATAATAGCGTTATTATTCTATGAAGCAGAAAATCCGATCAATTTGAAATATTTCTCTGCGGTCCTTTCTTTTAAGCAACACATTTCACACTAATTGCATGTATTAGTTAGATGGGTTTCCTCGTGAGTAAAATTTGAGCGCAAAATAACAAATGATCAGGCTGTAAATGGCTGTGCGTCCATTCGAAGAAGAGAGCAAGTGTGCGCGTTCACATGGGAAATCTCCCCCCCCTCGCGCTCCAAGTGAGAGTCTTGGGTGTTGTTTCTCCCCACTCCACAGAACACTAGGCTCATTTTAATAGTCTGCTAGACACATAGTGTACACACTACAAGGCCGTCAAAACAGTCCACAAACACAACAGGGTTGTAAAGCGTTCTAGCTCATATCCCACAAACGGCCTGTAACATGAGCCCTCTCAATGTGGTGATCTCATCTGTGAAGAGCTCAAGGCAGTGGGCATGTTGAGAGATGAGATTTGGCCGAGCTTTGATGATGGGGAAAAGTCCTTTGGCTTAATTTGATGTGCTACTGCAACTGCTTGAGATAATAATTAATTAAGATTTTGTCTTGCACACAAATGAGGGAAAAAAAAGGAAAAAAAAGTTTGTGTGTTGACTAGCAGTGCTCTTGGCCGCATTTAACATGTTTTATATGTGGCATTACATTGAGTAGCCTACATAAATAGCCAGCTGAAATATTGAGTGACACAATGTGCACCGTCTCCCAAAAAATATTTGGAATCAATTATTTGCAAAGATCAACCATTTGAGGTCACTCAATGTGATGCCAGCCATTATAAACTATGCATGGGGGAAGGTAATGGATTTTTTAAAAAGGCAGCCAATGTAGAAAATGACCCTATTTGAGAAAATCATAAAATCGTCCATTATCATTATGTCCTCCAACCTGGGAGGAGCGGACCCCCCACATGTGAGATTGGAACAAGTGAACCTTTCCAGATGTGCACAGAACTCCTCATACTGTAGTGTGGCTGCTTTAAAGCAACAAAAAAGTACAAAATGATGAATCCATTCTTTTAATTATATTTTCCAATGCTAGTCCACCCGTTTGCAACGGCTTATTGTTAATTCACCATCGTGTCTTGCTTGATTTTCCGCTTGAGTCATTTTGTCTGTACCTGTAGCACAGCAAATGTCAGCCAGTCAGTCACTGCGTTGACTCAGTCCACAGTCATAGATCATCTGTCTCTATGGTAACCAAGACAGGTGCACAGGGGCTGCAGCATAATTATCTTAGACTTTCTTTTTATTACCTCTGTTATGCTCTTAAACAAAACAAGCTACACATTTAATTAGTTATCAGAATAAAATGTGAAGGCGAATGGAACTGCGGAATGGACATAAAGATTTGGATTGTTTTAACAATTTAAACAAACAGCAATATATTATTGGGCAGACACACTGATGCAAAATGTAAATACTACTAATAAAAAGGTGATATTTGTAAATATATTTTACATAAGTGGAGGTTAACGTATAATTTTGTCCGTAGATCCCAAAGTGTTCCAGATCCCCAATTCATGCAGGGTTTGTACTGTTTACAAACTTGGCTGCTATATCCTTTTTAGAGGACCTTGTTAGCACAAGGTCAGCACTGTCTGCACAATAAGGCTTGAAAGTGCACCTCTCTAGGGACTCAGACTGTGCAGAGTCTGATATATAGCTAAAAGTTGATAATAGACTTGTAGAAGTTGAAATTTGCTCCTGACCCTTGGGGTCACAAAGGTCACGCACTATGTGAGGGCTCCAGGTGAGAATCAATCACTTTGCAGTTAAACTGATGTTTTTCTGTTAGAAGCTTTGGCTTTTAGTCACGGAACTGAAGGCAATGAAGCCTTGAGGGAGCGCAGCCTAAATGGAGGCTTGCGGTCAGACGCTAAAAGCAATTGGAGGAGTTCACTGTCATTCAAAATGACATTGCAAGCAGCAGAAGTAAGAGGAAAGGAAAGAATCTTTCGTAAAGCATTTTCTACAAGGAACCATCTTGGTAACTCGACAAAGACCTCTTCATGGACTAACCGACATTTCAATCAGTGACAAATAATGTGGATAATAATGGAAAATGATTTCCTATTATATCAAGACATTATTTTGTGAAAGTACCGGTGTTATATTCTTCCTATACACAATGTAAAACATAATATGCTGTGTGCTCCAGCGATTGTTCAAAATATATAAGTTCTGATGTTATTGCAAACAAATCATATGATGTCATGCATATTTTGTTTAGGTGAAATTTGTGTGTTTAATTTTGGGCATCTAATGTAGATCTCACCAGTGACACATAGGTGGGGAGTGAGAAAACACTTTCCTTCTACTTTGAGTGATCCTTATCTATTGATCAGTGACTAGATGTATTTGGGTGACCCTCTCCAGGGACTTGTTAGGTCAGCAGAGCGACGCCTGGGCTGCACATGAATCATGCGATGGGACCTCATTTTCTCTTTAGGCTTGCCACCCTGATAGTCTTAATAAGATGGCTTTTAGCCAGGTATGTTCTTTCTGCATGGCAAGCCTCTTCTTTTCTTTCCTCAGAGTCCTAAACCCCTGTTTTTATTTATTTTTTTTAGCCTTGACCGCACTCTTTTCTTCAAAGCCCAACGTCTTTGCAGAAGATAAAGGACCTAGCACACCGATTTGGCAGTTATAGATAGCCTTTAAAGGTCCACCCGCATGCTTCCACATATTTTTTCTCTTTTTAAAAGGAATCGCCTGGACTATTGCATGATCACACCTTGAGATTATACAGTATGATGAATGTTAATCTGTCGTGGGATGTGTTGTTGTTTTTATTTATTGCTTAGTAGCACTTTCTCAAGAGAAGACAAACAGTTACAAGAAACTGTGCCAATTTGAGCAAGGGTACCAATTTTCAAATGTCAATATATCAACACTTGATGGTTAATATATGCAGTCACATTTCAGTTCTTGTGGTAAAAGTAAGTTGCATATTCCTATACATATATTAAATATTCAAATTATGATCGACTGAAGTCAATCATCATTAATGAAGTACAGTATAAAAAAATGGTGATTATTCACAGCCTTATGTAAGTCGCTGAACCTCTACAAACAATAAAAAAAAAAAAAAATGCTGAGTTATGTAGCATAATTTGCTTGAATCAGCTTGTTGCTGTTCAGGTCGACCATACCATCTGGGTCGGCAGATGATAATCACATTTTTAGGGAGAAAAAAGTGCTGAGTTGCAGGAAATTGCAGTCCTTGCAGTTGTTGCAGTTTTAATGTTACCATTTTGCATTAGGTGTCATCATTTTACTGAAACAAAGTCCACATCTTCCAATTATATTTTCAAATCTACCTCAACTCTTAGGATGGGGACAAATAGAATTTTGATCCTTTCAGAAAAAGATTTGTGAGATAAACGAGGAATGTTTTCCAAAAGCTAACACAGAACATACTACACAAACAACATGATGTTGAATTCAACTGTAAACAAAGGGGAAAAAAATAAGCTCAATTTGCTCTGACTGCAAGGCATGGTGCCATCTGGAAGACAGGCAAGAGGCCAACTGGAAGATATTAAGTCACGAGTGTCATCAACCATAACAATCATGTCACAATCAAGGCACGCCTATTAGTTACGTAAAGAGATGGAACAAAAACGGGCATGATTACGTCACACTTTAGTGAAAACCATAGCAAGACACAATCTTACAGCAAAATGTTTAAGATACAATAATTATGGGTTTATAAAGAACAATATAGCCACAGTTCAATAAACTATGAGAAAAAAAAAAACACTAATCATGAATTTGTCACAACTTACATGTTTTTGTCTTATTATTTTCTTTTATTATTTTATTTACACAGTATACAATAGGCCCATAGTGGTATTTTGTAAATGATCGGTTCTTTCCTTATTGATAATATCCGTTCCTTATCTCTTCCCCTTTCTAGCATATAAACACACTTAGAAACCACACTGCTTTTTATGGTACCTGTGTATTGACAAGAGCTCTCCCTCTAAAACCTAAAACGGGACATATTGATAGCGAAGCGTTTAGCCCATCAATACCTACAATTTCATGTTTTCAAAGGGAACTGGATTTCTTGGTCAATTTTGTATGTTTGTGTTTTGCTTTTCAGCTATACAAATATTTCTCTAAAAAAAAGGGAGCCGATTTGACAAGAGGTGCTGTTTACTTTGCGCAATTCAATGAAATGCCAGCACAATTCAATAAAATGCCTTTGGTCCCGTATTGCTGTCATATTAACAGAAATGCATTTTATTTTTCATTGCCTGATTAATAATTTATTGTATTCTGTGGTTGATGATTCAAAATGGGGGGGGGGGGGCAGCAGTGTTACAACTTGGACAAATCATTGACAAAGAAGCTGTGCTTATTGTAGGCAGGTCGATTATTTCCCCCACACAATCATTTAAAGGACTAATGCATCACTAACACAGAGTGCTCAACTCAAATGAGGTAAAATCAAGTGCAATGATCCGGTGATTAAACAGCTCACATGCACATCCAAATCTGGCAAAGTTTTCTTGCAGCACTGAAGTTCGACTCTTAACCCCAATATGTGCTCTTATTTAAATTTTACAAATAATTCACTCACACGGAAAATTATTGCAATTATTGTGTAGAAAAGAAGAATGCTGGGAGGGAAATGAATCAAAGACCGGCAAATAACATTCTGTAATTACTATTAATTTTGAAAGGTTAGAATTCAAACAAAATTATTCCAGTATTTGAGTTTATCTGTAGCACTGGAGCATGGAAAGACATTTGAAATGTACAACGGGCCAAGACGTACTAATATGGTGGGGTGTAATCTGTAAAAGAGGAAGCTCTCACACCTCCACTGAGTTGAAATTGCCATGGGCCACACTCAAAATGAAATATATTACATACAACACTCTGTCATAACATGGAAGGTTAGCAAGGATGTCTGGATATACATCATCTCTACCTGCCACATGTTTTCTTTTGTATATGAAAGATGTGACTATTGATGATCTAGTTGAATATGTAAGATACAGCTATGCCTTTCCATTGAATGGACAGTAAACATTGACAGCAATGATCTTTGTTGTTTTACAGGAAGAGCTTCTCATGACCCCATGGATCAAAATTTACAAGTGATGCTGTTTGGACTCGTAATGCTGCTCTGCAGCTCTGCTGAAGGCAGCATTCTGTACAGGGTCCAGGAGGAGCAGCCTCCCAACACTCTTATTGGTAGTCTGGCTGCAGATCAGGGGCTGCCAGATTCAGGCCATCTATATAAGCTGGAGGTCGGTGCCCCTTATCTACGTGTTGATGGAAAGACTGGAGATATTTTCACCACTGAGATCCCCATCGATAGAGAGACGCTGAAAGACTGTCGGTCGCTTGTTAGGGGTAAGCCCTGCTACCTGGAATTTGAAGTATCTGTAACAGATCTGCTACAGAATCAAAGCCCGAGACTCATTGAAGGACGCATTGAGGTGCAGGACATCAATGACAACACCCCTCAATTCCCTTCTTCGGTGCTGACCATATCCGTCCCTGAGAACACGATCATGGGAGCGCTGTTCGCCATACCTATAGCAACTGACAGGGACTCAGATAGGAACGGGGTGAGTGATTATGCCCTGACAGCGGGACAAGATGCAACAACACTCTTTGGTTTACAAGTGGCCGATGACAGGGGTGGCAAGCTACCACAGCTTATTGTTCTGGGCAACTTAGATCGCGAGGTAAAGGATTCTTATGACCTCACCATCAAGGCAGTGGATGGAGGAAACCCGCAGCGCTACAGCAGTGCTTTGCTGCGAGTGGTCGTCACCGATGTCAATGACAATTCACCAAAGTTTGAAAAATCAACGTATGAGGCAGAAGTGTTGGAGAATAGTCCAGTAGGACATTCTGTGCTGCAGGTAAGACTGTTTCTTATTTACCTGCCTTTTTAAAAGTAAAAATATCACAAATTCTGCTATAACGATATATGTAGTCAGATTATGTCTTCATTCTTCCTTTGTTAGAAAACCTGATTATTGTTGGCACGTTCTTGCAAAAAATTCACATAAACGGACCATAGCTTTGTTTTTTTGTGTGTGTTCTTATATTCGTTCTTGTAGGTCAAAGCAAATGACTCTGACATGGGCCCCAATGGAGAAATTGAATACACACTTCATCAAGCAGGAGACCCTGTGCCAAAACTCTTACGAATTGATCGGTCCACTGGTATCATCTATGTCAAAGGACCACTGGACCGAGAGGAGATTGACAGCTTGTCCTTCTATGTGGTGGCAAGGGATAAGGGTCCACAACCAAAGAGCTCAAAGACCTTTGTCACCATTGAGGTGACTGACCAGAATGACAATCCACCAGCTGTAGAGATACGTGGTATTGGTCTTGTGACACACAGTGAAGGAATCGCTAACATTTCAGAAGACATGCCGGTGGGAACAGCTGTTGCTTTGGTGCAAGTCTCTGACAAGGATGAGGGAGAGAATGCCGTGGTCACGTGTGTGGTTGCAGGGGATGTGCCCTTCCAGCTTCGTTCTATCAGTGACTCATCCAGTGACAGCAAAAGGAAATATTTCCTGCAAACCACCACTCCCCTCGACTATGAAAGGGTGAAGGATTATCGAGTGGAGATAGTGGCTGTAGATTCTGGAAATCCAGCGCTCTCCGGTACCAACTCATTGAAAGTACAGGTAACTGATGTGAACGATAACTCTCCAATATTCTCCCCAACGTTGTTTGAGGTAGAGTTTGCTGAAGAGAACCAAGCTGGAGAAAAAGTTTTGGATGTGATCGCTTCAGATGCAGACAGCGGCACAAATGCAGATCTTATTTATAACATTGTGGCAGACACATCCATCAAGGGTCTCTTTGAGATAGATCCAAATACCGGGGAAGTCAGAGCCCGGAACCCGCTTGATCGTGAACACAAAGAACACTATGAGTTTAGGGTCACCGCAGCTGATAAAGGCTCACCTGTCCATAAAGGAACCGCAAGTGTTATAGTCAAAGTCCTCGACCGCAATGACAATGACCCCAAATTCATGCTTAGTGGCTACAGTTTCTCAGTTTTAGAAAACATGCCTCCCCTCAGCCCAGTTGGCATGGTAACAGTCATGGATGTTGACAAAGGTGAAAATGCTCACGTTCACCTATCTGTGGAGTCAGATGGAGGAAAATTTGTTGTTCAAAATGGAACTGGCACCATTCTATCAAGCATATCTTTTGATAGAGAAAAAGAGAGCAGCTACACTTTCCGTCTAAAAGCTGTGGATGGAGGACAACCACCTCGCTCTTCTTATGTGGGTGTAACCATCAATGTACTGGATGAAAACGACAATGACCCCGTTGTTACAAAGCCCTCCAATTCTTCCTTCAGACTTTTGTCACCCCTTGCTTCCCCCGATAGCCATGTGGAGATGGTGGAAGCTGAAGATTTGGACAGTGGGCTCAATGCAGAGATGGTTTTCAGCATTGCGGGCGGTAACCCTTACCAATTATTTCGTATCTCTCAATCCAGTGGAGAGATTACGCTAGCAAAGGAAATGGCCCCAAAATATGGTGGACTACATCGCCTGGTGGTTAAAGTGAGTGATAGAGGGAAGCCAGCACGTCATGCCACTGCCTTGGTCCATATTTATGTCAATGAAACCATTTCAAATGTCAGTTTAGTTGAAGCTCTGGTTGGACACAGTCTTTACACCCCGCTAGACCGGGATATCGCCGGTGATCCTGACAATGGCTTTGCTGCACAACGAAGCAACATTTTGTTCGGAAGCCTCGCTGGAATAGCAGGCGTCGTTATGCTCATCTTGGTGGTAGTTTTTATACGACACCGCATTCAAAGAGAAACAAAGAGTGGATATCAACCCGGCAAGAAAGAAACAAAGGACTTATATGCACCCAAACAGGCACCAAAAAATGCCAAAGGGAAGCGAGGTAGGCGAGGAAAACCTCAAAAATCTCCCAAACCACTTGGGGAAGAAGAGGAGGTCAGCCTCCAAAAAAGCCTCAAGTTCAACCTTGATGCAGTCAATGATAGCCCAAGGATACATCTGCCCCTGACTTACTCACCAGAAAGCCCTGATATAGGTCGGCACTACCGCTCCAACTCCCCATTGCCCTCCATTCAGCTGCAAGCACAATCTCCCTCAGGCTCGCAAAAACATCAGGCAGTCCAGGACCTTCCGGCTACCAATACCTTTGTAGGGACCGGAGGAGATGACAACTCTACTGGGTCAGACCAATACTCTGATTACAGCTACAAGACCAGTCAACCCAAGTACAACAAACAGGTAAGGTCACAGAAAAATATTGATATATGTTATAGAAATAAGTTTGTGTGATTCTCAAAAGCATAGCATACGTAGTTAATACATTTTATACGACTATATTACTTGCTTAATCCAGTATATTGTTAAGAATTTAAAAACTTGTTTAACGGCCAATTTTTATTCTTTGGCTTTGTTGTTGTAGTCTCACTGTTAGGTAGTTTGATACCTTCAGCAGACCTATCTGACATGTTAGGTGATCACAAGCCA